>NC_044977.1:82295044-83027412 GCF_008728515.1 Papio anubis | reverse complement strand
CAACAAATATTTATTGGGTGTTGACTATTTAACTCTGTGTTGAGCACCATGAAGAAAGGAAATACAGAAGAAAATTGAGCCATAGCCTCTACCCTCTAGGAGCCTATCTGTATGGAGAGACAAAACTAAAACTTTAAGTAACATTTCAGATAAAACAGGATGTAATTGAAAGCATATGGTGATGACTAAAGGCTTAAGTTTTGAGAATAGTTTTGAGAATATTAAGATCAGTGTGGACTTTAGAGAAAACTCTGTGGAAATGGTGGAAACTTGAGTTGGGTAGGATTTGTTTGTGTTTTGAGGAAAAGAAGACACAGTGCAGATAAGAGAATAAGTACAAATGCAGAAATGGCAAATTTATGAAACTGTAGTATAATTAAAGATTTTTTTTTTTTTTTTTTTTTTGGAGACAGAGTCCTGCTGTGTCACCCAGACTGGAGTGCAGTGGCACTATCTCAGCTCACTGCAGCCTCCGCCTCCCAGGTTCAAGCGATTCTCCTGCCTCAGCCTTTTGAGTAGCTGGGACTACAGGCCTGCACCACCATGCCCGGCCAATTTTTGTATTTTTAATAGAGACAGCGTTTTGCCATGTTGGCCAGGCTGGTCTTGAACTTCCAACTTCAGGTGATCTACCTGCCTTGGCCTCCCAAAGTGCTGGAATTACAGGCATGAGCCACCATGCCCAGCCAAGTTAAAGGTTCTTCATAGAGAATACAAAACTGAAATGTGCATACAAGTCACTTAGGGGTCTTGTTAAAATGCATAATATGATTCAGTATGTCTAGGGTGATACAGCGTGAATTCCCAGTTTTGCAAATTATACTTTGTGTAGTAAGGATATCAAACCAGATGAACCCTGAAGTGTAGATACAGCCATAGATGCAGTCCAAACATACAGGTAGAACACGGGTACAGAGAATCCTTGAAGGAGTCAAGTGGGTACCGCAGTATAGTTGGAAAAGGACTTGACTCTAGGACAGGAGCTGTCTGACCTCTGCCACTGTTGGTGGGCCTGTCTGTGCTGTGAGAGAGAGTCCAGGCAACTCCTGGCTGATGATTTCAGCTGAGGCTGGGAGGGCTGATTTCTTTGGGAGGCTCTCACTCTTCTAAATCGTAATCTGCTGTTGATGTAATGGTGGATTAGATGGGAGGGCTAGACTAGTTTAGTAATTGATTGATATGAAGGATGAAAGAGATGAATAAGGTAAAGATGACTTCCAGGTTTTAAACCCGAGAGAAGAGAAGAGGAATTTGGGAAAGAAGAGTTCTGTATTTTTCTTAATGAATTTGAGGTGCCAGCTAAGAAATGCCTAGGAGGAAGTTTTGAACCATAGAAACAAAATCTTATGACCTCCAAAATACTAGTAATTATACTGTAACATATAATGTATTATAATTATGTCTAATACAATAAATTATGAGTTTAGGCCGGGCGTGGTGGCTCACACCTGTAATCCCAGCACATTGGGAGGCCGAGGCGGGCGGATCACGAGGTCAGGAAATCAAGACCATCCTGGCTAACACGGTGAAACCCCGTCTCTACTAAAAATGCAAAAAATTAGCCGTGCGTGACGGTGAGCACCTGTAGTCCCAGCTACTCGGGAGGCTGAGGCAGGAGAATGGCGTGAACCCAGGAGGTGGAGCTTGCAGTGAGCCGAGATCACGCTACTGCACTCCAGCCTGGGTGACAAAGCAAGACTCTGTCTAAAAAAAAAAAAAATAATAATTATGAGTTTAATTACGGAAAATCCATGTTAACTATAGAGAAACCTTTTGCTTTTAGTAATTTGATCTCCTGCCAATCTAGCTTTTCCTTTTTGTAAGGTTATTTGGGAGCAACAAAAAATACCATTAAAATACAAATTAAATGATTTATTTTATCATCTAGGGAATACAGTGTTTGGATTTGAATAGTTTGTAATACTTATATAGTCTTTTCCTACCAATTATCAGAACTAATTTTTAGTTAGTATTTCTTAGGTTATCCAGAATTATTTTATCTGTGAGAATAGAAATTTTGATCAGTTTGTAGCATTGTATTGGTGATTTTGCTAACAATAAGACACAGAAATGCAAAATTGTTTTGTTATTATTTTTTCTAATTTAAAGACCATGTTTATGGAGTAGTGCCTGTTGTCCCAACTACTCAGGAGGCTGATGGGGAGGACTGCTTAAGCCTAGGAGATCGAGGGTGCAGTGAGCCATAATCATTGCACATCAGCCTGGGCAGCAGAGAACCTGTCTCCCAAAAAAAGACCATTTAAAAAATTGTGAAAAAATCTACAAATTTACCATGTTAACTCTTTTTAAGTATACAGAAATGTTAACTATATGTACATGATTAAAACAGATCTCTAATTTAAATACCATTTTTATTCAGTCAATATTTTAAATAAAACAGTCTAAAGTATTTCCTATGAAAAGCTTTCTTATTTTCAATTTTTCAGTCTGAAAATATGACAGCTTTATAAATTAATAAACAGATATTTCTGAGCATAAATATATTCTGGAAAATTGTGAAAACTTTACCAGCATAGTTATAAAATACTTGTATTTTGTGAGTATTTCCTTATTCCTTCTAAATTTCTTTATTCAACAAATGTATCGATTGTCCGTTGTGCCAGGCACTGGACTGTGTGCTAGCAATACAAACTTTAATAAAAAAAATCTGGTAGTTAAAAATGTAAAGAAAACAATATTTTCTTTAAAAATTTAAAGTGTGCAACACTTGCAGGGAATTTTAAAAAATTAAAGAAAAAGCAATATCTAATAATTACATATAAGTAGAAAATCAGATTTTTTGCTAGGTTATAGGAAGAGGAAATCAGTTATGTACCCTAATATTAAGGTGAGGGAATACAGAACTACTTTAGTAGCTCTAATTTATATTTTAAGTGTAACCAGAAGCATTCTAACAATTCAGAGTTACATTCAAACTTTTGGTTTGCTTACTTTACTAATATTAGTCCTTTTTAAAAAAAATTAAAATAGGAAACTGCTGCACGAGTAAATCAGTCAGCTCTGGAAGCTGTCACTCCTTCCCCATCTTTCCAGCAGAGGCACGAGAGCCTGCGGCCAGCCGCAGGGTAAGTTACCACACTGTGAGTTATTTAAAGAAGGATATGGGCTATTTAAAGTATCTGTGATCTGGGATTATGTTTGTACTGAAACATAAGACTTCTCATTGACTTATAATGTTGTGTTTTCTTTTTTCATAGTTTGTTAAATATTTAATATCCAAAAGGGAAAATTAAATGCAATGCCTTCTTGTTTTATGCTTAGACAATCTCGGCCACCGACAGCTCGAACCAGCAGTTCAGGATCCTTAGGATCTGAGTCTACAAATTTGGCTGCCCTGTCTCTAGATTCCCTTGTTGCCCCAGACACCCCAATACAGTTTGACATAATTTCTCCTGTGTGTGAAGATCAGCCTGGCCAGGCAAAAGCCTTTGGCCAGGGAGGCAGGTGGGTGATAGCATCACAGGTACATTGTGCTGTGGTCTGTAAGGCTTATAATCCGCTGTCTACATTTGAGAGTCATCTCTTATTTATCATGTACATCAGCTATGTTGTACTTTCTTTGTTTAATTACGTAACATACTGATAGTTAGGGAAGAACCATGCAGGTTTTTCCTCTATGTCTTCTGCCTCAGTTAAGGAGTTAAGATAATTTAGTTTCAAAATATTCAATTCTGTATTGCTTATTAGGTCTACTTCTTGGATATTTGCTCTTAAAATTGCAGAAGAAAGTTGATAGCCCTGTCTTTAGGTCATGAAAATTTAAAAAAAATTTTTGAGGATAATACACGTGATATAGGTTTATTAGAAAATATTATCTTGTACCAGAATAAGAAATCTTCAGGAAGTTACTAAAACATTATCACTATTATGAATTATTAATGAATCATCTTTTATTTATATAATGAATATTCTCACCAAAGCAGTTAAAATTTTTCCTTGGCTGTGGTTGAAGGAAACATGACTTAAGGCAAATCATTTATTAAGTAGAATGGACACCTAATGAATTGATCATATATTAATTTGGATATACATGGCTATGACCCACAAAAAGTCATTTACACATCACAGAAATACACTTAGCATTTGATGTAATAGAACACATACTACAGATATTAATTTCCTGTTATCTTAATGTCAGTGTTTTTTTAGAACCACTAAGCTCTCTGCTTCCAAAACCTATTTTGTTTTGTTTTGAGACGGGGTCTCACTGTGTTGCCCAGGCTGGAGTGCAGTGGCATGATCATAGCTCACTGCAGCTTTGACCTCCTGGACTGAAGGGATCCTCCTGCCTCACCCTCCTGAATACCTGGGACCACAGGCGTGCACCACCACACCCAACTAATTTTTAAATTTCTTTGGTAGAGAGGGGGTCTTCCTGTGTTGCCCAAGCAGTCCTCCTGCCTCAGCCTCCCAAAGTGCTGAGATTACAGGTGTGAGCCACAATGCCGAGCCCTTCAAAACCTACTTTGAGTTGTACTTTTCTTCCTTCACTGTGGTGTGCCACAAGCCATGCACACTAAGGAGGAAGGTAACTTCCATCTCCAGTTCACTTTTCTTTTTGCATTGTTACTTGTGCTTTGAGAAATACAGGTTTAAACTAGATTATAGCTAACTTGCAACATATACTTACAGAAGTAAGTAAAAACCTAAAAAGAAGTTTTTACAATTCCAGGACATTCTTAGCATTTTTCTCAAGCAGCTAAGATTGCAGTTAAATCAGTGTTCCTCTGTGCTGGTTTATTTAAATTCAAGAACTTTTGCAACATGGTTTATTATTATGTTGATTTTTTGTTGTGTATGGCTAAACTTCCAATTCATCTGTGTCTTCTAAAGTGCATGAACATTGATCAGTTAATGTGTGACAACAGAGGCCTTCATCATAGTAATTTAGTGATCAATAGTGTTTCTTAACAGGATGGGGCATTTTAGAGCTTTCTTTTTACAATGTTAACTCTGGTTTTAATGATTAGATTCTTCTATGTGGCTCATGGTAACTGATCATTTGTTCATATTTTTTTCTGAACTTTTTAGGCGTACAAATCCATTTGGAGAATCTGGGGGAATTATAAAATCTGAAACTGAAGGTAACACAGATGTGCAGCATTCATATTTTAGAACTGCTTCTCAGCAAACTGTGAAGAATTTATTGTTTATATTTGTTCTGCTGCTAAGCTCAGTTTTCATGTTATCTTTACTTCAAAATTTCCTCTACTTATAGTACACTTGAAGCAACAGAACTTAATCTGACTTAAGATGTTGTGATTCATACAAAACTATAGACTCTCACACTTTTGACCTTATAGTCAAATTCTCAGTGCCTAACATACCTTTCAAGCTTTTCCTAACAGCTGATGTTTCACTTCTGGTACTGGAGCATAACTTTTGTTTTTCCACCACTAACTATTCATTTTAATTCTAAACTTACAGAAATGCTGTAAGAACCACCAGTTTTGTGTGTGTTTGTGTGTTAAGAGACAGGGTCGGCCGGGCGCGGTGGCTCAAGCCTGTAATCCCAGCACTTTGGGAGGCCGAGGCGGGTGGATCACGAGGTCAGGAGATCGAGACTATCCTGGCTAACATGGTGAAACCCCGTCTCTACTAAAAATACAAAAAACTAGCCGGGCGTGGTGGCGGGCGCCTGTAGTCTCAGCTACTTGGGAGGCTGAGGCGAGAGAATGGCGTGAACCCGGGAGGCGGAGCTTGCAGTGAGCCGAGATCACGCCACTGCACTCCAGCCTGGGAGACACAGCGAGACTCCGTCTCAAAAAAAAAAAAAAAAAAGAGACAGGGTCTCCCTATGTTGCCTAGGCTGGTCTCGAACTCCTGGGCTCAAGGGATCCTCCTGCCTCAGCCTCCCAAAGTGCTAGGATTACAGGTGTCAACCACCACGCCTGGCCTCAGAACCACCAATTGTTGAAGCATTACTTTTAGCTATTTGAATTTTAAACCCTAATTTTCCTGTAACTTGGAATGCTGTAGTTAGGAGTTATTTTGAAATGTATCCCTTAAGTTGTTGAATTTTTCACTGGAAAATCTAAAAGGAGGCAATGTATTTTATTCTTTTGGAAAAGAAATATGGCATTTAAAAATATATAATACACCTTGTTCTGTTATAGATTCTATTCTTCATCAGTTATTTATTGTCCGATTCCTTGGTTCAATGGAGGTGAAATCAGATGACCATCCAGATGTTGTTTATGAAACTATGCGCCAAATCTTAGCTGCCCGGGCCATCCATAACATCTTTCGGATGACAGAATCGCATTTATTAGTCACTTGTGACTGTTTAAAGTAAGTAAAACCCTCCCTTAAAAAGCTGTAGAAAAAACATTTACATGATTTCAGCCTAATTAAAATTTGTTTTCCAATTTTTAAATTATTATTTTAGGTTAATTGATCCACAGACACAAGTTACAAGGCTCACGGTGAGTTCCACATGATTTAAGCTTTGTTTTAGGTCCCTTTTTATATATACACA
Source organism: Papio anubis (assembly GCF_008728515.1). Classification (NCBI taxonomy): domain Eukaryota; kingdom Metazoa; phylum Chordata; class Mammalia; order Primates; family Cercopithecidae; genus Papio; species Papio anubis. The sequence continues at coordinate 83,020,913 of NC_044977.1, read as the reverse complement.
TTTTACAATTTGATAATAATCCTAATCCTGTATATTCAAGTGTGATAGGATCAGCTATGATTGGTCTTTGGCTGTTATAGTTAAGTCTGTGGCCATCTCCAAAAAGTTATCATTGAACAGTTTATGTAACTTAAAATAATTAACACAATTCTTATCATTGTGTTATCATTGAACATTTTATGTAACTTAAAAGAATTATCATTGAACATTTTATGTAACTTAAAAGAATTAACACAATTCTTTTTGTAATTTTTTAACAGTTCTTTTTGACTTTGTAAAATGTGTTAATGACTAATAAAATAAATGTAATATTCAACAACCTCTTTTTCTGCTTGTTAATTCAAACCAAATATGACATTACTTGTTTCTGCATTACGAGTCTGTTAAAATAATTGGCTTTAATATATTACAATATTTATATTTTTAGAACTTAGCTTATGAGTTTGTCACAAGTGCTGCTGTAATGACTTGTAAAATCTCATGTTTGCTTCTGATGTTTTCTGTGGCAGTTTCCATTACCTTGTGTAGTTTTGTATGCTACACACCAGGAAAATAAGCGCCTTTTTGGATTTGTTCTTCGGACATCAAGTGGGAGAAGTGAAAGTAATCTGTCATCAGTCTGCTATATATTCGAGTCAAACAATGAGGGGGAAAAGGTACATGGCTTTGCGGAATATCTCTGTCATAACTACTTACTAAGTGATTCTTACTAAGATTTAATAATTATTAAATTCTTACTAATTAAATTACTTAGTAATTACTGATTGAATTCTTTACAATTAATACAAATTTATGAGGTACATGTGAATTTTGTTACATGTATAGAATGTACAGTAAGCAAGTCAGGGTATTTAGGGTGTCCATCACCCAAGTACAATACATTTTTGTTAAGTATAGTCACCCTACTCTGCTGTCAGATATTAAATATATTCCTTCTATCGTAATTTATGGTTGTACCCTTTAATCCACTTTTCTTCATCCTCCCCTTTCCTCATCACTCAGCCTTCCAAGTTTCTTATCTATCATTCCACTCTCTGCCTCCATGTGATCAATTTTTTGGCTCCCACATACAAGTGAGAACATGAGATATTTGTCTTTTTGTTCCTGGCTTATTTCACGTAAGATAATGACCTCTAGTTCCATCCATGTTGCTGCAAATGACATGATTTCATTCTTTTTATGGCTGAATAGTACTCCATTGTGTATATGTACCACATTTTCTTTATTCATTTATCTGTTAATGAACATTTAGATTGATTTAACATCTTTGCTATTGTGAATAGTGCTACTGTAAACATGTGAATGCAGGTATCCTTTTGATACAGATTTCTTTAATTTTGGGTAGATACCCAGTGGTGGGATTGTTGGATCGAATGGTAGTTCTATTTTTAGTTTTTGAGAGATCTCCATACTGTTTTCCATAGTGGTTGTACTAGTTTATGTTCCCACCAACAGTGTATGAGTTCCCCTTTTTTCTGCATTTCACCAACATCTATTATTTTTTGTCTTTTTAGTTATAGCCATTCTGACTAGGGTAAGAATGACTCATTGTCATTTTGATTTGGATTTCTCTAATGAATAGTGATGTTGAGCAATTTTCATACACCTGTTGCCTGTTTTTATGTCCTTTAAGAAGTACATATTCATATCCTCTGCATACTTTTAAATGGGATTATTTTTTTCCCTGTTGAGTTCGTTGTATATTCTGGATATTAGTCCCCAGTTGGATGAACGGTTTGCAAATAATTTCTCCGATTCAACAGGTTGTCTCTTTACTCTGTTATTTCTTTGGCTGTGCAGACACTTTTTAGTTTAAGTCCCATTTGTCTATTTTTATTGCCTATACTTTTGAGGTCTTAGACATAAAATCTTTGCCGAGACCAATGTGCAGGAGAGTTTTCCCTTCGTTTTCTTCTAGTATTTTTTTTCCTATGGAAAATAACCTTTATTTTATTAATTTATTTATTTTTGAGATGAACTCTCGCTCTGTTGCCTAGGCTGGAGTGCAGTGGCACAATCTTGGCTCACTGCAACCTCCACCTCCCGGATCAAAGTGATTCTCCTACCTCAGCCTCCCGAGTAGCTGGGACTACAGGTGTCTGCCACCATGCCTAGCTAATTTTTTTAGTAGAGACAGGATTTCACCATGTTGGCCAGGCTGGTCTTGAACTCCTGACCTCAAGTGATCCACCTGCCTCGGCCTCCCAAAGTGCTGGGATTACAGGCGTGAGCTGCCACGCCTAGCTGGAAAAAAAACCTTTAATAGAACAGTTATTGAGAATATCATACTAACAAAGTTTCTCAAGAGACTAAGAGCTAAAATGGTGAAAGTAGGATGATCTTTTTTTTTTCTTTTTGATTTTTGCGGGTACAAGGGGTGTGTGTGTGTGTATGCACTTTTTTTTTTTTTTTTTTTTTTAAGATGGAGTCTTGCTCTGTTGCCCGGGCTGGAGTGCAATGGTGCAATCTTGGCTCATTGCAACCTCCGCACCCCCCAGGTTAAAGCGATTCTCCTGCTTCAGCTTCCTGAGTAGCTGGGACTATAGGCATGTACCACCACGCCCAGCTAATTTTGTATTTTTAGTAGAGACAGGGTTTTTCCATGTTGGTCAGGCTGGTCTCAAACTCCCGACCTCAGGTGATCTGCCTGCCTCAGCCTCCCAAAGTGCTGGGATTACAGATGTGAGCCACCTCGCCCAGCCAGGTGTATATATTTGTGCAGTACATGAAATATTTTGCTACGTGCATGCAATGCATAATAACCACACCATGGAAAATTGAGTATTCATTCCCTTAAGCATTTATCATTTGTATTAGAAACAATCCAATTATACTCTTTTAGTTATTTTTAAATGTACAGTTATTATTGACCATAGTCCTCCTGTTCTATCAAATACCAGGTTTTATTCATTCTATCTTTTTTTTTTTTTTTTTTTTATCGTTAACCATCCTCCCACCCCCCATCCCCACACTACCCTTCTCAGCCTCTGGTAACCATCCTTCTACTCTCTGGCTCCATGAGTTCAATTGTTTTGATTTTTAGATCCCACAAATAAGTGAAAACATGCAACATTTGTCTTTCTGTGCCTGGCTTGTTTTGCTTAACATAATGACCTCCATGTTCCATATATCTTGTTGCACATGACAGAATCTCATTCTTTTTTATTGCTGAATAGTACTCCATTGTATGTAAGTACCACATTTTCTTTATCCATATATCATCCATTCAAATGACAGAATCTTATTCCTTTTTTCTGGCTGAATAGTACTCCATTGTGTATGTGTACATTTTCTTTATCCATTCATCTGTTGATGGACACTTAGGTTGCTTCCAAATTGTGGCTATTGTGAACAGAGCTGCAACAAACATGGGAGTGCAGATGTCCCTTCAATATATTGATTTCATTGTTTTAGGTATATACCCAGCAGTGGGATTGCTGGATCATATGGTAACTCTATTTTTACTTTTTTAAGGAACCTCTGAGTTTTCTCCATAGTGGTTATACTAATTTACATTCCCACCAACAGTGTACAAGGGTTCTCTTTTCTCCACATGCTTCCCAGCATTTGTTACTGCCTTTTTGCTATAATAAGCCATTTTAACTGGGGTGAGATAATACATTGTAGTTTTGATTTGCATTTCTCTGATGATCAGTGATGTCGAGGACCTTTTCATATGCCTGTTTGCCATTTGTATGTCTTCTTTTGAAAAATGTCTATTCAAATCTTTTCTCCAGTTTTAAATCAGATTAAGTTTTTTCCTATAGAGTTGTTTGAGCTCTTTGTATATTCTGGTTATTAATCCCTTGTCAGATGAGTAGTTTACAAATACTTTCTCCCATTCTGTGACTTGTTTCTTCACTTTGTTGATTGTTTCCTTTGCAGTGCAGAAGCTTTTTAACTTGATGAGATCCCATTTGTCCATTTTTGCTTTAGTTGCCTGTGCTTGTGGGGTATTACTCAAGAAATTTTTGCCCAGACTGATGTCCTGGAGAGTTTCCCCAATATTTTCGTGTAGTAGTTTCATAGTTTGGGGTCTTAGATTTAAGGTTTTAATCCATTTTGATTAGATTTTTTAATATGGTGAGAGATAAGGGTCTAGTTTTATTCTTCTGCATATGGATATCCAGTCTTTATTGAAGGGACTGTCTTTCCCCCAATGTGTATTCTTGGCACCTTTGTCAAAAATGAGTTCACTGTAGTTGTATGGATTTGTTTCTGGATTTTCTATTCTGTTGCATTGCTCTATGTGTCTTTTTTTTTTTTGCCAGTACCATGCTGTTTTGGTTACTACAGCTCTGTAGTATTGTAATTTGAAGTCACGTAATGTGATTTCTCTAGTTTTGTTATTTTTGCTCAGAATAGCTTTTGGCTGTTCTGAATCTTTTATGATTCCATATACATTTTCAGATTATATTTTTCTATTTCTGTGAAGAACATCATTGGTTTTTTGATAGGGATTGCATTGAATCTGTAGATTGCTTTGGGTAGTATGGACATTTTAACAATATTGATTCTTCCAATCCATGAACATGGAATATGTTTCCATTTTTGGTGTCCTCTTCAGTTTCTTTCATCAGGGTTTTATAGTTTTTTGGTTTTTTTTTTTTTTTTTTTTTTTTGAGACAGAGTCTCACTCTATTGCCCAGGCTGGAGTGTGCAGTTGCATAATCTTGGCTCACTGCAACGTCTGCCTTCCAGGTTGAAGCAATTCTCATGCCTGAGCCTCCCAAGTAGCTGGGATTACAGGTGTGTGCCACCATGCCTGGCTAATATTTTTAGTAGAGAAGGGGTTTCACCATATTGGCCAGGCTGGTCTCAAACTCCTGGCCTCAAGTGATCCACCTGCCTGGGCCTCCCAAAGTGCTGGGATTACCGGCCTGAGCCACTGCGCCCAGCTTGTATTTTTCATTATAGAGATCTTTCACTTCTTGGGTTAACTCCTAGGTATTTAATTTTATCTGTGGCTGTTGTGAGATTACTTTATTTCTTTTGCAGATTGTTCACTGTTGGCATATAGAAATGCTACTATGTAGTATGTTGATTTTGTATTCTGAAGCTTTACTGAATTCATCAGTTCTAATAGTTTTTTGGTGGAGTCTAAGTTTTTCTAAGTATAAGATCATCATATCATCTGCAAACAAGGATAGTTTGACTTCTTCCTTTCCAATTTGGATGCCTTTTTTTCTCTCTTGTCTGATTACTCATCTTCCATCTATAAGGTGGAAAGGCTTTTGGTTTTTCCCCATTCAGTATGATACTAGCTGTAAGTCTGTCATATATGGCTTTTATTATGTTGAGCTATATTCCTTCTATACCAAGTTTTTTTTAGGGTTTTTAATCATGAAGGGATGTTGAATTTTATCAAATGCATTTTCAGCAGTAATTGATTAAATAGTTTTTGTCCTTTATTCTGTTGATATGATGTAGCATATTGATTGATTTGCATATGTTGAACTATCTTTACATCCCTGGGATAAATCCCACTTGGTCATGATAAATGATCTTTTTAATGTGTTGTTGCATTTGGTTTGCTAGTATTTTGTTGAGGATTTTTGCGTCAATATTCATGAGATATATTGGCATGTAGTTTTCTTTTTTTTGATGTGTCTTTGTCTGATTTTGGTATCAGGTAATACTGGCCTTATAGAATGAGTTTGGAAGAATTCCCTTCTCTATTTTTTGTAACATTTTGGGTAAGATTGGTATTAGTTCTTTAAATGTTTGGTAGAATTCAGCAGTAAAGCCATCGGGTCCTGGGCTTTTCATTATCAGGAGACTTTTTATTATGGTTTGGATCTTGTTACTTGTTATTGGACTGTTCGGGTTTTGGATTTCTTCGTGGTTCAGTTTTTAGGTTATATTTGTCCAGGAATTTATCCATTTCTTCTCGATTTTCCAATTTATTAGCATGTAGTTGCTCATAGTAGCCACCAATGATCCTTTGAATTTATGCAGTATCAATTGTAGTGTCTCCTTTTTAATCTCCAATTTTATTTACTTGAGTCTTCTTTTTCTTCGTCTGGCTAAATGTCAGTTTTGTTTATCTTTTCAAAAAAACCAACTTTTTGTTATGTTGATCTTTTGTATTGTTTTCTTCATGTCAGATTCATTTATTTCTGCTCTGATCCTCATAATTTCTTCTAGTATTTTTATAGTGTTGGGTCTTATGTTTAAGTCTTTAGTGTATTTTGAGTTGATTTTTGTATATGGTGAGAGGGAGGGGTCTGGTTTCATTCTTCTACATGTGGCTCTCCAATCTTGCCAGAACCATTTATTGAAGAGGATATCCCTTCCCTAATGAAAGTTCTTTGTCAGCTTTGTTGAAGATCAGTTGGCTGTAAACATGTGGCTTTGTTCCTGGGTTCTCCGTTCTGTTCCATTGGTCATATGTCTTATTTTTATAACAATCCTCTGCTGTTTTGCTTACTGTAGCCTTGTAATATATTTTGAAGTTAGGTAATGTGATGCCTCCAGCTTTGTTCTTTTTGTTTAAGATTGCTTTGGCTATTTGTATTGAACCTATAGATTGCTTTGGGCAATATGGTTATTTTAGCTGTATTATTCTGATCCATGAGCATGGGATGTTTTTTTGTTTGTGTCTTCAGTCTCTTTCATCAGTGTTTTGTAGTTTTTTGTGTAAATACAATTCTTATATAATTCTAAGATTTTTGGAAAAAACTCCCAAATTTTGCGTAGGCTGACTGTGCTGCTTGAGCAAAGCATCTCTGAAGAGAGCCAAGCTGATGGGTTGGGCCTTCTGACTCTACAGACTCATGTTTTCCCTGCCACTGATAGCTGGTGCAATATTTTAGCCTCTAATTTATGCTGGGAATGGAATATATTCCCAAAACCAGCCATTTTCAGATGTCTTCAGCTTAGAATAGCATTAGCAGCTGTGTGCGTCTTCCTTGTAGGCCTAACTATGACAGTAATGAATTTGACATAACAAGAAATGGGGTATATGAAGGTGAGTGTCAGCAGTGGAAGCCTATAGACTTCAAGGAAAACATACAAAGCCTTGGTTTTGGGGCTTGAGCATTCTTAAATATGCTTTTGCTTGAAGCAATGTATTAGGATTCATTATAAAACTAGTTACATCAGTTATTTGGATACTTGACATTTTTGCTTTGTTGTGAGAACTGCCTGAATTTTTCATACTTTTTCCCTTTTTAGATATGTGATTCTGTTGGACTGGCAAAACAGATAGCTTTGCATGCTGAACTGGTAAGAATCCAAGATGTGGCTGGGCACAGTGGCTCATGTCTGTAATCACAGCACATTGGGAGGCTGAGGCGGGCGGATCACTTGAGGTCAGGAGTTCGAGACTAGCCTGGCCAACATGGTGAAACCCCGTGTCTACTAAAAATACAAAAATTAGTTGACTGTGGTGTCGTGCACCTGTAATCCCAGCTACTGAAGAGGTCTGAGGCATGAAAATGACTTGAACCCGGGAGGTGGAGGTTGCAGTGAGTTGAGATCACACCACTGTACTCCAGCCTGGGCAACAGAGCGAGACTCTATCTATCTCAAAAAAAAAAAAAAAAAAAAAAGAATCCAAGATGCGTGATTTTCCAAGAATGTTAACTAAAATAGTGTATTAGCTCTTTCATATTAGCAAGTAAATAAAATGATTTTGCTAAACAATTAACAGTGGATACTATTACCAACATAGCATTTAGAATTTGGATAATTGTTTGCCATTGAATGTAAACTGTTGATGTGCTTTCTTATGTATAAATGCAAAAAAAAAATTGAAAGGTTACAAATGTGATATTAACTGAAATGTCTAAAATTTAAAGTTATTTCATGTTTAATTCATTAGTTTTATTCATCTGTTTCTTAGGATCGTAGGGCATCAGAAAAACAAAAAGAAATAGAGAGAGTAAAAGAGAAGCAACAGAAAGAACTCAATAAACAAAAACAGATTGAAAAGGTATACAGTCCTCATGTCTAGATCTTTGTGTGTTGTTTGTGAAGACTTAATTCAGCACTATGACTTTCAGATTTGAATTTCCAAATGAAGGACTGTTTCTGCTTGTTCAGCCACTTCATAAACAGATGATTCATACCATAGCAGAAAAGGGTCACATCTCTTTTTTGATACGATGTTTACATTATAGTTATGTTGACATGTAATATGACTGTTTGAAAAATATACCAGAACTTTAATATTTCAGAGGAGGTTGTCTCTGTCAAAGCAGTTGAGAGGCTGTATAGCTTTAACTGCCATTGCTGAAAGCCATTTTGCCTTCTATGGGGGGAAATAAATATATATATGTTATATGAAATATATAATGAAATATGTATTTTTAATATTGCCAGGAGTGTCAAATCATTGTCCATCCAACAGGATAATTTTAAAAGACAAATTTTGGAGCAAAACTTGAAGAATGCATTAAATGATCCATGAGATTGTAAGAACGTGTTATGGGTTGCAGATTGACTGTAGGAATAGTAAAGAGGAGACAGCTGGGATACTTAGACCAGATCAGTAAGCATTGGCTGTGGGCTATCTTTCTGGACAAAGAGGGAAGTGGCAAAGATGACACTGAAGTGAGGCTTTCTTGGTAGGCTAGGCTGAGGGAAGGTGACACCTGATTTAGCAAGATGAATTGGACAGGGATGGAGAAAAGGGCTGGAAAGGGAAAGGAGTGTGGGGTGATCCCTTTCGAGGGTTTTACTATGGTAAAAGATGATGGGCTTTATTTGGTTGTTGGTCGTAAAAAAAGAAAATGAGAAAAAATATTTTAGTTTGAATGCTGGGTTTTATAGGATGGTGCCAAAATTCATTTTGGTGTTGTATTGTTTGGGTGTAGCTTTTCTTTTTATCAAGTTGTCAGAAGTATGCATATATATTTATGACAGAAAAACTGAAGTGGCTCTCAAGAATGTATCTTAACTGCATAATTTGCCATTTGACTGCAGACAAGTAACTTAGTTTCTTTTTTGTCTTTTCCACTAGGACTTGGAAGAACAAAGTCGGTTGATAGCTGCGTCCAGTAGACCAAACCAAGCCAGTAGTGAGGGGCAGTTTGTTGTCCTTAGCAGTAGCCAGTCAGAAGAGAGTGATTTGGGAGAAGGAGGAAAGAAGAGAGAGTCAGAAGCATAAACTTAAACTTTTGGTAGATATTTCCCCCTTGGAATTTGACAGTTTCTATGGTGAAATGGCACAAGGTAACAACTGTGTTGAAATATCAAGGAGGAGACTAAGCTTTATATTTGCTTATTTGTTGTAGCTACATTTTAAAAGAAAGATTGAACTTGATGACTTAGGTTTGCATTGATCTTTTTTCCCCCTTAAACATAATGTACTATGCATTAACATCTAAAGAAAACCTGCTCATCTTCCTGAAGTAGACATTTGCTCAATAATTTTTTCCTTCAGATTGTGAACTTTTAATTCTTGCATTGTAATTGGCTATGACCGTAAGAAATCATTTACTCTTCAGGGTTAGACATTCATGGATATGCTTTTCTTTCATTACGAACATTTTGCTGGCAGTGAGGAAGCATTTAGCTGAATAAGTTTAAAGCCCTTTATACAGAGAATTCTACAAGTTTGCAAATATTTTAACAATATTAAATGTGCAATAGAACTTTTATAAAATAATTAGAACAGAGATTTTACACTTAAGGTTTCAAATTGTGGCAGGTGGTACTGTTGATCTCAGGGCACTTTCTGGGATTGCTCACATTTCGCTAATGTACTGCACTTGATGCCAGTAGAAAAGAAGCTTAAGTGTCTTCAGTTCAAGATTGATAGAGCCCTTGGCATTTTATTGTCACATTTTTAGTTCTCAGGTTGGGACTTCAATTACTGCTGCAGAGCAGTAGTGGTTAAAAATAAGATAATGGAATTTATTAGAAGATTTTTTGTTCAAATACATTTTAGATTAGGATTGACAAAGATACTGCTATAGAATGATACATTGTATTTTCTGCATTGTGTGAAATAGTTTTTATTGAAAGTCAAGTGACATTTCAAAAGAAGTTCTATAACAATTATGTTTCATGCTTAAAGTAAAAATTCCCAGAGTTTAGTTTAGAAAATGTAATCTTTTGAATTTCAGACTGTTATTCCCAGTATTTTCATAATCCCATGTTTTGATAAAGTACTGAATCACCACTTTATATCCACAAAGGCCAATAACTAATGTATGAGAATAGAATAATTTGCACTAATTATTGTAAATATGTCTACTCTTCAAATGAGAAAAAGGTCCAATTTTATGAAAGATTGAAAATGCATTGAATGCCTGGTAGAGTATAGGAGAAGTTGACCAAGGAAGGATTTAACCTGGTGCCAAGGTTAAAATAACATTTCTCTACTCCCTGTTGTCTATGTTAAACCTTAATTTTTTTTTCTGTAATCACTTTTAACACTGCTAATAGAAATTATGTTTTCATGTGTTTCACATGAAAAAGTATATATATATACAAAGTTAATATAGTGAGTAAAATACATAGTCACACATTTACAGATTTTTCAAGAGGTTAGCCACTAAGACTTTAATAATTTTACAAGGGAGAAAGCCTTTTTTTTTTTTTTTTTTGATATACAGTTTTTTCTTCGTAGTTCTGCATTAGAAATGACATCTGTTTTAGGTCTCAAACTATAACTCGGCTGTTTCACACTATATGTACATTGTTTTCTGTAGGAATAGGATAATGATATATAGGATCATGATATTCCTTCTATCCATGTGCCAAATGGGTGTAATGTTTATTTACTGATGCTTTATGTTACCAAAACGTACAGTAAAAAAGTAGAAATTTATGAAATACTTTTTGATAAAAAGTTTATTTTGTGCTTACCAAAGGGAATGCTTTCACTATAGTGTATCAATTGTTTTGTTGAAGTTAGAATTTCTTCTGTTGCCAGCACTTAAGTAGTCATGGCAAGTCCTGTTTTTAAGACCTTTTGGAGACTGGAGCTTTCTGTTCCATTACGTCTTTTGTTTATACTACAAATTGTCACCTCACTTAGTTCAGATGAAATTTGTTACTCTACAAGGAAGGTGGTCATCATTAGGAGGCAGCTGTACTAAGCTGGTGCTTTGCATGGTAGCAAGTGCTGCCCTTTGTCAGCACCCTGGGTCATACTGTAGGCTAGAGTTAAGGGCACTGGCAGACTTAGGGATGCTGGACAGACCTGTAGTTTGTTTTAAGTCATGTTCACAGGAATTTCTACAATACTACACCCATCTTCATAGGTCAAATCAAAGTGCATTCCAATGCTAAATAGAAATTATGAGTGGGTTTAACAATTTTAGATGATTCAACTTCTGTTCCATTACTATTGAACTATATGAACTATTCCATTACTGCAGAGATTTAAGTATCCGTTTTAATAAGCTCTTTTTGTTATTTAAAGGCTGCCCATGGGTTTCTGCCTAGTGGTAAAGCTGATTGTTATCCTCCTTTGAAATCCCTTCTAGTTCTTGAGATGCTCTGAGGGTAATTGGATTAGATTTTGGGATATCTTTTCTCACATTCAGACTTACACTTAATGGTGTTAGAAATCAACAAAACTGCTTTTTAAACAGAAAAGATTTTAAGCCTGCCTACTTCTGCAATGCATTCTGTTAGCTGTATGAACAGTATGTTTGTAACTATGGCAATGAAGTCACTAGATAGGAAACCAGTTATTCCCTCTCACCTTTAAAAATTTTGAAAACTTGCTAACAAGGGACTAAAGCTATTAACTTGAACAGAGTCCCTAAAGCTAGTCTAGTTTTTGCCACGTCTGCAATGATTATTGTTTAATTTCAAAAGAGTCATCAGACTCCACAATCTAGGGGTGGTAAATGTGTTTCCATATGCTTGGGAAAAGGTCAGTAGGATGTGCATCCTAGGGAAGATAAAATCGTATATGGTAAAGGCATCTGAGTTAACTTTGCATTATATCTAGGAACTGTATTATTTAAAATTTGAATCCTATTATTAATGCCAAGAGATCCTAAGAGCTAGTGTATTGTAAAACCTGCCACCTGAATAAAACGAAAATATTAATGTTGGTTCTGAGACAACCTCTTAGCATTCAGATTGTATTTTAAATATTTAAACACACCAATTGTAGAAAGCAACCCTTTATTTTTAGCAAGTTTGGTTTACTCTTCTCCCATGAGATTTCAGTTTTCTACATTAATTAGTAATACATAAAGATTTGAAACTGGAACTATGTTATACTTTTTAACCAATCTCTGTGGCTTCACTCATGAAATTTACTTCAGTTAATGTGAGACTGGGGATTAAGTTGTAACTAATGTGCAAAATTGCTTTGTATATTTGGTGATTTTGTAATGTAAGTGAATTGGTTAATTTTTATTTCACTGATACTATTAATCATGCAGTGTACAATTTAAAATCATGCAATGTTTCACTTTAGAATTGGACTTGAAGAACTCGACTTTATGTGATCATGGTATTGGTATACATGTGGGGTGGAGAACTTATTTTTTCATTTTGTCACAATAGGTATTTACTGACAAGGCTTCAGGAAAAAAGTTAGATTTTTTAATGTATAATAAAGTCCATGATTTTTGTACAGTGTTTTTTAATGAAATATTTGATACTCTGAACTTTATTTCTCAAAGTAATTTCAGATGTTTGTAAAACAATGGACTCCTTAATCTGTTATGACATTATAAATTACACGTCTAGCCCAACTGCAATTCCACAGCAGCTAAAATGGAAAAAAAAATTGTCACCTTATTAGGAAAAGTTTGTTATAGAAGCAAACTAATCAATCGCTGGTGACTTTTTTTCTTTTAGCAAAGGAAAAAGACTTCATTAATTGATGTATACTTGCTACTGTTTGGTCCTACTCACAGAAATTCCTCCAATTTAAAGGGGCAGATTATTGTGCATACCACAGTATAGCTTGGATCTGTAATTTCAATACTAATGCTTATTCATCCCATGTGCTCTTTATAGTTTCTTATGGCAATTAGTTCCTTTCTTCTGGAATTTAGTGTTTTAATTTGTTTCGGATTTTATAGAAATGTACATACACTTTTAGAAGGTACAGGTAATAGATGAAATTAACTTTAGAATTATATAATTTATCTGATAGAAGTGCATGTATAGCCTAAATATATTTCTATATTGAAAGATATAATCTCTCACTTATCAGTTTGATTTAAAAAAATAAAAACTATTCATGTCAGCTATATAAATTTTTTAATGTAAAAAAACTATAAAAATAATTTAAAGTCTGTGCTTACTGAAATAGTCTATATAGCCATTAATCCCTACACCAGAAAAAAAATCATATAGCTTCAGTTTCCCTAAAATGGACTCTCTAATTCTTTAAAAAGTACCAAGACTAAACATGTAAACACATCAAGGCCATAGCTGACTGGGCTGTAGTGAAAATGGACAATATCATTGTACCTGTTACCCCTATTGAGGTGGTTTCTAAATGTGACACAAGTGTGGTTGAATGAATGTCTTTTTCAGTTTCTTTCCTCACTTTCCACACATAGAAATGTATACTTACATGCAGGCCTGGCACAGTGGCTCATGCCTGTAATCCCAGCACTTTGGGAGGCCAAGGCGGGCAGATCACTTGAGGTCAGGAGTTGGAGACAGCCTGACCAACATGGTGAAACCCCATCTTTACTAAAAATACAAAAATTAGCTGGGTGTGGTGGCACACTCTTGTGATTCCAGCTACTTGGGAGGCTGAGACATGAGAATCTCTGGAACCCAGGAGGCAGAGGTTGCAGTGAGCTGAGATTGCACCACTGCACTCCAGCCTGGGCAACAGGGCGGCTCTCCATCTCAGAAAAAGGAACCTATACTTACATGCAGTATGAAATATATAGAAATAAAAGTTTAACATAACTCCCATCAGTGAGCCTCTTCATGTCCATTATCGGGCTAGGTTCAATACAGAAATCATAAGCTGTCAATCATTTGAAAACACTTGTAATTCCAATTCCAGTGATCATATTAACCAGTAAATGGTCAGCCATAGCCAGGGTTTTGTGGAAAGAAGGGATACACGTTTCTCATTAATAATGAAATTTCAATTGAGAGTTGTATTTCAATTAACTGAATTACCCTATCTCTGTACTTCACTCTACAAAGAAACAGTAGTAGACACTAAGCTGGTATTGGGAGTTTTCCACAAGAACAGCAAACTTCTAAGTCATGTACTGGGGTCAGTGTGTATTCAGTCCAATCACTGAGATGTACAGTAGGCCCCCTTATCCATGGTTTCCCTTTGTGTGGTTTCAGTTACCCGTGGTCCAAAACTATTAAAAGGAGGCTGGGTGCGGTGGCTCATACCTATAATCCCAGCACTTTGGGAGGCCAAAGAGGGCAGATCACCTGAGGTCAGGAGTTCAAGATCAGCCTGGCCAACATGGTGAAACCCCGTCTCTACTGAAAATACAAAAATTAGCCAGGCATGGTGGTGTACACCTGTAATCCCAGCTACTCGGGAGGCTGAGGCACAAGAATCGCTTGAACCCGGGAGGCAGAGGTTAAAGTGAGCTGAGATCATGCCACTGCAGTCCAGCATGGGTGACAGGACAAGACTTCATCTCAAAAAAAAAAAAAAAAAAAGGTGTTAAAAGGAAAATCCCAGAAATAAGTAATTTATGAGTTTTAAATTGCACACCATTCTGAGTAACATGATGAAGTCTCTCGCTGTCCTGCCTTGTCCCACCTGGGACCTGAATCATCCCTCTGTCCAGTGTATCCACACTGTAGGGCATGCGTGTACAGTTGTATGTCGCTTAACAACTGGCTTAAAGATGTAGATACCTACTGAGAGATGTGTTAGGTGATTTTGTCATTGTGCAAACATCATAGAGTCACTTACACAAACCTAGATGGGATGGTATACTACACACCTAGGCCATGTGTTATATAGCCTATTGCTCCTGGGCTGCAAGCCTGTACAGCATGTTACTGTACTGAATAGGCAATTATAACATATAGTAAGTATGTATTTAAACATAGAAAAGGTACAGTAAAAATAAGCATTATAATCTTATGGGACCACCATTACATATTTAGTCCAATGATGACTGAAACATTGTATGATACGTGACTGTGTAGGAAAAAAATACACTATGTATAGGGTTCTGTACTAACCCTGGTTTCAGGCATCCACTGAGGGTCTTGGAACGTATCCTCTGAAGATAAGGGAGACTACTGTATTACATATATACTTCTCTATTAAAAAGATACTGTAATGAGTTATCTTGACTTGTCAGAAGTGGCATCTATTATTTTGAGCACATAGACATTGGATTTATACACTTAATTAGAACTGGTGTATTTCAGTTAATTGAAATTTTTACTATTTGGGTTTTTTTTTTTTTTAAACTGCCTTGAGAATGCTAGTCATTTATATGTTGAGAGGCTATGTTCAAAGCTACTTAAAAAAAATTTGTTTTTCTTTTAGAGATGGGGTCTTGCTCTGGTCACCTAGGCTGGAGTGCAGTGGCGCGATCACAGCTCACTGCAGCCTTGACCTCCCCAAGCTGAAGCAACACTCCTGCCTCAGCCTCCCAGAGCTACTTTTTAAAGGACTTAGACTGCATTGAGATTTTAGTTGGTGGGTAAAGCAAAAAATATGAATCATACATAAGTGAAATTCTAAGGAATACAGGTGCAAAATTATACCTTTTCCATTAGAATGGTTTGATTACCAGGTTCCTGTAAAAATTCCTTGTCCATAAAGGTCGTATTCTTTGTAAAGGACATATGCTTTTAGACGATTGGGTAATGGAAGAAATGACATGAATACAGGGCAGCGCAAATGTAAACGTCCCATGCATTTCCGGATCTTTAGGCGGCACAAGTGTTTTAGGGAGCGAGGGTTTGCTAAAAAGAAAAGGCACATTATCCAAAGAGAAAAAGAACTTATTTTTTAGTATCTTAGGGTTTTGTTAGCAAATGTATTTGATAGCATTTCATTTGCTGTTACTAAATAGCAAAATCAGGGAAATAGTTTTTCAGTTCTTACTGCAACCCTTGTTGTAGATATGGTTCCAGAGCCATGTCAAGTTAGAATCCAAAGACTGGCATCAATTGTGGATCTGGCCTGTGAGATCTGAAGTTCTTAAATCTGCATGTGGCCAGGCGGGGTATCTCATGCCTATAATCCCAGCACTCTGGGAGGCCGAGGCAGGTGGATCACTTGAGGCCAGGAGTTCGAGACCAGCCTGGCCAACATGGTGAAACCCCGTCTCTATTAAAAATACAAAACTTAGCTGGGCATGGTGACCATGCGCCTATAATCTCAGCTACTCGCGAGACCAAGGCAGGAGAATTGCTTGAACCCAGGAGGCGGAGGTTGCAATGAGCTGTGATTGCGCCACTGCACTCCAGCCTGGTTGACACAGTGAGACTCTGTCTCAAAAAAAAAAAAAAAAAAGTCTGCATGTTTTAGCCCCCTCAGGGACAGGGTAGAAACTGAAGATTACCCCCCAAGGGAAATAACACAAAATAAATTATTAATTTGTCTTACATGCTACTTTGAAAGGATTTGCTTTGAAGAAGGTCCTTTTGATACCCTCAACAGACTTGGCTCTTAGCTTTTTCTCATCCTTGTTTTTATTGCCATATAATAGCTTTTCATTCCTGTGTCCATGGTGTTCTTTTGTAGCCATGGTTTAGGTGGATTGGGATGAAAGTATTACCTACCTATATAATAAGTAGTTACCTAACAGGTTTTATCTCCTCGGAAAAGGTAATAAATACAAATTAAGTGTAGTTAGTAACATTTTTTTAAGATAGGAATAGTATTTTTCTGGTTTAAGTCAAGCTTTTAACCAGAAGAGAAGGGTGTTCTAATTCTAAAATAATCAAATTAGAATACAATTAGTATTTTTGTAAAAAGTCATTCTATAAGGATACTCACTTAAGATAAAATGTATTTCTGACCAGATCCCCTGTTTTTGGAGCACAGCTTTCAACTTTGAACAGATCCGAACTTGATCAACATAATCAAGCATCACTCGAACAACCTTTCCAGAGAGGTGTTGCAGCCATGACAAAGTTATTACTTCACAGAACTGAGGGAAACAAAGTCAGAATTAGGAAAGTAACTGAAAAACATGAAGTAGCTATGGTTTAGCATAGTAGTCAAAGGAGATGTGGTGTGATGAATGCCAAGAGGAAAAAATGTCTCAAAAACGGGGAGGGATGGTATTGGTCAACTGTACTTATTCTGATTGTTTTTTTCATCAGAAATATGATCAAAGTAAATCATTTAATCAGTTGCTTCATTTATGAAACTTCTTCACACTGCTAGGCAGAGTTAAATCACTTTTCTCTGTACTGTTTTTGTTCCTTTTATATCTTTCTACATTGTGTTCATTTTATCATAATTATTTTATCATATAATTGTTATTATACTAGGATCTCTTCAAGCTTCTAGAGAGAATGGATGTAATCTATTTATTGCCATAGTTCCAGGGCCACAAATAATGACTGTAAGGGAATACAGCCAATACTGTGGACTTACCTTAGTATCTTTGATAACTGTAGATGTCCAGCCTTCAACAATATAGGAAGGATGGACTTTGTCTCCATGTGGGCAATCAAAACATCGCTGTGTGTCATACCCATAGTTCAGCAGCATCCTGAGCATGACTTCATCTTTCAGAGTGTATTGCAGTGCTGATGGGAAATGTAAAGGGTTAACTCTGCAGAAGTAATTGACATTGGCCCCATGCCTTAGCAGCAGACTGATCAGCTCATAGTTGCCCATCCTGAGGGCTATCTGGAGGCAGTTAACCGGGTCTTGGTTAGGCAGAGCTCCAGCACTCAGAAGCAGCTTGACAGAAGAGAGGTCACTGTTTGATACAGCAAAATGCAAAGCTGACTTCCTGTGGTCATCGTAGTGTTTGCTAACTCTCTGATCCAGCATGAAGTTCACATCAAATCCAGCCTGGATGAGGAGTTCCAGGCACTGAGGGTGTGCTCCTGCTGCTGCGCAGTGAACTGGACTGATCCCACTCTGCTTAATGGCAGCAAGATCCGTAACTGGAATCAGTATCTTTAGAGCTCTGAGAAAGAATTTCAAAATGCATTTCAACATTGTTTTTAAGAAGTAGCACTAACTTGTTTATTATTATTTTATAGTAATACTAGATAGTATCAATATTCAGGGGGCATTTAGAACCCCCAACCAAACAAAAGCATAATTCCTTCATCCAGAAGCTCAGATACCAAGTAAAATTGAATGGAATTACTGTCTAAGCTATAAAATTCAGAATTAGCCCAGAAACCTGAGGCTTCCCATATTGTCTAAATACCTGAGAAAAAAGTTTTATATCTCTTTGGTGGCTTCAGAGGATGCCTGGTAAACAATCATTTCTAGTTCTTGCTAGTTGGTCGAGAGTTTTTTTTTGAGACGGAGTTTTGCTCTTGTTGGCCAAGCTGGAGTGCAGTGGCGCGATCTCGGCTCACTGCAGCCTCCACCTCCCAGTTTCAAGCAATTCTCCTAAGAGTTTCTCATCTTTAAAAGGTATGTTTAAGGCTAGTCGTCATGACTCAAGCCTGTAATCCCAGCACTGTGGGAGGCTGAGGTGGGTAAATCACGAGGTCAAGAGATCGAGACCATCCTGGCCAACATGGTGAAACCCCATCTCTACTAAAAATACAAAAATTAGCCAGTGTAGTGGCGCCCACCTGTAGTCCCAGCTACTCAGGAGGCTGAGGCAGGAGAATTGCTTGAACCCAGGAGGCAGAGGTTGCAGTGAGCTGAGATCATGCCACTGCACTCCAGTCTGGCTGTAGGAGTTCGGTCAGCATGGTGGGAAAAATTATAAAAGTTACAGATAGAAGCAAACCTTTTTGGAAGGCTGGGAGGTTTTGCAAAAGCTTCAGGAAAGGATTTGGCTGAAGGCAGCTGAATTCTCTCAGAGTAGATAACAAGGAAGTGTAAGGGAATTGATCTAGATGGGGTGGGGGAAACTGTTAATTACCCACAAAATGTGCTGACTCAAAGCCTTTGTCATTAAATCTGTACTAAATAAATGCCTGAAGCACCAGCTTGTCAGGGCCGTGGCTGCTACAACTCTTTCTGTGAGCAGCTTGGTCCCCTAGCCCACTCTTTCACTGGATACCTGTGTCTAAGTACTCCTTTCATCTGTTGCTTGGCCAGGGTCTGTGGTTCAGACCCAGCACCTGGCAACAGAGTGAGATTGCATCTCAAAAAAAAAAAAGAAAAAAACAAACAGTATGTTTAGGTTGTGGGATTGGTGATTAAAGATTATAAAGTTCCTAGAAGCAGCTCAAAATAAAAGGTAGCTATTACAATTTTTATTATTTACAATAATGTAATTGAACTTAACAGTAAGTGGCCCCTGTCAGCTGCCACATGGATGGGCAGGTGGCCTGAATTCTTAGGGATGTTGGCATCAGCTCCGTACTCCAGCAAAAGGGCCACAGCATCTGGATTTCCTCCACTCGCAGCTTCGAGTAAAATGGAAGAAGAATCAGAGGCCTGACCATGAGCATTAGCTCCTAAGAGGAGAAAGACTCTTGTCAATGCAAAAATTATTTTCCACTGTTATTTCTTGAGCAATCTTAAAAATATATCACCATCAACAAAAAGCAGTTAGTGAGCATGCACTCTAGCAAAGCACCAAGAATCAAAGTGACAAAATATATACCTCCTGCTCTCAAGTAGCTTATAAACTAGTTGGGGAAGAAAAAAAAATGGCAGTTTCTAAATTATAAGTAGGTTAGTTTTTGAAGTAATTTGATGTCCATTTGTTTGGAACTTGAAAATTCCAGTAGAAATACTGTTATAAAAGTTGCTTTTATTTCTAGACCAACCTACAAAAGCCCACTTACAACACACATATAGGATGGTACTAACAAATCTATCGAACTATAATACCATGCCATCTAATGATACTGTTTTGGTGGAAAAGGGCATTTGTTCTGTTTTAGCTTGTTTGTAGGGGACCATAGTAAGAGACACTAACTTTTTAATTGAGGTTAGGAACTGCCAATAGCCAAAGAGGTAAGTTGTTGTACAGTTATTAGTACAGAGTATCCCTTATCCAAAATGCTTGGGACCAGAAGTGTTTCAGATTTCAGGGTTTTTTAAAAAAGTATTTGCATTACACTTACAAGTTGCATTATATTTACAAGTCCCAAATCCAGAAATCTGAAATCTGAAATGCTCCAGTAGGAATTTCTTTTGAGCATCATTTTGATGCTCAAAAAGTTTCAGATTTTGGAAGATTTTGGATTTCAGATTTTCAGATTAAGAATGCTGGCCGGGCGCGGTGGCTCAAGCCTGTATTCCCAGCACTTTGAGAGGCCAAGACGGGTGGATCACGAGGTCAGGAGATCGAGACCATCCTGGCTAACATGGTGAAACCCCGTCTCTACTAAAAAAAAAATACAAAAAACTAGCCAGGTGTGGTGGCGGGCGCCTGTAGTCCCAGCTACTCGGGAGGCTGAGGCAGGAGAATGGCGTGGACCCGGGAGGCAGAGCTTGCAGTGAGCCGAGATCCGGCCACTGCACTCCAGCCTAGGCAACAGAGTGAGACTCCGTCTCAAAAAACAAAACAAAACAAAAAAGGAATGCTTAACTTATATATACCCTGTACATTAAGTGTTATGTGAGTGATGTGAATAAGAGTACAGGTACAGGCAAAAGGTCTTCTAGAAGATCTAGGGCTGGGGTTGGAAGGGGGGCTGGGAGGTGAAGGAAGGAGAAAAGAGTTTGGGTCAGTTGTGGAAGTCTTCCCAGTAAAACGGGCTGTGAGGAAACAGCATTTGAATGGACGAAAGTTGAGGAGAGCATTCTGAAGCTCACATAAAAAAGATGTAGTGACTTTAACACAGACTCCATAAGTCATCAGGGTCCAGTGACTGCCCAAGAACCCCATTCCAAGAATGCCTTAAGAAGTCCAATAAGCCTCTGTTTATTGAGTGCCCACTATGTGCTGATTCCTTTATGTGTATAATTTTTAAACTTTGTAAGAACCCCTAGCAGTAGGTGCTAACATACTCATTTTAAAGATGAAGAAACTCATTGAGTTTCAGTGACTTCCCCAAAGATGCACAGCTAGTAAGCAAGGTAGTCAGGATTCATATGCAGGTATTCTAGACCCAGGGCTTATATCTCTGATGCCATGTTGCCACTCTAGCAATGCAGGGTGGTAATGTGATTTGGAATCAGACAGATGTACCTTGAAATACTAGCTCTGTCATTTACCATCTGTGCCACTTGGTGCAAATTACTTTGTAAGGGAGTCACTTAAAGGAAATGCTCACTCACTGAGATCAACTGATGCTGGTTTCTTTGCAGGGTAAAGGATTTAACATCTGTTGCTTCTCTTTCTCTGTATTTTAATCAATGATGTATACAAAAGGTTACTCTTTCCTCATAGATGAAAGACTCCAATGTTTACTTTTGCTATTCCAGCTAATGACTTTAGACATTTCTTATATTGATCATTTAAAACATCTTACTTAAAATGTCTTATGGCCATTGATTAGAAACTAGCCTCCCCCATATGACAGGAAAGATTTAGATAAGTCTAAAGAGCACAAGGTTGTTCTTAAATATAAGAGTCTCTGCCATCTAGAATATTGGAGACCAGGACCGTATATTGTTAAAGAACAAAATAATACTTCTAGACAGGGAGGAGAATAAAGAAGATAATTCTATTATTGAGACTTTTAAAAATCTTGGTAAAAGTTTGCTTTTTTGAAAAAAAGCTTTAGATTGATCTTACCTTGCTTCATCTAACAGTGTCATCAATGAGCTCTCCTCAAAGACAGTAAAAGCCAAAGTTCTCTGAGCCAAGGGTCCCTGCCAGTTAAGCCAGCATTCAAAATGACCACAGCTACAGAGCTGGGGATAGGGGAGGGGGCATGTTTGAAGGGAAGTCCTGCAACTGGTACCATGGCTGACCCTCACTTTCCTCCAGTACAAAACGAGGATAATACCTACCTCACATGGTTTTTAAAGGGTTACAAGGCAACATGGGTAGTTTAATGCTTGTTGCTTAGACAGTAGTACCCAATACGTGTAAGTTGCTTTCCCCTTCTCTTGGAGTTTTGGTTATTACTAGAGTGAAGAACTGGGACCCAAAGAGAAGAAATCAGGAAGAATTTCCTAATATCTAGTCATTTGGTAACAGATTAAACCGCCTCATGATTTAGATTTAGGCAGAGGTAACGTGTAGAGTATGTTGCAGGGTGTTTGATTTTATGATTCTAGAAAAGGACAACACCACAAAAAAGTTAAAAAACCACCATCTTCTTAGCAGGGTAAAGGAATGTTAAGTAAAAGTAACCTGCATCCTAGTAACTTTTGGAAAATTATGTCAGACCTAATAAAAAATTCAATCTTTATGTTAGGCTTTTCAGTAATCACTATTAACCCATAATTTTTATCAAACATTTATATTAGGCTTAAATAAAATATTAACTTTTATTATTTTGAAGCTCTCCATTAAGAGGAAAACCCCTGGATCATGTTACCCTTTGTTAGTGTGCTGACCAAACAGAAGATCTTGCCTTTCTGCAGTAACATTTCCATGATTTCAGTGTGTCCACTTTGGGCAGCAAGAGCAAGAGGAGTGAATCCATATGTGCTCTGTGGGTCAGGGTGTGCCCCAGAAACCAGCATAAGCTTCACCATGTCCTCTCTGCCCAGTTTGGCTGCTTCGTGGAGAGCTGTCCTCTCGTTGGCACAACGCAGATTGACATCTGCTCCATAGTTGATCAGCAAGGCAGCCATGTCATAGGAGTCACGCAGCACAGCTGGGAAATGAGAAGTGAGGTGGGCATGTTCAACGGGAAGTTAAGACCAGAGCAGCATATCTGCAAGTATCCCTCAGGCTTTCTTAAGGAGTTCTTCCCACCCACTCCCAGACCCCAGCATTCTGTGTTTAGGAAACAGATTGTAAAGTAAGGCATGTATCAGATAACACTGAGAGTATTTTACATCAATGGACTATTTGTTTTTATGTAAGCCATGAGTAATTATTCATTGCTTATGTGGTTGAAACACAAATGTAAACTTTTCACTTATCTTTATTCTTCAAGAAAATGGGAACTTAATTATTCAGTACAGTCCTGGAAATGTTTGTAGCTGCTTTAAAATAAGAGAAAAAAAAAAACAAACAAAAGACAGCCCAGACATGGAAACGTGCCAAAAAAAAAAACAAAACCAGAATCTACCCCAGAAAATGAATGACTAAAACACAATTTAAATATGCATGTCTGGTGGGAGTGGTTGAGGCCATAGACGATGATCGTTTTGGCCTATCATTTCTGCATTAACACATTTTAGCAACATACCAAAGTATGTTGTGCAGAAAGCCCCTTAAGGTTCTGTAAAGAAAATTGTTTTGTAGTTAAAAAAATACTAATAATAAAAGGCTTGGGAACACTGTGTGTTTGTGTATATGTGTATGTAAATATATATATCTAGGGTCTCATTCTGTCATCCAGGCTGAAGTGTTGTGGTACAATCATAGCTCCCTACAGCCTTGAACTCCTGGGCTCAGTCAATCCTCCTGCCATAGCCTCCCAAGAAGCTGGGTCTACAGGCATGCACCACCATGCCTGGCTAATTTCTTTAAAAATTTCTGTAGAGATGCAGTCTTGGTATGTTGCCCAGGCTGGTCTTAACCCCTGGGTTCAAGTGATCTTCCTGCCTCGGCCTTCCAGAGACTGGGATTACCGGTATGAGCCACTGCTCTCAGCCAGCACTGTATATTCTATCACCCTCTTCAAGATTCACTTTGCATATTGATATATTGAAGTCTCTGAGGAATCTTGCAATGTGTTTGCTTAACTTTTTAACCCAGCATTTTCCATGACCTATCAGTGGGGACATGCTGTTTGGGTACCACAGAAATGGAATCATTTGACCTGCCAGATAGGCTGAAGTGAAGAGAGGAAAACTAGCTCTACCATCATTGTTTCAACAGGCTTCACAGCTTCATGGTTTTTACATATGTAATTTTTCTACACACAAGACAAATACTATCTTATAGACGAGGAAACAGGTTTAGAGAGGTTAGACCTGACGCAGAGTTCTTTTCACTATACAGTGCTAGGATGCTTCGTGGTTTATGCGTGCTTTCTCAGAGAAGGCTCTTCTGCTCAGTGTTTTTCTATAAAATGCAAAGCCTTAGAAAGCATCTTCAGACAAACCACGAAGGGACCCCAAATCCTAATTTTTGGCAGTACTCTGTTGGTCTCTTTTTAATTTTCGTTGTTTTTTGTTGTTGTTGTTGTTTTTTGAGATGCAGTCTTGCTCTGTCACCCGGGCTGGAGTGCAGTGGTGCGATCGTGGCTCACTGCAACCTCTTTTCTCCCGGGTTCAAGTGATTCTTCTGCCTCAGCCTCCCGAGTAGCTGAGATTACAGGTGCCTGCCGCCACGCCCTGCTAATTTTTGTATTTTTAGAGACGGGGTTTCACCATGTTGGTCAGGCTGCCTTCAAACTCCTGATCGCAGGTGATCCGCCCGCTCCGGCCTCCCAAAGTGCTGGGATTACAGACTTGAGCTACCGCACCCAACCTAATTTTCAGCTTTTATTTTGATAAAAGTTATACATGTACGGAACTTAAAGAGCCAATTACTGTGAAGTCTATCACTCTTTCCCTACAGTCTTTCTCCTTCTCCAGAGGTATCCTTTAGCTGATTCTTTGCTCTTCATGCCTGTGTTTCATAAGTAACCTGCTTGTATTGCTATTTGTTGATTTTTGGTTTTGGTATAATTTAATGACTTCTTACCATAGAAAATGATTTAACTTTTTTTCCTCCTGTCCCCACCACATGTGCACATTTCTGATCCCACCATCCTATTGTTTTTATAGCACAAGTTTTGTTAGATAAATATTTACCTTCATGTATGTCATTCAAAGGTGGGCCATATTTACATTTCCTTTTCTGCACATCTTTTTGTTTTCCCTGGAGTTAATATTTGTCTTATGTTTCATTTGCTTAGTTTTCAATTTATCATTAATTGCACCCCAAACTCTCTAAACTGTCTACATCTCCCTTCAAGATGTCATTCCTAGCCCACCATGGTCTTGAAGAAGCCTCTACCTGGGGCCTCCTGACCTGTTCCAATCTGGACCTCAGTGCCTGGTCATATGTGGTCATCCTACGATCATTATTCCTCTCATCTTAGGGATCTCATTTGCCTCCCACCTGGCTTGGATCTTCTGTTTCCTGGATCCCAAGCTTTTGTTTTTCTATTTTACTCCAATGTTGGTAGAACATTTGCTCCGTTAGCTTCCTAACGGCAGGGAGCAAGAACGTTTTTGAGATTTCGTATGTCTGAAAATATCTTTTATGTCTTTAATCTACTGTCAGATTAGAGAGTTGGAGCAAATATAGAATTTTAAGTTGGAAATATTTTTCCTTAGAGTTTGCAAAACTATTATTCACCACCAATTACTTCAAGCTTCTAGTTACACCATTGAGATGTCTGACACCACTCTGATTTTTCATCTTTTGTATATTATGTATTCCTTTTTTTCTCTCAGGAAGTCTGTGGAAACTTTTTTGTCCCTAGTGACTTGTGAGTCTCTCTCTCTTTTTTTTTTAGCTTTTCATGATTTTTTATTACAATGTAAAAGAGGCTATGTTCAATAAACTTAGAGTATAGAAGTAGAAAAGTTTAATTCTACCTCTGAAATGATCTTTGTTAACATTTTCACATGTATCCTTGAATTATTATTTCTACATATGTTACATTTTGAAGAAGTTTTTGTTACACAAAATTCTCTAATAATTGGCTTTTCTGCATTTATACTGTGAATTCACATTTAGAGAAGGATACTTAGACCCCCAAGATCCTAAAACACCTAACTTTATCCATCTCACTATTCACTCATTAATTATTGGCACCAAATGTGTACAAGGAGTCTTGCTAGCTGCTGAAGTGCTGAATCAGTATGAATTCTGCTAATAAGCATTTATAATTTGCCACAGAAAGTGCTCTCATTGCTCTAAGACTAGAAACAAAGTGCTGAGGGGATTGGGTCTTTTACAGTTCATTGAACTGGCACTTAGTATGGCCCTTTATTCTGGAAACACTTGTCCTTCATTTTAGGACATCATTTTCTTGACTTATTGCATTGGCCATATACCACCTCCATCTTGTCTGTTCTCTCATTCCTCTTATTCACATGTTGCTCCTCTTGGATCATCCAGCTAATTTTTACTTCTTTCCTATTTTCCATTTCTTATTTTATTCTTCTGGAAGCTTTCCTGAACTACATCTTCCAGCATTGTTTTGGTTTTTAAAATTTCTGCTCATATTTTTAATTTTCAAGAATATTTTGTTTTCTGATTTTGCTAACCCCTTGTTCTTATTAAAATGGTTTCTCTGAGGAAGTTAATGACAATTTCCCTTTAAATTTTATTTCCCCTAAATAATCTTAAAGTTGCTTAACTCTGTTGGTTGAAGATTTTCCTCAGATAGCCTTCAGCTATTTGCTCATAATTAAAAGTTGGAGACTAGAAAGCTGGTTGGAAATTTTAAGCAGAAGGTGGGGCTTGCGGACTGTGGGTTTAACAATAGGTTGATATGTTTGGGCCACTTACTGGAAAAGCCCCAATGTTACTATCTTTAGCTCTTTCTTCTTGGGCTGGTCAGATTCCTCCAGAGAACCCCCCTGCCTGGAGGGTAAGGGTCTGGCTGCCAGCCTTCTAGGAGGAGGGCTGGGCAGTCTCAATTATGTTTGCTTAATTCCTCCAGTGTTTTCAATCTAGTACTCCCACCCTCACCTAAAGTTCCGTGGTCCAGAGACTTTCCATTTAAGCTATGCAGAGAATAAACCTCCAGGAGTCTACTGGGGTTGGGCAGGAGTGATCTAGAGATCTATCTGCTTCTTAATAGTTTTCAACCAACTCTTCTGTTTCAGCTGCGTGCCCTTCACCCATGCTCCATGAGGTAATTCTGCTCCCCTCTGATTTCTTATATCAGAATTAACTGGCTTGATCAAGGCACCATGCAAAATGAGCTGCCCTTAATTGAGCGGAGGTTTTGCATCAGGCCACCTCACAGGCCAGCCTATAGAAACCTTCTGGAGGGTTGGTACCCATGTCTGGTCAGTTGGGAGGAGAGCGACAGTGCTGCAACTATGCACAAAAAGCTGCCTTTGAAATTTGGGGGCATGAAGGAGACTCAGTGCCACAGACTCGTTTTCAGAAACAAGGTATTCATTTACCTGTAAGAAGAGGAGAATTGCCTTCAAAATTCTTAGCATTTGGATTGCAGCCATTGAGAAGAAGAAAAGTGGCATTTTCTAAGAGGCAATTGCTGACAGCCAAAAACAGTGGCGTTTCACCATTGTGAGTGGTTTGCTCCCACAGACTGGGGTCTGAAGCTGAAATAAAT
Organism: Papio anubis; assembly: GCF_008728515.1. Classification (NCBI taxonomy): domain Eukaryota; kingdom Metazoa; phylum Chordata; class Mammalia; order Primates; family Cercopithecidae; genus Papio; species Papio anubis. The sequence goes on along the minus strand of NC_044977.1, from coordinate 82,993,547 downwards.
TCATCATACCACACAAGTTAAGACATAGAAATGAATGTTAAATTTATCTCTTAGAAACATCAAGAAGAGTCAAAGGGAATTTACCGCTTAGGGTTATTTCCAAAATTTTCTTATTTAATTGCACTGCAGCCTTATGCAGAGGAATCCAGCCTATCTCATCTGCTTCACCAAAAGCAGAATGGTACTTGGTTAAGTGTGACAATGCATCTTCCTTACCTATTAACAAGTCAAATGAGAACAGATTCACATTTGGCACACTTACAAGGGAGCCCATATTGCTTCCTGAATTCCACCACCAAAGTTAATGCATAAGACAACAGAATTCTAGTGCCACCTTTTATGAAAGACAAATGGCATATGACAGACAGTAAGGCCTGTCATCTAGCATTCCACACCTGGGCCTGTGAATACCCCCAGCATCTTGTTACTTATGAAAAAACAGTTATGTCTAGGAAGGAACCCAGGAGCTCTTTGCTACATTGAGCTGAAGTATTTTTTTCCCAGAAAAGCCTACATCAGACTCTTGACAATAAGCTGTGGACCCCCATGGTGTTCAGCATGGAAGAACCTGCTTCTAGGCTTCCTGAGCTTTGAGGAGAAATGCTGCCAGCTGTCACCATCACATTTTTCCTTTTTTTTTTTGAGACAGAGTCTCGCTCTGTCGCCCAGACTGGAGTGCAGTGGCGTGATCTCGGTTTACTGAAACCTCCATCTCCTGGGTTTAAGCAATTCTCTTACCCCACCCTCCCGAGTAGCTGGGATTACAAGGGCCCATCACCACACCCGGCTAATTTTTTGCATTTTTAGTAGAGATGGGGGGTTTCACCACATTGGCCAGACTGGTCTTGCACTCCTGACGTCAGGCGATCTGCCTGCCTTGGCCTCCCAAAGTGCTGGGATTACAGGCATGAGCCACTGTGCCCAGCCAATGTCACCATCCCATCTTACCACAAGTTAAAGGGGATAGAAGAGGAGGAGTACTTAACTTTCTCTATTGTTTCAACTATCTTCTTATAGTCAGCACTCAAAAAGGAATGGGAGCTGCACAGAAGAAAATAACATATGTAATTCCAAAACTGAGGAGAAAAAACTGTTAATCTGATAGAAATCAAAAGGAAAGGGTAACGGTAGTAGTAGTTAATCCAGGATGCACTTTCATAGGAGGCATTGACTGAGGCGTAATAGAAATACTTCTATTTGTAAAATGTAATGTGGCCCTTGACAAAATTCTAGGGAAGCTCCTTCACCACATCTGTCTTCCGCATTCGCCTGTTAGCTTCTTTAGGGCAAGGACTGTGTGAGCCTGGATTGCAGTAGGCCTTTAATCAGTGTTGACTGAACTGAATCAAGCCTGCCTATGACTGAAATGTCACACTATCTCATGGTAAAATTTGATGGCCACTATAGAATGTCAATGATTCTAGCATAAACTATTTTTAAAAATAGTAAATAAAAATGGTGTGAGTTTTAAAAAATATTCACAGTCAGAATGTGTGCTCAGAAAACGCTATTAGCAGTTAAGTAATGTTTTTATTATTTAAGGCTTTAAATCTCAATTTATGAATCTTACATTATTTTAAAACCTAGCAAATAAGGATTGCCACCTTCCATTTTTTTTTTTTTGAGATGGAGTCTCACTCTGTTACCTAGGCTGGAGTGCAGTGGCACGATCTTGGCTCACTGCAGAGTAGCTGGTACTACAGGTGCCCGCCTCCACAGTTGGCTAATTTTCTGTATTTTTAGTAGAGACAGGGTTTCACCATGTTAGCCAGGATGGTCTCGATCTCCTGACCTCGTGATCTGCCTGCCTCAGCCTCCCAAAGTGCTGGGATTACAGGCATAAGCCACCACGCCTGGCCACCTTCCATTCTTTAACTATTTAATGAACCCAGGTTGAGGAGAATAAATTCCCTTGGATACTCTGTCCTGTTTACAATTTGGTCAATTAAGTTATCTTAAACATTTAAACCTGCACTCATAGATTTAGGATTGTGTTAGTTTTCTATAGCTGCTGTAAGAAGTAACCATACACTTAGTGGCTTAAAACAACAATAATAAAACAAATTTATTATCTTACAGTTCAGTAGTTCAGAAATCCGAAACAGTCCTCACTGAACTAAAATCAATGTGTCAGCAGGGCTGTCTGTGTTCCTTCTGAAGGCTCTCGGGGAGAACCTATCTCACCTTTTCTAGCTTCTAGAAGCCACCCACATTTCCTTGCTCCATCTTCAAAGCCAGCAATGTTGGGCTTAGTCCTTCTAACACTGCCATCTCCCAGGTTGTCTCTCCTGACTCCCTCTTTCACACTTAAAGATCCTGTGTTACACTGGGACCACCTGGGTAATCCAGAATACACTCCCTATCTACAAGTCAGCTGATGAGCAGCCATAATTCCATCTGTAGCCTTACTTCTCCTTCGCCATATAAGCTTCCAGAAGTTAGGACATCTTTAGTCCCAACCATTACTCCACATGTCACAAGTATGTTCTAGTTTTCTGATTCCTTCAAGTACCTGAGTAAATCAGCAAGCCTGCCTAACTATCATACAATTCCTGCAAGTCTAATCAAGTAAATGCATAACCACAGTCAATTTCAGTTTCTCTGAAACATTTCAGTACTCTACTTAGCCCAACTCTCTTATACCTTTCAACCTAAAATTATTAGTCAGTTACTCAGTTATGCAATTTAAGGTTTTAATCATAAGGTTAATATAACAGATAATCTAATAAGGCTAATTGCTTTATAAAACTTTAAATATTTAAAGATTATTTTAAAAACTAATCCTAAATTGAACACAAAACTATAGGAACAGTGTTGGTTAAGAGCACAGACTTTAGAATCAGACTGCCTGGCTCTTCACTTACTAGCTCTGTGACCTTGGGTAAGCCACTTAACTTTTCTGTGCCTCACTTTCCTCCTCTCTAAATAGGGATAATAATAGGACCTACCTCATAGAGAGGTAATGAGAATTAGAATTTAAAAGTTAGTATTTATGAAGTGCTTAAAATAACATGACACATAGTGATCACTCCATGAGTTTATTACATTTTTAAATACTATATAGGTTTGATGTGCTTCATGATGTCTCTATTTAGTTATGAAATCTCTTGGGGTTAAAATACGTTTTTCTAGTTTTACATCCAGCAGGCAAATAGAGATTACCATCCCAAGCAAACTGGTTTATCACCCCAGAAGAAATGATGGTTACTACCTCAGGAGACCACGATTGCTGATTGGCCAGAGAGCACGTGAGCAGGTGTGCTTGACTGCAGACTGCCCATATCCAGGACGACTCTTCTTACACCCCACACAGGGTCCAACTGGTCCTTTTTCAGTGTTGTTCAACAAAACTCTGAATCTACACTTTCAGAAGTCTCATTCAAGTTTATGGAATTCCTCCTTTTGATTTGAGTAGATCAAAGACTGGACCCCATCCTCACCTACTCCACTAAGGTTGAAGATAGCTAACTTTCTGTGTGTCCTGGTTGGATTTATGCATTTCTTCAATTCCCAAAGACAAGATGTATTTGAGTTTTTCTCTAGCCCTTCATGTCCTCATTTCTTTCTTTCTTCTGATTTCCAGTCTGTATCACCTCACCCAGATTTGCTGCTAACCTCCTTCAGATATTTTATTGCCTAATTAAATTCTGAATTATTTCCAGATTATTCCTGTCTAGTCAGGCACAATATCTTACAGATATCTAATTGACAGCTCCTTGGAGTCTGACCCTCCTGTTTTTGTCACAACACTAGATTTAAGCTAATGACAAGTGTCAGCTGTTGAATACAACACTTAATACTACATTGCCAATGAGAAAACCATTACCTCTCATCCTTAGGTGCATGTTGTGCTGTTCCTGGCTTATAAATATCCTGTAAACTCTGCTGAATGATGAACTGGGTGTCAAAGTCTTCATCTGTGTCTTCATCGCTGGTGTAATTATCCATGTGAAACGTGGACAGGTTTACTGTAAAGTCAGAGTGAATTAAGATTATTTTTCCAGTTGTGAAGAGATCAACTGCTTAAAATTACAAATAAAATTCAGAAACCTAGAAAATTGATTGGATTAACAAATGAAAAATACACAAAATTTAGGCAACAAAATATTCATTAAAAAATTTCTATAAACTTAAAAGAGTTTTCTGGACTGCCACATATTCAACAAAAATTAGAAGTTTCCATGAGTAGCCATTGACTTAAAGCTTATTCAGGAAAAACCACCTTTCAAATAAGACTTCGGTTAGTGCCACTCTAACACTGACAGCACTCTGATTGATCTGTTAAACTTGGCTTGTGAGTTCTTCACAGTGATTGTAGCACTCATCCAAAATAATATTTCCTACACACAGTGAGTGTGATGCTGAAAATAATATTTTACTTAATAAACATGAAAAATAAACATGTTAAAGAAACAAATGTATTCTCATAATTACAACATAGATTCAGCAGCAGTAAAAACAAATGTATCTTACTAGGCAATATCTAAATGGTTTTAAAAGAAAAATGTCAGTTTTAGCATAGAATACGTTTGGTCACATTTCAAAGACTTTTTACCTTTTGTTTTATCCTCTAGGACAGCACTGAAGTTTTCACTGTTAAGGACTAACACATGTAAGCCTCAGATTTTTCATTTATATTTAGGATCTCCTCTCCCCTGTAGTGACCATTCCATTAATAGCTTTACTATAAATACTTCATCATAAGACAGTCTGGCACATTCTCCTTGTTTTTTACATGTGGTTTAGCTCTTTTTGGAAACATGATCTCTTTTCTTCAGTGCCACATTCATCAAATTTAAAGGATTAAACATTTTATTCCTGTAATAAAATGTTTTTGCAGGGAGTTGGCCATGCAAAGAGAATTCATCCTCTTAAGACTCATGCACATAGCTACTACAAACCACAATCAATTTTTCATTTAAGAGAACCCAAACATTTTGCTCTGACCCAATTATCCAAAGTGACTGTCCCAATGTACTAGATTCACTAGGTAGCTGTGACTACATTTTCCTCGGGTTACAGAACTGTGGCCTTAAGTGTCCTTGGAATCCTAAGGGAAGAATTCACTCTACACAAGATAAAATTTTGACTAAAATTCTGTTTTGTTGAAATATTTTTTAATCATTAACATACACTAAAAAAAAAAGGGACCACTTGACATTTCAAATTAAATATGAAGCAAATGCCGAGAAGCACACTGTCACTGCAGGTGTAGAAGTTCGGACTGCCCTCCAGCCATCCTACTGCCTTTGCAGGCCAGCTTTGCAGCTTTGAGTTTCCTTTGCTAGTCACAAGGATGCGGTGAGAAATGGAACCAATGTCTTAGAGGTAGGAAATAAGAGGTGTAGTTGTGTAACTGTTTTAATATTTTCCATATTTACAATTTCTTAATTTATGTATTTGAAATATTTGTGTATAATTAAGGTAGGACAGTGGAAAGTAAACTACTGAAGCTGAAGGAATGACTTAACATTTGTGAAGGAGATAATTCCTGATATTTGTTAAATTTTATCCGTTTAACCCTCAAATCTATTTTTCACATACAATCAAACTTCAAAAAGTTCTCCTCAGAGAGGAGAACAATGCAATGAGCGTTTGCAAAGACCATTTAAAAGAATAACACCAAGATACTTGGTTTTATAATGTATATATTTTAAGTAGGACAGGTTTTTTTTTTTTTGTAAACTTTTGGATGTTTTATAAATTTGTCCAATTTAGTCATCCAACTGACAAAGCAAAGCAACCCCACGCTTGATCCAGTGCTCAGTAGGTTGGTCTGTTTTTAACAGCATTGCAATGACAAAGTTAGTAGAATGTCCCGTAGTGGAAAGAGTTCCTTTACGTTCACTTGTCTTGTAGAGGGGACAGACATAGGCATCCGACTTTATAATCTGAGATTTTTGAGCTTGAAAAAAAAAAAAGAAACAAATTCATTTGATAAAGGGGAAAACAGCCATTAGTACTAAAAGAACTACTTATCTTGTAATAAAATGGCCAGAACTACATCTAAGATCATAATTGTGATATATGAAGGTTTTATAGCATATATACATATATCTTTTTACAGTACATACAGTATTACGATTGTGAAACAAGGCAAGTTTTTTTTTTTTTTTTTTTTTTTTTGAGACTGAGTCTCACTCTGTCGCCTAGGCTGGAGTACAGTCGCACAATCTCGGCTCATTGCAACCTCTGCCTCCCAGGTTCAAGTGATTCTCTTGTCTCAGCCTCCCAAGTAGGTGGGATTACAGGCGCCTGCCACCACGCCCCGCTAATTTATGTATTTTTAGTAGAGACGGGGTTTCACTATGTTGGCCAGGCTGGTCTCGAACTCCCGACCTCGTGATCCGCCTGCCTTGGCCTCCCAAAGTGCTGGGATTACAGGCGTGAGCCACCATGCCTGGCTTAAGGCAAGTATTTCATATCGTGCATGATTCTAGGTGTGGAAGACAGGAATAGACTTTAAAGTTCTGACCGCTTAGCAGGCATGAGAACACTCAAGAGGATTTGGGAGGGAAGAAGGAGAAGGGAGGGAAAAAGGAATAAAATACAGTATAGGTAGTGGGGGAGATGCAAAAGCAGAAATACAACTGCTTAGAGCGCTAATCCAAGAAACCCACACAGAAGAAGCTGACATTTCTATTTGTTTTTAGCAGGTAAATAATAAGAAAAACACGCCAACTTTTACCAATTCACGAAAAGAAACTATGTACAATCCCCAAAAAGCCAGATATAAGATATTAGGAGTCTTTCCAAACTAAGGTCACATTTCTCATAGTTATAACTGAACCACATTCATAATAAGAATATTTGATAGGTTGGATGGTGATTCTGGGTGACCGGTAAATATTTTCATTTAAGAAATTGTCTGGGCGCGGTGGCTCAAGCCTGTAATCCCAGCACTTTGGGAGGCCGAGACGGGTGGATCACGAGGTCAGGAGATCGAGACCATCCTGGCGAACACGGTGAAACCCCGTCTCTACTAAAAAATACAAAAAACTAGCCGGGCGAGGTGGCGGGCGCCTGTGGTCCCAGCTACTCGGGAGGCTGAGGCAGGAGAATGGCGTAAGCCCGGGAGGCGGAGCTTGCAGTGAGCCGAGATCGCGCCACTGCACTCCAGCCTGGGCGACAGAGCGAGACTCCGTCTCAAAAAAAAAAAAAAAAAGAAAGAAAGAAATTGTTGTTATTTAAGAATTAAAACATTAGGGAAGAGAAAACAAAAGAATGAGACTTTTTTTCCAGACTTGTAGAAAGATGATGATGGCAGAAGCAGGGGAGGAGCAAGCAGTTTCCTAAGTGGGACAAAATTGGCCCCCACCCCATGTGGCTGGCAACATCTATGCCTTGGGGCACCTGGCTGGCTCCTAGGCCTAGCGGTTTCTTATAGCCAGAAAATGCTAGTCACTATCTGGAGACTGTGTCAAGCTAATTTGTGCCTCTGAGCAATGTGCAAAGGGAATTCAGAATATGGATGGGCAGCTGTTCAATCTGTGAACCCCCTTGTAGAAGTGGGGGGAGGGGCCGGGTGTGGTGGCTCAAGCCTGTAATCCCAGCACTTTGGGAGGCCGAGACGGGCGGATCACGAGGTCAGGAGATCGAGACCATCCTGGCTAACACGGTGAAACCCCGTCTCTACTAAAAAAATACAAAAAACTAGCTGGGCGAGGTGGCGGGCGCCTGTAGTCCCAGCTACTCGGGAGGCTGAGGCAGGAGAATGGCGTAAACCCAGGAGGCGGAGCTTGCAGTGAGCTGAGATCCGGCCACTGCACTCCAGCCTGGGCGGCAGAGCGAGACTCTGTCTCAAAAAAAAAAAAAAAAAAAAAGAAGTGGGGGGAGGGCTGAAAAGAATGACATATCCCATAGGCTAGGAGCATAAAAAGCAGCATAGTATTCCCAAAATAATATAAATGCCATACACACAAAGGGATAATAATAATTTCTAATGTAAATATTCTATCAATGTTTATTATAATTGAGCTAGATCCTAAAAGGTTTGAGCAAAAACTTATTTTGGGGAGCAGTGTATAATATCCATCCTTATTCTCCCTGAACTTCAAATAAATTTTGTTGAGAGAATATTTACTTGGTTTTATCCATATGATGGGCATCAGGTCAAACAGAAGTTTGGGATGTTGTTCAGCAAGCAATCCACTATAAAGAGAAATGGATAGAAATTATTAGAAATAACTTCTGAAATTTGCTAGAAGCAAATTGCTACTTACATATTGGCTACTTACATATTGGCATACTTACATATTGGCTTTTACTAGAAGAAAGTACTAGAGACAGAGAGAAAGTACTAGAGACAGAGAGAAAAAAATGTAAAAAAAGAAAATGAAAAAATGGCAATGAAGAATTGGGAGAAACAAAAGAAAACGATGGGACAGCAAAGGGTAAACAGTGGACACTTATCAATGGCTGCCAATTTTTAATGACCGCCCATGAGGCCAGGGCTCCAAGGGAAACTTTCTCTCCTTCTCTTCTCTCTATCCCATATATTTTAAACAGGAATAGTATCGCTTAATTTCCTGAGTGAAGCAGGAAATTCAATATTTATTGTAAATATTTCTTTATTATCAAAATGCAAGAAAAGGCTTCCCATTCACTAACAGAAAGGTGAACTTCATTATAACTAACTGTAAACTGTTTAAAAGTGAGGTGGTCCTACACATTACAAAATAGAAGGCAACTGTTACAAAATGGAATAAGCAGGAAAATAATTTCAGCTAACTTTTCTACTAATAAGACTACTGAAATATTGACTAAAAATTATTCAGCACCTAAAAATAACAACTCATCAGTTGCCCCAGCTTGACTAATTATTTATGTGAGAGTTCTGATATTATTACTTGCCTTAAAAGAGGACTTTTTTTTTTTTTTAAAGCAACGGGTTGCTTATCTTATCTATGATTCAGCTACAAATGAAGAGGTCCTGGCAGTTGAAACCACTGACCTTTGTCGGTTCCAGCGTGCGCCATCGAGATACAATCCGTGAATATAAACACCATCATCTGGTGATGTGTCAGATGTATCAGATGGGATAACCTGAAGGGACAGGCACACACTAGCAGTGATCCTCTCCAGACAACTTCATCTCATAAAGAACACATTAGCGAAATATTCAGAACACATTCATGGAAACTCTACTGTATAATAGCTTGTTAAACTACACATTTTTTCAGCCATAGTTTGTAAAAAAGTATAAAAGTACTTCTTTTTTAAGACTTTATCAAATTTTACTGTACCTCATATTTTTTGCTAAAGAGAAGAACAGCATTGGATTATTTAAATCAAATATTGCAGTATATAAAAGTTCTCTCTTAGGGATAGCAAGACAAATATTCTTACAACCCAAAGAACGAAGTAAAATTGCTTACAATGGGTTACAATATATAAACTCGGTTTAAATACATGACTTAATGTAATGAAATACTGTTGACTTTAAGGAGTTACTATACCTCAAATTCATATCCTAGCAAATCAATAGGGGTGGTATATTTTCTGGCATAATTCTGCATAGCTCCAGTTAAAAAGGCCTGGGTGAAAAAGAAACCTGACAGCCAAAACACACAAGGTTTTCCTGAATTATACCAGTCCTATAAAGGGGAAACAAAACACATTATGTCAGTTTTTAAAGTTATACAAGCACCACCTGATGTACAATTCCTGATTCTGGTTTTTGCTCATGTTGTCCACATTTTCCATCACAAGGCCCTCTTCCCCGATGTCAAGCACACAGCCTGCCTTGGCCCTCCCACCTCTTTCACCTTCTAGTTACTCTTCTTGGAAAACTCAAAACAATTTGAGCATTAACCTGAATGAAACATAGTTTGAAGAGTCAAATCTTCTGCAAAAGCCAAATGTAAATTATTTGATGCTTTATTATATCACCCCACTCAAAAGCAACCACGGTTAGACATCTTACACATTGTCTAATTATAGACCTCATTCGTTGATTCCAGTTCCTTAACCCTGTGTGTGTATGTGTGTGTGTGTGTATACACACACACACATATTTTTTTTTAGATGAAATCTCGCACCATCACCCAGGCTGGAGTGCAGTGGCATGATCTTGGCTCACTGCAGCCTCTGCCTCCTGGGTTCGAGTGATTCTCCTGTTTCAGTCTCCTGAGTAGCTGGGATTACAGGCGTGCACCACCACATCTGGCTAATTTTTGTATTTTTAGTAGAGATGGAGTTTCAGCATGTTGGCCAGGTTGGTCTGGAACTCCAGACTTCAAGTGATCTGCCCACCTCGGCCTCCCAAAGTGCTAGGTATGAGCCACCGTGCCTGGCCACTGGGGCTGGAGGTATGACTGGCCAGGTGTGAGCCACCATGCCTGGCCCCAGTTCCTTAACTCTCTTAAACCCCTTGTCTCTGTGTCCACTGCCCTCACTCCAGTTCATGGTCTTCTTTCTGTACCAGTGCGTGTTGTCTTCTTGCTTCTTCCCTTTTTGTTCAATCTATCCAGAAGAATGTTGCCAGAATATAACTCATCGTGCAGAGTTTGGATCAGATGTAGCATCTTGCATAATTCTTCAGTGACCTACCAAATTGTTCAGTGACACACCAAATTAAAGCTTAAACCTCTTGGTCTCCTATTCAAGATGCTTCACATAAAGCAAAGAAACAAACCAAAAACAGAGATACTTCACAATCCAGCCCCAATGTATTTTCAGTTCTATTATATCTCTTTTACTTCCTTTCGGGCATCCTGCATTCTAATCTGGACTGGACTAAAGAGACTGGACTATTTGCTGGTCTCTGTGCCGGGTGACATTTGTTGTTTTCCTGCCTATCTTAAAGTGATATTACCCTTCTCAGTCCAAGCTTCTCAGTCCAGGCACATCTGGTGGTAGAACACCTAGGCTTGCAGGGTAGGCTGGTGATTCACACCTGGCCAGTCATACCTCCAGCCCCAGTGACTGATTCAGAAATGGACATGTGACCCAATCAAAGCCAGAGATGCAGAAACTCTTGCTGGGACTTTTGGAGAAAAGACTCACTCTCAGCTCCTCAAAGTTGTGTGGATGTGAGGCCAGAGTTGCTGTTGCTATCTTGCTACCATCAGATGAGAACCTGACTGAGAATGGAGTTTACCTGAAGGGAATGGAGACAAGAGATGAAGTGCAAGAAGCCAGGACAAGATATCCATGTTTGCACCCTGGTCAAATGTTACCTGAAGCCACTTTAGCTCCTGGAGTTACACGAGGGAACTTTATGTTTGCTTATGTCAGAATTTTTGTTACTTATAATGGAATCAATCCAAAGTGATACAGTGCCTTTTATCCCACAAGCTACATAGCGATCTCTTTTTCCTTTCTTTGCAGTATCAAAACCATTCATTCTTTAAATCCAGCTTAAATGCTACCTCATCCATGAAACAATCTCTGCTTTCTTGTGCCATAAGAACTTGCTCCCTTCTTTGAAATCGCAGAGCATTTTACATGTTGGTCTTTCATGGAACATCCCTTACTATAGTGTACTAATTTTCTTTAGATACATGGCTTGTCTCCCTGTAAGCTCTTGGCAGCGTCAGGACAGGACTTTTGTTGTAATTATGTTTTTATCACAGAACACGCAACAAGGTGCTTTGAATAAAATAAGGTCTCAATTCATGTTTATGGAATGAACAGATGAATCAATGAAATGGACTTTGTCTCTCGGCAGGCAATATACTCTGGGAAGAAGCCAGTTTTGCCCCCTAGGAGGAAGAGAACAAACTGCTGCTGGAGATGCTGCAACAGTACAAGCTATCAGGTCAAGAAGAGGCACAGAAAGATTTGAAGTCTGATGAGGGCAAAACCAGGCAGAGCAAGCACCAAGCACAAGAAGGCTGTAAAGGCCCACAAGGCAAGCATTTAGAAAACCCACTCGCCCATGGCTCCCTTTATCCCAGAGTGTCATTAGTGTCTGTGGTCAGCTACTTGTACTATCTCTGAATAAGCTACCATTTACTAAGTGCCATTAGTACATGCCAGGCACTGTGCTAAGCATTTTATATGCATTGCCTCATTTACTCTATAAAATAACAGTGAGTTGAATGTTTCTCTCATTTTACGGATGAAGAAACTGGGATGCAGCAAGATGAGTAACTTGCTCAAAGTCACAAAGATAGTAAGTGTTAGATCAGGATTTATGCTGGGATTTTAGGCAGTGTGCAAAAAGTTTTCTTTTTTAAAAAAAGGCACAGGAGGAGAGAATGTGAAGATGCTATGGACTGAATGTTTGTTTTCCTCCAAAATTCACAGATTGAAACCCTCATCTCCAAGGTGATGGTATTTGGAGATGGAGCCTTTGGGAGGTAATTAGGTCTTAAGGGTGGAGCCCTCATGATAGGATTAGCACCCTTATAAGAAGAAACAGAAGAGACATTTTTTTCTCTCTGTCTTTTTCTTTCATCTTTCTCTCTCATCATGAACCAGGAGAGCCGTCACCAACAACCTGACCATAATGGCATCCTGATCTCAGACTTCCCAGCCTCCAGAGCTATGAGAAATAAATGTCTGTTCTTTAAGTTGTCCTGTCTGTTTTGCCTTTTTTATAGCAGCCTGAACTGACTAAAAAGGAAATCGATAGGGTGAACAATGAGAGAGAAATGAGGAAAGGGTAGTCCTGATAAGTAACAACTAGGAAAGGGCCCCAGGTGGGGAAGAACAATTGTTCTGAAAAAAGTCTAATTACAGACAATCCACTAGCAAATCTTGTTTCCAAATACTTTGCTCTGCCTGTAGCCTGAGCAGCACCACCTCGTTCTGCGTAGCTCCTCTAGCACCACCCTACAAAACTTCCCTCCAGCCCCTGGTTCTTTACAGATAGCCTCTTCTCTGCTTAGCTACCCACTGCACTCTTGCAATGTATCTTCATACTTTCTCTAATAAATCTGCCTTTCTTTACCTATGACTGTCTTGGTAAATTGTTTTACTGAACATGACGCTGGCCCCAGACAGTTGCACCCAAGACAGAAAGAACAGAAAATTCAGATGACTCATTTGCTTAACTTGTTAACTCTAAGAACCATTAGGAGGTAAAGAAGAGTACAGGAGAAAGAAAGATAATGAGAAAACTATAGCTTCTGTAAGGGTAAGAGAACAATGGAGGAAACCCTTTCAGTATTCTGTTTTATATTATTCTTTTTGTTAAACACATAATCTACATGAAAAGCTCCTATCAATTAAAAATAATACAGAAGAAAAATGGGCCTAGGATATGAATTGACAACACACACACACACACAGACACACACACAAATGGAAAGCACACATACTAAAGAAGCATAGGCTCACTAGTCATCAAAGAAAGTCGAATGGAAACAGCAAGATATGGTTGACCTAACAGATTGGCAAACATTTTAAAGGGATACAGGAGAAAGTCTGTCCCGCTACATTCTTACAAGCACTGGTTATTTTATGATTAGCTTATACAGTGAAACAAATAAAGCTTTTGTACAATAAAAAGGCAATTGAATATGGAAAGATCATATACCTTTGTGAATTTCCAAAAAAATAGTTTTGGGATTTTCCCCACCCCACACTCCTTCATAAACATCAACCATAGAATAGGGACAGGCAGTGGAGTTGAGAAGGAAAAGCAGTGTTCTGTCTGATGTTTATGCTGGGAGGAGAGCAGAGGGGGCATTCAAAATACTCATCTTTTCCCTGGTTTTCTGAGATAAGAGGCACTGATTTAAAGACAATAGCCAATTATTGATAAATCCAAGCCTCTGGCCTGTAATCCCAGTGCTTTGGGAGGCCAAGATGGGAGGACTGCTTGAGGTCAGGAGTGAGGGACCAGCCTGGGGTACTTGGTGAGACTTCATCTCTACAAAAAATAAAACTAGCCAAGTGTGGTGGCACGTGCCTGTAATTCCAGCTATTCAAGAGGATCCCAGGATTTTGAGATTACGGTGAGCTAAGACCACACCACTGCACTCTAGCCTGGATGACAGAGCAAGACCCTGTCTCTTAAAAAAAAAAAAAAAAAAAAAGAAATCCAAGTCGCAGGATTTTTGACTTACATCAGTATTAAAATCACAAGATGGGATGCTTCCGGCCTTAGCTAAACCCATCTGGGAGGTAGGTTTGTGAGCATGAGAGGACAATCTGTACCTCAGGGACTGAAGTACGCTTATCCAGGTGGGCTGCCTCGAGCCTCGATCCCACCCCTGCGCTGGGTGTACTACAGACCTCCACATGTTGGACAGTAGGATTCAGCAGAGAATGAGTCCCACATCCTCTTTTCATCCATAAGCCACTATTCCCAACTGCTCTTCCACCTCCCATTGTCCCTATGTCTACTTTACTGCTCAATCTGGATTTTGGGGAACCTCCTCCCAAAAAGGCATTAGAAGGAAATGCCAAGCACCGAAATTTTGTCAAGAAGCGGAGGCTCTCAGAACGGAGAGGCTTTCTGAGTAAAAAGAACCAACCCCCTAGCAAGGCGCCTAAGTTGCACTCTGAACCTCCAAAGAAAGGGGAAGCTCCTACAGTGGATGGCACTTGGAAGACCCCTTCCTTCCCAAAAAAGAAGAAGACAGCTGCCTCTAGCAATGGGTCAGGACAGCCCCTGGACAAGAAAGCTGCAGTGTCTTGGCTGATCCCTGCCCCTTCAAAAAAGGCTGATTCTGTTGCTGCTAAAGTAGATTTGCTGGGGGAGTTCCAGAGTGCCCTTCCAAAGATCAATAGTCACCCAACCTGCTCTCAGAAGAAGGGCTCCCAGAAGAAATCCTCTAAGAAGAACCATCCTCAGAAGAATGCCCCACAGAACTCCACCCAAGCTCATTCAGACAATAAATGCTCCGGAATATCCCAGAAGTTGCCACAGAAGATGGTGGCAATTGACTGTGAGATGGTGGGCACAGGACCAAAGGGGCATGTTAGTTCCTTGGCTCAATGTAGCATTGTCAACTACAATGGAGATGTGCTTTATGACGAGTACATTCTTTCCCCCTGCCACATTGTGGACTACCGAACCAGATGGAGTGGTATCCGGAAGCACCACGTGGTGAATGCCACACCCTTCAAGATTGCTCGAGGCCAGATCTTGAAGATACTCACAGGGAAGACAGTGGTGGGACATGCCATCCACAATGACTTCAAAGCCCTTCAGTACTTTCACCCCAAGTCCCTCACCTGTGACACCTCCCATAGCACCCCCCTCAACCTGGAAGGCTGACTGCCCGGAGAATGCCACCATGTCTCTGAAGCATCTCACCAAGAAGCTGCTAAACTGGGATATCCGGGTTGGGAAGAGTGGACATTCCTCTGTGGAAGATGCCCAGGCCACCGTGGAGCTGTACAAGTTGGTTGAAGTCGAGTGGGAAGAGCACCTAGCCCAGAATCCCCCTAAAGACTAGTGACACTGGGGACACTGGTGATATGGGGAGGCAGAGGCAGCGCCCAGGAGAAACAGGGCAGCGGACGAATGGACAGCTCCACCAGCTCCACATCTTTGGAAGATAGATTTGTGGGGAGAGAGAAGCTCTACCCCAGACTTAATACCCATTGAAATTTCACCTCAGATGTTGTGTCCTGTATCTGGTTAAGTGTCCCATGGAAGGGGGAGGCCTTTACCTCAGAACCCAGCCCTAT
Source organism: Papio anubis (assembly GCF_008728515.1). Lineage (NCBI taxonomy): Eukaryota > Metazoa > Chordata > Mammalia > Primates > Cercopithecidae > Papio > Papio anubis. The sequence goes on along the minus strand of NC_044977.1, from coordinate 82,977,956 downwards.
ACCGTTTACTTCTTAAATGGCGCTAACCACAGGTGTCCCAGCATGCTCTGTGTCAGTTAAGATTTTTAATTCTCAAGGGGCAGGGCATACTGGGAAATGTAGTTTCCCAAACTGCCTTATCACTTGGGTGGACATATGTCTCCTTTTATGCCTTTTGGTTTGAGTAATTAACAGCATCCTCTTCCACACTCAGAAATGTTCTGGTTGGTGCCAGGCATGGTGGCTCACGCCTGTAATCCCAACACTTAGGGAGGCCAAGGCAGGTGGATCACCTGAGGTCAGGAGTTCAAGACCAGCCTGGCTAACATGGCAAAATCCCGTTCTCTACTAAAAATACAAAAAACTAGTGGAGCATGGTGGCGGGTGCCTGTAATCCTAGCTACTCAGGAGGCTGAGGCAGGAGAAGCGCTTGAGCCCAGGAGGTGGAGACTGCAGCGAGCCGAGATCACGTCACTGCACTCCAGCCTGGGTAACAAGGGTGAGACTCTGTCTCCAAAAAACAAACAAAAAAAGTGTCCTGGTTGGATAATAAATTGTGTGGTCCCTGCTGGGCGCGGTGGCTCACACCTGTATTGCTCATGCCTGTAATCCCAACACTTTGGGAGGCCGAGGTAGGCAGATCACGAAGTCAGGAGATCGAGACCATCCTGGCTAACACAGTGAAACCCCGTCTCTACTAAAAATACAAAAAATTAGCCGGGCGTGGTGGCAGGCTCCTGCAGTCGCAGCTACTCAGGAGGCTAAGGCAGGAGAATGGCGTGAACCCAGGAGGTGGAGCTTGCAGTGAGCCGAGATCGTGCCACTGCACTGCAGCCTGGTCCACAGAGCAAGACTCCGTCTCAAAAAAAAAAAAAAAAAAATTGTGTGGTCCCTTTCCATGTCACAGACTCTGCTTTTGGCTCAGAGTCTGTAACTAGCCTGTGTCAGGATATTGCCTGTTCTTCCCACCTTGACTTCCAGAGCAGCCATCGCTGGTGAGCTTTAGTTCTCCTTAGGGTTCCAAGGCATTAAAAGTAAGAGTGTAGCTTGGAAATCAACTTTTGTGATTTAGGAAAGCTGTCTCTTTCCTAAGGTAATGGGGGTTTATTTCATTTAGGCCCCAATTGGCAGGTTTTAAAATAATTTATAAAGTGTTTTAATAATTTGGTTGTCTTTTTTACCTTGCTAAACTAAGCCTCTAAAAACTCAAATTATTCCCTTGATAAATTTTTATAATGGAAAAAAAAAAAAATCACAAGACAACTTTAAACTGTGGTCTTAGAGGACCACAAACTTAGAATCTTGGTCTCAGAGAACTACAAACTTAGAATTTTGAAAAATATAAATATCACATATTACATTGGTTTGAAGTATAATTTTAATTTTCCACTCAATACTTTGAAATGTGTGTATTTTTCAATATTCTAAAATTTTCATCAGACTATCACGAAGCTACTAATCACATTTCATTCAACTCAGAGACATTCAAGTGACCAGAGCCAACAACTAATATCTCCCCAATTAACCAAAAAAAAATAAAATTTTATATGTGTGTATATTTTACATATTTGTACATGCAATTTACACACACACACACTTTTACCTGTAAAAAGTTCAGCCGGGCTAGGAAATCTGTGGTGTAACTTCCTAGTGGCTTAAGGCTTGGGTATGAACGTTTGGCCCATATTTCTGGAACCTTTCCAACAAGTAAGCTGCTGGAGAGTGCCTCCAATGCAGAATCCATCACAACCACTCCCTTAATAGCTTTTTCAAGGTCCCGCAGACTGTTACGTATAGTTATAATTAAACTGCAATGAAAGAAATTATGTCATCAACATATATGATGATATCACCATACAGTCTTTCCAGAAGAAGAACAGCAGGCATTTTATTCCCAGCTTCATGGGACTGCTTCCCAAAATGTGTCCCCTCCCATGTGGTGGTACGTGAGGTAATGTTAAGTGATACATGTATGAACATTTTTCATTCATCACATACATATTTTAAAATACGGAAAGTAATACAACTAGCATATCACAATTGTTGCTTTCTGGCTATTTTTCCTTAGGACCTAGCTAATTTAAGCAGGGAATGACTTAAGGAAAAATAATAGGTAAATAATATTTCAGGTGGCATGCAAATATGAAAAAGCTGTAATGATGTCATTCAATGGCTGAAACTAAGGAAACACTGCATGAAAACATAAATTATATATTCATTTATACACTTGCAAATACTTTACTTGCACTTAGGCCCACCTTGCTACGAACACCATAAATATACTTGTAGTGAGAGACTTTAGGCTAGAAGCCTGAGCAGCTGAGATATAGTATGTTATTATGTATATATAAATAAAACCTTTGTATAAGAAATGCTGAATTAACTAAGGCATCAGGTGCGCATATATATATATATATATATATATATATATATATGTTTTTTTTTTTTTCTTTTTTTGAGACAGAGTTTCACTCTGTTGCCCAGGCTGCAGTGCAATGGCATGATCTTGGCTCACTGCAACCTCCACCTCCCAGGTTCAAGCAATTCTCCTGCCTCAGCCTCCTGAGTAGCTGGGATTATAGGCATGCACCACCGCACCCAGCTAATTTCTGTATTTTTAGTAGAGACAGGGTTTCACCATGTTGGCCAGGCTGGTCTCGAACTCCTGACCTCAGGTGTTTCGCCTGCCTGGGCCTCCCAAAGTGCTGGGATTACAGGCGTGAGCCACTGCACCTGGCCAGGTAGCAGAAAAATGACAAAAGATGTGACTACGCATAGGTCTAGCTAATGTTTATTCTGTCTCTAATTCCTAAGAAGTATTGTTAACAGATGGATGAGAAGTTATGATTAATGAATATTTTTAACCAGTAATAACAGATCTCTTTTCATCATCATTTTTACTTTTTAAAAGATACCCTCTCAGCCAGGCACAGTGACTCATGCCTGTAATCCCAGCACTTGGGGAGACTGAGGTGGGCGGATCACAAGATCAGGAGATCGAGACCTTCCTGGCTAACACAGAGAAACCCCGTCTTTACTAAAAATACGAAAAATTAGCCAGGCATAGTGGCAGGCGCCTGTAGTCCCAGTTATTTGGGAGGCTGAGGCAGGGGAATGGAGTGAACCCAGGAGATGGAGCTGGCAGTGAGCCCAGATAGTGCCACTGCACTTCAGCCTGGGCGACAGAGTGAGACTCCATCTCAAAAATAAATAAATAAATAAATAAATAAATAAATAAATAAATAAAGATACCCTCTCTTCTGAGACAGAAGATACGGAACTTTTCTTTTTCTTTTTTTTTTTTTTTTTTTTTGAGACAAGGTTTCACTGTGTTTCCCAGGCTGGAGTGCAGTGGCACGATCTCTGCTCACTGCAGCCTCCATCTCCCAGGCTCAAGCAATTCTCCCAACTCGGCCTCCCAAGTAGCTGAGACTACAGGCACCTGCCACCATGCCTGGATAATTTTTAAATTTTTGTTGACAAGGTTTTGCCATGTTTCCAAAGCTGGAATTCCAGGGCTCAAGCGATCCTCCTGCCTCAGCCTCATAAAGTGTTGGGATTACAGTGTGAGTCACTGAGCCTGGCCAGAACTTTTTGAATGAGCGAAAATTCCAATGAAATGACAGGATTTAATAGTCTTTTCGGTTCAATACCATTGTGTGCTTTTATTGACTTTGGATGGTTGCCTTCTGAATCACTGGGAACATAGATCCTTACTTGTTAAATCTTTCCATTTCTTGTACTAACACAGTATTCATGCTTTCTTCATATCTCACAGGATACTTCTGTAGTGCCATTTCAATGTCGAAATCACTAGGGAGCTAAAATAATAGATTTTGAAGATCACAAATTATTCTCAGAATGGATAATTAGCTTCATTCAGCTATTATATAATAATAGCTAACACCAGATTATATATGTACATTAGCTCATAACATACATTAATGTAGGTAAGTCATATGTACATTAGCGCATCCACAATCACAGTTACTAAGAACTTATTATATGCCAGGCATTTTATAAGCCACTTTAAATTCATGATCTCTTTAATGTTCTCAAAAAGCTTTAAAAAATTAGTAGTAGTATCACCATTTAACAGATTTGGAGACTAATGCTTAGAGAGGCAAAGTTCTTCCTCAAGATCACAATGCTAGTACATGGAGTTTTCAGATTGTCATTTCAGTATCATTTTTTATTTATATTTTAAGTAACATATTTTAAGCTAAGCATTACCTTGTTGAGGATATCTTTGGCAATTTCTAACAGAATCTGGTCAGTGCTTCCTGCGGCTCCTGTCTGTTTGGAGCCTCCCTGGGTGAGGAGCAAAGACTCGAAGAGGGTTTTTGTTTGTTGAAGATCCTTGGAGATATCAACATTTTCATGTAATCCAAATATCTCAGGGTGTTGAGTAAATGGAAGTTTCTACCAGAAAGCAAATTAAGCATGCATCATATTTTCCATGGATACTGAAAGGGATGATCAGGGTACGCTAGTCCAAAATATGCTACTTTGGCATGGGGGTTATGTGAGCTGAAGGCAATTAAGAATCAACAGATCCAGAAAGAGGTCTCCGCCCTCCCCTCATCTGTCTAAAAGTAGGGCATCAATTTCCCATTTTGACTTGTGGCATACATTGCCTCTTTCTTGTACCAGGATGAAGAGAATGACCCTTCTCACTGGAGACAGAACTGGCACTGAGACGAGTCTGTATAAACAGACCTCACTCAAAATAGTCCTTATCTTCCACAAGTTTCCCCCATATATTTCCTAATCACTTTCCCATGATGTATTGCCCCTAGAACTCTAAACCCCCTTTCCTTTACCTAGTCATGTCTCTACAATTTACCCGCCTCTGTTGAAATGGTAAATGCCCAAGTACAACTGCACTGTTTGGTTTTCACTCCTTTTCTGCAAAGCTCCTGTGCACATAAAAATGTTAACATTAGTACAAACTGTACTGCCTCTTCTCCTGCTGATTTGTTTTTTGTCAGTTTGATTGGCAGGCCCTGGCACTGAACATAAGAGGGTAAAGTTTTTCCTTTCCTACATGAATTCATAAGGCAGACATGTGCAGACCAAAAAAGGGTTAAAAACCAACATCGAATAACAGAATACTCAAAATTTTTCTAATTTTCAGTAATTACTAGAAAAAGGTTATTAAAAGTTGATAAAACCATAATACTTGTCTAAACCTATACATTAGAGAAGAACATTTCACCATTTGCTGTTAGAAAAATCACACATTAATCTAACCTTATTTTCGGTGACATCATTACCTTAATGAATTCAATGTAGTCCTCATAAGTGCCTTTAGGAGGTGCAAAATAGTTTCCACTGGGAGAAAACTTATAATGAGGGTTTTCAACTATGGACAGATTATAAAAGTCAGCCAGCATGGTTAATAGGAGACGTCTGTCCCAATCGTCTGTCACTCTTCCTCCATAATTACACTCCCCAGTCAGGTAAGATATAGCTTCAAATGGAACTGTATCATATTCATTGATAAATAACTGAAGCAAAGGAAAAACGAAACAAGAAAAACCTTGAAGTATTTCGCTTCATTTCTATTTTAAGTATGTATCTATCTATCTAGAAAGGGGGTTGAAAGAATTATCATGAGTTGTCTTTGGGCAGCTAAGATTGTTAGTTTTTTTGTTGGACAGAGTCTTGCTCTGTCGCCCAGGCTGGAGTGCAGTGGCATGATCTCGGCTCACTGCAACCTCTGCTTCCTGGGTCCAAGCAATTCTCCTGCCTCAGCCTCCAAAGTAGCTGGAATTACAGGAGTGTGCCACCATGCCCGGCTAATTTTTTGTGTTTTTAGTAGAGACAGGGCTTCACCATGTTGGCCAGTCTGGTCTTGAACTCCTGACCTCAAGTGATCCACCTGCCTCAGCCTCCCAAAGTGCTGGGATTACAGGCATGAGCCACTGCACCTGGCTGATAGCATTTTACCTTAAATTGCTTGTCTGTGTTTCTAATTTTTTCTGAAATAAAGACATATTGCTTCTGTAATGAGAAAAACATTTAACAAAAAAAGATGACATGGAAATTACCAAGTATTTTTCATATGAATTTGGATAAACCTTGTTTTATGGTACTCGCTATCAACTGGGGTTAATTTTGTCCCCCAGGTTACATTTGGCAATGTCTGGAGATAACTTAGATGGTCACAACTGTGGTGGGGGCTGGGGTGTTACTGGCATCTATTGGGTAGAGGCCTGGGCTACTGCTAGACAATACACAGGAGAGCTGCCCACAGCAAAGAACTATCTGGCCCAAAATGCCAGTCATGCCAAGGCTGAGAACTAGGTGCCTGGTTTAGGACACTTTTCACAATGTGATTAAAAACAAAGCAATTTCAAACTTTAGTACAAGAGCATAAATCACACACTATGACACAGTTCCACTGGTAAACAATGCATAGAATTTCTAGTTTCCTTATTGTTGTAATAATAGTAATAAAAACTATCATTTGCATAGTTTTTATATTGTCTTATTCACCTCTCAATAACTCTGTGGAGTAGGAAACAGTCTGGTGAATGTGAAGCAATATGAAGGCCTGAATTTATTTCTTCCAGTTCCAGATCCCATACTTTTTCTAATATACAGGAATTTTTTATAGTATGTGTATTGAGACGGTATTAGTTGTGGGTTGAGAGCTTTTCCTGCCCCTGAAGTTTACTTAATAGTGCAGGAATTATAGCAGAAATTATGCACAGTTGAGAAAAAAATATTTCTAAATTCTCTAGAACCAAGTTGAAAGAAGGCTTAATCCTTTAAGACGCCCACGTTTTGAAGATTAAGAGAAGTGTCAAGAGACATGAAAGGGGACTGAGAAAGAGGGAAGGTCGTTGTTTTGGGAAATGAATTATTTGCAAAAAGAGGAAAGTTTTTCCCTGTCTCTTCTTTGGGGGAAGGGAAGGGTGTGTTCAACTGGGTCCCTTCCCTCCCAAAACTGAAGGAAGAGACTTCACGAGAATTTAATGTTAAATTTGTGGCATATGCAAGAAGTGGAGACCAACAGCTCATTCTCCGGCTGTGTATCCACTTAGCCATCAGTTTTCTGATTTGCCTTTTGAAGAGAGGCAACCTGCTCCTACCAGGTGAAGATGGCTTAAGGATTAATCCTCAATCATCTTTCCAATTTCTGAAGAAATGAAACATGGACCCAGCCAATGCTGGCAGTTTCCAATGTTGGGGCTAGAAAGGTTGATGACATCAGAGGCTGTAGGCTGGGGCTTGGCCAGAAGATGATTGATTATATGCAGTATGATGGTTTTGGCAAAATGTTCTTCAAGCTTAGGCTGTACCAACTAATTGGTCTAAAAAACCAATGTTTAAAATCAATGTCATTTCATCATGCAGTTACAATTCCATAAGCACCAATCTCAACAACTGTTACAAGGATTTTCAAACGGACATTTTTATTCCAGTTAAGGTTTCTGCCCTGAAATTTTTTTAAAGACTTGATAAAATATCAACTATTTCTATACAAATTATGTGTTAACAATTTTTATTTTAAAGGTTGGTATAAATGTGATTAAATGCTTATAGCCTTACAAAAACCTACCTGACTGAAATCTAATAGCACCAATTAATTAGACTTCATCAATGCTTCTCTTTTCCCTTCATTAGGTCCTATTTCAAAAAGGCCTCTCAGAACAGCAAAAGAGCAGGAAAATATTAATATTCTGTGTTTGTGTGAAAGGCCAGCTACTCACTTTCCTAAGCTCTCTTACAGCTGAAGCCTATGCCTGTGACCTGGGCTTGGCTACTCAGATGCATCCACCTTAAACTAAGTAGGGGATTAAGGTACAGAGAAGCAAGAACAGCTATTGTGGCTCATGCCTGTAACCCAGCACTTTGGGAGGCCGAGGTGGGAGGATCGCTTGAGACCAGGAGTTTGAGATAAGCCTGGGCAATGCAGCAAGACCCTGTCTCTACAAAATACGTCAAAAAAAAAAAAAACAAAAAAAACAAAAAAAACAACAACAAAAAAACAAACCCAAAAAACAAAAAACACCTACAAGGGGCTGGGCATAGTGGCTCATGCCTGTAATCTCAGCACTTTGGGAGGCTGAGGTGGGTGGATTGCCTGAGCTCAGGAGTTTGAGACAAGCCTGGGCAACATGGCATAACCCCATTTCTACTAAAAAATACAAAAAATTAGCCGAGCATGGTGGCACACACCTGTAGTCCCAGCTACTTGGGAGGCTGAAGCATAAGAATCACTTGAACTGGGAGGCGCAGGTTGCAGTAAGCAGAGATCATGCCACTGCACTCCAGCCTGGATGTCAGAGTGAAACTCTGTCTCCAAACAAACTTATCTGGGAATGGTGGCCTGTGCCTGTAGTCCCAGTTACTCCAGAGGCTGAGGCAAGAGGATTGCTTGAGCCCAGGAGTTCAAGGCTGTAGTGAGCTATGATTACATCACTGCACTCTAGCCCGGGCAACAGAGCGAGACTCCATCTCAAAAACAAACAAACAAACAAACAAACAAAAAAATCAGTAACACCAAAGAATCTCTTTGAATGTGGTCATGACAGCAGAGGCCTGCAGTAGACTAGAGTCTATGTGGCAGCCATGCAAGCTCTGGGGTCTAATATTCAACAAGGGTAGAGATGCTGCCTTACCAGACACAGAGTGATTTTGGATTTGACTCTGGATGCCTCTTCTCTGAGCTTGGCTCTCCAGCTGTCTTGGTGATACTTTGAGCTACCCAGTATCCTTTCAATAAATTATTTTTCTGCTGAAAGTATACAAGCTGTTTCTGTTGATAGAGCTAAGCTGTAGAACTGACCAAGTGGAGGAAAGTAGAGGATAGTGAGGACATATGTTAAGGCAACACTGACGATGGCACTGCACAAATACAAAGAACCAGGGTCCTTGATGACAACACTGTGATGTTGCTGAATCAACCAAACCCAGAGCATGTCCTTCTTCTGCACCTCTTTATTATGTGAGTAATGAGTTTCATTGTGGTTTAAGCCAGTTTGAATCAGATTTCCCATTACTTGCAGCAGGAAGAATCCAGATAGATATAGTGTTTCATAAGCCATAGTTATTACCATCTACCCACCTGTTAGTGATGCTGGGAGAAGTGAATCAGTTATTCCAAGCAAAAGACTTGCCTAGGGCCTGATAAATAGTGATCCTTCATGAATGTTAATTTCTTGTTAGTTTTACCTGCAGTTGTCGGATACTGATGCGCAAGTCAGATTCATTAAATCCATATGGAATATTCCAACCAAGAGGACCAAATTTCTTTCTCTCTTGCACAAGGGCATGAAAAAAACAAACTCCAAACAGTAACTTCTCCCAGGCCTTTAATATAAAAAGTACACAAGAAAAAAATTCTTGTCAGATTCCATCAGTAAAATGAGAGGAATAAATGATCTTTCTCATTACAAGATTATGTGATCACGTATCTCTACAAACTTCTATTTTAAAAAAATCCTATCTAAAATAATACTTACTATAAATAGTATTCATCTTATGATTTAATTCAAATCTCCAAAGCTGGACAAACCATAGTAATATTAAGCCTTGTTAAAATGCAAAAATTGTATCATTTTACCAAAGCATTGACTAATAATACTTCGGTATTACTCGTAGATATTTACAACTTCAATACTTAAATGTTATTCTGTAAACTTGCTGGCATATGCTTGAGACTAAGCTCAGGGGAGTGATTAACCATTATAACATGAATACATCCCAGTATGTCATTCATGACTTTGTAACTTTCCATTTGAAAATCATTTTTGAAACCATTGTTTATTTCATCTGCTTTTGTGGCATCCTCATGTATGTGATATGCATGTCGCGTGGGCTTCTCACAAAATCTGTGTCAGTGTTCCAGAGGATGGTCGCCCAACTCTTTAAGGTCTCCCCAAGTAAATTTCAAGTATGATACACAGCATGTATTTTAATTTAGAACATTTCAAACATAGCTCCAAATCCAGTGAAAATCCATCCAGCTATTTTCATACAATGCAGTGGTAGACATTATTCTTTAATATTAGAAGGCAAGTACGCTACGCTTTACTGTGTAGATATGTTTTTGAAATGTTGTAAGTACTTCAAAGCATATTTTAAATATACTAGATGAATGCTGTGGTGAAACATTTCATAGGGGAAGAAACTTTAGCAATAAGAACAAATATCTAATTTACATATATTTTCTACATATTTTTCAATAGTGGGTTTTCTTAAGGCTGGAACCATCCTTAAAGTTCTGGAAAATTGAATGATCACATTTGTTTCTGTCTTTGGACTTTATTTAGACTGGGTTCCTCCAAAAGTAGACCTTGAGAGAAAGACGAGGGTGAAGGTGGGTGTATGTGAGAAGTGATCCCAGGAAGCAGGAGAGGAGTAGGGAAAGAAAGGCAGAGAAAGAGAAAAAGTCAGTATCAGGAAGAATTATGGAAGTTGTTGCTGTGATGAGGACTCAGTTCTGCTGGGACAAGTGGTCCCTGAAGAGTTGAAGGTTATCCCTGGAGTTGATAATTTCTCCACATTTTTGGTCTATGCTTGTGTGTCTACAGGCCAAGAAGGCTCCTGTTGCATCAGAGAAATCTTGAGGAAAGAAAACAGAAAGATGCATACTTGAGATAAGGTGCTGTAGCCTATGAAGAGTCTGAACTCACAAAGAACTATCTTCTACAGTTGTGGCTGAAATTAGATACGGACTGAAGAGCTGTGACAGAGGACATCAGTGTAGTTTGTCACAGTCCTGTTATCTAGATATTTTAAAAACCAGATATTCTTTAAAAAGCTTTTAAACATTAAAACATAATTTCTTTAAAAATAATGCCTTTCTTTTTTTTTTATGCTTGTTTTTGATTAAGCCAAGGGGGCAGTAGGATGCTGCCTTCTCTGCCTAAAGATGATACCACTGACCTGCCATCAGTGAGGGTATGCATTTTAGTTTGTTTTCTATGATGTGATGCTGTTTTGTGTTGACTTATTCAAACTCCTTAGCAAGGCATGTAAAGACTTCCAGTCTTGACCCAATATTCCTTCCCGTTCTTATTTCCTACCAGTTTAGCCAAAATGAGGTCCTTATTGCTCTTTCAACAACCTTGTTATAATAGTTGTATATATTAAACTTACTTCTTGTTCCTACCTCAAATATCACTTCTTCCATGAAACTTTTTTTCGATTCAGCCAAGCAGAGTTAATCACACACAAATGGAAAGAGTGAGATGTCCTGGGTACCAAATCCCACCTCCAACAATGGGCTGAGCTGTATGACTGATATCGTTTGGTTCTGTGTCCCCACCTAAATCTCATCTCAATTTGTAATCTCCACTTATCAAGGGAGGGACCTGTAATCCCTGCCTGTTGAGGGAGGGAGGTGACTTGATCATGGGGGCAGCTTCCCCCATACTGTTCTTGTGATAGTGAGTTCTCATGAGATCTGATGGTTTTATAAGCATTTGGAAGTTCTTCCTTTGCTGTTCTCTCTCCTGCCGCCTTGTGAAGAAGGTGCTTGCTTCCCCTTCACCTTCCACCATGATTGTAAATTTCCCTAGGCTTCTCCAGCCATGTGGAATTGTGAGTCAATTAAACCTCTTCCCTTTATAAATTACCCAGTCTCGGGTATTTCTTTATAGCAGTGTGAGAACAGACTAATTCAATGACCTCAATAATTTATTTAATTCATTGAGCTTCAGTTTCCTTATTTAACAAATAGGTGTGTGAAAATGATACCTATATTAGAGGACTGTTGCAAGGCTTATATAGTTAAACTAACTGAAATCTGCTGATGGTCAATAAATGTTTGCCCCTTTCCTCCCTTCCTTTCTTTGTCCTCCTTTAGTTCATAACACTATCATGGCTGTTGAGCGCAGTGGTTGCTAACTTAGTTGAACATGAAAATTTGTTTGTTTACATCATATATGTTTTAGTAATTTTCATTTTATTGTAGTAAAACATTTAACATGAAATCTACCGTCTTAAATTTTTAAGTGTACAATATAGTATTGTTAACTATAAGGACAATGTTGTACAGCGAATCTCCAGAATTTATTCACCTTGCATGACTGAAACACTATTCCCATTAATAAGCAACTCCCTATTTCCCCCTCCCACACCCCTGGGAAACCACCTTCTGATTCTATGAGTTTGACTATTTTTGATACCTTATATAAGTGGAATCATACAGCATTTCTCTTTCTGTGACTGGCTTAGTTCACTTAGGATAATGTCTTCAAGTTTTATCCATGTTGTCATATATGGCAGTGTTTTCTTCTTTTCTAAGGCTGAATAATATTTTACAAATGGGCATTTAGGATGTTTCCACATATTGGCTATTGTGAATAGTGCTGCAACAAACATTGGCCTGCTAATATCTCTTAGAGATCCTGATTTCAATTTTTTTTGGATACTCAGAAGTGAGACTGCTGGATATGTTCTGTTTTTAATTTTTTGAGAGTCTCCATACTGTTTTCGTTAATGACTGCACCACTTTGCATTACCACCAACAGTGTAAGAAGGCTCCAATTTTGTCCTTGCTAATACATGTTGTTTTTTGTTTTTTTTTAATAGCCATCCCAGAAGGTGTGAGATGATATCTCAGTGTGGTTTTGATTTGTACTTCCCTGCTGACTAGTGACATTGAGCATTTTTTCATATATCTGTTGGCCATTTGTATGTCTTCTTTGGAGAAATGTCTATTCAAGTCTTTAGCCCATTTTTAATCTGGTTATTCTTTGTTTTTTGTTGTTGTTATTGAGGTGTTCCATATATTTTTTGGAAATTAACCCCTTATCTAACATATGGTTTGCAAATAATTTCTCCCATTCCTTAGGTTGGCTTTTCACTTTGTTGATCATTTCCTTTGCTCTGTAGAAGCTTTTTAGTTTGATTTGATCCTACTTTGTTTTTGTTGCCTGTGCTTTTGGTGTGATATCTATGAAATTATTGCTAAGATCAATGTTATGAAGCTTTCCTTCTAAGTGTTCTTCCAGAAGTTTCACAGTTTCAAATCTTACATTTAAGTCTTTAATCCATTTTGAGTTGATTTTTATGTATAGTGTAAGATATGAGTTAAATTTCATTCTTTTGCATGTGGATATGCAGTTTTCTCAATACCAGTTGTTGAAGAGACTATACTTCTCCCATTGTATATTCTTGGCACCTGTATCAAAGATCAGTTGACCTTATATGTGTAGATTGATTTCTGGGCTCTCTATTCTTTTCCACTGGTCTGTATGTCTGACTTTATGCTAGTATACAGGTTGAGCATCCTAAACCCAAAAACCAAAAATCCAAAATGCTCCAAAATCCAAAAGTTTTTGAGTACCAACATGATGCTCAAAGGAAATGCTCATTAGAGCATTTCAGGTTTTGTATTTTTGTATTTGGAATGTTATCTGGTAAGTGCAATGCAAATATTCCAAAATTAAAAAAAAAATCCCAAGCATTCAGATAAGGAATACTTAACCTGTACCATATTGTTTTAATCACTGTAGCTTTGTATTATATTTTGAAATCAGGAAGTATGATGCCTCTAGCTTTGTTTTTTCTCAACATTGATTTGTCTATTTAAGATCTTTTGTGGTTCTATATGAATTTTAGAGGTTTTTTTCTATTTCTGTAAAAAAAACCAAGTCATTGGGATTTTGATAGGGATTGCTAAATTAAATCTGTAGATCACTTTGGTTAGTTTGCGCATTTTAATAATATTAAGTCTTCCAATCCATGAACATGGGATATTTTTCCATGTTTGTGTCTTACTTTAACTTACTGCATCAATGTTTTATAGTTTTCAGTGTATACATCTTTCACCTCCTCAGTTGAATTTATTCCTAAGTATTTTATTGTTTTTGGTACTATTATAAATGGGATTGTTTTCCTAATTTCCATTTCATATAGTTTGTTGTTGGTGTACAGAAATGCAACTAATTTTTATATGTTGATTTTGTACCGTATAACTTTACTGAATTCATTGATTAGCTCTAACAGGTTTTTCTTGTGTGGAGTTTTGTGGTTTTCTATATGTATAAGATCACATCATCTGCAAACAAGGACAATTTTACTTTTTCTGCTTTGATTTGGATACCTCCTGTTTCTTTTTCTTGCCTAATTGTTCTGTCTAGGACTTCCAGTCTAGACAGAAGTAGGAAGAGTGGGCTTCCATGCCTTGTTTCTGATCTTACAGGAAAAACTTTCAGTTTTTCCATGGTTGAGTATAAGTTGTGGTATTTTCATATTGTCTTTTATTATGTTGAGGTAATCTTCTTCTATTCCTCGTTTGTTAAGAGTTGTTTTTGTTTTGTTTTGTTTTGTTTCTTCCTGAGATGGAGTCTTGCTCTGTTGCTCAGGCTGGAGTGCAGTGGCACGATCTCAGCTCACTGCACCCTCCACCTCATGGGCTCAAGCAATTCTCCTGCCTCCTCCCGAGTAACTGGGATTATAGCCACACACCACCACACCCGGCTAATTTTTTTTTTTTTTTTTTTTTTGTATTTTTAGTAGAGACAGGGTTTCACTATGTTGGCTTGGCTGGTCTCAAACTCCCGATCTCAAGTGATCCTCCTACCTCAGTCTCCCAAAGTGCTGGGATTACAGGGATGAGCCACCATGCCCAGCTGAGAGTTTATATTATAAACAAGCATTGAATTTTGTTGGATGCTTTTTCTGCATCTAGTGAGATGATCATGTGATTTTTATCCTTCTTCTGTTAATGTGTATTACATTAATTGATTTTTATAAGTTGAATCATTTTAGCATCCCAGGGGATAAATCCCGCTTGGCCATGGTGTATATATGATATGCTATATTTATGCTTGTTCTTGAGCCTTACTTCAAAGTTAGTGAATCAGAATTCCAGAAGTGTGGCACTGACATCTGTAGCTTTAACAAGTCCTCCAGGTTTGTGGGAATTACAGTTGAGCTTGCCTTCCATAGGTTTCCTTTGACTAAAATGTCAGCTCCATAAAGATAGGAATTTTTATATGTTTTTATATATTTATATGTTCATTGCCATATTACCAGTTCCTATAAGAATGCCTTGCACCTAGTAAGTACTCAATAAATATTTGCTGAATAAATAAGTGAAGATACAGAAATGTATCCCTACCCTTAAGGAGAATAAAGTGAGTACAGGTGACAGACCTATAGACTGACAATGAATGTCTTATCATTGCTAGGTAATTCAAATGCCAAGATATCAACAACCTGTGATTTAAAAGATCATATTTACTTTTAATGGGCAAATGATGATAGTTCAAATTGTTGCTGGCCTAATTGTCAGAAATTAGCCTTATCGAAAGGCATTCCAGCTATTTCTGGAAGCCTCAGTGGAATTTCACATATGTCTACAAACCAGTCACCTGCAGAAACTGGAAGGCAATGGTTTTCAAAGTGTGATTCCAGGACCAGTCACATCAACATCACCAGGGAATTTGTTAGAACTATAAATTCTTAAGCCCCACCCCAGATCCACTGAATTAGACACTCTGGGGATGGGACCCAGCAAGATGTGTTTGAACAAGCCCTCTAGGAGAATTGGATGCATATTGAGAACCCACGTCACAGGGCATTTACATTCTTTTACTTCTCTTACCCCAGCTTTCATTTGTTTGTACTACCAGAGAAGTTGCTTGGTGAAGCCTTATCTATTACCACTGTTCATCACAAAAATAATGATACATGGCAAGGATACTGACTTCAGAGATCCCAACAAATCCCAATACTTAGTTGCTTGCTCAATGTTGTAATACACGAGGAGTGAGAATGCTTCTTCTCTAATTTAGCACCATTTTTATTTGAATAATCTCAGTCCCAGACTAACTCTGCTTGAGCTTAGAATCTTTCAAAATTTCTCTTCTCTCTTGCCCTCTCTCTTTTAATTGCAGGAGCTCAAACTCTGGATGGGGATCAGACACCATACTATCTTCTCCATTCTACTAAGCTCCTTTCTCAATAAAACCACAAAATATCCTCTCTTGTTCTAAGATTTGCAAACAAAAGTATGGTGCAGAACTAGGGTACACAGAAAGTATCATTAAGCAGAGGGAAAATACCTGACTTTCAAAGAATTTATTATTTTACCTTCAATATCATTTTTTCTAGCTCAAACATGCAAATATGATAAACAGTACATGTTGGGGTGAGGGCAGGGGATGATTTTCCCTCAGTAATGTTTCCTTTCATGTGCCCAGTTAATAATGTAACACGCTGGACTTTTCTCCATTCTTGTACTTACTTGCTGCAGGAGAAGGGAGTGACCTACCTGACTGGTAAATTTGGGGAAAATTAACCAGATATGCTCGGCCCAGCTTCTGTCTTTTCTTTCTTAGAAGTGAGCTTCTTACAGGGACCTGGGTTTTCCTTTACTCTTCTGGGTGGATAAATTTGCTTAATTTTAGGGTTCTGTAATATGAAACCCATTTGTTCACAGATATAAGCTATATCTTCCAATCTAGCCTATATCAACAATTAAGCTTATGCTTTGGTTACATTTATACTTTTCCCTGTTTCTCAGTTGGTAAGAATTTAGGCAGGGAAATGAGTACTTTGTACTGGGATCCTTCAAGTCCCCAGTACTGTAAACAAACTGTTTTAGGTGGATATGTGGAAAAGCACTATTAATATGCTTAACATTATTACTAGAATTTAAGTTCCATCAAGGCAGATTTCTTTGTGTGTCTATTTTGTTCTCATTGCTTTATATCTACACTACCTAGGAGAGGGCCCAGCACACACACTTGTTTAAAAAGAATAAACAATAGGAAAATAGATTTCTACTCTCGGGTCCTAATCAAAAACATTATTGGGCTTTGGCTTACAAACTAAGATTCACTCATTCAACAAGTATTTATTTCGATGTCTACTATGTGGGAAGTGGAACACAAACTATATTGAATAAAATGGTGAACAAGATAAGTACAATTTTTGTCTTGTTAGGAAATGCTTAAAGTTTTAAAAACATTAAATAAAAATTTTATAAAAGCATTATTAAATAAAATTTTACACTTCCATATTTGATCACTATAAAACACATTTTAAAAGTTCCAAAAGATGAATATTACCAGTTCCTTCCCACGGCATCCCTTGAAAAACTCAGGATCAGAAACTGGATCAGTGAGATACGATTGAAGGAGATTCAGCCGAAGACCCGTGGGAGGTTCATTAGTCATTTTTACTCCATTCTGTAGAATTGTTACTGGGAACTAAGACAAAATAAATGGAGAGCATCATACAAGATAGCAAGTGGAGGCTCTAAAAGTGCATATACAAGTGGCTTAAAAAACAGGCATAATGGAGGACTCCAGAAATATTTAAAAACCTCTTAAGGTTAAGCATCTAAGGCTTGATTAAGATACGCAGACAGCTGGCCAGGCGTGGTGGTGCACACCTGAAATTCCAGCACTTTGGGAGGCTGAGGCGGGTGGATCACCTATGGTCAGGAGTTCTAGACCAGGCTGGCCGACATGGTAAAACCCCGTTTCTACTTAAAAATACAAAAATTAGCCAAGCATGGTGGCATGCGTTACTAGTGGCATGAGCTACTACATGGTGGCATAATCCCAGCTACTAGGGAGGCTAAGGCAGGAGAATCGCTTGAACCTGGGAGGCGAAGGTTGCGGTGAGCCGAGATTGCGCCACTGCACTCCAGCCTGGGAGACACAGTGAGACTCCATCTCAAAACAAACAAGATATACAGATAGCTAAGTAAACGTACTGAACTATACAAGGACATAAACATACTTTTGGAGATGGATAGCTTGTCAGCCAAAGCCTAAAGGATGAGTTACAGGTTTCAGAGGTAAAATCTTCACATATTTTTTCCAACATGGGCATCCAGGAGACTGCAAGGTGGCAATTCTGTAGGCACACCCAAGTTCCTTCTTCTATTGCTGCTTTAATCATTTTTGCTGCAACTGGTCCTTGTCCCTGTCCCAGTGAAATAGCTTGAAACTTATTTCCAGACATAGATTTATCATTTGCAAATTTCAGCAGGCCTATGAGAGGCACAAAAAAATAGTCACACTACTTACTCTAAAATTATAAAAAAGTGCCTTATGTATAGCTGTTTTATCATGAAAAATTCTAGTTACATTTCTTTGTAAATATCGGATTTACTAACTGATTTATAATCATATAAGAAATGAGTATTGAACAAGATTTATAATTTCTTAAAAGTTTACAGTGTATGCACTTACTGGCCATAGGATCTGCTCCTGGAGATAGAACAAAAATTAAGGGAATGGTGCAATTTGAATCCAAGTAACTCTTTGTCAAATCAAATGGTGGAGGCTCTACAAACTTTTTCCCTAGTTTGTCAGTTACATAGTTTGTTATAGCTGGGGTTATCTGTTGAAGAGAAAAGATATGATCTTTAGAGCAACTTTTATTTCACATAACAGATTTGATTATTACTGAAAAATAACAAAGAATACAATTTGAGTCTAATGGTCAAAAAAAGCATGTAGCATCACAGACAAAGCACTAATTTGTCTAATAAATAAAAACTATATACATTTATAGGAGAAGACTAATTATCCAAAAGAAAAATGGGCAAAGGAGATGAACTGCTTAGAGAAAATGAAGTATAAATTGATCCTAAACATATGAGGGATGCTCAATGTCACTCATTATAGCAGAGATTGCATATTGTCCCACTTATTTGTCTCTGTTTGGTATCAGAACCCCAAGTTTTCCTGGCATTTCTTGCAGGTAATGTGGCCATGTGACTAAGTTTTGGCCAGAGAGATAGAAGTAGAAATTATGTATGGATCTTCCAGATTATATTTTAAGGAAGCTGTTTGCCTTCAACATTTTCTTCTCTTTTCAACAGTGTTCACAAGCCAGCTTCCATTTTGCTGATGAGGACCACACTGTAAGCATGAAAGAACATGAGTTTCTGGGTGATCTCAGGAGCCAAGCTTCCCTGTCAGCCCTTAATCATTTGCCTCTGAGCTGTTAGGAGACAGAGAAATCAACTTCTATTTGATTTAAGCCACTGTACTTTAGGTCCCTTTGTTACAGCAGTTTCATTTATACTCTAATACTTATAATAATACTAAGAAAAATACAAATTATAACTATACTTAGATACCATTTTTAACCTATTGAATTGTTATATAAATGAGTCAAAGATGGCCTGTGAGACCATGATATCCTGGTATTTGGTCAAATAGCAGTCTACATGTTGCTGTGAAGGTATTTTTGGATGAGATTAATATTCAAATTAGTAGATTTAGAGTAAAGCAGATTGCCCTCCATAATGTGGTGGGCCTCATACAATCAGTTGAAAGCCTTAAGAAAGAAAAAAGCCTGATTTCTCCTGAGAAAGAGGACCTTTTGCCAGCAAACTGCCTTTGGACTCGAGTTACAACATCAACTCCTCCTTGAGTTTCCAGCCTGCCAGCTTACTGTGCAAATTCACCAGCTTCCACAATCACACCAGCCAATTCCTTTCAGAAAATCCAATCAATCGATCAATCAATTCCCCTCCCCTTTTGTTTTATTTCTGGAGAACAGAGGGAAAGAAGTAGAAGACCTGAATAATATAGACGTTAATTACATTTAGTTTAACTTAATTCAATTCAACTTAATTCACAGACATTTGCTGAGCTTCTACCATCTGCCAGACATTGCTCTAAATCCTGGTGATATAGAGCAAAATAATATATGAGTCTTGACCTCAAGAAGCTCATAGTCTAGTGGGAGGTCCTAAAACATAATCAGACAATTATTGTACATTCTAATGGGTTAAGTGCTATGGTATATAAGCACAGGCTTCCAGACATGGCAGACGAAGCAAAAACCCTACACGTGGTATTGAAACAATATCTCTACTGCCCATCAGGGAGCCATTCTGTAAAGTGAAAATAGGCAGGTGTTCCCAGATACAAAGCTATTAAGTCTTCACCATGAACAAGGGAGGCTACTGGTGATAATGAATAAAGCATTGTTTAGGGGCTCCAGGGACTTACAGGGACTCTCTAGTGAGAGCAGAACAAACATACACAGACACATATACACACACAACTAACTATCTGGGAAGAATGAGGCGAGTATTAACAATGTACAAAGGTCTTTGGGAGTCAGGGTAAGGGGTAAAACATGTAGGCCTCTGTTTAAATCTACTCAGAGACAGAGCATTAGATAATGTTCCTTGTGAGACTTTACTAAAACTGTAAATTTTTTTTTTTTTTTTTTTTTTTTTTAAAGAAGGAAGAAACGAAGGGACTATTGCAATCACTTTCAACACCTTCATATTTTTCATGGTGTAGGTGAAGTGACTTACTGGTAAAGATTCTTTCCTCAAACAAACCTTCGTTAGACAGGCTTCTCTGAGCCCTTTTTTCTATGAGGACTGTCTTCAAGAGCCCAGTTGTAGCAAGAATCCTGCTAGCCAGTTTAGTGAGAGTCCCCCACCCTCTCCATCTGATCATCCTCCGTATCTGATCAAATTCCTCATACCCTGCCATCACCCAGGTGGTGTCCCATCACCCTGGCCTGCTTTCAGCATGAATTCTGTTAGGTCAGTGTAGCAAGAATTCCCCCTATCCTTGATGTCTCTTCTTAGTAATTTCCCCCCACCCTGCTCCTTGACTATAAATCCCCAACTGTCTCTGCTGTATTTGGAACTAAGCCTGAGCTCTCTTTCCTACTGTGATAATCTTGAACAAAGTCTTCCTTACTGCTTTAACATTTGTCATGAATATTTTTTTTTTAACATTACTCAAAGTTTAAACTAGATGTATGAACATGGTTTTTTGTTTTCTATTACAAAATTATCCTTTTGTAATACTATGATCACCTTTCTTAAATTTGTGAAAATTGGTATCAACCTACTTATCTTACCTTTAGAAAGATTTCTGTGCATGTTTGAACTAATAAAATTGTGACATGTACAAAATTTTCTGCCATCTTCTACTTTTAGCTATGATGTGGTTATAGGGATTGGATTTACCCTACCACCACAAACAACTTAAAAAACAGGCACAATTAATGAAACAACCATTTTTGCATAGGGGGCAATAGGTGGTGTACGACTGTGATCACTGAGAAAAATAAAACAAAGTGAACGCTATCCTCTCAGCTTTCTTCTTGGAGGTATGCTAGACTGTGGAACAGGGAGAGTGACTAAGGCAGAGCAATGCAGTGATGCTGAGTTGGGAAAACAAGAAAAAGACTACAAAGGGGCCAAGGCTGCTGAAATTGCAGAGTTCTAATTAGGATAGAACTGTCCAGGAAGAGTTCAGAAATCTACTCACAGTACCTCTGAATCCTTGCTGAACACTATGGTGTGTATGCATGAGACCAAGCAAAGAGCGTCTGAGGAGCTATAACCAGGAGATCTGGGGAGCTACCACTCTTCATGAAGGTTGTGACTCATTCAGGTTCCCAAAAGCCATAGAGAGTCCTTAGTGATCGCCTGGAGCATTCAGTAAAGGCCCCAGACAGGTGGCACTTTAGTAGAGCTAAATTAATGCATTGAATAAAGGCTATTCTAGACCAGTCCTAACAAATCTTAAACAATATTTGAAAGGAACAATTCAAACTTCAGTAATTTAACTACATAACCACAGAGGTTAACAAACTTTCTATAGAAGGCCAGATAGGAAATATTTTAGGTTTTGTGGGACATATACAGGTTCTGTTGCATGATTTTTTTAATTATTTTTTATGAGACAGAGTCTCTCTCTGTCACCCAGGCTGGAGTGCAATGGTTTGATCTCGTATCACTGCAACCTCTACCTCCCAGGTTCAAGAGATTCTCTTGCCTCAGCCTCCCCAGCTCAAACTGCTGACCTCGTGATCTACCTGCCTCAGCCTCCCAAAGTACTGGGATTACAGGCATGAGCCACCGTGCCTGGACGCATGTTCTTTTTAAGGCAACAATTTTTTTTTTTTTTTTTGAGACGGAGTCTTGCTCTGTCGCCCAGGCTATAGTGCAGTGGTGTGATCTCTGCTCACTGCAACCTCCGCCTTCCCAGTTCAAGTGATTCTCCTTCCTCAGCCTCCTGAGTAGCTGGGACTACAGGCATGCACCACTATGCCTGGCTAATTTTTGTATTTTTGGTAGTGACAGGGTTTCACCATCTTGGCCAGACTGGTCTTGAACTCGTGACCTCAACTGATCTGTCCTCCTCGGCCTCCCAAAGTGCTGGGATTACAGGCATGAGCCACTGTGCCCAGCCAAAACTACTCTTTAAAAATATAAAAAACATTCTCAGTTCATGGACCAGGCCAAAGAGGTCATGGGGCTGGATTTGTCCCACAGGTGTTTGTTGACCCCTGATCTAGCAGGACAGAACTCAACAATCTTTATAGGAAAATGAAATTAACTCATCAACAATGTGATATTCACAATGCCCAATATCCAATCAAACATTATTAGACATGCCAAGAAGCAGGAAAACATGTATAACTAAAAGTAAAATCAGTCAATAGAAATAGATCCAGAAATTATGGAATTATTAGTCAGTAATTTAAAAACAGTTCTTATAACTGTGTTCAACTATTTAAAAGAAAATATTAGCAGATTAAAAACAGAAATAGGATACAGAAAAAGAACCAAACAAATTTTTTAGAGATGAAATATACAATTACTAAAATTTAAAAATTAATCGAATGGGATTTGTAGCAGATTAGACAATACAAAAGAAGAAATCAACAAATGTAAATACAGCAACAGAAACTACCCAAACTGAGGCAAGGAGATACCAAGGCTTGAAAAATAATTAACAAAGTATCAGTTACATTATATTACATTACATGGCATCATATTAAGCAATCTAATGTATATGCAGTTGAAATCCTGGGTGGGGTGAAATAATATTTGAAGAAATAATAACCAAAAACATTCCCAAACTGAGGAAAACAGTAAGCCCACAGATCCAAATCCAAGGAGCTCAACAAACTGTAAGCTGGATAATCAATCTGAGAGTTAAAGAATCAAATAACAGTAATTTTAAGCCTAGTACTTCATAAATGGCAAATTATCTGGGTTCCAAATAGAACACATTGGTCTTTTACCTTATCGGGTCTTAAACACCGAAGAATTATTATTTTCTGTAGTTCCTTTAGGTTCTTATCCATTGGTGCTGGAAATTTAGCATTATGTGGCTCTTTACTGTCATAGATTTTCTGCCATTCATATATATGTTCACAAAAATGTTGCCTAATAGAAAAAAGCTTAAGAATTATTCTTCTTATTGGGAAAAACTTAAAAGAGATTGTTGAATAAGGAGTAGAAACCAGACAGCTATAGGACCATTTAAAAATCACTAGATTGAAGAACAAGTTTACCTATTGCCATTCAGTGATAAATCATCAAATTTAAACAGTTACCTGAGCCCTCTGAAGGCAGGAAATTCACTTGCACGACAAATTTCCTCCCAGCTTTTGTCCTGTAGCCAAGTTGGATCAGGATTTTTCTCAGCACTTTTAAGACTTACCCCTCCAGTTAAAAGAAACATCAGTTCCTGGTATTCAATCTCTTTCCTTGCCCTGTATTCCCAAAATAAGGACTGTTATACAATTTTTGGTTTTAAAATTGAATATCAATTTCTGCTTTTATAATCTGGATAGAATAACTTAGACTGTACTTACCCACCTGCTGTAAACAACTAGAAAACTGGACAAAATTAATGAAACAACTGTTTTTTGAAATTGTACAATAGCCAATGCAGGACTGTGGCCTCTGAGAGAAGAGAGATGAATAAGGTGACCCCTGTTCCTCAGCAGTGTGCCTAGAGGCACTTTCTAGACTACAGAGCAGGGAGGTGTGATCAGAATCAGAGCTTTGCAGTATTGTTGAGGAAACCAGCATTAAGTTCTCCTCAACAGTATCGCTGAGTTGAGGACATCAGCATTAGGGAAAGCTTAGGTGACTGGAGTTTGTGAGCAGAGGAGGAAGATGAATGGAAAAGGTGAATGAACGTCTTAAACATCTACAGAGGTGCTCTCTTGGTTCTACTGATAAATACAGCCAGGCATTGCTCATAGAATTCTTAGTCACACATTGTAAGAAGTGCGTTGTTAGGTGATTTCATCATTGTGTGAACACCATAACGTGTACTTACACAAATCTAGATGGTGTATGTGGTATAGCCTGTTGTTCCTAGGCTATAAATCTATACAGCATGTTACTGTACTGAATGCAGTACACAGCTGTAACATAATGGCATGTATTTGTGTATCTAAACATAGAAAAGAACAGTAAAAATATGGCATTATTATAATCTTATGGAACCACCATTGCATATGCACTTTGTTGCTGACTGAAATATTGTTATGTGGCACATGACTGTACTAAGGCATGTATCAGTAAGGTAAAATTCTAGGAAGCCAGCAAAAGAACACCTAACGGGCTGTAAACTAAATAGCTCCCAGAGATCACACAAGACTAGGAAATATAAGTTCTTGCCAACCAGAGTTGAGTCCTTGTTCAACACCAGAGAATTCAAGTCTCCTTAGTAGTGAAGCTAACATAGCCTTAGAGTAAAGGTTACTCTAAAACTACTATAAGAAAGTTTAAATACAAGTTGTCTTTTTTTTTTTTTTTATTTATTTTTATTTTTTTTATTTTTTTAAGAGATGGGGTCTTGCTCTGTCATCCAGCCTGGAAGTGCAGTGGTACAATCATAGTTCACTGCAGCCTCAAACTTCTGAGCTTTAGCAATCCTCCTGGCTTAGCCTTCTGAGTAGCTAAGATTAGAGGTGTGGGCCACTGCACCTAGCATAAGTCTTGAAAAGATCAAACTAACCCAGTAGTAATTTAACTACCTGAAAAGTGAAGTCTAAAGCTCTTTAAAGGAATACAAAATTTCCAGCATTTACCAATATAAAATTCACAACATCCATAACCAGGAAAAAAATTGGTCTTAGATGTAGATGTAGAAGTGAAAGAGATAATTCAACTAGCCAATGAGAATGTTAAAATAGTTATTATAAACATGCCAAAGGAGTTAAAGCAAAGCATGAACATAATAGAAGAAATAGGCAATATTAAATAGACCAAACACAACTCCTAAAAATAAAAATACATAATCTGTTACAGGAATAGAAAAAAAACCTAAAGATACAAATATAAAAATTGAGATATTTACTTATTTATTTTCCAGATGTATAGATATTGAAAAGATTCATTACAAGTAGACCTATACTACAAGATATCTTAGGGGAAGTTTCAGATAGTTGGAACTCTGGATCAACACCAAAGAATAAAGAACAACAGAAATGGTAACTTTGTGGGTAAACATAAAATATTTTTTAAAAAATCATTAATATTTAAGTGTCTGTAAAAGATAATGTCAGGAATTTGGAAGTCATCACTCACATCCTCACAATAAGAAAAAAGCTGAACAAACTGAAAATCAGCAACTTTTCTTAGATGCATCAGAGAACTGAGGTCATGCAGCTAACTCACTACCTCCTAACTAGGAAGAGACGGATAAATACAGAGAATCCTAAATTACTTGAGCAGAAGCTCAGGTTATTATCAATAATAACCTTGAATGTAAACAAATTAAATCCCCCAATTAAAATATATAAACTGGCTAACTGAATAAAGAATACCCAACTATATGCGGCCTACATGAAACTCACCTCACCTGAAAAGACAGAGACTGACAGTAACAGGATGAAAAGAGATATTCCACACCAACGAAAACCAAAAGGAAGCAGGAGTATCTATATTTACATCAGAAAAAACAGACTTTAAGTTAAAAAGTACAAAGAGACAAATAATAATATTATATAATAATAAGGGGATCAATTCAGCAAGAGAATATAACAACTGTAAAAATACATGCACCTGGCCAGGCGCGGTAGCTCACGCTTGTAATCCCAGCACTTTAGGAGGCCGTGGGCAGGAGGACTGCTTGAGCCCAGGAGCTCCAGACCAGCCTGGGTCACATAGGGAGATCCTCTATTTTAATAATAACATTTTAAAATTTTTTTTATTTTTATTTTTATTTTATTTATTTATTTTTTTGAGACGGAGTCTAGCTCTGTTGCCCAGGCTGGAGTGCAGTGGCCGGATCTCAGCTCACTGCAAGCTTCGCCTCTCGGGTTCACGCCATTCTCCTGCCTCAGCCTCCTGAGTAGCTGGGACTACAGGCGCCCGCCACCTCGCCCGGCTAGTTTTTTGTATTTTTTAGTAGAGACAGGGTTTCACCGTGTTAGCCAGGATGGTCTCGATCTCCTGACCTCGTGATCTGCCCACCTCGGCCTCCCAAACTGCTGGGATTACAGGCTTGAGCCACTGCGCCCGGCCAATAACATTTTTTTAAAAGAGAAAACTTTTCAGCCAGGCACGGTGGCTTACAACTGTAATCCCAGCACTTTGGTGTGGGCAGCAAGCCACCCAGGTACCGAGGCAAGAGACTAAGGGCAGGAGCTGTTCCAGTATAATAAAATATATAAAATAACAAGTTATACTAGATATAGATATGATTATATACAAGTATCACTAATTATTAGTTTGTAGTAATTATTCTTTATTCCAATATTATAATAATTCTTGCTCTACAATCATAACCTAGGAAAAACCAGGCCATACAGAGATAGGAGCTGAAGGGATATGGTGAAAAGTGACCAGAAGACAAGAGTGTGAGCCTTCTGTTATGCCCAGACAGGGCCACCAGAGGGCTCCTTGGTCTAGCGGTAATGCCAGCGTCTGGGAAGACGCCCGTTACCAAGCAGACTGTGGTCTAGCAGTAGCATCAGTGCCAAGGAAAAGCACCCGCTACTTAGCAGACTGGGAAAGGGAGTCTCCCTTTCCCCGGGGGAGTTTAGAGAAGACTCTACTCCACCACCGCTTGTGGAGGGCCTGACATCAGTCATGCCCGCCTGCAGTTGTCTGGAGGCCTGAACATCTCCCTGTGATGCTGTGCTTCAGCGGTCACACTCCTGGTCCACTTTCATGTTCCTGTATACCTGGCTCTGCCTTCTAGGTAGCAGTAGCAGAATTAGTGAAAGTATTAAAAGTCTCTGAAATGCAGAAATAATGGCATAAGCTGTCTCTCCTCTCTCTCTCTCTCTCTCTCCTCTCTCTTTCTCTGCGTTGGCTGCCAAACAGGGAAGGGGCCCTGTCCAGCGAACACGTGACACACATGATCTTACCTATCATTGGAGATGGCTCACACTCCTTACCCTGTCCCCTTGTTTTGTATCCAATAAATAAGAGCGCAGCCTAGCATTTGGGGCCACTACTGGTCTCCATGTCTTGGTGGTCCCCTGGGCCTAACTGTCTTTTCTTTTATCTCTTTATCTTGTGTCTTTATTTCTATGATCTCTCATCTCTGCACACGGGGAGAAAAACCCACAGACCCTGTAGGGCTGGTCCTTACACTTTGGGAGGCGAAGGTGGGCAGATTACCTGAGGTCGGGAGTTTGGGACCAGCCTGACCAACATGGAGAAACTCTGTTTCTACTAAAAATAGAAAATTAGCTGGGCATGGTGATGCATGCCTATAATCCCAGCTACTTGGGAGGCTGAGGCAGGAGAACCACTTGAACCTGGGAGGCAGAGGTTGTGGTGAACCAAGATTGTGCAATTGCACTCCAGCCTGGGCAAGAAGAGTGAAACTCTGTCTCAAAAAACAACAACAACAAAAACGAAAACAAAAACCAACACCAGAGCACCTAGATATATAAAGCAAATATTATTAGATCTAAAGGTAGAGGTAGACCCCAATACAATAAGCTGGAGACTTTAACACCCCACTCTAGGCAGAAAGTCAACAAAAAAACTGCAAATTTAAACTGTACCATAGACCAAAGAGACCTAAAAGACATTTACAGAACAATTCACAGTAGTTGCAGACTACACATTCTCTTCATCAGCACATAAAACATTCTCCAGGATTGGCCATACGTTAGGACACAAAAAAGAAACCTTAAAAGATTGTTTTAATTGAAGTAATACCAAGTATCTTATCTGACCACAATGGAATAAAAGTATACATCAGTAACAAGAGGAACACTCAGAACTATACAAATACATGAAAACTAAACAACACGCTCCTGAGCAACCAATTGATTAAAAAAAAGAAATTAAGAGGGAAAGTAAAAAATATCTCACCCCTGTAATCCTAGCACTTTCGGAGAATGAGGCAGGCAGACTGCTTGAGCCCAGGGGTTCAAGACCAATCAGGGCAACATAGCAAAACCTTGTCTCTACAAAAAAAAAAAAAAAAAGCAGAAAAAATTAGCCAAGTATGGTGGCATATGCCTGCAGTCCCAGCTACTCGGGAGGCTGATGTAGGAGGATTGCTTGAGCCCAGGAGGTTGAAACCACAGTGAGCTGTGATCATGCCACTGCACTCCAGCCTGGGGGACAGAGTGACACCCTGTCTCAAAAATAAAAATTCCCTGAAGCAAATGAAAATAGAAACACAGCATACCAAAATGTATGGGACACAACAAAAGCCATGTTTAGAGCAAGTTTATAGTAAGTATAGCAAGAGGCAAGTTTATAGCAATAAATGCCTACATTAAAAAGTAGAAAGATTTCAAATCAATAAGCTAATGATGCACCTCAAGAAACTAGAAAAGAACAAACCAAACTCAAAATTAGAAAAAGGAAAAACATAAAAAGCAGAAATAAATGACATTGAGACTAAAAAAATAGAAAAGATCAATGAAACAAAAAGTTAGATTTTCAAAAACATCAACAAAATTGACAAAGCATTAACTAGACTAAGAAAAAAAGAGAGAAGACCCAAAAAAGTAAAATCACAAACAAAAGGAGACATTACAGTTGATACTGCAGAAATACAAAAGATCATCAGACTATTATAAACAATTATAAACTAATCAATTTGAAAACTTAGAGAAAATGAGTAAATTTGTTGATACATACAACCTATCAAGATTGAACCAAGAAAAAATAGAAAACTTGAACAGATCAATAATGAGTAATGAGATTGAATCACAGTAATGAAAAGAAAATCAAGAAAGAAAAGTCCAGGACCAGATGTCTTCACTGCTGAATTCTACCAAACTTTTAAAGAACTAATATTCTTTAAAATTCTTCTCAAACTATTCCAAAAAATCGAAGGGGAGGGAATTCTTCCAAACCCATTTTACAAGACCAGCATAACCCTGACACCAAAACCAGATAAAAACAACATAAAAAAACTACAGACCAATATCTCTGAACATAAATGCAAAAATCCTCAACAAAATATAGTAAAACAAATTCAACAGCACATCAAAAATATCATACACTATAATCAAGTGGATTTATCCTAGGGATGCAAGGATTATTCAACCTACACAAATAATGTGATGCATCACAACAGAATGAAGGACAAAACCAATATGATCATCTCAATAGATCCAGAAAAAGCATTTGATAAAATTCAATATCCCTCATGATAAAAACTCTCAATAAATTAGGCACAGAAGCAAGTACCTTAACACAATAAAGGCCATATAAGACAAACCCACAGCTACCATCATACTGAACTGGAACAGGACAAGGATATCCACTCTCATCACTCTTATTCAACATATTAATAGTATTAAAAGTCTTAGCCAGAGCAATTATGCAAGGGAAAAAAATGAAGGGCATTCAAACTAGAAAGGGGGAAGTCAAATTGTCCTTCTTTGCAGATGACATGATTTTATATATAGAAAAACTTAGACTCTACCAAAAAACTCTTAAAACTAATAAATTCAGCAAAGTTGCAGTATATAAATACCAACATACAAAAATTGGTCGTGTTTTTATATGAGAACAATGAACTAGCTGGAAAAGAAATCAAGAAAGTAATCCCATCTGCAAAAATTACAAAAAGTAAAATACCTAGGAATAAATTTAGCCAAGGAGGTGAAGGCTCTCTACAAGGAAAACTTTAAAAACACCAAAAAACAATGATGAAAGAAATTGAAGAAGACACCAAAAAATAGAATGACATCCCATCTTCATGGGCTAGAAAAATTAATATTGTTAAAATGACCATACTACCCAAGGTGATCAAAAGATTCAATGCACTCTCTTTCAATATACCAATGATGTTCTTCATAGAAATAGAAAAAAAAAAAATCCTAAAATTTGCACGGAACCACAAAAGACCCCAAATAGCCAAAACAATACTAAGCAAAATGAACAAAGCTAGATGCATCACAGTACCAGACTTCAAAATATACTACAAAGCTATATTAATGAAAACAGCATGGTACTGGCATATGATCAGACACATAGACCAGTGGAACAGAATAGAGAACCCAGAAATTAATCCATGTATCTACAGCCGACTGACTTTTGAGAAAGGTACCAAGAACACTGATTGGGGGAAGGACAGTCTCTTCAGTAAATGGTTCTGGGGAAAATTGGATATCCATACACAGAAGAACAAAACTAGACCATCTCCTCTTATTCTATACAAAAATCAACTCAAAATGGCTTAAAGACCTAAATGTAAAACCTGAAGCTATAAAATTACTAGAAGAAAACATGGGGAAATGCTTCAGGATATCAGTCCTGGAAAAGATTTTATGAATAAGATCTCAAAAGCACAGGAAACAAAAGCAAAATACAAATAAGTGGGATTATATCAAACTAAAAACTTCTGCACACCAAAAGACACAATCAACACAGTGAAAAGACAACCTATAGAATGGGAGAAAATATTTGCAAACTGGCCAGACACGGCGGCTTATACCTGTAATCCCAGCACTTTGGGAGGCTGAGACAGGTGGATCACAAGGTTTGAAACCAGCCTGACCAACATGGTAAAAACCCATCTCTACTAAAAACACACACAAAAAATTAGCCAGGCATGGTGGTGGGTGCCTGTAATCCCAGCTACTGAGGAGGCTGAGGTAGGAGAATCACTTGAACCCAGGAGGTAGAGGTTGCAGTGAGCTGAGATCGCGCCACTGTACTCCAGCCTGGGTGACAGACTGAGACTCCATCTCGAAAAAAAATAAAAGAAAAGAAAAAGAAAAAGAAAAAGAAAATATCTGCAAACTATTCATCCATCAAGGAATTAATATACAGAATATACAAGGAACTCAAACATCTCAACAGAAAAAAAAAAATCTAATTTTTAAATGGGCAAATGAGTCTAGCATGGTGGTTCATGCCTGTAATCCCAGCACTCTGGGAGGCCAAGGCAGGTGCATCACTTTAACCCAGGAGTGCATGACTGGGCAACATAGCAAAACCCTCTCTCTACAAAAAGAAAAATACAAAAATTAGCCAAACATGGTAGCATGTGCCTGTGTCCCAGCTACTTGGGAGGCTGGGGTGGGAGGATCACCTGAGCCAGGCAGGTGGAGATTGGAGTGAGCCAAGAAAGTGCCACTGCACTCCAGCCTGGGCGACAAAGTGAGACTCTGTCTCAAAAGAAAAAAAAAAAAAAGGCAAATGATCTTAACAGACATTTCTCAAAAACAAACAAACAAACAAACAAACAAAAAAAACAAAAACAAAAACCACACACACACACACACACACAAATGGCCAAAAACACATGAAAAAATGTTTATAATCACTAATAATTAGGGAAATGCAAATCAAAACCACAATGAGATATCATCTCACCCCAGTTAGAATGGCTATCATCAAAAAGCCAAAAAATACAAATGCTGGTGAGGATGCAGAGAAAAGGGAACTCTTAAGCACTATTGCTAGAAATGTAAACTAGTACAACCAGTATGGAGAACAGAACGGAGGTTCCTCAGAAAACTACAAATCAAACTACCGTATGAACCAGCAATCCCATGACCAGGCCTTTATCTAAAGGAAAGCAAATCATTATGTTGAAGAGACATCTGCACCCTGATTTTTTTTGGTAGCACTATTCACAATAACCAAGGTATGGAATCAACCTAAGTGTCCAACAACAGATGAAGGGATACAAACAATGTGGTATACATACACAATGGAATACTATTCAGCCATAAAAAGAATGAAAATTTCTCATTTGTGGCAACATGAATGAAACTGAAAGACATTATGTTCAGTGAAATATGCCAGGAACAGAAAGTTAAACACCACATGTTCTCATAGGTAGAAGCTAAAAAAAGTTGATCTCATAGAAGTAAAAAGTAGAACAGAGTATACTAGAGGCTGGGAAACATAGGGAAAAGCAGGGAATAGGGAGAAATTTGTTAAAGGATACAAAAGAAGTTCTAGTATTCAGTGGCACTGTAGGATGAGTATAGTTAACAATAATATATTACATTTGACTCTTGAACAACCGACACGGAAGTTAAGATGCTGACCCCCCATGCGGTCAAAATTCATGTATAATTTTTGACTCCCCCAAAACTTAACTACTAATTGTCTATTGTTGACTGAAAATCTTACTGATAGTCAATTAGTATATATTTTACATGTTATATGCATTACATACTATATTCTTATAATAAAGTACACCAGAAAAAGAAAATATTATCAAGAAAATCATGACAAATGCATTTACAGTATATACTGTATTTATCGATACTATAAGTTTACATAATCTGTTTACAAGATGAAATGTCTGTCCGAAATGGTGGGTAACTATGGCTGCAGACCTCAACTTATGGTAAATATCAAACAATTCCATTTTTTCTTATAATGTAATGACTCTTCTCTGTCTCTTGGGAGAACTTCCAGGAAAACTACAAACCAAAATCTCTCATGAAAATAGACACAAAAATCCTCGACAAAATATTAGCAAATCAAATCCAATAATGCATACAAAGAATTATACACTAGTGGCACTTTGTTCTATGTTATTCCAAGTTTGTGATATTGTACTAAACACAATGAAAAATACACGAGAACCATGAAGAGATCACTTTTTACTGCTATACCCAATGTACTGAAGAGATGAACTGCTCTTGAGATGATGAGCATCACCTGACATTTTAAGTGGATAATCATAACACTTAAGCTCACATCAACAGCAACAGGATGGGGCTACAAAATTATTACAGTAGTACAGTGTGTGCTACAGTTAATTTTATGCAATTATGATTTGATACTGCATCTTTATATTTGTTTACATTTCTTGACTGCAAATGATGCCATGCATGGACTGTAAGTGTGTGAGTTTTGATAAATTTTAACTTTTTATAATAGATTTGTGTATATTTTATGGTAGTAAATGATAAAAATAGACTAGTATCTACAAGTATTTTATGTATTTATGACATACCCAATCTTAAGTTTTTGAGTGTTTCTGGCTAGGCAGCTCATCTGTGTTTTTCCAAAGTGTCACAAATCTTAAAAAATTTTTCCAATATATTTTTTTAAAAATCCATGTATAAGTGGACTGGTGTAGCTGAAACCCATGTTGTTCAAGGGTCACTTGTATGTATTTTCAAATAACTAGAAGAGAGAATACTGAATGTTCCTATAGCACAAAGAAGTGATAAATGTTTCAGATGATGGATATGCTCATCACCCTGATCTGATCACTATAACCTGTATGTTCTGAAATATTACTATGAAACTGAAAAATACATACAATTATTATGTGCTAATTAAAAGATACAAAAATGAAAATAACAGCTGTGCAAAATAATAATAGCAACAATGTATTTGATGACTATGGCTATGGATAAGTGAAATGAATGACCACAATGTTACAAGGGAGAGTGGGAGGGGAAACTGGAGTTACAAAGTAATTGCAGGAAGTGGTATAGTGTTATTTGAATGAGGACTTAGATAGATTAGTTGTAAATGTACATTGCAAACTCAAGGGCAATAACTAAAAGTTTTTTTTAAGAAGCAAGTATAATTGATCTGCTAAGAGAAGAGAAAAAATGAAATCATACCAAATAGCTAAAACCAGAGAAGACAGAAAAATAGAAGATAAAAACAATAACAACAACAACAGAACAAGGGTAATGAATAGGAAACAGTAACATATATGGTAGATATTAATCCAGCTGTATCAGTAATCAGTTTAAATGTCAATGATCTAAATACATCAATTAAAAGACAGGTTGTCAGAGTGGATCCAAAAGCAAGACCCAACTATATGTTGTCTACAGGAAGCCCACTTTGAACCATATAAAAACACAGATACATTAAAAGTAGAGATAGAGAAAGATATACCATGCTAACACTAATGAAGGGGAAGTAAGGTAGTTATATTGATTTCAGACTAAGAAGACTTCAGAGTAAGGAAAATTATTGGGAATTAAGAGGAGAATTACATAAAGATAAAGAAGTCACAGTCTCCCAAAACTCTCACAAGGAAAAACAGATAATATGAATAGACCTGTATCTGTTAATGAAATTCAATCAATAATTAATAATCATCTAAAACAGAAAGCACCAAGCCCAGATGGGTCCACTGAAGAATTCTACTAAACATATAGGAAGAAATTAAACCAATTCCACCATGTCTTTCAGAAAATAGTGGAAGAAATACTTCCTAACTGGTTCTTTGAGGTCAGTATTACCTAATACCAGAGCCAAGCAAGACATTACAAGAAAGGAAAACTGCAATTCAAAATCTTTCATAAAAACAGATGCAAAAAATCCTCAACAAAAGGAGCATAATATTAGCAACAAAATATTAGCAAATCAAATCCAATAATGTATGGAAAGAATTATACACCATGATTAAGCAGGATTTATTGTAGGTATGAAAGGCTGATTTAACAAGTGAAAATTAATTAATGTAATTCATCATAGCAAGAGAGTAAAGAAGTAAAACCATATGATCCTATCAAAATATGCAGAAAAAACATTTGAGAGCTGGGCACAGTGGTTCACACCTACAATCCCAGCACTTTGGGAGGCCAAGGCAGGCAGCTCACTTGAGGTCAGGAGTTCATGACTAGCCTGGCCAACATGGTAAAACCCTGTCTCTACTAAAAATACAAAAATTAGCCAGGCTTGATGGCAAGTACCTGTACTCCCAGCTACTCGGAAGGCTGAGGCAGGAGAATCAATTGACCCCAGGAGGTGGAGGTTGCAGTGAGCCGAGATGAGATAGAACCACTGTACTCCAGCCTGGATGAGAGATCAAGAATCTGCCTCAAAAAAAAAAAGCAAAAGACCTGAACAGACATTTCACCAAAGAAGATATATAGTTGGCAAATAAGAATAGGAAAAGATGCTCAACATCACATTTCATTAGGAAATTCCAAATTAAAATGAAATATCACTAAACACTATTAAAACGGCCACTTTCCAAAATAGGCAACATGAACTCTTATTCATTACTGGTGGAGATGCTAAATGTTACGGCCACTCAGGAAGACAGTTTGGTAGTTTTTTACAAAACTAAACATACTCTTACCATACAATCCAGCTGTTGCACACCTGGTACTTACCCAAAGGAGTTGAAAACTTATGTTCACACAAAAACTTACACATGAATGTTTGTAGCATATTTATTCATAATTGCCCAAACTTAGGAGCAACTAAGATGTCCATCAGTAGGTTAATGAATAAACTGTAGTACATCCAAACAATGGAATATAATTCAGCACTAAAAAGAAATAAGCCATCAAGCCATGAAAAGACATGGAGGAACCTTATTACTAAGAGAAAAAAAGCCCATCTGAAAAGGCATACATAGTGCATAATTCCAACTATATAACCCTCTGGAAATGACAAAACTAAACCATGGAGATAACAAAAGAATCAGTGATTGGCAGGGTTGAGGGCGGGGAGGGCTGAACAAATAGAACATAGAGGATTTTTAGAGCAGTGAAACTATAATGATAGACATATGACATTATACACTTGTCAAAATTGATAGGTATATAACACCCAGAGTGAAGCCTGATGTTAGCTATGAACTTACTTATGAGTGACAATGATATGTCAATGAAAGCTCATAGATTCTAACAAATATATCACACTGGTAAGGGGTTTTGTTAGTGCAGGAGGTTGTATATAAGAAATCTCTGTGTCTTCTGCTCAGTTTTGCTGTGGATCTAAAGTTGCTCTACAAAATAAAGCCTTTTCAAAAAAAAGGATGGGCAAGACATAGAAAACTATGAAACATTATAGAGTGAAATGAAAAAGAACTAAGGAAAATGGAGTGACATATTATGTTCTTAGACTGAAACACTCAATATTATAAAATTGTTAATTTCCCACAAACTGATTTACAGTTCCAATGCACTCCTAATCAAAACTTCAGCATATTACTAGGTATCTTTCCACTTTGGACTTGACCGGATGATGCTAATATTTATATGGAAATGCAAAGATCCAAGAATAAGAAAGACACTCTTGTATAAAAGAAGAACAAACAAATGCAACAAAAATAAAGATAAATAGATGGGACTTAATTAAACTAAAAACCTTCTGCACAGCAAAAGAAATAATCAGCAGAGTTAACAGATAATCCACAGAGTGGGAGAAAATCATCACAATCTATATATCTGGCAAAGGATTAATATCCAGAATCTACGAAGAACTCAAACAAATTAGCAAGAAAACAACAACAACAACAACAAACAATCTCATTAAAAAAGTGGGCTAAGGACATGAATAGACAATTCTCAAAAGAAGATATATGGTCAACAGGCATATAGAAAAATGGCCAACAAGCATATGGAAAAATGCTCAACATCACTAATTATCAGGGAAATGCAAATCGAAACCACAACATGATACCACCTCACTCCTGCAAGAATGGCCATTAAAAAAAAAAAAAATAGATGTTGGCGTGGATGTGGTGAAAAGGGTACACTTTTACACTGTTGGTGGGAATGTAAACTAGTACAACCACTATAGAAAACAGTGTGGAGATTCTTTAAAGAGCTAAAAGTAGATCTACTGTTTGATCCAGCAATTCCACTACTCAGCATCTACCCAGAGGAAAAGAAGTCAGTATATGAAAAAGACACCTTACACGTGTTTATAGCAGCACAATTTGCAATTGCAAAAGTATGAAACCAGCCCCAATGTCCATCAATCAACAAGTAGATAAAGAAAATGCAATATATATATATATACCATGAAATACTACTCAGCCATAAAAAGGAACAAAATAATGGCATTTGCAGCAACCTGGATGGAATTGGAGACTATTACTTTATTTATTTATTTTTAGACAGAGTCTCACTCTGTAGCCCAAGCTGGAATGCAGTGGCGCTATCTCGGCTTACTGCAACCTTTGCCTCCAAGGCTCAACCGATTCTTGCCTCAGCCTCCTGAGTAGCTGGGATTACAGGCATGCGCCACCACGCCTGGCTAATTTTTTTGTATTTTTAGTAGAGACAGAGTTTCACGATGTTGCCCTGGGTGGTCTTGAGCTCCTGAACTCAGGTGATCCACTTGCCTTGGCCTCCCAAAGTGCTGGGATTACAGGCATTAGCCACCATACCTGGCCTGGAGACTATTATTCTAAGCGAAGTAACTCACTTCACTTACTGTAATGTAAAAGCAAACTTCTTATGTTCTTACTCATATAAGGGAGCTATGCCATGAGGTCATAAAGGCATAAGAATGGTACATTGGACTTTGGGGACTTGGGAGAAACTGTGGGGGGGGGGCGGTGGACAGGGATAAGAGACTACACATAGGTGCTCTGGTGATGGGTGCACCAAAATCTCAGAAATCACCACTAAAGAACTTATTCATGTAACCAAACACCACCAGTTCCCCCAAAAACCAGTTGAAATAAATAAAAAAATAAATAACAAGATGAAACACTATCAGACATCAAGATTAATTACAGACAAACACATTAATGGAACTGAATAGACAGTCCAGAAACAGATCTAGACATATGAATGTATTATTTATGGCAAGGAAGGCACTACAGAGCAGTAGGGAAAAGGCCAGTCTTTTCAACAAGTGGAGAGCTACATTGAAAAAATGTAAAATTTGACATTTCCTTAGACCATGCACACACATCAGTTGCATGTGGCTTGTACATCTAAATGTGAAAGGCATAATAAAGCTTCCAGATGGTTATATAGGAGAATACCTTCATAATATTCGGCTGTGAAAAGAGTTTTCACAAAGCAAGAACCATAAATCAGACTATATTAAAATTAAGAACTTGTGTTCAGCAAAAGGCAGCATTAAGAGAAAGAGAAAGCAAACTAGAGTGAGTGCCAATTTGTCACACAATTAAATAATTGTCAAGGGATTTGTGTCTAGAATATATAAAGAACTCATACAAACCCCTAAGAAAAACCCCATAAATAGGCAAGTGATGTGAACAAGTACACTAGAAGATTTCCAAGTGGCCTATAAACATGAACTAGTGTTCAACTTCATTAGTCATCAGAGCAATATAAATTTAAACCATGATTCAATAATATGTACCACATACCAAAATAGATTTCTTTTAAACAATATAAAACATTGGTGGGGGCCAGGCGCGGTGGCTCACACCTGTAATACCAGCACTTTGGGAGGCCGAGGTGGGCAGATCACGAGGTCAGGAGTTTGAGACCAGCCTGGCCAACATAGTGAAACCCTGTCTCTACTAAAAATACAAAAATTAGCCAGGCATGGTTGTACACACCTGTAGTCCCAGCTACTCTGGAGGCTGAGGCAGGAGAATCGCTTGAACCCAGGAGGCAGAGGTTGTGGTGAGCCGAGATCCCACAACTGCACTCCAGCCTGGGCAACAGAGCGAGACTCCATCTCAAAACAAACAACAACAACAACAACAAAAAGAACAAAAATAAAACGTTGGTGGGGATCTGGTGCAATGGAACGCTCAAATTCTGTTAATGGGATGTAAACTGGTACAATCATTCTGGAAAACAATTTGTAACTTTCTTTCTAGGCATCTTCCCAACAGAAATGTGTGCACATGTGCCCCTACATTTATACACAAGATTGTTCATAGCACCATTACTTACACTAGTGCCAAACTGGAAACAACCCATCTGTTCATTGAGTAGACAGGTAAACATCAATGTATTCTTCTAATGGAATACTGTAAAGCAGTCACAGCAAATGAACTAGACTCATGCTACGACACGGATGAGTCTCATGAAAGTAATGTTGAGGAAAAGAAGCCAGATAAAAGAATAAAGAATACATATTACTTGCTTATATATGTCAAACTAAACTGCAGTGTTTTAAGTGAGTATAGTAGTTATCTTTTTGGGGAGTAAGGAGGTGGTAACTGAAAGGAGTACAAGTGCTTCAAGGATGGTGGGGAAATGTTCTATTTCATCACCAGATCTTCCCTTTGTAAGAATTTGTTGAACTGTACATTAATACTCTGTGAACTTTTCTGTGTTATGTAAATTTTAAAAATTAAATAAACACCAATACTATTGTAGAAGCTATTGTTATCAGTGAAATGCACAAGTAAAATCATGACTTAAGCAAAGAAAAATATAGCCTTCTGTGAGAAGATACATTTACAGATTTGATTTTCCAGGGAGGTTTTAAAAATAAATAAGTTATGGAAAAAGCAAGTAACTTACAGAAGAAGATTGGCACATAATAAAAAGGAAAATAACAGCTTGTCCTTCTCAAATAGTGATCGGCATATATTACAATATAAGTTGTATGTGAAGTGGTCATTTAAATATCGTAGGCGCTTTTCCAAAATCTTGGATTTGTTACTAAAAGTTAAAAAGAAGGAAAATGTATTGTCAAACAAAACTAGGAAAATATAAGCAATGTGAATTAACATATGCACTTTTTATTTTACGAAAGTATCACTATTAAAAACATATAAAGACACACACATGAGGGCACGTAAAACTGGTGAAATCTGAATAAGCTCTATGGGTTGTAACCATGTCAGTTTCTTGGTTGTACTATAGGCAAGATACTAGCATTGGAGAAACAAAATGAAAGGTACATGAAACCTCTCTGCACATATTTTTCTGTGTGCAACTTGTCATGAGTCCATAAGTATTTTAAAATAAAAAGTTTTAAAATGTAGGGTATAATTCTCTGAGAAAGTGAAATATGGCTTATACCATCTCTCTATTTTCCAAATCCTAAATATCTTATTCTGCCTCACAGTGACTGAAAACAATCAGTTAATTTAAAAAAACATGCCTATTAAATCTCTATTAGTGTAAGGCTCTATGCTAGGGAGGGAAGTGTAAGAGACAAAGAATTATGAAACATTTGCCTGCCCCAAATAAGCACAAAATCTAGAGACAGATCCACATATTTTAAAAATGCATGAAAAGGTCAGGCACGGTGCCTCTTGCCTGTAATCCCAGCACTTTAGGAGGCCGAGGTGGGTGGATCATTTGAGGTCAGAAGTTTGAGACCAGCTTGGCCAACATGGTGAAACCTCATCTCTACTAAAAATACAAAAATTAGCCACGGGTGGTGGTACAATCCTGTAATCCCAGCTATGAGGGAGGCTGAGGCAGGAGAATTGCTTGAACCCGGGAGGCGGAGGTTGTAGTGTGAGATCACGCCATTGCACTTGAACCTGGGTAATGGAATAAGACTCCGTCTCAAAAAGAAAAAAAATACATAAAAAGTCAGAAAACATATGGATAAATGTAATTACTGGATGGAGTTATGACTGATATTCTTTATACTTTCATATTCCAAAAAATGTTTATAATAAGCATATATTGCTTTCAATTTTTTTAGTTCAATTTAAAAATATAATACCTATGGGAATATAAAATGATGTAGCCATTCTAAAAAATAGTTTGGCATTTTATTATTATTATTTTTTGAGACAGGGTCTCACCCTGTCACCCAGGCTGGAGTGCAGTAGCATGATCACAGCTCACTGCAACCTCTACCTCCTGGGCTCAAGTAATCTTCCCATCTCAGCCTCCTAAGTAGCTGGGACTACAAGTGCATGGCACCATGCCCAGCTAGTTGTTTTTTTTTTTTTTTTTGTAGAGATGGGGTTTCACTATGTTGCCCAGGCTGTCACTTTCTTTAAAAATTTTTTAAAAACTCAACTAAAGAGCTTCTGCACAGCAAAAGAAAC
Source organism: Papio anubis (assembly GCF_008728515.1). Classification (NCBI taxonomy): domain Eukaryota; kingdom Metazoa; phylum Chordata; class Mammalia; order Primates; family Cercopithecidae; genus Papio; species Papio anubis. The sequence goes on along the minus strand of NC_044977.1, from coordinate 82,937,139 downwards.
TATCAACAGAGTAAACAGACAGCCCACACAATGGGAGAAAATATTTTCAAACTGTACATCTGACAAAGATCTAATATCCAAAATCTATAAGAAACTTAAATTAATTAACAAGCATAAAACTAACAACCCCATTAAAAAGTAGGCAAAGGACATAGACACTTTTCAAAAGAAGACATACACATGGCCAAAAAGCATATGAAAAAATGCTTAAAATCATTAATCATTAGAGAAATGCGAATCAAAACCACAATGAGATACCATCTCGCACCAGTCAGAACGGCTATAATTAAAAAGCAAAAAAAAAAAAAAAAAAACAGAAGCTGGCAAAGTTGTGGAGCAAAGGGAATACTTATACACTGCTGGTGGGAATGTAAATTAGTTCACCATGGAAAGCAGTTTGGAGATTTCTCAAAGAGCTTAAAACAGAACTACCATTTGACCCAGCAATTCATTATTGGGTATATACACAAAGGAATATAAATTGTTCTACCATAAAGACACATATACGTATGTTTATCACAGCACTATTCACAATATCAAAGATCTGGAATCAACCTAGATGCCTGTCAATCGTAGACTAGATAAAACTAATGGGGTACAGATACAACATGGAATACAACACAGCCACCAAAAAGAATGAACTCGTGTCCTTTGCAGCAACATGGATGGAGCTGGAGACCATTATCCTAAGCAAACTAATGCAGGAACAGAAAACCAAATACTGCATGTTCTCACTTATATAACATGAGTACACTTGGACAAAAGGAAGGGAACAATAGACACTGGGGCCTACTCAAAGGTGGGAGGACGGTGAGGTTCAAAAAACTACCTTTCAGGTATCATGCTCATTACCTGAGTGACCAAATAATCTGTATATTAACCCCCTGTGACATGTAGTTTACCTGTATAACAAACCTGCATATGTACCCCTGAACCTAAAAGCTTAAAAAAAGAGTCCTCAATAAACCCTATGTCTTGTTTGCAAAAAAAAAAAAAAAAGAAAAAAAATCTAAACAAACAACTGCTACATAACCCAGCAATTGCACTCCTGGGTATTTATCTCAGAGAAATAAAAATTTCTATTCACAAATATATGTACATGAATGTTTATAGCACTTTTATTCATAGTAACCCCAAACTGGAAATAATTCAGAAGTCCTTCAACAGGTAAACGATTAAACAGATTTTAATCTGTGGTAAATTCATGCTATGAAATATTTCTCAGCCATCAAAAAGAGCCAAATATTTATACACATAGCAACCTGAACGAATCCCTGGAGAATTATGCTGAGTAAAAAAAGCCAATCTCAAAAAGTTACATGCCATATGATTCCATTTACATAAAATTTTTGAAGTAACGAAAGTATAGAAATGGAGAACAGGTTAGTGGTTGCCAAGGGTTACGGAAGAGGTAAGGATGGGAAGGAAGTGGGTATAGCTATAAAAGAGCAACACAGATATCCTTGTGGTGGTAGAAATATTCTGTATCTTGACTGTATTAATGTCATTATCATGGTTGTGATATTGTTCTACAGGTTTTCAAAATGTCACCATTGGGGCAACTGGGTAAAAGGTACATGAGATCCTTATTATTTCTCATAATTGCATGTGAATCTACACTTAACTCAAAATTAAAAATTTGATTTTTAAAAAGTAATACATAAGACCATGGGAATGGGATGAAAGGGATGGTGGTATTGACACTTCTCTGAGTAGATCTTTTTGTACAGGATTGAATTTTGGAGTCATTAATGGTGTCTGTACTCAAACATATAATAAAGTTAAAGTCAAAAAAGATGAAGAAAAATCCTAAAATGAAACATAAAAATAAACAAATGAACTTAACTGTATTTCACATGAATAACATCTCATGTTGAAGGCGGAAAAACTAACCCAAGTAACATGAATATAGCATTTTATGCCTAAATTTTTTTTAACTTTAAGTTTTTGTGTGAACATATGCAATCAATTCTCTTGGGTATATACCCAGGAGTGGAATTGCTGGGTCACATGGCAAATCTAGGTTTAATATTTTGAAGAACTTCTAAAGTGGCCACATTATTTTAAAATCCAACCAGCAGTGTAAGAGGGTTCCAATTATTCCACATCTCACCAAAACTTGATACTGACATTTTTATGTCGATTCTTTAACTTGAATTTCCTTCATCATATGGGTTGCATAAATTCAAATTCCAAATGCCAACTGAGAAGGGATTTCAATCACTCAGCAGAGGTTATTCTACCAAGAGTCAATGTAGAAATTTCTTACAGCATACATGATTGGCTCAAGTTGTATTTTTATTTTACTTAAAAAGTACAGCAGTTACTAAATACCAGACATTGTTATAAACACTTTATAAATATTATCTCATTTAATTCTCAAAAACTCAAAAGGTAGCTACTATTATTATCCCAATTTTATAGATAAGAAAAATTGCGGCAATTACCTCATGTTAACGAACTTGCCTGTAGGCATGCAGCTAGTATGTGGCAGAACTGAGGTGTAATCCTCAACTCCAGTCTGACTCCAAAATTTGCATACATTCATTAAGTGATTAAAGTGCAAATATCCAGAAAACTATTAGAAATGTGGGGCCAGGTGCAGTGGCTCACTCCTGTAATCTCAGCACTTATGGAGACTGAGTCAGGCAGATTTCTTGAGTCCAGGAGTTCGAGACCAGCCTAGGCAACATGGTGAAACCCCATCTCTACAAAAAAATTCAAAAATTAGCCAGACATAGTGGTGTGCACCTGTACTCTGAAGGCTGAGGTGGGTGGATCACCTGAGCCCGGGAGGTTGAGGCTGCAGTGAGCTGTGATTGTGCCACTGCACTCTAGCCTGGGTGATAGAGTGACACGTGTCTCAAAAATAAATAAATAAATAAAATTAAATAAAGAAAAAAGAAATGTGGGACTGAAGCCTTTTAGAGACCTCAAGGTTGGAGAAAGATATACTAGAGTTGCGAGGAAAAACAAATCATGCGCCTGCCTCACTGAAATATTTAAAAGAGACAAGAAAAAAAACTAGAATTAATCCCTCCATGCCTAAATCTTGAGTAGGAGTGAAACAACAACTTAAAATAGAAAGAAGATTTTTATTATCTTTCATGTGTCTTTTTTTCTTTCACTTTTCCACTTTTTTATATTTTTAGTTTTTGAGACAGTCTCACTCTGTTGCCCAGGCTGGAGAGCAGGGGTGCCATATTGGCTCATTGCAACATCCACCTCCTGAGTTGAAGCGATTCTCCTGCCTCAGCCTCCTGAGTAGCTGGGATTACAGGCACCTGCCACCATGCTTGGCTAATTTATGTATTTTTAGTAGATATGGGGTTTCACCATGTTGGCCAGGCTGGTCTTGAACTGACCTCAAGTGATCTGCCTGCCTCAACCTCCCAAAGTGCTGAGATTACAGGTGTGAGCCACTGCACCTGGCCATTTTTTCAAATTTTTAATGTTCTGTAATGAATATACATTATGTAAGTTTTTTTAAAAAGTTACTTTTTAAATGGAATTACTTTTTAAATGGAAAGGGCTGTGAAAATCCAACCTTGGGAAGATGAATAAAGTGAGAGAATGTTTACCTGTCATGAATAGAGTTGATATAAAGGTTGACAAACCAGGTAAGAGAGTACTGATACATGGGATCAATATTAGCCAGGTCTGCAATGCTAAAGAATAATACTGATGAGTGTTTGGCGATGGGTCTATAGCCTTCTCGAGACTCTGCTATTTTGAGTTCTGTCTTTTCTGCAATCTAAGAGAAGAACAGAAAAAGCAAGATTAAGAAATAGGAAGAGTATTTTAATTATGTACTTTTCATATAATGAAGTTTATATATTTTTTTAAAATCTCAATTCAATAACATTATATGAATTTAAATATGGTTTACAAGAGAGGGCTTTATCATACTGAAAGCCAGAAATAAATAAAACAAAAGGGGATGAAGGAAAGAACTAGGGATAGAGGAAAGGGGAAGGAGAGAGAGGAGGAACAAGAGAGGAAAAAAGAAAAAATAAGTTTAAACTTTAGATTAACAGTTTGATCAGCTACCAACCATCTCTTTCTTGAGACATACCAAATAAGAAAACTTTGCTTATTCTTTGACTGACTGATCAGTGTCTACCGTAGTCATTCACCTTCTTTTAACAGGTCAGAGATAAAGAGGGAGAGAGGGATGGAGAGCAAGTTTACATGTTTGTGTACTTACGGTGTTAACTCATGTACTGGAACCCTGCACAGTCTGGCAAAGTAGGTATTCAAAACTATTTGTTGATTGATGGTTTTATACCCAAGGATGCTTTTTCAACTAGCTTCTCATATGTTTAATTTTCTAACTTAACAGGGCTGTAGATATTCAACCCCCAAGGAAAAATGTTCTCCAAGATAATAGCTCTCCAACTCAATCTGATAGGTTGATATTCTATAGAAAAAATGTTTCGAGCACTATTCCAACTCACTCTTCCTTCTTTGGTAATGCTATCCACAGACTCTGATGAATGGTACGCCTATGTAGTCATGTTTATATCAAATCCTGTTTGTTGCTAATTTAATCAACAGGCAGGGATAAAACCAGATCCAAGATAAGGTAATCAAAAATTTCCCTAGAGAATTAAGACTTTAAAAGCCTCAGAAACTGAAGTTAGGTGGCATCGGCATTAGGAGTAAAAGGTACTAGGACTTTTTCTACATGTTGGTTCCTACATGCTAGATAAGTATATGAAGGAAGAGATAAAAAAGTCTTAAAATAAATTGGTCTTCAGTAGAGGGAAGCACAGAATGACCACACAGCCCCGGAAGTAGAGGAAGAGATAGAGAGCACAGAAACCTAAGGTCTTCCATTCATCCTTGAGGTCTGGATGTATATCCTATAATCGGGAAAATAAATTATTCCCTTGTATCTTTCTTATTTTAGCTAATTCAAGTGGGTTCCTGTTACTTGCAAACAAACTTTCCCCAAAATTATACTGTATAACCACAAATGAACTAAAAATAAGTTTGGAATCTCAGTCCTAACTATAAATAAGTAAAACAAAGTTATTGACAATGTGAATTAATGACATCTTATCTAAGAAAGCGTAATTCTAGTATTCTCATTTAAACCTTTTGCTATTTAAACTTTGACTTTCAATTCAGATGCCATTTTGCAACTAACAGCAATAGCAAGCAGAAACAAACAGCAGATATAATTTTTATTTATTTTTATTTTTTCAAGAGGGAGTCTTGCTCTGTCATCCAGGCTGGAGTGCAGTGGCACGATCTCAGCTCACTACAACCTCCACCTTCTGGGTTCAAGCAATTCTCCTGCCTCAGCCTCCCAAGTAGCTGAGATTATAGGCATCCACCACCACACCTGGCTAATTTTTGTATTTTAGTAGAGATGGGGTTTCACCATGTTGGTCAGGCTAATCTCGAACTCTTGACCTCAGGTGATCCACCTGCTTTGGCCTCCCAAAGTGCTGGGATTACAGGCATGAGCCATTGCACCGGGCCATAATTTTTAAACATTAAATAATAACTTAATTCATATTCCATGGTTTGATCTATGTATACTTAAAAACAGTGTTTGCTAAACTTGAATCCTTAGCATGAAATGCTAGGCTTAAGAAATATAAATACATTTTAAATATCATTTACCATTAATAGCCTAAAATCAAAGAACAAGATATTTTCTAAGAAATAAATACTGTGAGTTGGGTGCAGGGGCTCACACCTGTAATCCCAGCATTTTGGGAGGCTGAGGTGGGCAGATCACCTGAGGTCCGGAGTTTGAGACCAGCCTGACCAACATGGAGAAACCCCGTCTCTACTAAAAATACATTAGCCGGGCGTGGTGGCGCATGCCTGTAATCCCAGTTACTCCGGAGGCTGAGGCAGGTGAATGGCTTGAACCCAGGAGGGGGAGGTTGCTATGAGCTGAGATCGTGCCATTGCACTGACTCTGGGCAACAAGAGCAAAACTCCATCTCAAAAGAAAGAAAGAAAGGAGAGAGAAGGAAGGAAGGAAGGAAGGAAGGAAGGAAGGAAGGAAGGAAGGAAGGAGGGAGGGAGGGAGGGAAGGAGGGAGGGAGGGAGGGAGGAAAGGAGGGAGGAGGGAGGGAAGGAAGGAAAGAAAGAAAGAAAGAAAAACACTGTGAGTATATGTTAAGATGTTAAAAGAGGGCAACTCATTACTTGTAAAACTTTTCTGGTCTGTGATATTTATATATATAATACTTTCCAAAAATAAAAAAGACTAAACTTCAGTCAGGAAATCATTGGAGTAGCAGTAGGGGTAAACTTTGAAATCTCTAGAATAAACTCGTAAGGTTTTGTTTGTGTTTGTGTAATCTTGCGGGTTTATAGAAAAGGCAAAAGCAGATTTTGACTATGTTGGAGAGCCTTCCCTGCAGATGTTTTTTCTTACATTAGGTGGGTGGAGAAAGGTAGACTGGAAGTCAGGGTCAAATATGGAGTATGTTTTAGCTCAAACCATATAATGAATTTAAAACTGTGTTTGCAATGATCAATGGGATCCAGTCAGAAAGGGACTATAATTTATTATGTTTTTCTCATTGTAAGATAAAGTACTTGAACAAATAAATAATTATATCGCCCTTTCTCTTCGAGTCTTAATAGGAAATAAGGCAATAAATGCTCCCTATCCTCTTTACCCTTTGAAAACTATTTTGGTGAGGGAGCAAGAAGTAGCTTGTTCTGCTCTGATGGACAGGTATTGGGAAAGAAGACATGATAGAATATCTCAGCCATGGTCCCAGACTGGGGGCTGCCACAGAATATTACTCTAAGACCCTACTCCTTTGGCTCCCCCAAGATGAAAAACCCAAAACAAAACAAAACACCAAATAGTACAAGTGACCAGAAAGAATGATTACCATCACATTCATGCAAAATAAATCTATCCAAAAGGGAAGGGTGCCTAGACCTTTAGAAAGTCCGCTGTCCAGCCGGGCACGGTGGCTCACGCCTGTAATCCCAGCATTTTGAGAGGCCAAGGCAGGGGGATCACCTGAGGTTGGGAGTTCAAGACCAGCCTGACCAACACGGAGAAACCCATCTCTACTAAAAATACAAAATTAGCCGGGTGTGGTGGCGCATGCCTGTAATCCCAGCTACTCGGGAGGCTGAGGCAAAAGAATTGCTTGAACCCTGGAGGCAGAGGTTGTGATGAGCCAAGATGGCGCCATTATACTATAGCCTGGGCAACAAGAGCGAAACTGTCTCAACAACGACAACAACGACAACAACAACAACAACAAAAAAGTCCTCTGTCTCAGAGCAAGAGTGCATTGTGGGGTGGGAAGCAGTGGAGAGATGCTGAGTAATTAGTGCAATCTCTGTTTAGGTTTCTTTTTATTTTTTAATTACCCTAAAGTGAAGGAGCACGTAACTCATTTGGTGGGCCAAGGAAAAGCAAAAGGCCTGAAGATCAATAATATTAGCTTACAGAAGTCATTCTGTAATACCATTTAATTGTGTAAACTTGGGCCTCAGCCAACCTTTCTGGGCCCTAGTTTTCTCAACTATGAAGTACAAAAAATAACTGCTTGCTAATGCCTTTTCTGTTTATAACATTGTATTATTTTATAAAAAGAGAAGTAGTATAAAAATATCATTCAGGGCCGGGCATAGTGGCTCATGCCTGTAATCCCTGCACTTTGGGAGGCCGAGGCGAGTAGATCACCTGAGATCAGGAGTTCAAGACCAACCTGGCCAACATCATGAAACCCTATCTCTACTAAAAATACAAAAAAATTAGCCCGGCATGGTGGCGGGCACCTGTAATCCCAGCTACTCAGGAGGCCTGAGGCAGGAGAATTACTTGAACCCAGAGGTGGAGGTTGGAGTGTGCTGAGATCATGCCATTGCACTCCAGCCTGGACAACAATAGCAAAACTCTGTCTCCAAAAAAAAAAAATATATATATATATATATATACACACACACACACAAATATATATATACACACACAATATATATATATACACATTATATATATACACACACTCTCTCTCTCTATATATATATATCTCATTGAGCTCTGTTAGGTGAATTTGCAATAAATCCATTATTGGCTGTAGACTACTTGCTCTCTTCCTCCATCTGCCACCCTCAACTCTCATACCTGTCTTCCTGACAAATGACAAGATAATGATGGAATTAATGTCTAAGAATCTCTATTTATTCCTAGAATCCCTTATTGTTCAATTAACTAACAACTACCTCCACCAAGAACTCCAATCAGAAACAGAGGTAAGACAAACTCTCAAATTCAGTTTTCCAGAGAAGAGTCAATTAAAATCTGAATGAACCCAAGTTGCCTGCCTTATCTATCCAATAATAATACCTATCTGATACTTCTAATAATACTTTACCTATCCAATAATAATACCTATCCGATACTTCTAATAATACCTTACCTGTGCAATAATAATACCTTTCCAATTCTTTTTTTTTAATTATACTTTAAGTTTTAGGGTACATGTGCAGGTTTGTTACATATGTATACATGTGCCATGTTGGTGTGCTGCACCCATTAACTTGTCATTTACATTAGGTATATCTCCTAATGCTATCCTCCCCTCTCCCCCGACCCCACGACAGGCCCCGGTGTGTGATGTTCCCCATCCTGTGTCCAAGTGTTCTCATTGTTCAATTCCCACCTATGAGTGAGAACATGCAGTGTTTGGTTTTCTGTCCTGGCCATAGTTTGCTCAGAATGATGGTTTCCAGCTTCATGTATGTCCCTGCAAAGGACATGAACTCATCCTTTTTTATGGCTGCATAGTATTCTGTGGTGTATATGTGGCACATTTTCTTAATCCAGTCTATCATTGATGGATACTTGGGTTGGTTCCAAGTCTTTGCTATTGTGAATAGTGCTGAAATAAATATACGTGTGCATGTGTCTTTATAGTAGCATGATTTATAATCCTTTGGGTATATACCCAGTAATGGGATGGCTGGGTCAAATGGTATTTCTAGTTCTAGATCCTTGAGGAATCCCCACACTGTCTTCCACAATGGTTGAACTAGTTTATAGTCCCACCAACAGTGTAAAAGCGTTCCTATTTCTCCAGCATCTGTTGTTTCCTGACTTTTTAATGATTGCCATTCTAACTGGTGTGTGATGGTATCTCATTGTAGTTTTGATTTGCATTTCTCTGATGGCCAGTGATGATGAGCATTTTTTTCACGTGTCTGCTGGCTGCATAAATGTCTTCTTTTGAGAAGTGTCTGTTCATATCCTTTGCCCACTTTTTGATGGGATTGTTTGATTTTTTCTTGTAAATTTAAGTTATTTGTAGATTCTGGATATTAGCCCTTTGTCAGATGGGTAGTTTGCAAAAATTTTCTCCCATTCTGTAGATTGCCTGTTCACTCTGATGGTAGTTTCTTTTGCTGTGCAGAAGCTCTTTAGTTTAGTTAGATCCCATTTGTCAGTTTTGGCTTTTGTTGCCATTGCTTTTGGTGTTTTAGTCATGAAGTCCTTGCCCATACCTATGTCCTGAATGTTATTGCCTAGGTTTTCTTCTAGGGTTTTTATGGTTTTAGGTCTAACATTTAAGTCTTTAATCCATCTTAAATTAATTTTTGCATAAGGTGTAAGGAAGGAATCCAGTTTCAACAGACTTATAGACCAACGGAACAGAATAGAGCCCTCAGAAATAACACCACACATCTACAACCATCTGATCTTTGACAAAAACAAGAAATGGGGAAAGGATTCCCTATTTAATAAATGGTGCTGGGAAAACTGGCTAGCTATACGTAGAAAGCTGAGACTGGATACCTATCCAATACTTCTAATAATACCTTACCTATCCAATAATACCTATCCGATACTTCTAATAATACCTTCCTTACCTATCCAATAATAATAAATATATTTTTAAACGTTCATTCTAAATTTATTTCTTCTGTGTATACATACCATATAGATCAGACCAGGTTTTAAATAATTTAACAGTAAGATATTCTCTTAAGAGTTTAAATTTATGTTTTGGTATTTTATCATTTTCTTTTTCCTTTCCAGCAAGGCTACTCCAGCACCTTCCCTGGGGGCTGGAAGAAAATAGGAATCTTAAGATTTTTTAAGAATCTTAAGATTTAAATCAAAAGATTTCCAGGATTCTTTTTTCACCTGCTGTTTCTTTGTTATCTCATTGGACATCATTTTGGCAGAGTCTAAGACTTTAATTGCACTTTCATCTTCTAAAATGTTTCCTTCTGATGATGATAATGTTTCTAAAATTTTTTTCTCTATGTCTTTCAGCTGTTTCTTGTTAGCTGCAGACTGAAGAATAAGGGCATTTCGTTCCTCTTCTAATTCTGGTCTAAAAAGATAGAAACATTTAGTCCAAATTTGTAGTATTTTATCTAAATTTACATCTAAGAGTTACATATCACAAATTTGTAGACATCTAAAACAAACTAAGGTGATTAACTGCTTTATTTTAAGGGAAAAATACTTTCACACACATAACTATTTGAGAAGTTCAAGCAAAAAAGCATTAATTGTATGCACGTAAAATGTGGCAATAACATGTGCCACAGTAAGTCTAAGAATACATTAGACTTATCCATACGGCATAGCTGGTATGCAAAAGTAAGAACTGGAGAAGAAATTCAAAGTATGAACTTCTTATTTATTTCTTGATTTTGTCACCACTAAGTCTCATTTTCATCATATTTTCTATAGTAGCAAACATTGAAAGGATGACTGGTCATAAAACTGACTCTTTAAGTGAAAGACAAAATTGGCATTTATGTCGAAACACTTATGTCAAACAAAAATGGGATGAAACTTCAAAATAACACAGTCTACCACGGAATAGAATATGTTATGACATGGTTCTGCATTGGACACTCTACAAGTGGGATTTAAATATTGGAAGAAACACTTCATAGTTAAATATTTTCACTTTTAATTCGATTTCATTTACTAGACCACTTGATAATGTTACGTTTAGATTCAAGTGAGATCAGATTTCCTTCCAGAAGCAATTCTTTACTAGTAGCCCTCCCAGGTACCATAGTGTTTTTCCTCATTTAAAAAAAAAAATACATATTTGTGGTTTTACATTTAAGTCTTTAATCCTTATTATAGGCACAGGCAAAGATTTCACGACAAAAACATCAAAAGCAATTGCAACAAAAACGCAAATTGACAAATCGGATCTAATTAAACTAAGGAGCTTCTGCACAGCAAAATAAACTATCAGAATGTACAGACAACCTACAGAATGGGAGAAAATGTTTGCAATCAATCCACCTGACAAAGGTCTAATATCCAGAATCTACAAAGAACATAAACAAGTTTACAAGAAAAAACAAACAACCCCATTAAAAAGTGGGCAAAGGACACTTCTCAAAAGAAGATATTTATGTGGCCAACAAACATATGAAAACAAGCTCAACATCACTGATCATTACAGAACTGTAAATCAAAACCAAAATGCGATACCATCTTATGCCAGTCAGAATGGTGATTACTAAAAAGTCAAGAAACAACAGATGCTGGTGAGGCTGCAGAGAAACAGAAACACTTTTACACTGTTGGTGGGAATGTAAATTAGTTTAACCATTGTGGAAGACAGTATGACGATTCCTCAAAGACCTAGAACCAGATATACCATTTGACACAGCAATCCCATTACTGGGTATATACCAAAGGAATAGAAATCATTCTATTATAAAGGTACATGCACGTGTATATTTACTGCAGTGCTATTCACAATAGCAAAGACATGGAATCAACCTAAGTGCTCATCAACTATAGACTGGATAAAGAAAATGTGGTACATATACACCACGGAATACTATGCAGCCATAAAAAGGAACAAGATCATGTCCTTTGCAGAGACATGGATGGAGCTAGAAGCCATTATCGTCAGCAAACTAACACAAAAACAGAAAACCAGACACTGCATGTTCTCACTTATAAGCGGGAGCTGAAAAAGATGAACACATAGACACAGGGTAGGGAACAACACACACTGGGGCCTGTCAGGGTGGGTAGGAGGAGTGAGAGCATCAGGAAAAATAGCTAATGCATGCTGGGCTTACTACCAAGGTGATGGGTTAAGTGCAGCAAATCACCATGGCACACATTTACCTATGTAAGAAACCTGCACATCCTGCACATGTACCCTGGAACTTAAAATAAAAATAGTACATATATAGAGTATAAAGAAAACAATAAAAATTACCCATAATCTTACCACCAGAGAGAATTACTTTAACATTGAAGTGTATTCCTTCCCAATCTTTTTTTAATTCTTTTTATATATGTAGATAAACATCCATCTTTTTTTAAACAAAATATTACATATTCTGGATATAGTTTTATATGCTGCTTTTTCCCTCTTTTGCTAAGCATTTTCTTATTAATATCCTGTGTATATGTATGTAAATGAATGTATTTCTATTTACAGTCACAGCATAGATTCCTAGGGGTGAAATTTCTGGCTCATTCAGATGCAAGTCAGAAGTCATGGTGTCAGAGGAATTTGAACCACAGCAACTCCATCTTGAGTAGGGGGTGGGTAAAATGAGATTAAAACCTACTGGACTGCATTCCCAAATAGTTGGGCCTTCTAAGTCACAGGATGAGATAGGATGTCAACACAAGAAACAGGTCATAAAGACCTTGCTGATAAAACAGATTACAGTAAAGAAGCTGGCTAAATCCCACCAAAACCAAGACGGCCACAAAAGTGACCTCTGCTCATCCTCACTGCTACACCCCACCAGTGCCATAACAGTTTACGAATGCTATGACAATATCAAAAAGTTACCCTCTATGGTCTAAAAAAGGGAGGCATAAATAATCCACCCCTTGTTTAGCATATAACCAAGAAATAACCATAAAAATGGACGACTAGCAGCCCTCGGGCTGCTCTATGGAGGAGCCATTCTTTTATTCCTTTACTTTCTTAATAAACTTGCTTTCACTTTACTCTGTGGACTCACCCTGAATTCTTTCTTGCACAAGATCCAAGAACCCTTTCGTGGGGTCTGGATCGGGATCCCTTTCCTGTAACAATGGCATGTAACCTGAACCCAACTGCCCATACTAAAAGCCCAATATAACACAGTTGGCTTATAACTTACTTGTTACAGATGGCTATTTTAGAGGATTATGTGATTATTTATAGTAACAAAGTATAAAAGTTGACAAAGTTTTAAAAGATTCACAAAACAAAAATATTAATGGCCTACAAATATTCCTTTTTAAACCGTCTAGAAGCATCTAAGAAAATACATACCTCTCCTTTGCAACAACAATACCTAGTAATTGATCTTCAAGTCCTTCTGGAGTTATCATGAAATTGAGCAAAGACACTTTTGTAGCCAGCTCTGGCATATAGTGTGGATTTCTTAGTTTTGTGGTGATATAAAATTTGAAATCAAAGGAATACTCAATAATGACCTCACCAAGTCTGATGCAATCAATGCCACCTATAGTTCAGAAAACAAATGCATAACAAGTGAGCTAGTTACATAGCCCCTCACACTATGTACTTCTCTGGCCTTGCCTAGGTTACAAATAAATGGTCCTAAAGTAATTTAAAATAGAAAACAAGGCCAGGCTCGGTGGCTCACACCTATAATCCCAATACTTTGGGAGGCCAAGGCAGGTGGATCACTGGAGGTAAGGAGTTCAACACCAGCCTGGCCAACATGGTGAAACCCCATCTCTACTAAAAATACTAAAAAAATTACCTGGGTGTCGTGGTGGCACACACCTGTAATCCCAGCTACTTTGGAGGCTAAGGAACAAGAATCACTTGAACCCAGGAGGCAGTGAGCTGAGACTGCACCACTACACTCCATCCTGGGCAACAGAGCAAAACTCTGTCTCAAAATGATAACAACAACATATAGAAAACAGGAGAGGCAAAAGTCACAGACACAGCAACAAGTAAGCAGTTATACAGCAGGACTCTTTATGGGTTAATATAGGACATTTTCTTTGGTTGTCATAGAGCTTTGTAAATCAAGATTTCTCTTGAGCTTTCTTCCTCCATCAATTTTCAATTATGATTCTAAAATATATGTAAATGACTAAAGTTCTTAAAGGTAATAGCACTTGGCAGAGACAAATTTTTATAAACAGAAAGATATTAGGTGGACAATGTTTACCTAAACTCAACTCAGGCCCACATTCACCATCACTATTCATGGTGGCTACTTCCTATAATCCCAGCACTTTGGGAGGCTGAGGAAGGAGGATCACTTGAGGCCAGGGGTTTGACACCACCACTATTCATAACAATAGACTTTTTGTGGTCAAGGGTCACAGGATAAAGGAATTTCAAGCTGGCTTCAACTTCTTTATGTTCTCTGACAGTCTAGATAACAGTGGTTAAGGCAATGAAGAGAGGGCAAGGTATATATCTGGCTAAAGTTCATTCCTGATAGCTTGTTCCAAATTTCCTTTCACTCATAACAATGAACCAGAAGTTCTGCATTATTAACATTATTATTAAATTTATGTAGTAGGCTTCTTTCATGCCTCCAAGATAATTCAATCATCTTTCAGTTCTACAGATTAATAGAAATTGCTTTATACCTTGTTTAAAAGTTTGTCTAAGTAGTAAAGGCTCCAAAGATGGATCCAGTTCTTCACCAACATTTTCTAATAGAAGTGGAGTTCCAAACTGAATACAGTTTTCCAACGTTCTCATATAGTCTGAATCTGATAGCTTAATAACACTAAGCTGATTTTCTTTTTCAGAGTTTTTGATCCACTTATTGGCTTGACCCTGGGGGTCAATCATTAAAGGCCTAGAATATAATAAGAAAAATTCTGAGAGGAAGACATAAACGTTGAGATTTCTTTAGAATTATATAAATAATAAACATCACCATCAATCTGTACAAAGTATTTCATATACATTATCAGGATTACTCTTCACAAAAGTCCTATGAGAAAAAAGTGAAAAGGAGTTTTTTTTTCTTTTTCTTATTTATTTTTCAAATGAAGAAATTCAGTCTCAGGAAGTACTCTGCTCAAGGTTCCAAGGTTCCAAAACTAGTTCAGTGTTAGAAGTAGTAGGACCTTGTGAATCTCTGAGCTCTGCTCTTCCCAATATAATATGCTGTCTTCATGGTAACTTTAATACATGACATCTGTTAACATAATATGAAAGTAATACTATAAAATATTTGATAAACATTTAAAACAAGAGATCCACTAGCATATAAGGGATTTCCTCAGATTATAAGTAGAATTACAAATTATGTCCAAGTTTAGGGTGGTATATATCTGAGATCTATTTAGGAGTTTCTTCTGAGTTAGCACAGTAAAGACTGTGTTCAAGAATATATGATTCATGGTTCAGATGTGTAATATATGATGTGCTTTTTGCTCTTCCTCATGGATGATGCTCACTGTCCTAGGTTTCTCTTGTATTCAGTACGGTACATTAAATTTTCTTTTAAAAATATAGCCCAGAGGCCGGGCACGGTGGCTCAGGCCTGTAATGCCAGTGCTTTGGGAGGCCAAGGCGGGCAGATCACCTGATGTCAGGAGTTCAAGACCAGCTTGGCCAACATGGTGAAAGCCTGTCTCTACTAAAAAAAAAAAATAAATAAATACAAAAATTACCCGGGTGCGGTGGTGGGTGCCTGTAATCCCAGCTATAGGGGAGGCTGAGGCAGGAGAATCACTTAAACCCGGGAGATGGAGGTTGCAGTGAGCTGAGATCGCACCACTGCACTCCAGCCTGGGCAACAAAGAATGAAACTCCATTTAAAAATATATATATACACATATATAATTTTATTTAATTATATATAAAAATTATATATATTTAATATTTATATATATTTAAATAGATATATATACATATCACAGAAAAGGGAGTTTTTGTCCCATGGCACGTCAGCTTTCCCATTCTCTTTCTATTCCAACAGATTCTAGGGCTAGAGCTAAAATCCCCTTTCCCTATAAGCTCTTTAATTTACTCTCAAATAACTGTGTTCTTTTAGTTTCTGTCTTTCCCCAAAGACTAAACTAGACGACTGGACGTTTTCTTTCTTGGCTCTAATTGTGCTGAAATCCTACTTAAAGTACAAAAAGGTCCAGACGGTGCTTAAAATCTACTTTTCCTACCACAGCAAAGAAAGCAAAGGCATTCTGCAAACAAAGTTATTTTTTCATAGACGTTACCTAGTAATTACACTAGTAGATGCTTTTGGTACCTTTCAAGGCCCTGTTTAAAGAGACATTATTTTCTTCCTTTCATGTCCTTATTATTGGAAAAATACAGTATGTGTTCATTCCCTCACAAAATGCAACAACACCTATAAATTAACATTCTAATGTTAATAAACATCCTTGGTAATGCCTAAATAAATGTTCTTGGTTACCCAATAATTAGAGATTCTTGTCTACTCTGAAAGAAATCTGACTCCTATTTAATATAACCTTATGTGAATACTGGAAAATTGGATTGTTGTGTCCATCATAGAAATAAGGCCAGGCCATGGAATTTGAATTCTAAGTATACCTTACTCTAGGTATGAAAATAATACTAGCCTACATTTGAGATCTTTGAGCAGTTTGAAGAAAGCAGCATTATCCATCTACGTTTCTGACAGAGGTGGTAATTTGGAGGAAAATAAGCTTTGCTGTTAAGTAGCCAGAGCAATGTATAAACACTAAAAAAGGAACACACTATTTTGCATTTTATTTTTTGTCTCCTACCTCCACCTAGGAGACACAGTAAGCGTTTTCATCACGGTTGAAACATGGCAAAATCAGAACTTAAGATATAGACTAGAGTGAGATATTCAAAGATAATTACAAAAAACTAACATTTCTTGAGCACTTATGTGCTAAGTGCTTTCTCACAACATTTCTATGAAGTAGGAGTTATTTTCATTCACAGATGGGGAAACCAAGGCACTGAGAGGTCAAATATGTTACCAAACTCTCAAGACAGAAAGTGAGGAAGTTTGAACCCAAATGCCCTCACTCCAGAGTCTGAACTGCTCTCAACCATTGCACAATATTATGAACAGACAAACTGCTAGAAACTATAAAGAGCAAGCACAATGATTAATTATCAACTACAGTCACAACAGCATGACTGGCTAAAAATCCTTCTTCCTCCTAGTGCTGATGGATAAAATACAACATTATTTTAAATGCACAGGTTAATTGAGGCATGCATTTAAAAGACACATACATGCATTCACACATATCTAATACATAGGTACAGAAAAACACAGGTGCCAAAACAGATAAAACTAAAATCCAGAATAGTAAGTTTGTGAGCTAAACTGACAGCTGGACTTGGGAAGAGTGTCAGTCTGATAATCTAGAGGCTCACTGGGTCCATACGTGGGGGGAGGCTGGAACTGAGACCTTTGTATTAAGCTGAAACTCACAAAAGGCTTAAAGAAGTCACTGATAGAAAAAATTTCAACCCTATGCATAAAGAGACAAGAAGGAAATGTTTTGATTCCCATCTCATATCTGGTTAGGAAAAAGTGTCCCCTGAAAATGTGAATGTGTAGCTGTGGGTCTATATCTCATACAGGTTTAGGATATAAATTTATACCATCTACATGACTGAGGAAACTCCAAGCTGGAAAATTAACAGTTTGTGGCCAGTAATACTCCAAAGAATCCCAGAAGAAGTAAAGGCAAAACACACACTGCAGCTGAAAGTAGATTTGAAAGTTTACCCCTATTGCCACTCCAGTGGTTCCCTAACTGAAGTTTAGCCTTTTTTATTCTTGGAAAGCATTATATATATCTCTCTCAAAGATCAGAAAAATTTTAATGAAATGTCTTCTTTTAACATCTTAACATACACTCACAGTATTTGTTTCTTAGAAAATGGCTTGTTCTTTGATTTTAGGCTATTAATGGTAAATTAAAAATGTATTTGTATTTCTTAAGTGTAGCATTTCATACTAAAAATCGCTGAATTGTACAATTTAAAAGGGTAAATTTTATGGTACATGAATTATATATCAATACAGCTGTTCAAAATGATGGGAGGTGGGGGCACTATACTCGCCTGTAGTTCCAGCTACATCAGGAAGCTGAGCCCAGGAGGTCAAGGCTGTGGTGGGCCATGATTGCACTACTACACTCCAGCCTAGGTGACAAACTGAGACCCCGATCTCAAAACACACATACACACACAAACACATGTGCATACACACCTGGACACATCAAACTGCTGAAAACTAAAGAGAGAAAAACTGGAAATTTTCCAGAGGAAAAAAAGGTATATTATATAAAGAGGAACTAAAGTAAGACTTAGAGTAGACTTCTCATCAGACTATGCAGGTCAGAAGCAATGTAGTGACATCGTGAAAGAAAAAACAATAAGCCCCAAAACAGAAGCAAAAAACAACTGTCAACCCAAAATTCTAAACTCAGCCAAAAAAAAAAAAAATCTTTCAAAATGAAGATGAAATAAAGACTTTTTTCAAGGTTGGTTAATAGATACAGAAATACAGTTATGTAGAAGGCATAAGATCTAGCATTTGATAGTGCAGTAGGGTAACTATAGTTAACAATAGTTTATTGTATAGTTCAAAACTGCTAGAAAAGAAGAATTAGAATATTCCTAACATAAAGAAAATATAAATGTTTGAAGTGATGAATACCCCACTATCCTGACTTGATCACTGTACATGGAATGAATGTATTAAAATATCACATATATCCCTGAAATAGGTACAACTATTACATATCAATTTTTTTAAAGATTGTTTTTTTAGACCAGAAAAAGAAAAAAGCTGAATTCATTGCCAGTAGACCTGTTCACATGAAGTGTTAAAGGACATTCTTCAGGCAGAAGAAATGTGAAACCAAACAGAAACTAAGAAATTAAGAGGTCCCAAAATGGGAAAAAGATGAAGGTAAACATAAGACTTTTTTTCTTATATTTAATCACTCTAAAAGATAAATTATTGTCTAAAGTAAAAATAAAGAGAATCTATTATAGAATTTATGGCATACGAAAAAGTGAAATATGTAACAGCACAAAAGACAGACAAGAGATAGAATTATACTGTTGAAAGATACACTATATATAATAGCATAAAATTATTTGAAGATATTCAGTAATAAACTAGAAATGGATGATATTATAAACACTAGCACGAACACTAAAAATAAGGAGCATTTAACCAATAAGCCAATGTGGACATAAAATGGAATCATAAAAAAAATTCAGCTAATCCAAATCCAAGTAGAAAAAGAAGAAAAAAAGGAACAAAGAACAAAGGAGACAAATAAAAAAGAACAAGGTGGTAGATTTAAATCTAAGTGTATCAATAATTCCATTAAATGTAAATGATCTAAATACTGGGATTAAAAGTAGAAAGAAAAACAAAGCATTTTAAAAGCAGTTCACAAGTCCTCACTAAAGTTAGAAAGACTAAAGGGACAAAGCAGTGAGGAAATAATGGATTACTCAACAAATAGTGCTGGAGTAAATGGCTATCATTATAAAAATAAATAAAATTACCTTTTGTCATGTCCAAAAATGCAAAAGAAGGAAGCAAACATTTGAGTCCTAATTGTAAAACTGTAAGCTACTTTTCCAGGTCATGACTCTCCTTCTGAGAGCTACACTCCGGGTCTTCAATACTCATGGTTGTTACTCTGGCTTGGGCCCCACAGCTATAAGTTACTAAACCTAAGGTGAATGTTTGTCTCAAGCTAGACCAATCAGATGTTTTTCACAGGAATTAGAATTTGGACTCAGTGGTTATAGTTAATCTATACTACTCAACTGATTTTTTTTTTTTTTTTTTTTTGAGACAGAGTCTTGCTCTGTCACCCAGGCTGGAGTGCAGTGGCGCAGTCTTGGCTAACTGCAACCTCTGCCTCCCAGGTTCAAGCGATTCTCCTGCCTCAGCCTCCTGAGTAGCTGGAATTACAGGCGCATGCCACCATGCCTGGCTAATTTTTTTTTTTTTTTTTTGTATTTGCAGTAGAGATAGGGTTTCTTCATATTGACCAGGCTGGTCTTGAACTCCCGACCTTGTGATCTGCCCGCCTCAGCCTCCCAAAGTGGTGGGATTACAGGCATGAGCCACCGTGCCCAGGCCACAACAGCATTTTCTAAACTGCAATTTAAATAATCTGAATGGTCACAAAACACATGGAAATGGGTTCTAAAACAGAATTAACAGACTCAAGGGTCTAATATTCTGTTAAACAGAATGATCCCTGCTCTACCACAGAACACATTTTTTATAACTAAAACATATTCTTTTTCAGATTATATTAAATTTTGCTTATTGCTTAGAAGTTTCAACTTAAGTATCTTCGCTCTCAAGTAAAGTTTTGAGTGTAAACTCAATATATGATTATATACATTCTTATTTTATTAAAACAATACTGCCAATATAAACAGGAGTTAGTTGTTTTGAAGTTTCCAGAAAGATTTGCAGAGAATATAAAACAAACAATAACTCAAACTTTCAGGATGTTACATTTCCTTATATCTTTAATTTATCTCATCTCAAAGAAGACCAAAATTTCCATTATGGTTTTAAAGGCAGTGAGTGTGATATCCTATTCCACAATTCACTCCAGCATAGTAATTAAGAGCAAGGATTTGAAAATCAGATTGCCTGGATTCAAATTCTGACTCTATCACTTATTCGCTGTCTTTACTAATTTAAAATTACTAAATCATTCTGGGCTTCAATTTCCTCATCTATAAAATGGGATAATAATAATACCTAACTCACAGGACATTGTGAAGATGTTGGGCACTTAGAATAAATAGTACCTGATAAATCTAAGAGCTCCATAGTATCTATCACAGTATATTTGAGATACAGTCCCATGAAAAGACTTTTAAAATTAGATGACACTGTCACTACATAACCATTATAGAAAACTATTTCTCAAAGGAAAGTAATTTTCCAAGTTTTTCAAAGTGATATGAATAAGAGGATAACAATAAAGACATTTGAAAAGTTTTTATAGTTATCAGACTATCAATGATAGCAAATTAAAAAGGTACCCATGAAATTGCATAAATTATCAAGTTATAGTATCTTGAAGATGGATAGCAATACCTAGTTAAAATAAGTACATTGTATAGACAGAAACTAGAAATGTAGTTTCTATTGTCCATCAATAGAATACATCAACAGTGATACATTCATAAAATGGAACTCAGCAACAAAAAATAGGAACAGAGTACCAATGTATGCAATAACATGGATAGATCTCAGAAAAAAATATGCCAAAAGAAGCTTTACCCAATAACATATACATTATGATTCCTTTATATGAAATTCTAGAAGTAATCCATACAAAAATAACCTAGGCGAAACTAACCTATGGTGGAAAATAATCAGAACAATGATTTCTTGGGGTGGGATGAAGGTAGGGATATACGAAAGGAACATAAGGAGACTTCTCTGGTGGTAGTCATGTTTTATATCTTGATAGAGATTTGGGTTACACTAGTTTATAACTTTGTTAGAACTCACTGAATGGTATGGTTTTGTGTATTTCATGTACGTAAATTTTACCTCAAAAGAATAAAAACATAAGCAAATAGTGAACTTTAGTTGATGATATGCATGCTGAAGTATCTGGAAGGAAGTATACCTATGTCTGCCATTTACATGGAAATGCATTTTAAAAGATGGGTTGATGGAGTGATAGAGGGAAGGACAGGTACATGATAAAGCAAAAATACTAAAGTGTTAACTGCAGAATCTAGGAGGTGGTAGTTATATTGGTGCTTATGATAAAATTCTTTCAACTTTTCTATATGTTTGAAATTTTTCAAATAAAACAACGGAAAAAATAAACAGTTTATATTTCTTACCAACGCCTTGAGTTGTTAACGATCACTCCATTATCTATGGAAAACCTATCTGTTGGTAATCCAGCAATATTCCAAGCTCTAATTTGTACTGGATCACCCAGGGTTTTACTCAACAAGAACTCCTCTGAACATGGGATTTTTTTCTTCTGTAAGAAATAAACAAAAATCTGTTTTCTTTCATCTTGTTAATTGAAATATTTTTTAAATTAAAATATCAGTTTAATTGTCACTAGGTAGTATTTAATAACGCTAAGGAACGGAAAGAAAAGAAATTAAAAGTTGAACTGTGGAACTATTTTACTGATGAAACAAGAAGCAAAAAAAGAAAGACCCCATGTTTTCAGTTATTTCTTCTTTTCTGTCCTTGTTATCATCCTTTCCCCCAAAATATCCCAAAACATACTTTGGATGTTCTAAAACAAGACTTAAAAAATATAAAACCATTACCTTGCACAACATGCTCCAATCTTTTGTACATGTTTCTCGAAAGCCAGAAGTGAAAGCACCAAGGTAAGCTATGACTCCTGCTGATACCAAGACATCACCAGTTAAATTTTCATATGTTATCTGAAGGTCATCTGCAGCTTGGGCCCATCTGTGCCATCAACCAAAGGCAAAATCGATTTACAACAGAGAATGATGGGAGACAGTAATTGAAAGGGCAAGGGCTTCCAGTCCAACTGTGTAACAAAAAGCTATAAAATGTGGGACACCTGCTTATCTGTAAAATGAGGTTGGAACCCTTCCAGCTCTTATGTGCTATAACATGTATCTATGTTATGTGAATGACAATCTTCCTTTCATTATTAGAATATTAGACATTTCTTACAGGACTTGGCCCTTCACAAAAAGCAAAAAATAAACCAAAAAACAAAACAAAACAAAAACCCAAAACACCAACATTTTGCCTAATAATTTTCTCTTGGATGATTTGGTCTAGTGGATGTGCTATTTGTTTTAGTATTTATTGGTAGACTGTAAAACACAGGAACATTTGCAATTCATTGCCAAAAATTACATTTAAGCTGTATAGAAGCTGACATACTAAGAATGATATTTTTTCCATTTAATGAAACCCATACAATAAAAAAGTATATTCCAAAACTATCTAATCTGTACTACAAAGTCTTGTCAAACTTTATCGTGTTATTCATTCAACAAATAGAATAAATGAAATAGCTGGCTGTCCAATCCAAGTAAATACATTAGAATAAAGCTTACTGGCTTTGTTAGATCAAGCCAGTTATATCTTCGTTAACATAAAATTTAACCAATGAACCATGCATTCACTACTCCCTCCAAACATTGTATTACAAAAAATTTTACACATACATAAAATTGGAAAGAACTGTACAACAAACAACTACATACTCACCACTTGGATTAAAAAAATTGTTACCATTTGCCTTATTTGCCTCTTTTAAAAAACCATGTGAAAGCAATTTGTAAACACCATCCTCAAGACTGATATCCTTGTTTGGAGAAGCCTGGCCAGGTGTCTTCCAGAATGTCCCATATTCTCAACCAGCCATTGTAAAATCAGTAATTGCAATAAACACCCAAAGAAGGTCACATATTCAAGCCTGACATTCCTAAATCTTGTTAAAATAAATAGAAATCTGACCTTGATTTTTCTCCACCCAGTCCTCCAATTAATTGTGAGGCTCTTTCAAGTTTCTTAGCACAGAGTTCCACCTGGTCTTCTAAAGCAGCCTTTTCCTCTGTTTTCTCAAGAAATGTCATTTGTAAATTTTCCAAATGATGTTCTACTTCTGCCAGTTCTGCTCTCTTCTGATTCAAAAGCTCCATTGTCTCAGCTAAAGACTTCTGAGCTTCTGTTAAGCGAGCTTTCTTAGGAGCCACTACCTTTTTGGGAACAATATATGCAGATATGATGTGTACTATGTAAAATTGATATCTGTATAATTCCTCCCTTATAGATATTATGGATTAGAAATGCATTATAATAAATTACATAAACATTTTGCCTTAAATCTTCTGTTTTTACATACAAAGTAAAATATACCTATATATATTATAAAATAGATAAATCTGGACTAGCAAATTGTTACCTATAAAATGATAATTTACACTGGGCTAACAAAATGTCGAAATATGTAGCAAAAATGTCACAAGATGTCTCAAAATAATGAGTAGGTGTCACTCAACTGTCGTCAAATAACAGAGAAAAACATATAACATGAAATAATAAGTGTTTGTTTAAACACATGAATATGCTTTGGGTGTTTTTTTTTTTTCCTTTCCAAGCTTGTGATTTTCTTCCTAGTCAGATTGAGGCTTACATCTGCCTTGCCAGGATTAGAGCTGTGATGGTGGAAATAAAAAGGAAGAAAACCTTGATGCTCAGTTTCACTACCAAAACTGAATTTTCCTCAACAAATCTTGAAAAGTCACATTTGAATAACAAAAAAGGGATTTCCTAAAGTTGTTTTGTTATGCCCATCAGCATATCAACAATGCAGTTTGGCCAACTGGATCACTGAGCGTCCTTTAAGCCCTTGGTATAAAGAATGTAGAAGATGACCAGAGAGAGTCTGCGCCTATTAGAAAGTAGATAGACCTAACCCTTCTAGTAAATTGCCATGAAAGAAGCTGAAGGCAAGGACGGACGAGAGAGAGAGAGAGAGCAGTGTATCAGACACAAAATGCCCTGCTTTCTCTCTGCTGCATTGAAATCATGAAAGAAAATGTGTTAAATAAGTAGACAGAAAGAACATGAAAGAAAATGTGTTAAATAAGTAGACAGAAAGCAGGAAGCTCCCTTTTCTGCTTCTGACTTCAGAGAAGACATTACTGCATATTTCCCTCCCATGCTTCTGTATCAACATGGGGCAGCTTGTATCAGAATAAAAACGGCAGTGTGGAGGTGTAGAGTGGGAAGGCAGGAAAAAGCCTGAGTGCCTTGGCTTCTCTGCTTTGTAGAAAGGATCCACAAGAGTCTACACATCTGTGGAACATGTGGAAATTAGCTGAGCTACCATGAGACTACCGTGTGAAGGGACAAGATGTTTAATGGAAAGACATCCTAGATAAAATTAATTTTATTTCTTTAACAGGTTTTTTCAGGTCTGCTCCCTTGAAACTAACAAAGTCTCTACCTCTCTCTAGGTACGTGTATGTATATCATTTAGGAAGACCTTCCCAATTATTATAGCTTGATCATTTATTCTGTCTTCTGAGTTTGTTCTAAACACATGCTACCACATATTTTCATCTACCTTTTTATTTATATTTCTTTCTTCCTTAGGTAGAATTCTGCAAGCTGCGAGGGCAAAGCCTTTGTTGCCCTGGTCCTTTGCTAGCCAGATTTACAAAATGCTCTTAACTATTCTCTGCTCTCCCAGAAATTTGGACCCGGTGGGTATTCCATGAAAGGTTCTGTGTCAGTGCATGGTATTGTTTCAGGGGATCTTTCCATGCTCTGCCTCTTAACTCTACTGGATCCTCTTACTTCTGATCCTTGGAATCAACTTTTTAATCTGGCACTTTCCCCTTGATGGTTTAGATTTTTCTTTGCTTCTGCCTCATCAAACCTTAATTCCCCTTTGTCCTGGGTCCTAAAGCTACAAGTAAATCTGACTAATTTTACTCATCATCCCTGCTCCTGCATCACTACCACCCACACCAGCCCCAACCAGGTTATGTTATGCACAAATATTCTCTTCGTCTACTAGGTATGCAATCAATATATGATAATATGTTACAGCAGGACAAATTCTCTCTGTGGTCACTTTGAGAAACTTCTTAACCAGTAAATATAAGTACAGATTTTAATTCCTGGGAATATCTTAGTAGAATACAGACGTGCTAATCTTCAAAATACCTTTGCAACTCTGTCGTACACTTCCATGGCCATAATCCACTTGCACAGACCCTCAGCTGCAGAAGAAGCTTTAGCAACCTTAGGGGGATCAAATTCAGGGTTCGTTAAGTATTCACTACGAATCTTCTGCATAACAGTCACCTATATAACAAAGATTTAAATTTTAAAATTTCAATATAGATCACACAATCATCAGATGAAAAAATCATATACAATAAAAACATTTGTATAAAAAAGTAATGTTGGCTTTAAAAGCCAAAATAAGTATTTTGAGATAATTTAAAAATAAGCATAATTGTAGCAGAAATACATCACATTTGTGAGCAAAATATGCAAATGTATTACAGATATGAAGGCAAAATGTTTCTTCCAAAAATATTAAAAGACTTACAAGTTTAGGCCAGGCACAGTGGCTCACACTTGTAATCCCAGCACTTTGGGAGGCCAAGGCTGGCAGATCACTTGAGACCAGGAGTTTGAGGCCAGCCTGGCCAACATGGTGAAACCCCATCTCTACTAATAGTATAAAAATTAGCTGGGCATGGTGGAGGGTGGCGGGTGCCTGTAATCCCAGCTACTCAAGAGGCTGAAGCAGGAGAATTGCTTGAACCTGGGAGGTGGAGGTTGCAGTGAGCCGAGATCATGCCACTGCACTCCAGCCTGGGCTACAGAGCAAGACTCCATCTCAAAAAAAAAAAAAAAAAAAAAAAAGACATACATTGAGAGGACAAACGGAAACAATGGAAAAGAACAATTAAACATTAAGAATAAGAATTTGGATAGAAAATAATGTGCTATACTTTTTAAATCTTACATAAATTTGTGTATCAGATTTCTTAATTTGTTATAAGAAGACAGACAACTCTTTCAAGTCAATTATACACTAAAAGAGTAACTTATTAAATAACTTTTTAATTATCTGAGACAGGAATGGTTTTAAACATTATGAAAATTCATAGTATCGTTAATAAATGTAATATCTCTATTATGTTAATCCTAAAATGGACTATTCCTATATGTGTTGTAAACTATTGCATAATATTAAAGTTTTTAAACATCTTAACCAAGTCACATTTATAGAAAGAAACCCAATGCAACTCACTGGAATGTTGTCCTTGTCATATTCTTTCAAATCTCTTAAGAAATTCATATCTCCCAGAAGTTTTTTGCTAGGTCCCCAGTAATCTAATATCTACAAATAAAATTTATAGAAATTTGTTAAATTTGCAACTAAAAATGCTAGATGTAAAATTTTTCTTCTTGAAGTTTAAGAGGTATTATCAAGAGAAACTAATCGTATACTTTTTGTTTGTTTTGAGATGGAGTCTCACTCTGTCGCCCAGGCTGGAGTGCAGTGGTGCAATCTTGTCTCACTGCCTCCCAGGTTGAAGTGATTCTCCCACTTCAGCCTAGCTGGGACTACAGGCATCTTCCACCACACCTGGCTAATTACTGTATTTTTAGTAGAGACGGGGTTTCACCATGTTGGCTAGGCTGGTCTCCAATTCCTGACCTCAAGTGATCCACCTGCCTCAGCCTCCCAAAGTGCTGGGATTATAGGCGTGAGCCACGACGCCCAGCTATCAACTTACATCTCCTTGGAAATTAAGACTTTCCTCAAGTACATGTTAAACATAAAATATTTTTAAATATGGAAATGCATTTATAGGCTGAATTTGTTTAAAAAAGTAAACACTGAAAAGGAAATAATGTGATTATTTCTTTTGAAAACTTCAGCAACTTGAGTAAACGCTATCACAATTTCATATAAGAAAATAAATTTTTATTACTTCAAAATTTACTTTCCTGTATTCTTTGACTCTTTTAAATAAGAAAAGTACCAAACTTTTTCTTAAAGACAAACTCCTCACTTACCTAGACTCTCCAAGTGAAATTAAAGGAGAAAGCAGAAAGCCAAAGAGTGAGTACACGTTGCTCTGCCAACCATAGGGTAAAAGCACATGCTACTTATACTGGCAAAAGAGCTGAAATAACCAGCTGAAAGTTCTTTTTCCTGCTTCTGGAAGCCTGATAGGGAGGTGTGTGTGTGTGTGTGTGTGTGTGTGTGTGTATGTGTGTATGTGTGTGTGTGTAAATGAGAATAACTTAATAAGAGCCTATTTATTTTCTCAATGAAGGACAGAATGGCCAAAAAAAAAATCTAATTCTTTAATTCAGGAATTTAAACCCACGTATTAAAAAAACCTGAAGAGAAAATTAGCCTGTACATTCAGTTTAGAATGGATATTATGCCTTCCTTTTTAAGGGATGTATCCTTGAATAATAATTGTAATAATAACAGCTAACATTTATTGTGCACTTACTGTTTGTGAGGCTTTACACCTAAAAACTTTATATGTATTAACTAATCTAATTCTCTCATTAGCTTTATGAGGTAGATACTATGAGTACCCTCTCTTTTTTTAATTATTTTTTTATTTTTTTATTTTTATTTTATTTTATTATTATAATACTTTAAGTTCTAGGGTACATGTGCATAACGTGCAGGTTTGTTACATATGTATACTTGTGCCATGTTGGTCTGCTGCACCCATCAACTCGTCAGCACCCATCAACTCGTCATTTACATCAGGTATAACTCCCAATGCCATCCCTCTCCCCTCCCCCCTCCCCATGATAGGCCCCGGTGTGTGATGTTCCCCTTCCCAAGTTCAAGTGATCTCATTGTTCAGTTCCCACCTGTGAATGAGAACATGTGGTGTTCGGTTTTCTGTTCTTGTGATAGTTTGCTAAGAATGATGGTTTCCAGCTGCATCCATGTCCCTACAAAGGACACAAACTCATCCTTTTTTATGGCTGCATAGTATTCCATGGTGTATATGTGCCACATTTTCTTAATCCAGTCTGTCACTGATGGACATTTGGGTTGATTCCAAGTCTTTGCTATTGTGAATAGTGCCGCAATAAACATACGTGTGCATGTGTCTTTATAGCAGCATGATTTATAATCCTTTGGGTATATACCCAGTAATGGGATGGCTGGGTCATATGGTACATCTCTTTTTAATGGAATCCCACACGTTAAATACCTTAACCAAGGTCACGCTGCTAGTGGGGCTGGGATTTCTGAATACAGACATTCTAGCTCCAGAGCACATGCTTTTAACAACTTCACTATAATGCTTAACTCAGCAGATTTGTTGGAATACCCAGAAAGAATCTTAGCTGGAAAAGTACATGTACCTCAGTGTTCATTTAGTTCCAAGCCCATGGTAGTGGAGAATTCTGCATAGACAGAAAAGGAGATGGAAGCAACTAGAACCACATTTTTTTTTTTTTTTGAGCTGGAGTCCCACTCTGTCACCAAGGCTGGAGTGCAGTGGCACGATCTTGGCTCATTGCAACCTCTGCCTCCTGGGTTCAAGCAATTCTCCTGCCTCAGCCTCCTGAGTAGCTGGGATGACAGGTGCCTGCCACTGCATCCGGTTAATTTTTGTATTTTAGTAGAGATGGGGTTTTACCATGTTAGCCAGATTCATCTGGAACCACATTTTTTTGACACTACATTGTCTTAGCTTTACCCTAGAATATATACAGACAATATCTGGAAAACAATGTTTCTTCCCTAATTTGGGTACTGTTGATATTTGATAATAGTTGCTGCTGACAAGTTCTATACATTCATGAATATGATTCAAATATGTGTCAAGTTATTACCTTGCCTCCAGTCCCTGAAGGATCTGAAATTTTTTCTGGTTTTATATCTTTCATGACACAAACAGCAGCCATAACTAGTTTAACACCAGATGGAGGATTCTTCATTGATTTCACAATTGTAATGTCAGCTGGCTAAAAGAAAAAAACAAAAACAAACAGGACATCTTCAGAATAGTTTACTTTTAAATAATGAAAAAATTTTAAAGTAATGTTGGAGAATAATGAAAGCACTCCTTTTTATTTGAAATCAAAGTTTTGTTGTTTTTATTTTTTATTTATTTATTTTTTTACTTTACGTGGTTATGAAACAATTAGCAAAAGAGAATTCAGCACAGATTAAGACTAATGGTTCTCAAATGTTGGGAGGGGTCAGTCATAGATACTTATGAGAACATAATGGCAGCTATAAATCCACCAGAAAATATAGTTTTTCGCATATACAATCACATACCACACCCATTTGTGGAACCTAGGTTAAGAATCCTAATTTAGATGAAGATTTAATTCTATATTTGCTTATATATATTAGTTGTATTGAAGATGAAAGAAGAGGTAGGTCCCAATTCCAAACCTATTTTCTAAAAAGGTATACATTGTTATAATAGATAGTATAGATTCATTTACCCACACCAATATATTTCTGACATTTCTTGCAAGATGCAAATGTTGGAAAGCTAACAACTATATATCTTAGTTTTTCATGCAACTAGAGTTCTGGGTGAGAATTCGATTCCAGATCACTTGAGTGATACTAGAATTCAGACAATAAATGGGGAGAGTGGCAGGGTGCAAGACATCCATTGTGACAATGTAGATTATAGTGGAGGTCATGTGGCACTGTAGGAAGGCTCTGCAGGCTTCCTACTCAGAGGGACAGCTGCTCTGGTAGACCATTTCTGCGGTATGTCTTTGTGAGTCATTCCCGGAGGCTCAGCCTCTTCCAACAATTCTGTAATCCATTTATAAAATTCCCTAAAGAGGCCGGGCGCGGTGGCTCAAGCCTGTAATCCCAGCACTTTGGGAGGCCGAGACGGGCGGATCACGAGGTCAGGCGATCGAGACCATCCTGGCTAACACGGTGAAACCCCGTCTCTACTAAAAAATACAAAAAAAAAACTAGCCGGGCGTGGTGGCAGGCGCCTGTAGTCCCAGCTACTCCGGAGGCTGAGGCAGGAGAATGGCGTGAACCCGGGAGGCGGAGCTTGCAGTGAGCCGAGATCGGGCCACTGCAATCCAGCCTGGGCGACAGAGC
Source organism: Papio anubis (assembly GCF_008728515.1). Lineage (NCBI taxonomy): Eukaryota > Metazoa > Chordata > Mammalia > Primates > Cercopithecidae > Papio > Papio anubis. The sequence goes on along the minus strand of NC_044977.1, from coordinate 82,906,532 downwards.
GAGACTCCGTCTCAAAAACAAAACAAAACAAAACAAAACAAAATTCCCTAAAGAATCTTTGTCTGCTTATACTAAATAGAGTTAACTCTCTTCTCTGTAACTGAACTCTAACTCAGGTAATACCGCATTTGATATCAGGAAGGGTATAAGCAACAGACTCTCAATGAAAGGGGACCCTAGTATTAATGACCTAAATTGAAGGCATCAAGAATCCTATATCAGGGGATGGAGTGCTGAAAGTTCATGGAACATAGAGAGAAGTTACTTACTTGAGAGTTACATGAGAGAAGTTGCTCATGGTCACCTAGAATGGAGTGCCTCTTAAAACAAGGCTTTGTCAAAATAAGTAGCTGCTGTAATAAATCTCTAAGGAGAGAATGCAGAAAGATCACAGGGTAATAAGTGACTCTTGAATGTGCCAGAAATTAGCCAGGCATGGTGTCACGTGACTGTAGTTCCAGCTACTCAGGAAGCTGAGTCGGGGGGGTTGGGGGGGATTACTTTAACCCAAAAGTTTCAGGTTGTGGTGAGCTATGATCACATCGCTGCACTCCAACCTGAGTGACAGAGTGAGACCCTGTCTCAAAAAAAAAAAAAGAAAGAAAGAAAGTACCTGAGAGCATGAAGAAAGAATATAATAAGCTCAGCGTTTTAAATTCCTGATTCACAGCGCATTGAGAGCACTAGGAAATTTCTATAAATGCCCTAAAATAATCTCTTGTCTTATAACTACAGGGCTGATGTTACTGAAAATCAGAGAGTTTGATTCTGTGAAATGCTAAATTACCCACAGGTTGAGTTTACAGTCTTGTCAGGTCTGTTACATGAAAGAAAGAGTATTGATTAGGAAAAAAAGGCAAAAAATGGGACCTGAATACACTGTTGACCCCCTAGTCAACAGATGCTGCCTCTCCTGCTGTGCTTGGTGCAGTTGTTCTGGTCTTCCCTAAAGACCTGTAAAAAGTTGTGTACAACATAATGTGGTACAGATGGTGCCACTCACAGCTGTACTGGAAATGGCCTTTAAGTTTTTCTGTGTATGCAGGTCCAGGAGGCTGCAGAAGACTAGCTCCACACTGTACTTAACATATGCCTGCTGGTCCACGTACAGAACCACTTTGGCCTCTTGGAGTCTATTCGTCTCATTCTACTAGAATATCCTGAATGAAAATTATAAATAATATACAAAAAGCAAAAATAGGCCAGGCATGGAAGCTCATGCCTATAATCCCAGCACTTTGAGAGGCCAAGCTGGGAGGATCACTTGAGCCCAGGAGTTTGAGACCAACATGGGCAACATAGGGTGACCCTGTCTCTATAAAAAAAAAATATTTAAAAAAATTAGCCAGGCATAGTGGTGTGTGTCTGTGGTCCTAGCTACTGAGGAGGCTATGGTAGGAGAATCATTTGAGCCCAGGAGATGGAGGCTGCAGCGGGCCATGACTGCACTACTGCACTCCAGCCTGGTCAACAAAGTGAGACTCTGCCTCAAAAATAAATAAATAAAATAAAATAAAATAAAAATAAAATAAAATAAAACAATATATCAAAGGCAAACTGTTAAGAGGCAAGTTTCATTTGATTAGAAAGAAACAAGATAATGCCACCTACTGAAATACAGCCACTTCTAATAAGCCAAATACCCATATTCAACTTCCCTCTGTTGATGAAACACAAAGTAGTTAATTCAAACACGTGCCTTAAGTGTATCCAGTGCAGACAGAGCTGCTTCCAAGGCTGGAATTGCCTCAGCTAGGTCACTTTCACACTCATTTTTCAGAGCTTGGGCTTCGTCAGCTTTCCCACTGGCTACCTCTTCATCCAATTTCACAAATTGTCTTTTCGCTTCCACTTGTACAGACTCTATCTCAATAACCTAAAGAAGTGAAAGATGAAGACAATTTCTCAAACACCCTATTGCTTTTTCAATCCTAGACAAAAGAATATTTGAAAATCAGGGAATCTAACATATCATTTTGAAGGATAGAAGGGTCTATAATAAAATCAGGAGAAATACATGTGAACTAATTTGGAAATCGGCTTCACAAATTCCTTCAAAAAAGACAGAACCCACATTGGACCCAATGAGACAGCCAGTCAATGGAAAAGGGTAAAGTCTCTAAAGTCTAGTGGCAAAAAATTAACTCTTACTTTCTAGGCTAATTTTACATATTTCAATTGTCCTTTGACATCAAAAACATTCAGGATACTCTACCTGCATCATATTTGCATTTTCAATTTTAGCTTCCTCCAATTTGGGCTGTAATTCAACAAGCTCCATTTGCATTTCACCAACCTAAAGAGACAGTTTATAATATGATTAAGTTTCCATTGCTGTAATTGCTATTGAAACCAAATGCAGAAAATATAAATTTAAATGTATCCATAAAAGTATTGGAGCAGAAAATCTCAACTTTTTCTGCTAGTTCTTTGCATGATAAACAAAACTATGAAAGTGTGGGCCAGGGCCAAGCACAGTGGCTCACGTCTGTAATCCTAGCACTTTGGGAGGTTGAGGCAGGTGGACTGCCTGAGCTCAGGAATTCGAGACAAGCCTGGGGAACATGGTGAAATCCCGTCTCTACTAAAAATACAAAAAATTTGCCAGGCGTGGCGGCGTGCACCTGTAATCCCAGCTATTCGGGAGGGTGAGACAGAATGCTTGAACTTGGGAGGTGGAGGTTGCAGTGAGCCAAGATTGTGCCATTACACTCCAGCCTGGGTGACAGAGTGACACTCCATCGCAAAAAAAAAAAAAAAAAAAAAAAAAAAAAAAAAAGGTGTGGGCCAGTTTTCTTCACAGAAGAAATGTAGATTGAAAACAAAGCAGCATCTCAGAGTATTCCTGGTATACTATGTGCATGACATATGATACAAAGATCAGCCAACTAAACCTCTATTACTTATGTTGAACTAACACTAATTAAGTATTACTAGCACTTATTTAAAAAACCACAAATCTCATATTTAACCAGCTTTTATAATAAAAAGCGACCTAAACTTATATTCTCTTAAATGGCAAAAAATTAATTAAAAATAAAACATGATCTATTTGAGCTGTGTGGTCTAGGCAACTTACTGAACTTCTATAAAACTTACTATACTCATTTGTAAAATGAGGATCATAAAAGTGTCTACCTTATAGAGTTGTTATGAAGAATAACTGAAGGAATAGATGTGAAATACATAACAAAGAGCCTGGCATATCACATATTCTCAATAAATTATAGCTTGTATTATTATTTCTTATACTTCTCAGTATATATTACCATTCTGAGCAGCTCATCAAATTTACCTGAGACTCAGCAAAAGCTAATTTGTCAAGCCCATTCACGTATCGCTGTTTTGCTTCCATGACAGCTTGTCGCTTCTTTGTCAAAAGCTGTCGAAATGAGCCAATGAGTTCAAGGTAAGAAGTAGCAGTAACATAGTTATGTCGTCCTAACTCATGCAAGAACCTAAAAGAGAGGCAGATAACATACCTCACTATAAGTAATGGATTCCACAAAAAGGTAAATTCAACATACCATTAACAGACATTTAATAAAGATTACATTTTATATAGAAGTCAGTGAGTACTTGAACATTGTAAGACTCTAGAATCCTACATATTACCACATTATAATTTCTTGTCTCTAAAATAACAACTAGTGGTGACATATTTAAAAGGCACAAATCAAGTGAAATCCTATCTTTTAAAAAACCACAAATCAACAAATATGTCTATAAAAGATGAACTACAGCAAGAAAGAATCAGACTATTTCACATGTTTCATAAGCCAGGAGGATCTAACTTGGTAAGTGACCCAAGATACCACATAAACCAGGTAAGTACAGTAGGAAAGGGGATAGCAGATAAGATAGCAAATACATGTGAATTAATTTGGAAATGGGCTCCACAGATCCCTTCATTGTCATTTTAAAATTTACTAATATTAACCTTTCTGAAAGATCCATAATGGAGGTGTGAAAGTGTTTACAGATTGGAACTATCTCTTGTCGTTCAACCTCAGTAAGCTCCAGTGTTTCTAAGAATTTCACAGCTACACGTTCAAGAGCATCTTCAGGCCATGACTAAAAACAAGAAAAAGAAAAACTCTTGAAATTTAAGATGAACAGTAGTCTCACTCCAACTCCATAAGTTAATGCATAATAAGTTACATGACTTCCTATGGGAGAATAATTTGGTTTTGAGAAAATTAAAATTTTAATGAACAAAGCAGAATAAGAGAGACTGAGGTCTCTGAAAGACCTAATATTCTTATATACTAAAATGAAAAAAAAAAGGATAATATAAAGAAAGGATCAATGAAGTTTTATTTATCAAAGATATATTACACTGCCTTCCCAACTCTTCCACTTGGATGTCTAGTAGGCACCACAAATTTATCATGACAGTGGCAGAAGCTGCTAGTTGTCCACCCAATATCTACTAGCCCTTTCTTCCTTGGGACTCCAATTTTATTCTAGATAGCAATATATCCAGCTAAAAGACTAGATTTCCTAGACTCCTTTGGAATTCAGGATGGCCAATGACACATAAGCAGTTGTTGGGTGGGGACTTCAGGGTAGAGCTGGGATATCCTTTTTGGCCTACTTTCATTCTTCTACTTCTTGTTTGGAACACAATTGTGAACAATGGCACTCTAGCAGCCACCTCACTGCCCTAAGTTACTTTGAGAATGGAAGTCGCATGCTAAGGATAGTAAAGCAGAATAACTTGGGATCCTCATGACTTTGTTAAGCCACAAAAGCCCCACTCTGCTTACCTTTAGATTTTTTTTTCCTATGAGAGTTAAAAAACCCAATGTGTTTGGTTTGGGTTTCTATTACTGGGAGACCATCACAATTTCTACTATAACATCCAAAGTTGATTTTTAAATTTTCTTCCCTACAAATTTGCTTCCTAGCCAGTCCTCTCCATCTTAGTGAAATGGTTCCTTCCTTGGCTTTCCTGCAATATGTCAAGCATGCTCCTACCTCTGGGTCTTTGGACGTGCTTTTCCCTCTGACTAGAACCCTCTCCCTCAGACCTCCATGTGGTTCATGCTCTCACTTCCTTCACATCCAAGCTCATATACCGACTTATCAGGAAGGCCTTCCCAGAGCACTCTTTATAAAACAGCATTACTTCCCTCATTACTCTGCCTTTTATACTGAGTTTTCTTCTCAGCACTTACCAATACATGGCATATCATTAATCTTTATTTGCTCACTAGAGTATTTTCCAGGTTTCCTTTCATTTAGTTTCAATACTATGCTTATAATTTTTTTTCCTTTGTAGCAGATAATACGCATTTTAAGACCAATTTTTTTTTGGTGTCTAGCCTAAGCACATACTGCCAGTGTATGCATTTTTTATTAATAGATTGTTATATTCATGTGACCCAATTGTACCAATACATATTTTAAATCTAAGAGAGACTTCTAAAGAACTATTAAGATTAGCGAAATTTTATAAAATGCCAGGTTAAATGTCATATAACTTACACATCATTAAAAAATACTATGGAGGCTTATCTTTTTGTTCTGCATGCTTCATTTTTAATCATCCTGCTAATTATCATGCATATTTAATACTATCTGTAGCAGTTAGGATATTTATGACTAAAGAGGCAGAAAACCAGTCTTACTGTATCTTCAAAAAAGAGAAGATGCATATTCTTATAGAGTAATACCCAGAAGTAGGGTATTTCCAGGGTTGCTTCATTTAGAAGCTCAACTATATTATCAAGTATTCACGTTTTTTCCGTCTTGTTCCTTTCTCAGTGCACTTTATTTCATCCTTGGGTTTGTCCCATTATGGTGACATGATGACTGCTGCAGCTATGGGCATCACATTCTCAAGCAACAAGATTGAGAGACCAAAAAAAGGCCCTTTTATTACCATGTGACTCCTTTTATAGTGAAAATACTTTTTTTCCCCAAAGCTCCCCAGGACCCACTGGCAAGGAATGGTTCATACATGGGCTCAGGCATAAAACAATCACTAGCAAGAGAAATGAAAGCATATATATACACACACACATATATATACACACACACACACACATACACACACACACACACATACATATATATATATATCTTTTTTTTGAGATGGAGTTTCACTCTGTTGCCAGGCTGGAGTGCAGTGGCACAATCTCAGCCCACTGCGACCTCCACCTCCTGGGTTCAAGCAATTCTCCTGGCTTAGCCTCCTGAGTAGCTGGGACTACAGGCGTGCAGCACCACACTGAGCTAACTTTTATATTTTTAGTAGAGACGGGGTTTCACCATGTTGGCCAGGATGGTCTCCATCTCTTGACCTCATGACCCACCCGCTTCGGCCTCCCAAAGTGCTGGGATTACAGGTGTGAGCCACCGTGCCCGCCTGAGAGCACCAATATTGGCTTAGGGCTGGGCACAATGGCTCATGCCTATAATCCCAGCACTTTGGGAGACTGAGGTGGGAGACAAGCTTGGACGACATAGAGAAACCCTGTCTCTATAAAAAATTTAAAAATGAGTTGGGCATGGTGGCATACACCTATAGTCCCAACTACTCTGGAGGCTGAGGTGGGAGGATTGCTTGAGCCCAGGAGGCAGAGGTTGCAGGGAGCTGAGATTGCACCAGTGCACTCCAGCCTGGACGACAGAGATCCTGTCTCAAAAAAAAAAATATATATATATATATATATATATATAGACTTAGACCAACCATGATTCAATCCCTCTGATACATAGTTACATGGAGGGTGATTTCCCAAACAAAACCAGAATGCAGTTGATAAGAATTAGGCAAAGAGAATAAAACAAATCAGTAACCAGAAACTAATTTTTTTAAAAAAATTATCCAGGGTCAATGCACAGTCCACATTCTATTGCACATAAAACAATCAAATAGAAGGTACCATGAGTTACTGTTCTCAAAAGTATGAATACCAAATGGTTTTACACAGGCAGTGGCAGTCTGTCTTAGGTGAGGCAGTGGCCTTCATCATTTGCTTCCAGCTTGACTGAAATTGTTGCCTAGCTGGTTTTCCTGTCTCTTGTTTTGCCCTACTGTAATTCACCCACCACAGAGCTTCCAACTGTTTTGGTTTTTTCCTAAATGCAGATTATCTAAGAATATGTTGATGCCACTGTGATGTCTCTGGTATAAAACCAAATTCCTAGGAATACCTTGCCAATCTCTTTGTAACCTGATACGCACCCAAAGCTCCAACTCAACTGCTGCTGCCCTTAAAATGCCAGCCAGCTATACCAAACAATTTTCAGTGGGGCAGACGAGCCAACCTCTTCCCACCCTTCTCCTTTTCCATGTACTATTCTCTAATAATGGTTCATTTTATGTGTCAACTTGACTGGGCCATGAGGTTCCCAGATATTTGGTCAAACATGATTCTGGGTGTTTCTGTCAGAGTATTTTTACATGAGTTCAACATTTAAATCATTATAGACTGAGTAAAGCAGAGTGCCCTCCCTAATGTTAATGGACTGCATTCAATTGTCCTTGTCCAATTTTGTTCAATCCAACGCAACACAAATGCTGATCCTCCCCCAAATTCCTCCTGTATGATTGTCTTCAAGCTGAGACATTGGTTCTTTTTCCCCTCCCTTCAGACTTGGACTGAATTGGCTCTTCCTGGCTCCTGAGCCTGCCGGCCTTCAGACTGGAACTACATCACTGGTTTTCCTGGGCTTTCACCTACCAACTGCAGATCTTGGGACTTTTTAGGCTTCATAATCATACGAGCCAATTCCTCATAATAAATTTCTTTACATACAAATTTCCTATTGATTCCTAATACACTCCCCCTCTATGTAACTAATTCATCTTCATGCCTCAGAAATTCACTGCCTTCGTATGTATACCCTTTGCACATCAACATTATGGCTGTCTTATATAATCATGATTGCTGACTGCTTTTTCTATCTTCCAGTCTATAGTGTAAGCTCCTTGTGAGGATCATGTAGTCCTATCAGTCTCTGGTGCTGAACATTACGCCTGTCATTACAGTAACTGATCAAGAAACAAACACTTGCTGAATGTATATTAATGAAGTTTTTCAAATATTTCACTAAAATTCCAAAAGAGTTAGTTGCCTCCCCCTCCAACCAAGAAAAATGACAAACCTGAAACCAGTCAATGGTACAGCAGTTGATGAGTGATGGGAACTGTCTCAAGCGATTTCGAAAGGCATCTCCAATGGGGCTAAAGGCCACCACGACATGAAGATTATCTTTGCAGCGATTCACGAAGAAAGCAAACAGGGCTAAGGGGCTGAGTTCATCATGTTTACTGCCAGCCTGAGCTACTGGACGAACACCCTAGGGAATATCAGAAAATAAAAACCTTGTAAATAAAAATAGATAAGCTGGCAGTGAGATTGGTGGATATTAGAATATGAAGAAGTTTTATTGCTCCCTGTAAATATCTGTAAAATTTTGGTTTCATATCAATAGGATGACTTTGACATAGTTTAAATGTAGAAAACCTCTTCCAACTCAAAATTCTACAATTTAAAAACAAGTATCTGCCAAGAATTTACCTTATAAAGATAATCACAAAAGTTCACAAAGATGTATAGAGACATAATTTTACATTTTTTTTTTTTTTGAGAGGGAGTCTCACTCTGTTGCCCAGGCTGGAGTGCAGTGGCTGGATCTCAGCTCACTGCAAGCTCCGCCTCCCGGGTTCACGCCATTCTCCTGCCTCAGCCTCCCAAGTAGCTGGGACTACAGGCGTCTGCCATCTCGCCCGGCTAGTTTTTTGTATTTTTTAGTAGAGATGGGGTTTCACCGTGTTAGCCAGGATGGTCTCGATCTCCTGACCTTGTGATCTGCCCGTCTCGGCCTCCCAAAGTGCTGGGATTACAGGCTTGCGCCACCGCGCCTGGCCAATTTTACATTGTTTTTAAGAGAAAAAATGTAAACAGCTGAAGTATCAATCAGTAAGGAAGTAGTTATAAATGTAAAAGATCCACATATTAGCATTTTATACAACAGTTAAAAATAATAAAGTGGTGTCTCATGCCTGGAATCCTAGCTTCTTGGGAGGCTGAGGTAAGAGCCCAAGAGTTGGAAGCTGCAGTGAGCTATGACTGCACCACTGCACTCCAGCCTGGGCAATAGAGCAGTGAGACTTCATCTCTAGAAACACACACACACACACACACACACACACACACACAGTGTATTTTGTGCTACAAGAAGATAAGCAAGATAAAATAACTAAAAAAAAAAGTTTTGCAACAGTATATTGAATATGATACTGTTTAAAAAATATAGATGTATATAAAATAGCAAATATATAACAGAAATAGTGAAGAAATGGAAAAGTTTAGTAGCAAAGTGATGGGAATGAAAGATAGATAATAGCTAAAGCAGCAGGACAGCCTAGCAAAGCTTAGGAAATTCCATTTCCCAAAGGTGACTATTCCTTGAATGGGCATATGGATGATGCATTTCTTCTATAAATCAGGAGAATACCACTAATTCGCAGCCTTGGTCACATCTCTGACATATCCCAGATAAAAGCAAAGAACATGGGTTTTTGTTGTGTTGTTTTGTCCTCTTTTCTCCTTCCACACTCCATACTATGAACTGGTAATGCACCATTTACTGAGGGCTGTGTAAGTGCCTGACACTACATAAGTGCTTTATTTTGTTTGATTCTCAAACTTCACAGCAACCCCATGTGGGAAGAACTCTTATCTGTGCTGCCATTTCATGGAACAGAAAAGCAGAGTACTTGAAAGTGTGAGTCCATTTCACTCCAGATGTTATGGCTGGAGGTGGGGAATTAAATATCCAGGTGTGAGTGATATATTTTGTGGGTAAAAGTGATTATGGTAATGAGAAAGTGTGACATTACTTTCATCTTAGAAATGAGGGTTAAAGTATGTGACAGTAGTGGACACGTCACCGTTGTATTTTTTGTCAATTAAATCACAAACAAGACTTTCAGAGGTATCAAACCTATAAGATAGTTTCATTAAAACTTTTCAAAAATTTACTAACCAGTGTAAACGACAAAGACTAATAAAGTAGCATTAAAATCATGCTTTCTTACATCAGTGTAACCTTAAGAGATGATTTAAAATTCTCTAATCACTCATAAAACATGCTAAATAACATTAAACAGGTGAAACAAACTGCCATTATTATGAAGATAGGAGTTACAAAACAAAAATTATGCCTCATAACTATGGTTGAAGCAATTTAAAATTCACCAAACAATGATGTATTTAACTAATATACTTAAAATTTTTAATTACCCCCAAAATCATATGTACAAACTATATTTATCCTGAAGAGCTGAGAAAAGGTTTCAAGAAATAAAGTTTTGTGCTAGGAGCAGTACTTTCCCAAAAGTGTTTACCTCCATCACTTCTTGTTTCTCATCTGCTGCAAAAATGTTAGGCACTTCTCCTGTATTGAGCACACTGTCAATATCCTCTAGAAAAGCTTCCTCTTTAATCTGAGTGTCTGTGATGAGAAAGACGGTCTTCTGGCCCCTCATGCCCACATTCCTTAACAGACCCTTAAAAAATAAAAATGTACTTGTAAGCAGAATATGGTAGACATCTGTTGGTTTTGATTTCCCTCACTTTCCCCTTCTTTTGATAACAACACTTTGATTTTTAGGGCAGTACCTCTCCCCACTTCTAATGGGGCTGTCATCTGGGGCCTCCACTGCCTCTGTCCCCTGGGTGGGAGAGCCAAACTGGTCAGTTTCCCCAAACCCCTAGACATAATCACTGATTCAGAGGAAGGCATATGATTTAAGCAGGGCCCAACCATAGTCTTACGTCAGGGACTGAGACGGACTTGAAACAGAAAGAATCCTGGCTGTTCTGAGATGGAATATATAAAGGCCAGTAACCTTAATTACTTGGAGTTAACTGTTTGCCTCATGGAATGAGCCTGCTGGAGAAGGAAGCCAAATGGAGGAGAGTTGTGTCAGGAGATAGAAAGAGTTATTACTAAGGACATAATTTGATACCCTAAATTCAGCTTTGTCAAAAGCCTGTCTACCTCTAGACACTTCAGTGTAGACAGGCTGGGGTTTTTGTGCAGGGGTCAACGGCAACCCAAATTCCTAATATAAGATATGGGCTCAGTAGTGTGCTGAAGTTGACTTGTACAGGCTTGTTAGAACTGACTGTTAAAATTTCAGGGACTTGTCAGAAGTTTGTAAAACATAGCCAGGATTTAAAAATTGAATTATATAAACTTACAATTATACAAAAATCTAGTTATATTTTAAAGAGAGGTAAATGCTTAAATCTCATCATCTCCTATTTTATTATGTTACTATTATCTATACTCTGGAAATTTTTTCAATCTATTGTATCAATACAGTAAAATACCATGTCATGGTGTTCTATGCATATCTCTTTTCAGTTCTCTTCTCAGTGACAGCATGTTGGGAGCTTCAGATGAGCCATGGGGCAGTTTTTACATCATGGAAATTGGAAAATCTACCATCAGAGGCTCCCTCTCACCCCCAGTCCTGGAAAGCTGGTTGTTAAACATTTGTCAGCATACAAACTCGCTGTAGTTCACAGTGAAATAGCATTACAACTTCTGTAAGTTATTTTTAAAAATAACCTTCTACATTGTAAAACCATATATTTTAAATCATTAAATATTAACTAATATTTTCACTCCATAAAATAACTGGTGGATTTTTATATTGTACACAACTACGTCCTTTCCCCATTACAGCCATCTTCCAATATGAAGGCTGTTTTGTTCTTAGAAATAATTTTCTGTCATCAAAACTAGGGAGTCTAGTTTTTAAAGTAGTATTGTATCAGGTTTATAATTATTAATATTATATCAAAATAAATCTTAGGCTGGGTGCAATGGCTCACCCCTGTAATTTGAGCAGTTTGAGAGGGTGAGGCAGGAGGATTACTTGAGCCCAGGAGTTTGAGAGCAGCCTGGACAACATAATGAGAGACCATCTCTAAAAAAAAAAAAAAAAAAAAAAATTAGCCAGGCCTGGTGGTACATGCCTGTAGTCCCACAGGCAGCTACTAGGGAGGGTGAAGCGGGAGGGTTGCTTGAACCTGGGAGGTTGAGGCTGCAGTGAGCTATGATCATGCCACTGTACTCCAGCTGGGGTGACAAAGTGAGACACCTCTCCAAAAAAAAAAAAAATCTAAAAATTTTAATTTGTGCTGGGTGCGGTGGCTCAGGCCTGTAATCCCGGCACTTTGGGAGGCCCAGGCAGGTGGATCAACTGAGGTTGGGAGTTCGAGACCAGCCTGACCAACATGGAGAAACCCTGTCTCTACGAAAAATACAAAATAACCTGGGCATGGTGGCACATGCCTCTAATCCCAGCTACTCGGGAGGCTGAGGCAGGAGAATCGCTTGAACCCAGGAGGTGGAGGTTGCAGTGAGCCAGGATCGTGCCATTGTCCTTTAGCCCTGGCAACAAGAGCAAGCCTCCATCTCAAAAAAAGAAAAAGAAAAAAAAAAAAACCATAAAAATTTTAATTTAAAATAAACTTTACAATACAATATACACAAACATATTTAACTTATTGTCATGAGCATCATTGTAATTTGTTTTTTTTGGTTTTTTTGAGACAAAGTCTCGCTCTCTTGCCTGGGCTGGAGTGCAGTGGCACGATCTTGGCTCACTGCAACTTCTGCCTCCCAGGTTCTAGCGATTCTCCTGCCTCAGCCTTCCAAGTATCTGAGATTACAGGTTCATTCCACTACAAATGATTCTCCTGCCTCAGGCTCTTGAGTAGCTGCAATTACAGGTCCGTTCCACCACACTTGGCTAATTTTTGTATTTTTAGAAGAGACAGAGTTTCATCATGTTGGCCAGGCTGGTCTCAGACCTCTGACCTCAGGTGATCCGAGACCAACTTGGTTAACATGGTGAAATCCCATCTCTAGCAAAAATACAGGAAAAAAAAAATTAGCCAGGTATGGTGGCAGGCACCAATAATTCCAGCTACTAGGGAGGCTGAGGCAGTAGAACCACTTGAACTCGGCAGGTGGACGTTGCAGTGAGTGGAGATTGTGCCACTGCACTCCAGCCTGGGTGACACAGTGAGACTTCATCTCAATAAAAAAAATTGATATTAATTATATGTCAGGAATATTAAGAAAACCCTATATACATTATATAATTTAACCATAATAATCTTTGAAATAGGTGGTATTATCCAAATTTTACAAATGAAGAATCGAGAAAGTGACCATCAGTAAGATAATGGGCTAGGAAGCTCTAGACCCTTTTCTACCCTGAAGACACTGTATTAGCAATATATAGAACACAATTACCTTTGTGAGAACTTTGGAAACTAGTTAAGTGGCTGCAGCACCCAAAAAAGAGCATGAACAAGAGAAGGGACTGTTCCCAAAAGGGTGAGACAGTACTTCATATTTTTCTCACTCTAGCCCCTCCCCCAACTGGGCATAGTGTGGGGAGATCCAGAGAATACCATCCAAATCCTGGCTCCTTCCTCAGGACAGAAGGAATATAGTTGAACTTGAGCCCAGAATACTGGCTTGTGTGGGGGCTGTTCCACCTGCCTTCAGGTGCTAACAGGAACAATGGCCTATTTTGGACACCAGGTTGGAGGCCACTGAAACAGGGTGAGTTCCCTGGTGGGTTAGAGCAGCAGAAGCTGCAGTTCTACAGGCAGGCACCAGGGAGAGCAAGAGATCAAGGGCAGAGGAATACAACGGAATCAGCAACTGAAAGCCCCTGAGAAGAAACAGCAAATTAAGACAGTCAAAAGCACTCATACACGCAACAATAAAAGCACACGTACAACCTCAAAGAAGACACATTCAGAAAAGGTCTGAAAGGTCCCAGAACCTCTAGCTAGGTTGATTGGTGAAGGTCTTCCCTGAATGAGGCCAGTCATAATGATTGGGAGGGGTGGCTTTATTTCAAATGGTCAACTCTCAAAAAGATCACAAGGGATGCAAAGAAATAAGGAAATGTGGCCCAATCAAAGAAACAAAATAAAGTTCCAGAAACCAACCATAAGGAAATGCAGATCCATGAACTGACTAGCAAAACATTTAAAATAACTACCTTAAAGTTTCTCAGTGAGCTGAAAGGAACCCAGAGCTAAATCAGGAAAACAATGCATGAACAAAATGAGAATTAACAAAGATATAGAAACCATAAAATATAAATAGAAATTCTAGACCCGAAACATAAAACTGAACTAAAAAGTTATCTAGAGGGGTTCAATATTAGACTTGATCAGGCAGAATCAAGAGTCAACCAACTTGAAAACAAGTAATTGGAAATCACCAGGTTAATGGAGCAAAAACTAAACAAAGACAATAAAGGAAGGTGGAGAAAGCCTAAGGGATTTATGGTACACCATCAAGTGGACCAATATATGCATTATGGAAATCCCAGAATGAGAGACAGAGGAAGAGAGGACAGAGAGCTTTTTCAAGAAATAATGGCTGAAAATTTCTCAAATCTGAGGAAAGAAGTGGATATAAAAATTCCATTTTATGGAAGATCAATGAATTCCAACTAGGATGAAGTTAAAGAAATCCACACTAAAAAACAATATAATCAAACTGCCAAAAGTCAAATACAAAGAGAAAATATTGAAAGCAGCCAGAGAAAAGCAACTTGTCATCTACAAGGGAACTACCTTAAGATTATCAGTGAATTTCTCAGCAGAAAATGTACAGACCAGAAGGAAGTAGGGTGACATATTCTAATTGCAGAAAGATAAAAACCTGTCAACCAAGAACACTGTATCTGGTAGAGCTGCCCTACAAAAATGAAGGTGAAATTAAAACTTTTCCAGATGAACAAACACCGAGGGAGTCCTTACCACTAGATCTGCCCTACAAGATACGCTAAAGGGAGTCCTTTAAGCTAAAGTTGAAACAAAAGAACCTAGATTACTACTAAGACAACGTTAATGCCATCATCATCATCATCAGGTTCATGTTTAAATCTGCTAGAAACCGTATCTGAAATAAGTCCTCTCTGAACTGGAATAAATATATAGTCAGTGGCATAAGCCAGGCACAGAAAGATAAACATCACATGTGCTCACTTATATGTAGGAGCCAAAAATTTGACCTCATGAAGGTAGAGAGTAGAAAGACAGTTATCAGAGGCCAGAAAGGAGATGCAGGCAGGGGAGGATAAAGAGAAGCAGGTCAATGGGTATGAACATACAGTTAGAAGAAGTTGTAGTGTTCAATAGTACAATAGCGCAACTATATTTAACAATGTATTGCGTATTTCAAGATAGAAGATATGCAATGTTACCAATACAAAAAGATCGATGTTCTACATGATAGATATCCTAAATGTGCTGACTCCATAGTTATTCATTTTATGCATGTATCAAAATATTACATGTACCTCATAAATATGTACAAATATTATACAACAATTTTTTTAAAGCAGCAGCCATGGTAATAGTGTAGTGGATAAGACTTGAGTTAGAAAGTCTTGCTCTGTTGTGCATCACATGTCACTCAGCTTCGGTAAAACACAGAGACAGCCCACCTGCTGCATTGCATTGCTGTACCTATAGAATGAGATCATCTAGGTAAAAGCTAGGTAAAGCACTCAGGACAGAACTCAGCACACACAGTAGATGCTCTATGGACAGTATCATCATCATCACTGGAGTTCAGTACACAGCTACACAGGCTGGTTCTCTCTTTACAAGTAAAAGAATGTACTGTTTTCATTTTAGATACTAGGCTTCTTCATAATCTTACCTTCATATCCTCTCTCCATTCATTCATACCATAGCTCTTAGAAATTTCTGGTTGGAAAATATGCATTTTTGCCATGGATGTAGCCAGACGAGTTAAAGATTGACGACCACTTCCTCCAAGTCCGACAAGCAAAGCATTTCCACCAGACTGCTTTAGAACTCGACATATTCTTGATAAATGTTCCAAAACATACCTACCACAAAATAAAAATTTTATTAATGCATTACAATAAAAATGTAAATGTATATTTACATGTAACTACTGTTTTACTTTCCTAGAAGAACATGACTTTGCTGTCCCATATGTTACTATCCCAGTTTTAAAGAATTTACTATCAAAAACTGTGATTTTTTCAAAAGCAGTCACAACTGGATCATTCGATGTAGGGGAAAACTAATTAAAAGTTCAAATTCAGGAAACTTGATATACAAGTTATACAAATAAAATGAAATATTAACTAATACTGGCAGTATCTTATCACTTTTATTAAATATGTTTCTTCAGTGTCTTAAGATTTCTGTGTGAGAAAAGATCGTTACCTATAAAACAACAAATTCAGAAAAGGCGCTTAGCTTCACTGGTAATTAGATTAATTAAAATCAAAATGATAATGAGATACCATTTCACTCTCCTTAGACTAGAAAAACTTACAATATCTGTCAATCCTAAGCATCAGCAAAGGTAAAGAACAATGGAAGCTCTCAAAAATAATAATCATTTTTAAAGATGTTTTGGCAAAATTTAGTAAAGTTGAAGATGCTTATATACTATGACATGATAATCCCACTTATAGGAAAATAGCCTAGAGAAATTCTCACACATGTACCCAAGGAGACACGCATGAGAATTTTCAAAGCCTTTCTTATAATAGCAAAAACTAGAAGTCACCTAAAATTTGTCTCAGAAGAATGACTACACTGTGGTACAATTATATAATAGAATGCAATATAGTGGTAAATATTCATTTTTCTTTGACTCTTACAATATGGAATAAACCAACTAGTAGCAGAAGATTATGTCTAGTATTATACCATTTATATGCAGTTTTAAAATATGCAAAATAAGACTGCGTATATATTTAGGAATACACACATGTATAGTAAAAGTTCTAAGAAACACAAGTTTCAGCCAGGCGCAGTGGTTCATGTCTGTAATCCCAGCACTTTGGGAGGCCAAGGCGGGCAGATCACTTGAGGTCAGGAGTTCGAGACCACCCTGGCCAGCATGGTGAACCCCATATCTACTAAAAATACAAAAAAAATTAGCTGGGCGTGGTGTTGCATGCCTGTAGTTCCAGCTACCTGGGAGGCTGAGGTAGGAGAATTGCTTGAACCCAGGAGGCAGAGGTTGCAGTGAGCTGAGATTGTGCTATTGCACTCCAGCCTGGATGACAGAGCAAGACTCAGTCTCCCCAAAAAAAAAAAAAAAAAAAAAAGTTTCTTTTCACTGCTACTCTTAGGACACAGGATGCAGTGAGAGAGTGTGACTATAACAGGGAACTTCAAATAAATTACTAATATTTTATGTCTTATGCTGGATAATGGGGACAAAGTTATTCACCGTATTTTTCTTTACACCTTTTGGTACATTTTAAACATTTCATAATAACGTTTTACAGGTAGCAATTTCAAGCATCAACATCATATATAGGTACCTAAAAATGACAAGATTCATTCTTGTTTTGTGTGTTTGATTATACTCATCTAAGCACTGGTCCACAACATCACTAAAATGAAGAATATTTGGAATTTCAATATAAACTCTATCATCTCCTTCAAGGTCAGGATTCATATAGTCACCAAACATGAGATTTCTTAAGTCTTCTTCAGTTACCTATGGAAAGGAAATCAACAAATTATAAAACTTAAAACATTTAAAAAATAAATTTAAGAAATGTTGTATAAAATTTTTGTTTCATCCATGTTATAAAGTAATTTTTTTAAACATTAGGGTAGTAAATAATATACTTACAAAATTAGTACCTGAGATTACATCCTTAGGATATAAAAAGAAAAGTAAGATCTTCTATCATATACGTTTTATTGTTGTTAGGCTACAGAAGTCATTCTGGGTGACTCCCATTTATTGAGTAGGTTACTAAGTGATGGTCATCATGTTAAGCACGTTATATCTATTATATCATTTATTCCCTACCACATAAGGTGTTATTCTTTAAATAACTTCTATGTTGCATACTTTCCTATGAAGATAAATCTTCTCAAAACAAACACCTATTTACAAGGAATGCTAAAAAAAAGTTCATTAAGAAATGATTTTTTAAAATATAACTTAATTGTAACAATTTATATATTGTACTGCTTTAACTCAATATGTTCTTAATCACTATACTCACAGGTGCATTTTGTTTCCTCAAATGTGAAAAGATACTGTCAAATGATTCTTTAAAATGGTCCTTTATAACAGTTTTAGTTAACTGGAACAGCCATCTTCGATCATCATCATTAATGAGGCGATCGTAAAACACTCGGAGAACCTCATGCACAAACAGACGGATCATAGTGTGTTTGCTCGCCACAGCATCTCTTTCAATGAGTAAACAGCCCCGGATGACACGTGAAAAATCACGCAAGTTGAAAGTATAATGGGATTTTGTGGGAGTGGGTAAAAGATTTTCCACAGATTGTTTATATATCTGAATATGAAAAAAGCAACAAAGTAAAAATAAAATGCTTATAATCAGCAAAGTCATGTAACCAATGGAATGTTACACAAAATATTTTATTTACTCTATCAGATTATAAGGGCTTGGACTGAGCACGGTGGTTCACATCTCTAATCTCAGCACTTTGAGAGGCTGAGCTCGGCAGATCACCTAAGGGCAGGAATTCGAGACCAGCCTGGCCAACATGGCAAAACCCCGTCTCTACTAAAAATACAAAAATTAGCCAGGTGTCGTGGCGCATGCCTATAATCCCAGCTACTCAGGAGGCTGAGGCAGGAGAATGGCTTGAACCCAGGAGGTGGAGGTGGATGTTGCAGAGAGCCGAGATCGCGCCATTGCACTCCAGCCTGGGCAACGAAGTGAGACTCTGTCTCAAAAAAAAAAAAAAAAAAGAAAAAAGAAAAAAGATCATCCTGGCTTGGAAAATTGCACAGTACTAAGCCTAGCATGGGATATATGTTTATTTTGGCTTATAGCACTCAACCAGGCATTATAAAGCTGAGGGAACTTAACATCTGATTCCATCCAAGCCCATCCAAGTAGAAACCTGTTTCTACTTTTATTTCCCAGTTATTATGGTTATGCCATTTAAAGGTGAATAATCTGAGGTTAAATAGTGAAAAACAAAATCTTTTATAGAAAGTGAAATCAGATAACTCATGCTGAATCATTCCAAAGAAGATGATGAAATAATTTTCTTGTTACTACAATCAACTTCAAAACAAATCAACTTGTTCTCTCTCTTCCCTTCTATCTCTTATTCCCTCACTGCCTTCTTCCTTATATCTAAATTGGCTATAAGGAAATGAAGTATATTTTTACTATGTACTGAATTCACCAAATGAAGTTTAATGTTCTCTTTTTTTTTTTTTTTTTTTTGAGACGGAGTCTCGCTCTGTAGCCCAGGCTAGAGTGCAGTGGCCGGATCTCAGCTCACTGCAAGCTCCGCCTCCCGGGTTCACGCCATTCTCCGGCCTCAGCCTCCCGAGTAGCTGGGACTACTTAAAGGCAGGTGAATTAAGCCTTTTATAATATAGTCAAAAAAGGAAAACTAAACAACTTTTTTTTTTTTTTTTTCAGATGGAGTCTTGTTCTGTCGCCAGGCTGGAGTGCGGTGGCACAATCTCGGCTCACTGCAACCTCCGCCTCCCGGGTTCAAGTGATTCTCCTGCCTCAGCCTCCCGAGTGCCTGGGACTACAGGTACGCACCACCACACCCAGCTAATTTTTGCATTTTTAGTAGAGATGGGGTTTCATCATGTTGGTCAGGATAGTCTCAATCTCTTGACTATCTTGATGATCCACCCACCTTGGCCTCCCAAAGTGCTAGGATTACAGGCATAAGTCACCACGCCTAGCCAACATTTTTTATTTGTATGTGTTCTGTGATTCATCTACCTACTCCAAGCTCCACACATGGTAGGTCTACAATGCTTCAAATACAGAAAAACAGAAAAAAGCCGGGGGTAGGGTGGTGGCAGGGATGCTTTCTGTATCCCCTTCTATCTGACCAACACCCCTGTATTTTCCAGGACATGACTGAAATATAAATATTATATTTATAAATAAAAGCACTTTTCTGTATCAGAATAAATGTACTATCTCTTCGCTCATAATTTCTTTACTTGAACAGCACACACTTTCCACTGAAACAAGAGGAGAATTTTAGAAGATAAGACTGATGTTCTTGGAAATGGATGGAAGGATTCTAGGGAGCTTTTTGCTTCCTGTTGCAGTGATCACAAAATGAAACTTGCTTTTTCAAGCTTCTAGAAAGTGTAGTTTGGTAAGATCATGACTGACATGCCTTTATATATATTGTTTCCCATTTACCATTAGAGATGAGGCTGGCTCTAGTCTCTGAACAGAGGCAAATAACACATCTGAAATAAGTTAAAAACTGTTCTTTGGCTATATGAGGAGTCTTGTTGTCTGTTTCTACCCTTGTATTTCTCTTTCATAATTATTTTTTCATTGCTACTTATAAATTATATGGTCTGACTAAAAGTAATGTATTCATAAGCTGCTTAAATTTCTTTAAGACAAGCATGAAAAATGAGAGGGAAGACAGAAGAAACTTGACAAATACCAGAGTAGGAACCTAACAGCAAAATACCTGTGATGTGGCAAATACTAGTTTTAGATGTTTTCCTTAAACAACCTTGTGAAATAGGTGTTTTATTCCATTTTAGTCATTAAATAAACAGCCTCTGGAATGTCAAATTACTTGCTCAAAGTCATATAGCTAGGAAATAGCAGTCAAGGCTCAACCCAAGTCAGATTCCCTCATTTCAAATCCTGTGATCTTCCTATTCTCTGGTCTTCTAAACAGTTTCTCTGACACCAAAGACCAAAGCAGATAGTTAAGTGGGAAACAATGATAAAAAAATAAAATAATGGACAAATGAGGGAAATATGCAATACTAAAAGATTTACATTGCATTATTGACTGACCTCCATAGTCCCATTGACTATCTGGTTCCCAATTACAAAGTACTCTGGAGGAAATTCACGAGTTCTCAGGTAGAATGCTACAATAGATGAGAAGATTCGGACCATAGTTTCATCACTAAAAGAATTAATACTGCAGACGTTGAAATGTCGAATACAACGGGGAGTAACTGGATTTCTTCCACCACCTGGAGGGCCCATTGCAGCAATCAGCTCTATGTCCACCAGCGTGATTTTACTTGTGTCCTTAAGGTCATACCTTAGAAAGCACACACACAAAAAACTTAGATTATCTGTTATAAAGACAGTAAGATGGAATGAAATATAGATCTCCCAAGAAATTTAATCAGACTTTAGCTTCTCTAAAAGGAATAACTTCAGATAACACTTTAAGTAGGAGAGAATTTTGTTTTAAAGCAGAATTTGGTTTCTCCCCTCAGTGACTGATTCTGTTACCCAGATTCTGGGTATCTAGAACGACTCTTCCTCTTACTTTTCCCTCTCTTTCCTCCTACTCTTCCTTACAGTTTGACTCTCCATTTCTCCTTTCTTATTCCAAATCTAGAAGCATGGATGAGTGATCAATCCTATTTGTAGCCGTTCAAAGATAAGGTTACCATGTATCTCATTTTACCTAGGACAATTCTGGCTTGTGCTTATTGTACTGAAGTAATTGTTAATAACACTCCCCTTTTACTGTCAGAAAGGTCACAGTTTGAACACTAAGTTATGTAGTCAAACTGGTTATAGTGATGTCCTGATTTTCTTTTTCTCATCTCAAACTGTATCTTCAGAGTGGATAAGGATGTCTAAATAGGATCTATACATTTTGTTATAGAAAGGGACCCATTAGGGAAAAATGAAATTTCAAGGAAGTTTTAATCAGAAAGAAGTATGAAATGACACAATTTAGTTGGAACCACTCAGAGTAAAAGGTTGCTATTGTCAATAAGCCATCAAGTCTTTAATACTGAAGCTATTGCACACACACAGACATACACATACAGAGGCTGGGGGAGGAGTCTATCTAGCCAGTCCTTAGGCTAAAAGCATGCTAGAAAGCATGAAAATATGGTTTTTGGTAACAACCCTAATAATCATCAATAGAAGACCAGCTAAGTAAATTACAGCAACATCCACATAATATTAAAGCCAATAAAATGAATGAGTAGACAAATATGCACTGATATGGCTATTCAAGATAAATATATAAGTGCAAAATAATTTACAAAACATTACATGTAATATGAGCTTATTTTTAAACATAAAAATAGACTTATACAGAAAAAAATCACTGAGGAATAGTGATTATCTCCTGATAATCACTAACTCAGGAGAGTGACTATCTCCTGAGATAATTGCAGTTATTATCTCAACAATGGTTATCTCCTGAAAGCAGAATTCCTAGGGCCTATAGTAATAACAAAAATGCATCTGTAAAATATAACTTAGCTTTGAAATTCATCTACCCTTGTCTTGAGATAAAAATCATGGCATAATGAAGAATAGAAAAATACATTTAAGAGGAGGAAAGGAAGAATTATTAATCCTAATTAAAAGGTGCTATATCTTGCATGTGAGAAACTAACCATGTCACCATAAAGTGGTGTGGGGAGAATAGAAGGGTTATCCATGAGATTGCTGTCAAATACAAGCCATCTCCAAGATATGGTAGGTAGTTCCAAGTAGCCACAGAAAATATACAGTTAAAAACATGGTAGAAAAATAGGGTGCTGATTATGGTTACTTAGGCTGGACACTACCCACAAATTATTGACTTGGGGGAATGGTACTTGGAAGGATGTAACCTGTAAGTTATTTTCAATAATTGAAACTAAGTTGAAAAGTGCAGGCATACCGCATTTTATTTCACTTCACTTCATTAAGCTTTGCAGATACTGTGTTTTTTACAAACTGAAAAAGGTTTTTAGAAACCCTGTGTTGAACAGGTCTATAGGCACCATTTTTCCAACAGCATTTGCTTACTTCCAGTGTCTGTGTCACATTTCGGTAATTCTTGCAATATTTCAAACTTTTCCATTATTTTTATATCTGGTATGGTGATCTGTGATCAGTGATCTTTGATGTTACTATTGTCATTGTTTTGGAGCACCATGAATTGCACCTATATAAGAAGAAAAACTTAACTGATAAATATTGTGTGTGTTCTGACTGTTCCACTGGCTGGCTGTTCCCCATCTCTCTCTCTCTTCTCAGACCTTCCTATTCCTTGAGATACAACAATACGGAAGTTAGGCCAATTAATAATCCTCCAGGCCGGGCGTGGTGGCTCATACCTGTAATCCCAGTGCTTTAGGAGGCCAAGGTGGTGGATCACTTGACGTCAGGAGTTCGAAACCAGCCTTGCCAACATGGCAAAACCATCTCTACTAAAAATACAAAAATTAGCTGGGTGTAGTGGTGTGTACCTGTAATCCCAGCTACTTGGGAGGCTAGGGCATGAGAATCACTTGAACCTGGGAGGCGGAGGTTGTAGTGAGCCAAGATCATGCCACTACACTCCAGTCTGAGCGACAGAGCAAGACTTTGTCTCAAATAAAGGCAAAAAAAAAAAAAAAGCCAAAAATCTCTCAGTAAACTAGGAATAAAGGTAACTTCCTCAACTTGGTAAGGAATATCTATAAAAACTCTACAGTTAACACCATACTTAATGGTGAGAATCTCCAAGCTTTCCCACTAAGATCAGGAACAAGGTAAGAATGTTCCCTCTCACCACTTCTTTTCAACATCATAATAAGGGCTAGAAATAAGAAAAAAAAAAAAGGTATACAGACTGGGAAGAAAGAAATAAACTGTCCTTGTTTGCAGATAACATGATGATCTATAAAGAAAATCTGAAAGAACTACAAAAAACTCCTGGAACTAATAAGCGATTATACCAAGCTTGTAAAGAGTTACCATGTAAAAGTCAATCACCTTTTTATATACCAGCAATAAACAAGTGGAATTTGAAATTAAAAGTACAACACCTGGGCCAGGCACAGTGGCTTATGCCTGTAATCCCAGCATTTTGGGAGGCCAAGGAAGTTGGATCACTTGAGGTCAGGAGTTTGAGACCAGCCTAGCCAACATGGTGAAAACCTGTCTCTACTAAAAACACAAAAATTAGTTGCGCATGGTGGCACATGCCTGTAATCCCAGCTACTTGGGAGGCTGAGGCAGGAGAATCCCTTGAACCCAGAGGCAGAGGTTGTAGTGAGCCAAGATTATGCCACTGCACTCCAGCCTGGGTGACACAGTGAGACTCTGTCTCAAAAAAAAAAAAACAAGTACAACACAATTTACATTAGTACCCACCCCCAATGAAATACTTAGGGATATATCTAACAAAATATATAGAAGATCTACATGAGGAAAACTATAAAACCCTGATGAACTAAATCAAAATACTAAATAAAGAGAGGTATTCCATGTTCACGGATAGGAAAACAATATTATGAAGATCACAGACTTTCCAAACTTGACTTGTAGATTCAATGCAATCCCAGTTTAAATCCCAGCAAGTTATTTTTTGGATCTTGAGAAACTGATTCTAAAGTTGATATGGAGAGGCAAAAGGCCCAAATTAGTCAACACTATTGAAAGAGAAGAACAAAGTCAGAGGACTGACACTACCCAACTTTAAGGCTTACTATAAAACTACAGCAGTCAAGACAATGTGGTACTGACAGAACAGACAAATAGGTCAGTGGAACAGATTAGAGAGCCCAGAAATAGACCCAATAAATATAGTCAACTGATCTTTGACAAAGGAGCAAAGGCAATATTATGGAGCAAAGATACTCTTTTCAAGAAATGTTGCTGGGCACAGTGGCTCATACCTGTAATCCCACCTACCCAGGAGGCTAAGGCAGATGGATTGCTCGAAGCTAGAATTTTGAGAACAGCCTCAACAACATAGCAAGACCCCTGTCTTTTAGCAAAAGACAAATACTATTAAACAATTGGACACACACACGCAAAAAATTGACCTATATACAATTTTACCCACCCTTCACAACAATTAACTAAAAATGGATCACAGGCCTACATATTAAATGGAATACTATAAAACTCCTAGGAGATAGCAAAGGAGTAAACCTAGTTGAACTTGGGTATAGCAATGACTTTTTCAGACACACCACCAACGGACTGGTTGGAAAAACTGGACTTCATTAAAATTAACAACTTCTGCTCTGCCAAAGACAAAGTCAAGAGAATGAGAAGACAGGCCTGACTTGGAGAAAATAATGGCAAATGACACATCTGATAAAGGACTATTATCCAAAATATACAAAGAACTCTTAAAACTAAATGATAATAAAACAAACAACCCAATTTAAAAATGGTCAAAGACCCTAACAGACACCTCACCAAGTGAGATACACAGAGGGCAAATAAACATATTAAAAGATGCTTCTTACCATATGTCAGGGAAATGCAAATTACAACAATGAAATACCACCACACACTCATTAGAATGGCCAAAATCTAGAACACTGACAATACCAAATGCCAGAGAAGACGTGGAACAACACTAACTCCCATTGATTCCTGATGGGAATGCAAATGGTATGGTTATTTTGGAAGATAGTTTGGTGGTTTGTTACAAAACTAAACATATTCTTACCACATTGTTCAGCAATTGTGTTCCTTGGTATTTACTCAAAGAAGTTGACAACTTATCTCCATGTAAAACCTGTGCACAAATGTTTATAGCAACTTTATTCATAATTGTTGAAAACTTGGAAGCAACCAAGATGTCCTTCAGTAGGTTAATGGATTAATTGTGGTATAACCAGACAATTGAATGTTACTCAGTGCTAAAAAGAAATGAGCTATCAAGCCATAAGAAGATATGAAGGAAACTCAAATGCATATTACTAAATGAAAGAAGCTAATCTGAAAAGGCTATATACTGTATTATTCCAACTATATGACATTCGGAAAATGACTAAACTATAGAGAGAGTAAGATCAATGGATCTCTTACAAAGGGGCTGAAGTTGGGGGACGAATGAAAAGAGAACACAGAGGATCTTTACAGCAGTGAAAATACTCTCTATGATATTATAATGATGGATACATATCATATACATTTCTCCAAACCCATAGCATGTACAACACATAAAGCAAACCCTAAAGTAAACTATGAACTTTGGGTGATTGTGATAAAGCAATGTAGGCTTATCAATTGTAACAAATGTGCCAATTTGGTGGGGATGTTGAGATTGAGGAGACTATGCATGTGTTGGGGGCAGGGAAGTATACAGGAAATATCTGTACCTTCCTCTCAATTTAAAACAGTCTTTTCGAAAGATATTAGAAAGCCTTCATGTACAGGAAAATCTGAGCAATCATTCTTTTCCTTAAATATCTCAAAAAATATATTATTTTACTTTAAAAACCTAAAATAAAAACCGAGATATAACTTCAGCATAACTTATCGAATTAAATAGTTACCAATGTCCACAGTCAAAAAATTGTCGTAATAATTCAATAGGAGGTTGAGCTCCATACTTCTCCAATGCAGGCATATTCATATCATCTATAAAAATTATACACTTCTTTCCCATAGGTGGTCCAAAGACTCCTTTGCGTCTTTTATCCAATCTAGCCATGATAATGTTCTAAAATATAAAGGAAGAGTGGTATATTTACCTATAACTGAACTAGGAATTTATTTTCATACTTATATTAAATCAGTATCAACAAGTATAACAACCCATTTTGCCAGAATCCCTGGGATTTTTACCAGTAACAATGACTATTTGCTTAATTTATCAATGATTAACTTAACATAAAATACCATATTTAACATCAGAAAAAAAAAAGTTTAAGTTTCTGTAGGGAAATCATACCAAGCAGCATTATATGTGTGTTTATTTTTATTTATTCATATTTAGGGTGATACTAAACTTCACAATCAACATCAAACATTTATTGAAATCCTATGCACTCACAATTGTTACACACATGTATTTATGTATTATATTTGTGTAGTATATGCATGTTTCTACAATATTTCTACAAATGTCACAAAAAGTTCTACAATATTTTCCTCATTGGACAACCAACATATTTTTATTTTTTTCTTCACTGAATAATTTTTCTTTCCAACTTTTATTTTAGGTTCAGGGAGTACACATGCAGGTTATATGGGTAATTGTGTGTTGCGAGGGTTTGGTGTACAGATTATTTCATCACTCAGGTAATAAGCATAGTACCCAATAGGCAGTTTTTCAATCCTCACCCTCTTGCCTGGCTCCACTCTCAAGTAGGCCCCGATTTCTGTTGTTTCCTTCTTTGTGTCCATCTGTACTCAAGAATGTATCTATTAATTTTAACTTACTTAATATTTAAATGCATTAATCTTTACATTTGGCAGCTTTTTATAGCTAAAATAAATGTGGATGCTTTCTTATAGTTGTAATACTTTTGGAACTCACTTGTCCATTGGAAAAATAAACTGAAATTATTTTCATTCAAATAAAGCTCCACAGTAAAAATGTTCTAAATTTGTAAGATTTTGAAGCTCAGTGAAGTATATAGACTTAAAACAACAGAAATGAGGCCAGGAGAGAATGGATAGGCCTAAATTTAGGAATGGATGATGAAAATGGCAATTAGAAAAGGTTTCATGAAGTAGTTTCACTTTGACACATTTGAGGGCAAAGGGTGGGATGCACTCACGTTGTTCCTGTCACAGGCCCATGGTTTGAAAGGTCCAGAGAGCAGCAAATGCCCCTAAGGACCATCCAGGAGGGTCTTGCGAGAACAATTCAAAGTTCTCTCATTTCTCCCTGGATCTCCCCACCCCCGCCCCGCCCTGTGTGTGTGTGTGTCTTTTATACTCCCTTCACCAGTTAAGAAATCAATTGTTGCTTCTTCTCAGACTTAAAGAAAAAAAAAAAAAAAACAGGTAATAAAGCTCAATAACCCACTATTAATGTTCTCTGAAACTTTTCTCATTAATTTCAAAAACTTGTAATTCCCCAAACATTTGAAAGTTTTATTTAAATTCATAGATTTACACGGTTGCTTATTTAATGTACAATGTTAAACACTGAGCAAATAAGACAAAATATTAATGACAGACCCATGTTTCTGTCTTTAAACTAACCTGAACCTGATTGGCACTGGTCCGTGCAGATAAGTTAACATAAAAAGGAAAGTATTTGTCCTTTTCCAAGTGATTCATTAACTTATCCTTCACATACACAGATTTTCCTGTACCCGTTGGACCCACAAAAAGGAGTGGCCTTAATGAAAACAATGAATATATTATTCAAAACGGAAAAAAGTCAGAATACATTTCTACTAAAGGAGGTGGTAGTTAAAAGCTTACATAAGAATCAAATCATCTTCATTAAAAACTCATTTTTTACCTATAGTTATTATTTCATGAAAGACAGATAAAAGTAATGATTGGCATACATTTTTACATAACGTTGCGGAGACTTTATTTTGTATCTTTTTATTTTTTATTCTTTTTTTTGAGACAGAATTGCACTTAGTTCCCCAGGCTGGAGTGCAGTGGCGTGATCTTGGCTCACTGCAACCTCCACCTCCCAAGTTCAAGCAATCCCCCTGCCTCAGCCTTCCAAGTAGCTGGGACTATAGGCGTGCACCACCACATCCAGCTAATTTTTGTATTTTTAGTAGAGACAGGTTTCACTGTGTTAGCCAGGCTGGTCTCAAACTCCTGACCTCAAGTAATCCACCTGCCTCGGCCTCCCAAAGTGCTGGGATTACAGGCATGAGCCACCATGCCTGATCTATTTTTAGTTTTTGAGATAAAGTCTCACTCTGTCACCTAGTCTGGAATAAAGTGGCACAATCATAGCTCACTGCAGCCTCAAACTTCTGGGCTCAAGTGATCCTCCTGCCTCAGCTTCCCAAGTAGCTAGGACTATAGGTGGCATGTCACCATACCAGGCTAATTTTTTTTTTTTTCAACTTTTAATGTTTTGAAGAGACAGGGCCTGGCTATGTTGCCCATGCTGGTCTCAAACTCTTGGCCTCAAGTGATCCTCTCATCCCAGTCTCCCAAAGCACTGGGATTACAGACAGGAGCCACTGGGCCTGGCCTTGCAGATACTTTAATAGTAATAAACTATTATTTGAATAGATGTAATGTCGCTTATACAAAACACTTACGAAACAAGTAATAACATGCTTAACTTTTCAGAGCAGACAGTCAAAATCTGTCTCTTCAGAAAAGAGCTGTATTTGTCCTTTTATGGTAAGACATGGGGGCAGCATGTGAATAACAAGGGGATGACAGTAAGACAGCTGTAGGCTGTTTCCCAGTGATCTCAATAGCCAAAGGTTTTGTGAGAGATGGAATGACAGTGAATTCTAAAGCTAACAGTTATGTATATGTATACTGTTAATAGCATTTTTAAATCAATTCAATTACTAACTGAAAATATTTGTCTAAAAGCAAACACTAAGGAATTCCCCATTCAGTGAGGCTTTAAGCAAGGTTTCCCATTGTTAAGTGATCACAACTAATTTTAAGGGGAAAAGTAGTCATATGAGTTTATGTTCACAAAACTCTGGACAATCCCAGTTTGAGAAATGCTGCATTAAAAATAAAATACTATCATTTTGAGTGATAACTTGTTAATACACAATACATAAAGACAAACACAGGCCGGGCACGGTGGCTCATGCCTGTAATCACAGCACTTCGGGAGGCCGAGGCAGGCAGATTACCTGAGGTAGGGAGTTAGAGACCAGCCTGACCAACAATGAAGAAATCCCATTTCTATTAAAAATACAAAATCAACCAGGCATGGTGGCAAACGCCTGTAATCCCAGCTACTTGGGAGGCTGAGGCAGGAGAATCACTTGAACCCAGGAGGCAGAGGTTACGGTGAGCTGAGATTGTGCCATTGCACTCCAGCCTGGGCAACAAGGGTGAAACTCTGTCCGACAAAAAAAAAAAAAAAAGACAAACAGAAAGGCACTGAAACTGAGTAGTAGCCATATTCAGTTCTAAGGGGTCATCTAACTGAGCCAAACTATGCTAGTATTAATTTTGAAAATTGTTACTGAAATATGAACACAAAATTAAAGTTCTTTTAGAACTAGAGTGACCCCTGAGAATTCATCTACATGTTCCAGTCTAACACTAGCTCTATGAAAATCTATTTATTAAAATAATACTAATAAATTTCTGTTCCTTACTTGGGATCCATGAACCAACTAAAAACATTCATAGAATTCAGAGAATCTGTGAACTTGAATGACAAAAAGTTTATACCTTTACTTTTGCTATCTTGTAACTAAAATGTAGCAATTGTATGAGTAGTACCTGTGTCTTTGTCACCAGTAGAAATCATAGCTATTATCCTACACATTACAATTGTTACAGTATCTCAAAAATATCACTCATGCCCATTCCTTCTTCAAAGGTATTATAGTCATCAGATCCACTGACAGATCTTGTTATTTAATGTGTTAATAAACATATATATTTACTATTACAGCCCAAATATGTTCAATATTTTAATAAATGTATTTCAATATAAAAAGAAAAAAACAGGCTGGGCACGGTGGCTCAAGCCTGTAATCCCAACACTTTGGGAGGCCAAGGTGGGTGGATCACTTGAGGCCAGGAGTTCAAGACCAGCCTGGCCAACATGGTGAACCCCTGACTCTACTAAAAATACAAAAAATTAGCTGGGTGTGGTGGCAGGTGCCTGTAATCCCAGCTACTCCGGAAGCTGAGGTAGGAGAAGTACTTGAACCCAGGAGGCAGAGGTTGCAGTGAGCAGAGATCGCGCCACTGCATTCCAGCCTGGGAGACAGAGTGCAAGTGACTCTGTCTCAAATAAATAAGTAAATAAATAAATAAATGTATATATATGGTTTATTTTATAATTCTATTTGTACTTATTTATTTAAAAGTATTATTCTGACAAATGGTTCTTGGCACAAAAGAACTGTATTGCCAGGCACAGTGGCTGACGCCTGTAATCCTAGCACTTTGAGAGGCTGAAGCGTGTGGTTTGCTTGACCTCAGGTGTTCAAGATGAGTCTGGGCAACCTGTCTCTACCCAAAAAAAAAAAAAAAAGGCCAGGCATAGTGGTGCACGCTTGTAGTCCCAGCTACTTGAGAGGCTGAGGTGGGAGGATCGCTAGAGCTTGGGAAGTCAAGACTGCAGTGAGCCGCGATTGCACCTCTGTACTCCAGACTGGGTGACAGAGTGAGACCCTGTCTAAAAAAAAAAAAAAAAAGAACTGCTATACTAGAAATGTCACAGAATTGGCAACCGTCTTCCTTGCTTAGCTTCTAAATGCAAAAATGCAACTACAGACACAAAATAGGAGTAAACTAATTTTCCCTCATAAGCTATTTTTCCTTTTTTTTTTTTAAACAAGGTAAAATTGGTCACAGAATGCATTCAGAAACAGGTTCTTTATCAAAAAATGACATTTATGATTATATAAATTTGTCTAGTTTAAATAGTATGAATTATAAATTACGCCTAGTGTTTTAAAAGAAAAGTAACTATTAAATGTTATTAAGAAAGTTGGTATGGATATGCAAACAGTACATATCTAGGCTTTTGATCAGTTTCATGTGTCTTTATTTTTGATGGACTCTTCTGAGTTTTTAATATTCATCTTAAGTTATAGAATCCAGAACTAGCATAGGACATACATGAAAATGCTAAATGTAATAGGAGAATGTGGATCATAGTTACTTTGATGTCTCAGGAGTACACTGAATCTTTAAGTAGACTGCATACCTTTTTAACAGTAACACTACAGCAGACTTTCAGTGTGCTGTTACAAATAAAAAATGTAAGGTGACTTATGAGGCAGCAAAGTATGATGGCAAGGGCTTTGGAGTGGGCAATGGGAAATGTGCATTCCAGGTTTGCCAATAGCAACAGATGTCACTTTCAACATGTCAACAAGTCCCCCAGGATTTCAGTTATCTGAAAAAGGATGATCTTAAATACTTCAAAATTTGCCATAATCCTATTAAAATGGTACTTTTACATTCAAAATGCTTGTTTATAGCAGAGTTCCTTACTTTGCATAGGTAATACTCAAATCCATTAGAAACGTATATCTAATTGTGTCCATCGTAGGGACTATGATATCTTGAATCTTGATTTGTTTATCTCCTAAATTAGTATTTTTAATTAATTCATTCCAATGGACCCAGCGACCTTTGTTTTTCAACTACAAGAAAATATAAGTAAAGTATTAAAACCATGTACTTGCTGTATCTGAAAGGCTCTTTTCAACACTTATACTATTAAATTAGCTTTTAAAAACTTTAGTCGTCCCCCTTTTAATGAAATATTATATTCATATAAAAGAACACATATAGCAGATTTTAAGTCATAAGCAGATTAATAAAATAAGCATTCATTGGCCG
This sequence comes from Papio anubis, assembly GCF_008728515.1. NCBI lineage: Eukaryota > Metazoa > Chordata > Mammalia > Primates > Cercopithecidae > Papio > Papio anubis. The sequence continues at coordinate 82,874,260 of NC_044977.1, read as the reverse complement.
GGCGCGGTGGCTCAAGCCTGTAATCCCAGCACTTTGGGAGGCCGAGACGGGCGGATCACGAGGTCAGGAGATCGAGACCATCCTGGCTAACACAGTGAAACCCCGTCTCTACTAAAAATACAAAAACTTAGCCGGGCGAGGTGGCAGGCGCCTGTAGTCCCAGCTACTCGGGAGGCTGAGGCAGGAGAATGGCGTGAACCCGGGAGGCGGAGCTTGCAGTGAGCTGAGATCCGGCCACTGCACTCCAGCCTGGGTGACAGAGCGAGACTCCGTCTCAAAAAAAAATAAATAAATAAAATAAATAAAATAAAATAAAATAAGCATTCACGAAAACACCACTCAATTTAAAAAATACATATTTTTTCAATTTTCCTTTTTAATAACCTGAAAAACATAACTTTTATCATCACATATTCAACATATCTAACATTTCAGATACTTTTGCCTTTATGTCTCCTTAACACTCCAATATTCCCCAAATGCCTTCAAGATGTCCTTCTGCATACATCAAGTATTTATTTGAAAGCCACTCTAATGTACCTCAAGTCACAATTTCCTGGATTTTAGCTTTACCTTTGATATTTTAAAATAAATGGGCAATAATCTAACTAAAAATAAAATATCACATAAAACCACTGAATTTGTTTCTCTAACATTATTCTCTTTGGCATTTTGATCCAGACTGAAACAACCAGGATATATATCAGCATAGCTGTATTAATTGTTATGATACCGAAATTCTTCTGAATCACTGGCTAAATAACTGCTGTCCTGACACCTCGGAGTGCCTCCCAATCTTCACTCCACCCCCAACCATTATCTTCTTCTCCAGGTTGTTTTGACCCCTCCCTGGAGACCCCCAGCCCTTCCACTATTAAGTAAAAAAAACTTTTAATACCTGCCAAAGTAGCCCCCTAGGACCCTATTTCAGAGCTGTGGCTGGAATCTCAAAATCTTTCCTATTTTTGAGCAAATTGTACATGTATGTTATATGTTTGAATTATGGTAACTGTAAGTTTGGGTGAATGTTTCTTTAGGAATTCATATTTGTATTTTTTTAAGTTTTAGCTTTTATTTTTATCAACATCATATATGTACAGATTTTACAGTCAAAAGATGTACAAGGTTAAGAAAAACAGCATTTCCCTACTGTCACTTTCCCCTTCCTAGAGACCTTTACCTTCTCTAAGCTGGATAGTTTGGTATTTATTTTCGATTCCTAAAGAATATTCTTGTGTTACCACCTCTTTTTCACTTTTATTGACTTCCTGCTATGGCTAATGAGGATGAAACTCTCTTTCTGGCCATATTCTTAAAATTCTGTGTTAGCATGGTTTTGGGGAAAGGGTCCTGCACTATCAGTCAGGAGAACTTGTGTCAAGTTCTGGCTCTGCTAGTCACTAACTTTTTTAGGTTTACTTCCTTATCATAAAACTTGAGATTTAGATGAAATTACAACTAATGCTCTATCTAGATCTTATTGGGAATGAAATAAAATTTGTATGAATCAAATAATTATTCAAATACTTGCTGTTTAAAAAATGCTTTGGGGACTTATTTAATAAAATTGAAAAATAAATTTAATTTAAATATGAAATTATAAAAATATTATTGGGGGCGGAGCAAGATGGCCGAATAGGAACAGCTCCAGTCTCCAACTCCCAGCGCGAGCGACACAGAAGACCAGTGATTTCGGCATTTTCAACTGAGGTACTGGGTTCATCTCACTGGGGAGTGCCGGACGATCGGTGCTGGTCAGCTGCTGCAGCCCGACCAGCGAGAGCTGAAGCAGGGCAAGGCATTGCCTCACCTGGGAAGCGCAAGGGGGAAGGGAATCCCTTTTCCTAGCCAGGGGAACTGAGACACACAACACCTGGAAAATCGGGTAACTCCCACCCCAATACTGCGCTTTAAGCAAACAGGCACACCAGGAGATCATATCCCACACCTGGCCGGGAGGGTCCCACGCCCACGGAGCCTCCCTCATTGCTAGCACAGCAGTCTGTGATCTACTGGCAAGGCAGCAGCGAGGCTGGGGGAGGGGCGCCCGCCATTGCTGAGGCTTAAGTAGGTAAACAAAGCTGCTGGGAAGCTCGAACTGGGTGGAGCTCACAGCAACTCAAGGAAACCTGCCTGTCTCTGTAGACTCCACCTCTGGGGGCAGGGCACAGTAAACAATAAACGCAGCAGAAGCCTCTGCAGATGCAAACGACTCTGTCTGACAGCTTTGAAGAGAGCAGTGGATCTCCCAACACGGAGGTTGAGATCTGAGAAGGGACAGATTCCCTGCTCAAGTGGGTCCCTGACCCCTGAGTAGCCTAACTGGGAGACATCCCCCACTAGGGGCAGTCTGACACCCCACACCTCACAGGGTGGAGTACACTCCTGAGAGGAAGCTTCCAAAGCAAGAATCAGACAGGTACACTCGCTGTTCAGAAATATTCTATCTTCTGCAGCCTCTGCTGCTGATACCCAGGCAAACAGGGTCTGGAGTGGACCTCAAGCAATCTCCAACAGACCTACAGCTGAGGGTCCTGACTGTTAGAAGGAAAACTATCAAACAGGAAGGACACCTACACCGAAACCCCATCAGTACATCACCATCATCAAAGACCAGAGGCAGATAAAACCACAAAGATGGGGAAAAAGCAGGGCAGAAAAGCTGGAAATTCAAAAAACAAGAGTGCATCTCCCCCGGCAAAGGAGCGCAGCTCATCGCCAGCAATGGATCAAAGCTGGACGGAGAATGACTTTGACGAGATGAGAGAAGAAGGCTTCAGTCCATCAAATTTCTCAGAGCTAAAGGAGGAATTACGTACCCAGCGCAAAGAAACTAAAAATCTTGAAAAAAAAGTGGAAGAATTGATGGCTAGAGTAATTAATGCAGAGAAGGTCATAAACGAAATGAAAGAGATGAAAACCATGACACGAGAAATACGTGACAAATGCACAAGCTTCAGTAACCGACTCGATCAACTGGAAGAAAGAGTATCAGCGATTGAGGATCAAATGAATGAAATGAAGCGAGAAGAGAAACCAAAAGAAAAAAGAAGAAAAAGAAATGAACAAAGCCTGCAAGAAGTATGGGATTATGTAAAAAGACCAAATCTACATCTGATTGGGGTGCCTGAAAGTGAGGGGGAAAATGGAACCAAGTTGGAAAACACTCTTCAGGATATCATCCAGGAGAACTTCCCCAACCTAGTAGGGCAGGCCAACATTCAAATCCAGGAAATACAGAGAACGCCACAAAGATACTCCTCGAGAAGAGCAACTCCAAGACACATAATTGCCAGATTCACCAAAGTTGAAATGAAGGAAAAAATCTTAAGGGCAGCCAGAGAGAAAGGTCGGGTTACCCACAAAGGGAAGCCCATCAGACTAACAGCAGATCTCTCGGCAGAAACTCTACAAGCCAGAAGAGAGTGGGGGCCAATATTCAACATTCTTAAAGAAAAGAATTTTAAACCCAGAATTTCATATCCAGCCAAACTAAGTTTCATAAGTGAAGGAGAAATAAAATCCTTTACAGATAAGCAAATGCTTAGAGATTTTGTCACCACTAGGCCTGCCTTACAAGAGACCCTGAAGGAAGCACTAAACATGGAAAGGAACAACCGGTACCAGCCATTGCAAAAACATGCCAAAATGTAAAGACCATCGAGGCTAGGAAGAAACTGCATCAACTAACGAGCAAAATAACCAGTTAATATCATAATGGCAGGATCAAGTTCACACATAACAATCTTAACCTTAAATGTAAATGGACTAAATGCTCCAATTAAAAGACACAGACTGGCAAACTGGATAAAGAGTCAAGACCCATCAGTCTGCTGTATTCAGGAGACCCATCTCACACGCAGAGACATACATAGGCTCAAAATAAAGGGATGGAGGAAGATTTACCAAGCAAATGGAGAACAAAAAAAAGCAGGGGTTGCAATACTAGTCTCTGATAAAACAGACTTTAAACCATCAAAGATCAAAAGAGACAAAGAAGGCCATTACATAATGGTAAAGGGATCAATTCAACAGGAAGAGCTAACTATCCTAAATATATATGCACCCAATACAGGAGCACCCAGATTCATAAAGCAAGTCCTTAGAGACTTACAAAGAGACTTAGACTCCCATACAATAATAATGGGAGACTTCAACACTCCACTGTCAACATTAGACAGATCAACGAGACAGAAAGTTAACAAGGATATCCAGGAATTGAACTCATCTCTGCAGCAAGCAGACCTAATAGACATCTATAGAACTCTCCACCCCAAATCAACAGAATATACATTCTTCTCAGCACCACATCGTACTTACTCCAAAATTGACCACGTAATTGGAAGTAAAGCACTCCTCAGCAAATGTACAAGAACAGAAATTATAACAAACTGTCTCTCAGACCACAGTGCAATCAAACTAGAACTCAGGACTAAGAAACTCAATCAAAACCGCTCAACTACATGGAAACTGAACAACCTGCTCCTGAATGACTACTGGGTACATAACGAAATGAAGGCAGAAATAAAGATGTTCTTTGAAACCAATGAGAACAAAGATACAACATACCAGAATCTCTGGGACACATTTAAAGCAGTGTGTAGAGGGAAATTTATAGCACTAAATGCCCACAAGAGAAAGCAGGAAAGATCTAAAATTGACACTCTAACATCGCAATTAAAAGAACTAGAGAAGCAAGAGCAAACACATTCGAAAGCTAGCAGAAGGCAAGAAATAACTAAGATCAGAGCAGAACTGAAGGAGATAGAGACACAAAAAACCCTCCAAAAAATCAATGAATCCAGGAGTTGGTTTTTTGAAAAGATCAACAAAATTGACAGACCACTAGCAAGACTAATAAAGAAGAAAAGAGAGAAGAATCAAATCGATGCAATTAAAAATGATAAAGGGGATATCACCACCGACCCCACAGAAATACAAACTACCATCAGAGAATACTATAAACACCTCTACGCAAATAAACTGGAAAATCTAGAAGAAATGGATAATTTCCTGGACACTTACACTCTTCCAAGACTAAACCAGGAAGAAGTTGAATCCCTGAATAGACCAATAGCAGGCTCTGAAATTGAGGCAATAATTAATAGCCTACCAACCAAAAAAAGTCCAGGACCAGATGGATTCACAGCCGAATTCTACCAGAGGTACAAGGAGGAGTTGGTACCATTCCTTCTGAAACTATTCCAATCAATAGAAAAAGAGGGAATCCTCCCTAACTCATTTTATGAGGCCAACATCATCCTGATACCAAAGCCTGGCAGAGACACAACAAAAAAAGAGAATTTTAGACCAATATCCCTGATGAACATCGATGCAAAAATCCTCAATAAAATACTGGCAAACCGGATTCAACAACACATCAAAAAGCTTATCCACCATGATCAAGTGGGCTTCATCCCTGGGATGCAAGGCTGGTTCAACATTCGCAAATCAATAAACATAATCCAGCATATAAACAGAACCAAAGACAAGAACCACATGATTATCTCAATAGATGCAGAAAAGGCTTTTGACAAAATTCAACAGCCCTTCATGCTAAAAACGCTCAATAAATTCGGTATTGATGGAACGTACCTCAAAATAATAAGAGCTATTTATGACAAACCCACAGCCAATATCATACTGAATGGGGAAAAACTGGAAGCATTCCCTTTGAAAACTGGCACAAGACAGGGATGCCCTCTCTCACCACTCCTATTCAACATAGTGTTGGAAGTTCTGGCTAGGGCAATTAGGCAAGAGAAAGAAATCAAGGGCATTCAGTTAGGAAAAGAAGAAGTCAAATTGTCCCTCTTTGCAGATGACATGATTGTATATTTAGAAAACCCCATTGTCTCAGCCCAAAATCTCCTTAAGCTGATAAGCAACTTCAGCAAAGTCTCAGGATACAAAATTAATGTGCAAAAATCACAAGCATTCTTATACACCAGTAACAGACAAACAGAGAGCCAAATCAGGAATGAACTTCCATTCACAATTGCTTCAAAGAGAATAAAATACCTAGGAATCCAACTTACAAGGGATGTAAAGGACCTCTTCAAGGAGAACTACAAACCACTGCTCAGTGAAATAAAAGAGGACACAAACAAATGGAAGAACATACCATGCTCATGGATAGGAAGAATCAATATCGTGAAAATGGCCATACTGCCCAAGGTAATTTATAGATTCAATGCCATCCCCATCAAGCTACCAATGAGTTTCTTCACAGAATTGGAAAAAACTGCTTTAAAGTTCATATGGAACCAAAAAAGAGCCCGCATCTCCAAGACAATCCTAAGTCAAAAGAACAAAGCTGGAGGCATCACGCTACCTGACTTCAAACTATACTACAAGGCTACAGTAACCAAAACAGCATGGTACTGGTACCAAAACAGAGATATAGACCAATGGAACAGAACAGAGTCCTCAGAAATAATACCACACATCTACAGCCATCTGATCTTTGACAAACCTGAGAGAAGCAAGAAATGGGGAAAGGATTCCCTATTTAATAAATGGTGCTGGGAAAATTGGCTAGCCATAAGTAGAAAGCTGAAACTGGATCCTTTCCTTACTCCTTATACGAAAATTAATTCAAGATGGATTAGAGACTTAAATGTTAGACCTAATACCATAAAAATCCTAGAGGAAAACCTAGGTAGTACCATTCAGGACATAGGCATGGGCAAAGACTTCATGTCTAAAACACCAAAAGCAACGGCAGCAAAAGCCAAAATTGACAAATGGGATCTCATTAAACTAAAGAGCTTCTGCACAGCAAAAGAAACTACCATCAGAGTGAACAGGCAACCTACAGAATGGGAGAAAATTTTTGCAATCTACTCATCTGACAAAGGGCTAATATCCAGAACCTACAAAGAACTCAAACAAATTTACAAGAAAAAAACAAACAACCCCATCAAAAAGTGGGCAAAGGATATGAACAGACATTTCTCAAAAGAAGACATTCATACAGCCAACAGACATATGAAAAAATGTTCATCATCACTGGCCATCAGAGAAATGCAAATCAAAACCACAATGAGATACCACCTCACACCAGTTAGAATGGTAATCATTAAAAAGTCAGGAAACAACAGGTGCTGGAGAGGATGTGGAGAAATAGGAACGCTTTTACACTGTTGGTGGGATTGTAAACTAGTTCAACCATTATGGAAAACAGTATGGCGGTTCCTCAAGGATCTAGAACTAGATGTACCATATGACCCAGCCATCCCATTACTGGGTATATACCCAAAGGATTATAAATCATGCTGCTATAAAGACACATGCACACGTATGTTTATTGCAGCACTATTCACAATAGCAAAGACTTGGAATCAACCCAAATGTCCATCAGTGACAGATTGGATTAAGAAAATGTGGCACATATACACCATGGAATACTATGCAGCCATAAAAAAGGATGAGTTTGTGTCCTTTGTAGGGACATGGATGCAGCTGGAAACCATCATTCTTAGCAAACTATCACAAGAACTGAAAACCAAACACCGCATGTTCTCACTCATAGGTGGGAACTGAACAATGAGATCACTTGGACTCAGGAAGGGGAACATCACACACCGGGGCCTATCATGGGGAGGGGGGAGGGGGGAGGGATTGCATTGGGAGTTATACCTGATGTAAATGACGAGTTGATGGGTGCAGCACACCAACATGGCACAAGTATACATATGTAACAAACCTGCACGTTATGCACATGTACCCTACAACTTAAAGTATAATAATAATAAATTAATTAAAAAAATCTAATTAATAGAAAAAAAATATATTATTAAAGCAAATTTATTTATACAGCCAACAAGTTATGGGAGGTGAAACTAAAAAGAAGGGGGCTTAAAAAGCTCACCACAGGAGTCAAAATAACTCTAGGATGGAAACCCAGGAGCTTTGTCTGCTGATCCAAGCCTTTGTGTTTTATCTTACCATACCAAGCTTTTTACGTCATACCTCATACATGTAGTCATAGACCAGGCCTTTTTCATCAAATGGGCATTCCCATTTACCCACAGAATCTGGCACTGGGTTTTCTTCATCTTTTCCCAGTATGATTAATCGTATGAAAGCATCAAAAACATGACGGCCATCTGTATCACAACTTCCTCCAATCGACCAAATCAAAGAGAATATAAAGCAAGCCTGTTGGTGGAGAAAAATGTTAACTTATAGCAATTATTTTAAAAGGCATTTTAGAAGAAAAGTAACCAAAATTCAATATATTAGGATGTGCTCAACCTACTTGAACAAGGTCATAAATGTAAATAAAGTGGAATGGAGCACCGCTAAGCCACATAATCATTTCTCTGGCAATTTTTATCAAAATACATGTCTTTCTTTCTTTTTTTTTTTGAGACAGGGTCTCACTCTGGTTGCCCAGGCTGGAGAACAGGGGCACCATCTCAACTCACTGCAACCTCAACCTCCCCAGTTCAGGTGATTCTTGTGTCTCAGCCTCCCAAGTAGCTGGGACTACAGACATACACCACAAAGCCTGACTAATTTTTTGTTTTTGTTCTTTAAGTAGAGATGGGGTTTTGCTATGTTACTCAGGCTGGTCTTGAACTCTTAGACTCGGCAATCCACCCGCCTCAGCCTCCTAGAGTGCTAAGATTACAGGCATAAGTTACCATGCCTGGCTCAATATCTATAAAAAAAAATTTTTTTTTTTCTATTTTGAGATGAAGTCTCACTCTCTCACCCAAGCTGGAGTGCAGTGGTGCGATCTCAGCTCACTGCAACCTCTGCTTCCCAGGTTCAAGCTATTCTCCTACCTCAGCCTCCCAAGTAGCTGGGACTACAGGCGCCCACGACCATGGGGTTTCACCATGTTAGCGAGGATGGTCTCGATCTCCTAACCTCGTGATCCACCCACCTTGGCCTCCCAAAGTGCTGGGATTACAGGCATGAGACACCGCGCCCAGCCTCTATCAAAATTTTAAATGCCCATACTGGCGGGGTACAGTGGTTCACACCTGTAAACCCAGAGCTTTGGAAGGCCAAGGTAGAAGGATTGCTTGAGGCCAGGAATTTGAGACCAGCCTGGGGAACATAGTAAGACCCCATCTCTACAAAATATTTTTAAACATAAAAATAAATAAATAAAATGTCCTTCCCAAATAACCTAGGAATTTCTCTTGTGGGAGTTTATACTCAAATATATTTCCACCTGTGAAAATGATACATGTACAAGAATATTCACTGCAGCACTATTTGTAATAGCAAAAGATCAAAAGCAACCCAAATTGTTCTTCAGTAATGGTCTGCTTAATTGGATTCTAATACACTGAAATACACACAGCTGTTAAAAAAGAAGGTCACTCTATAAGCACTAATATGAAAATGACATATTACAATGGAGAAATGATGCAAATCAGTACATAATGTATGCTAATGTATTTTAAAATGTATACATGTAAAAGAGTGTGTGCATAAAATACTTCTAGAATTCTATATAGGGCACTGGTAATATTAGCTGCCTTCAGCGTGGCTGGGGGACTGCTATGGAAAAGTGGGGAAAACCCACTTTTGCCTTTTGAATTGTACTTTAGGTACATGCCTTATCTAGTCCAAAAGTAAATATATATTCAGAGAAAAATTTCACCTAGGTATCAATCTATATAACTCTCTTGAAGTGATTCTGAACCACTTAAAACATTTAGGTTTTAGGTTTACCAACAGAATAAAATGTTCAGGAAAAATGAAACTTGAAGGTTATATAGGTAAACTATTCCTGTGATTCTTTTATAAACGGTAACACTGATAGATATGGAAGAAAGCTAAAACACTAGTTTTGGGATTACAGGCATGAGCCACATCACCCGGCCTACTCCTGGTCTTTCATAGCTAGCTTTTATGCTGTCTACATGCTGGTTTAACATTAATTAATTAATAAAATTAATTCACCTAATGTCCAAATTTGTTTAATATTACATCATCTCATTGTTGATAAAATTGTAATCTTTCATAAATAATAGGATAGTTGGCCGGGCGTGGTGGCTCACGCCTGTAATCCTGGCACTTTGGGAGACCAAGGTGGGCAGATCACCTGAGGTCAGGAGTTGGAAACCAGCCTGGCCAACATGGTGAAACCCCATCTCTACTAAAGATAAAATAAATTAGCTCGGCTTGGTGGCATGCGCCTGTAATTCCAGCTTACTCAGGAGGCTGGGGCAGGAGAATCGCTTGAACTCAGGAGGCAGAGGATGCAGTGAGCCGAGATCACACCACTGCACTCCAGCCTGGGCAACAGGGCAAGATTCTGTCTCAAACAACAAAACAACAAAAACAAACAAACAGGATAATTGCCAGGTGCAGTGGCTCACACTAGTAATACCAGCTTTGGGAGGCCAAGGCAGTTGGATCACGAGGTCAGGAGTTCAAGACCAGCCTGGCCAAGATGGTGAAACTCCGTGTCTTCTAAAAATACAAAAATTAGCCAGGCACGGTGGCAGGCACCTGTAATCTCAGCTACTTGGGAGGCTGAGGCAGGAGAACCACTTGAACCTTGGGGAGAAGGGTGGAGGTTACAGTGAGCTAAGATCACACCACTGCATTCCAGCCTGGGTGACAGAGTGAGATTCTGCTATCTCAAAAAAAAAAAAAAAAAAAAAAAAAAGGATAGGTTTGGTTCCTTCTGACATTTTAATTTCTTTAAAGTGCTTTTTAATATCAGAATACCAGGTGTCAGGGCAACTTTAGTGTATCAAGCTATTCTTTTAATACTCACCAAAAAAAACAGCTTTGGATCTTACCATGTTTTTCTCAATAGAAACATCATGTACCAGAAGCATAATTTATTCTGTAATTTAAAACTACATAAAGTATAAAACCAACCATAATCCAAACACGAATGTGCTTGCTAGTAGGATCATTTTCTACCACATTACAAAGTAGCACTTCAAAGAGGCGTGTGAGAGATACAACCACATTGCTATTGCTGGTAGGAATCAGTTCCTGCAAGGTGAAAATAAGATAACTTTAATTTTCATCTTATTTAGAAAATAAGAAGATAAACATTTTATTTTTAAAAACTGATAAAGGCATACATGGTTTTAATAAGTTTTTTGTTTGTTTGTTTGTTTGTTTGTTTTTTTGAGATGGGGTCTCACTCTGTCACCCAGGCTGGAGTCCAGTTGCACAATCATAGCTCACTGCAGCCTCCAACTCCTGGGCTTAAGGGATCCTCCTACCTCAGCCTCCTAAGTAGTTAGGACTATAGGTGCACACCCCCAGGCTAATTTTTTTTTTTTTAGATAGGGTCTCACTCTGTTGCCCAGGCTAGAGTACAGTGGTGTGATCACAGCTCAGTGCAGCCTCAACCTCCTAGACTCAGGCAATCCTCCTGCCTCAGCCTCCCAAAGTGCTGGGATGACAGGCATGAGCCACCACACCTAGCCTCATAAGATCTTTATAATATTTAAACTTAAAAACTTTAAGTAGGCATGATAAAACATTTCTCAAATATTTTAGTTTCCCATATTACATTACACAATTATACATAACTGTACAATTGCACATAACACATTCTAAATTCTCTGATAAATGAAAACTAGCTACTGTAAGAGAATAAACAATGTTCTAAGGATAGCAGAAATGAAGTCTCTAAGAGCCATTCATTCATTTATTTATTCAACAAACATTTATGAAAAACACACTATACCTATGTGGCAAGCTAAGAGATATGGAAATAAAAGACAGAATCCCTAAAAATGGGTGATATTAAAATTAAATAGACAAAAATAATATAATAATGATATGACAGAAAAAGTCTCAGGGTAGGAGGAGGCTACTAGAGTGCTTGGGATAAACAATTGGAGGAGTACAAAAAGAGGAAAACGGGAGAGAGATACATCAAGGAGGGCTTCCTGGAGGAAGTAATAATAGCTGAGCCGAATTTAGAAGGAAAATGTAAGTTTGCCAGGTGAACAAGGGAAGGATATTCAAGGCAGGGGAATGTATACAAAGAAATGGAGATGTGAGCAGACACAGATTATGAAGGGGATTCTGTAGGTTATGAAAATAGGTTATGAAGGAGGAATGCCCCAAAAATAGGCTTGAGAAATAGACAAGAGTCAGATCCTAAAAGGTTTTTATATGCTGTTTTCAGGACTTAATTACAAGAGGAAGAGAGTTCCAACGGAGGATTTTAAATAAAGGAATAGACAGAAAGGATTTGTGTTTTGGAAACTTCATTCTGTAGCAGGATGTAGACTGGACCAGAGCAGCTCTGTTGTATTGATTCAGGTAGGAAGTGATGGTGGTCAGAACTGGGATACTATAACGGGAAGGGTGGGGTGAGGAGGTGGCTGCAGAAACATGGATGGAAAGAAGACAGGTATAAACATTATCAAGAAGGGAAAATCAATAGATCCTGGGGCCTGGGCCAAGTGGCTCACGCCTGTAATTCCAGCACTTTGGGAGGCTGAGGTTGGCAGAATGCTTCAGGCCAGGAGTTCAAGACCAGCCTGGCCAACTCAGCAAAACCTCATCTCTACAAAAAAAAAAAAAAAAAAAAAATTAGCCAGGTGTGGTGGTGTGCACCTGTAATTGCGCCTGTAATCCCAGTTATCTGGGAGGCTCAGGCACGAGAATCACTTGAATCTGAAAGGTGGAGGAAAGGTGGAGTGCCACTGCACTCCAGCCTGGGAGACAAAGACTCTATCTCAAAAAAAAAAGTGGCTCACACCTGTAATCCCAGCACTTTGGGAGGCCAAGGCGGGTGGATCACGAGGTCAGGCGATCGAGATCATCCTGGCTAACACAGTGAAACCCCGTCTCTACTAAAAATACAAAAAATTAGCCGGGCATGGTGGCGGACACCTGTAGTCCCAGCTACTCGGGAGGCTGAGGCAGGAGAATGGCGTGAACCCGGGAGGCGGAGCTTGCAGTGAGCTGAGATCGCGCCACTGTACTCCAGTCTGGGTGACAGAGCGAGACTCTGTCTCAAAAAAAAAAAAAAAAAAAAAAAAAAGTCTGGGGACTGACTGTATGAGAATGAACTATGAGAAGAAAATCCATTACTCATTACGTGGAAAGGTGGAGACTATTTTGTATTATTTACAACATATAGCATTAGAGCTTTAAAACTGCAAGGGACTTTGTCTATTTTCTCTATGAAGACACTATACAGACTCTTCATAAAGTGGAATTGTTCATTTTTTCTTTTAAATGGCACTTTTTTCTATCCCTAAAACAACATTTTATGATAAAACCGAGTATCTCTTTTCCCCTCTCTATATCAATGTATTTATTTACATGTAAGAAGCTAATATGTGTGTGTGTGTGTAGGTGATGGTGGTAGTGGTTGAACAATGGTCCCCAAAAAGATATTTCCATGTTCTAATCTGAGGAATCTATAAATGTGATCTTATATGGAAAAAGGTCTCCGAAGAAGCAATTAAGTTAAAAATCTCAGGAGGAAGACATCATTCTGGATTATCTGGTGGGTGCTACATCTAAGTCTTTATAAGTGTCACATGGAGAAGAGACATGTGGAGTAGAAAGCCATGTGAAGATTGGCCAGGTGCAATTGCTCATGCCTGTAATCCCAGAATTTTGGGAGGCCGAGGTGGGTGGATCAACTGAAGTCAGGAGTTCAAGACCAGCCTGGCCAACATGGAGAAATCCTGTCTCTACTAAAAATATTAAAAAATTAGCTGGGTGTGGTGGCACGTGCCTGTAATCCCAGTTACTCAGGAGGCTGAGGCAGGAGAACTGCTTCAACTGGGAGACAGAGGTTGCGGTGAGCCAAGATCGCGCCACTGCACTCCAGCCTGGGTGACAGAGCAAGACTCTGTCTCAAAAATAAATAAATAAAATTAAAAAATAAAAAAAAAAAAGAAGGCCATGTGAACATAGAAGAAAAGGTTGCAGTTATGTAACCACAAGCAAAGGAACACTTGAGGTTACCAGAATCTGGATGAGGTAAGGAAAGAGTCTCCCTTAGAGCTTCTGAGGAAGTATAGCCCTATAAACATCCTGATTTCGGACTTCTGGTCTCCAGAACTGTGAGAGAGTCAATTTCTGGTTTTGGGGTGTTTTCTGGGTTTTGGGGGTTTTTTTTGAGACGGAGTCTCGCTCTGTTGCCCAAGCTGGAGTACAGTGGCGTGATCCTGGCTCACTGCAACCTCCATCTCCTGGCTTCCAGTGATTCTCCTGCCTCAGCCTCCTGAGTAGCTGGGATTACAGGCATGCACCACCATGCCTGGTTAATTTTTATATCTTTAGTAGAGACAGGGTTTCACCATATTGGCCAGACTAGTCTCAAACTCCTGTCTTCAAGTGATCTGTCCATCCCGGCTTCCCAAAGTGTGCTGGGATTATAGGAGTGAGCCACTGTGTCTGTAGCTTTAGCCATCAAGTTTGTGGCAATTTGTTATGACAGCCCTGGGAAGCTAATACAATATGTAAAGTTTTCTCATACAATACTAAATATTAAATAACTCATAAACTCACTAAATATACAAGTGAGTTTTTAGAGGCACATATTTAAAATAATTTGAAATACGAAAAGTAATTAGAATTTGTAAAGCTTCAGACACTATGGTTGTATACAAATAGTTTAGCGGGAATAAATTCAACCCCTGAGTTATTCGGCTATAACTTGAGCAATATAAAATCAACAGTGGATAGTAAATGCATAAGGACAAACTGGTTTTAGTTATTCATTCTACCAACCACTGTGACTTTAGACTTAGTCAAGTTGAATGGAAACAAAGAAACTTGAATAGGTCAGAGAAGTATAGGATTACCTTGCATTTTTTCTTACGCTGCTTTAAAGAGGGTGGTATTAACCAGGCAAAAAGTCCTTTCAGAAGAGCTTGATGTTCTGGTTCACACAGAGGTCCTTTCAGTGAATTCAACCAAGAAGACACAAGCGGTTCCCATCCTAACTGTGAGGGCTCCAAATAAATCATACCACAACGGCTTACAGTGGCAGGCTAGGGAAAAAAGACACAATTTTCTTTTGGCACAGTTGCTTTTATACCAGTGGCACCTGGCAATTATTAACTACTTCTTAGGATGACTTATGAGATCCTTCATAATCTAGCTCCCATCTGCCTCACAGAGCTTCACACAGTCTAGACGTTCCCCATACAGAAAACTATTTGCAGTTCAGTTTCCCAGACATGTAAAGGCTCCATATCTTTAAACATTATCTTGATTTGGAAACGCCTAGGATTTCCAAATCCAATCTCCCTGGAGAAATCTTACATCTTCCTCAAAATCAGACCAAACACTCAGTTACCTTCCATGGTGCTCCTCTATCCATCCTCCTCACAGATGCTCACTCCTCTCCACACTTTTTTTTTGTTTTTTTGAAACGGAGTTTTGCTCTTGTTGCCCAGGCTGGAGTGCAATGGTGCAATCTCAGCTCACTGCAACCTCCGCCTCCTGGTTCAAGCGATTCTCCTGCCACAGCCTCACGAGTAGCTGGGATTACAGGTATGCACCACCACGCCTGGCTAATTTTGTGTTTTTAGTAGAGACGGGGTTTCTCCATGTTGGTCAGGCTGGTCTTGAACTTCCCACCTCAGGTGATCTGCCCAAAGTGCTGGGATTACAGGCGTGAGCCACCGTGCCCAGCCATCCTCTTCACACTCTTAAAGCACTAACATGTAGCTGTGTATTGGGATTATTTATTAACATGCTTCTCATTCTCCCTAAACAAGTATAAACTGTGTCTTATTCATCTTTGTATTCCCAGTGCCTAACCCATTTTCTGACATATAATAAAAAATACTTATTGGCTAAATTAAAGAATGAAGAAATGAACAAACTGCTATTGTATTAAATTATGAACTTACGGATGCCTGGGAAAGGTCCATTGTTTCAAAGATGAGGCTCATTTGGGGGGACATCTGAATGATTTCTCCACTCATAAGGCAAAGCTAAAGGCAATTATTTTTCAAACATTTATTTTTTTAAATTTCAAGTTTCTCAGATAACAATTTATACTATGTATAAGATAAAGTAGCTCCTGTGATATAATGGACTAAGAATTAGAATGGAAGCCAGAAAATCTTAATTCTAGGTCTAGCCCTGTTAATTATTACTGTTAAGCAAATACTTAACATCTCCGAGTCTCAGTCTCTTCATCTATAGAACAGGGATAATATCTCTCTTGTATAACTGTGGGAAGGGGGACTATAAGACAAAGTCCAAAACCTATAAAATCCTATACAAATATCAGCTATTAAGAAAATTAAGTGAAATACTCCTGAATTTATAAAGTGACCATAGACCTTTTTATTAAATTAAAAAACAGAAAATAGAGAATAGCATGAGTACTCATATACCCAGCTCCTAGATTTAATCAATGTTAAGATTTTGCCATACTGCCATTGCCCTTTTAAAAAAACATTTTAAAGAGCATTATAGACATCATGGCATTTCACATCCAAGTGCCAATGTCTCCAAAAAATAAGTATATTTTCTATGTAATCACAATAACATTATCACACCTAACAAAATTAATAATTCTTTATTATCATCTAATACTCAGTCAATATTCAAATTTCCTCAGTTGAAAGCAAAATTCAATCCAAGACTATGCCTTGAGTTTTTTATGTCTCCTTGGTCTCTCTTAATCTAAAACATTTCTTCTTTTATCGAACATGTCAAAAACTAAATTTATCCACTGCTTCCTTTCCCTCGAATTTCTATCTTGTCTATTATTAAAGCCATCCTATCTCCTCAATCTGTTTGGCTTGCACCTTTGGAATTATCATTAACTTTTAATAGTATTAATAATTATTATTAAGTTGATACCTAAATTAACTTATTACTAAGTCTTTTAAATTCTTCTACATTTAGTTTTCAGTGCTTCCTTTCTGCTTTTACAATCATCACTTTTAGTTCCAGTTTTGCCCCTATCTAA
Organism: Papio anubis; assembly: GCF_008728515.1. Taxonomy (NCBI): domain Eukaryota; kingdom Metazoa; phylum Chordata; class Mammalia; order Primates; family Cercopithecidae; genus Papio; species Papio anubis. The sequence goes on along the minus strand of NC_044977.1, from coordinate 82,857,357 downwards.
TCACATGTCAACAATGAGAAATTTAACATTTGTGGATTCCGTTTCTTAGCTGTAAAATAAATGAATGATCTAGAGGTGGATTGTCCAATATAGTAGCTGCTAGCCATATATGGCTATTTATATTTAATTTTAACCAAAACTAAATAAAATTTAAAATTCAGTTCTTCAACTGCACTAAGCCACACTTCAAATGCTCAGTAAGCCACATGTGGCTAGTGGCTACCTTCTCAGAGAACGCAGATAGTTGCAGTATTGTAAAAAGTTCTACTGGACGTACTCGTCTAGAATACTTTCAATCTTTGACCAGATTATTTCAGCAGACATCCTCCTAACTCTCCAAAAATTTGAAAGGTAGGGTCAGCATCCTCCTCACTGCCCTGTGTTGTTTCCCAACTACTTCTATTCCACCCCAGTTACAACCCTTGACAACCCCTGCTTTTTTCCTGCCACTCAACAGCACCCAATGATTCCCTCCTCAATAGCTAAAGTCCTTGGAACTTGGCCTAATCTCTTTCTCTACTATAACTCTGGCCTGATCTGGTGTTTATAAAGACTGAGAATCTCAACACAGCAGCCCATCAGATTCTTGACCACCTTGCTCCACTCCAGCTGTCCACTTTATGTATCTGGGACCTTCTCTCCAGAAATACTACACAATTCTGAAGTATTAAATTCAAGTATCTCAGTCTCTGCCCACAGCCTCCAATCCATCCAGTTATTTCATTCATTGTCTCCTACTATACTTGCTCATTTTCACAAGATTTTTCACATCCCTGATGTTTTCACTTCTTTCATTAGGTAGCTTCTGTCCTGTGGTCTAGTGCTTCTACCATTCTCATGTCAATATCTTTAAAGTCTTACTATATTTCCAGGCCTGCAATATTACCTATGCCTAAGCTGCTTAGACTGGCAGAGAGTATCTCACAAAGGCAGACCTTGGTACTACTAATAATAACTTACGGTCTTCTACTCAATCAGGCTCTCAGTGCTAGCCAGAAATCCTTCTATGTTTTCCTAGATAGCTCTCTTTCCCATCTTCCACAATGGCTAATTTAAATCTCTTCCTTTATCCTCAATTTTGCAAAGAACCAAGGCCCATCACTTCACGAAGAAAAGAGAAATCATCAGAGGGATTTGCCTTCAAATTTCCACGATCAAATCTATACACTCACCTATAACTGTCTTTTCATAATTCCTTCTCATGCAGTAAGAGACAATCCATCCACTTGGCTCTGAACCCTTAGACTTCACTCTACAATTAGAATAACCTTCCTGCTTCTTCATTTACTTTCCACCCTCAGCTCAACCAATATTACTGAATGAATGAAAGAAGGAATGTGAATGACTAATCACCTATGACAAAGTACTTCAGTATATCTTTTTTTTTTTTTTTTTTTTTGAGACAGAGTCTCACTCTGTCGCCCAGGCTGGAGTGCAGTGGTGTGATCTCGGTTAACTGCAACCTCTGCCCCTGGGTTCAAGTGATTCTCCTGCCTCAGCCTCCTGAGTAGCTGGGATTATAGGCACGTGCCACCACACCCAGCTAATTTTTTTTTTTTTTTTTGTATTTTAGTAGAGACAGGGTTTCACCATGTTGCTCAGGCTGGTCTCGAACTCCTGACCTCAAATGATCCACCTGCCTTAGCCTCCCAAAGTGCTGGGATAACAGGCATGAGTCACCAAGCCCGGCCTTGAGTATATCTTTAAATGCTAATTAAATGAGTTTGCTTATTTAGTAGGGCAGTCATTTCATGTAAGTACGGAAATAATTTGTGATATATTCAGACACTAGGATACAAATATAGATATAAAAGAAATGTTAACAAAACTGAACTACAACAATATGAACATCACACATACATTGATTTAAAAAAAACACTAAAGAGTATGATTCCAATATATGAAGTTCAAGAGTTGGCAAAACTAATTCATCATAGAAGTCAGAAGAGTGATTATCTCTGGAGGAAGATAAACAAACTAGGGAGGAACATGAGTGAAACTTGTAGGATATAGGAAATTTCATGTGTCATTTTTTGGGTGACGATTATGTGAGCATACAAACACATTTAGAAAATCATAGAATCTACACTTGAAATTGGCATACATATTATACCTTATATATGTTGTCTTTCAATTAAAATAAATATTAGAATACTTTCACTTTCTAGTTCTTTTGTATATCTCATAGCGCCTAAGGTGATATACTATATATAAACACTGAAGCATTCCATGTTTTCAAAAGGAATTAGGCTTTTGTTATTTTATCCTAAAATATTAAAGTTCTATAAGAAACCATAAGACTGAAGTCTCTTAACAACTTATTCTCACCCTAGATTACTATGTCTTCTGGCTAACACAGTAATTTTAATACACTATACTTTCATTCTATAAAAAAAATTAAGCCAAGGACTTACTATAGCACAGTTTTCATTGAAAAGAGAATTTATAAACCTACTCAACTTGCTGCATCCTTTATTTTAAATAGAGTCCTAGTTGATTAATTGTTGAACATATAAAATTGCTTAATCATGGCTGAATCTGCTTCTCTTTTGATCAATGATTTACCTTTTTATTATCATCCAATACTGTGTTCATGCTCTCTATCCACAAAGTGTCAATAGGACCATCAAATACAACCCATTTCCGGTCAGATGTTTCTGATAAGGCAAATTCTCTAAAAGTGTTAGCCACAATACCATCAGTCCACTGAGGGGAAAAAAAGAATTAGAAAGCTTGACTCATAAAATTGGATTTAGGAGTGAAACTATGAAAATACTTCACATTTCTTGTTTTAACACGCACTTCCCATAAGAGAGTTGGGAATACTTATATTTAGTTTACCTCATGAGACACTGGGTCAAACTGTCCAAAAAGTTGGCCCATAGTAATAGATTTGGGGTTTACAGTTCTATAAATGACCTTTTCTTCCTCTCCATAGCCATGTTCATTCATTAAACTTAGCGTATCCGCCAGCACATGCAGAACTTTTGTCTTAGCAGCAAAAGGCTCTCCTACTAACATAAATCTATGAAGGAAAAGAAATAATTATACAATAAGAGTCTTTAAAAAGTTAAATAATTTATATCAGTATATAAAACTTTACCCTGTGATAATTACTACTTATAATTTTTGAAAAATATGAATTTTTCTCAGACATGAAGAAAACATATTTAATTTCTGAACTGGTTGACTCTAAATCAAATTCTTCACACTAATATTTTCCCCAAAAGGGAATGTAATAAAGAATCTTCAAATGGCAATGAAAACTTAATATCTGTGTACTCTTAAAAAAAACAAACCTGAAGCCCCCTAAGGAGTGAAATGGGAAAGATTTATATTCCCAAAGTCTTCATTTGCCATAAAACTGTTAGTGTTCTTTACCAACTACTTCTGGATCTCCTCCCTCCTGGCACATATAGGATTTCTGGCCCTCTTGTGGAAAGACTAGGTAACTAGTTCTAACCAATGAGTAATAAATGGAAATGAAGGGCATTACTTCCAAGCGGGGATAGGTAATTGCCAGCTAGAGACCTCACAGAGCTCCCTTTTCCCTCTAGCATGGCTGTGACCCACAATGTTGAGGTGGTGCTTACTCTAACAGCCTGGGCCCTGAGTGGTCATAATGAGCAGGGCTGCCCTCGTAACCTACCGTGTATAAATGAGAAATAAATCTTTGTTTTTTAAATCACTAACATTTGGGTGTTGACAGTTCTTACAGAATATCCTCGCCCATCCTTAATAACAGAAATTGGTACCTAGAAGGGGGGAGGGTGTTCTTGCCATAATAATAATAATTTAAAAAAACCTACTGTGGCATTGGCTTAAAGGCCAGGTTATGAGTGACAAATTAACTGTTATCAGAACCTAAGATATGGACAATTATTGTTATGCAATGAATGATGAAACATTTGGTAAATGTATTCCTTGAGATTACCTGGAAGATAGCTAATTACCTAAGGAAATTAGAATTTCAGGTGAAAAAGATAGTAAACAGAATGTTATTAGTATATAATGGCAGGTACTAGTTTCATTTAAAAAAGAACTATAACAAAGAAATGAGCCCAGAAAAAAAAATGGCCAGTTTGCAAGCAGGAGTGAAAAAGGGAGTCCAGAAATTCAGGGACTTCTAGAATTGAATGTATCAAGTTATTCTCATTCGCAATTGGTAAAAGATAAAATTAAGAAAATCTTTAAACAAAAATCTATTAAAACTCAGTTTGGCATCAAGGATCAAATCAAGGGTAGGGTTGTTGTATCATATTATTAAAACCCATGAAGAATTAATATGGGCCGGGTGGCTCATGCCTGTAATCCCAGCACTGGGAGGCCAAGGTGGGTGGATCACTTGAGGTCAGGAGTTCAAGACCAGCTTGGCCAACATGACAAAACCCTGCCTTTACTAAAACTACCAAAATTAGCTGGGTGTGATGGCATGCCCCTGTAGTCCCAGCTACTCAGGAGGTTGAGGCAAGAGAATCACTTGAACCCAGGAGGTGGAAGTTGCAGTGAGCCAAGATCTTGCCACTGCACTCCAGCCTGGGTGATACACCAAGACTCTGCCTCAAAAAAAAAAAAAAAAAAAAGAATATAATTCCCAGTAATCATTATTTCAGGAGGATAAAATGATTCATGAAAAACAGACTAAGATTATGGCTCCCTCCATAAAGCCTGATAAGGTCAAGGATACTTCAAGGAAATTTTAAAAGGTATGGCTTAATAAGGGCAGTAGTTATGGATATAGGAATATGGAGCTGCCTAGAATCAAATAGATAAAAAGCTGATTGTCTTTGAGGGAGTTTACTGACCAAAAAAACTGTGAGTCTAGTCTAAAACACATGTGAATGTTCAAGACTTAAATAATCCTTGGGAACTAGGTGTGGTGGTGCGCACCTGTAGTCCCAGCTACTCAGGAGGCTCAGGAGGGAGGATCGCTTGAGCCCTGGAGTTTGAGACCATCCTGGGCAATATCAACAGACTACATCTCAAAAATACATAATAAATAATTTTTAAAATGATCCTTGGGTATTGGATGCATACGGGTTGATTGTACTATTCCCTCTATTTTTGTATTTGTTTAAAAATTTACATAATGTTTTTGTAACCCTACCTTTAAAAAAATTTGTGACCATTGAGATCCCAACTTTCTACAGGCAGGAAGCAGGCTGAAAACATTTCTCAGCTCCCAAGAACAGTGTTTTCTCTATTGCCTACTTCACATGTGCCCAGAGAAGAAAATGGAAATTGAAAGATCTCTCAGAAGGTTAAACTAAGGCCCATGAAGAATTAAACTGGAAAGTCTCTCCCAGGTAGCAAAAATCAAGCATAAGCAGATCCAGATTTTAAGAAAGGTGGCTCTCTAAGTAAATTTAAATATACATATATATATATACACACACACACACAAAACTTTACTTATATAACATATATAACTTTTACTTATATAATTATAAATACGAAATGTCCATAGCCACTTTAATGACACCCTGTATAATAAATCACATATACAAAATGCTTATGGCTCCTTGGATGAGGCCCTACAAGTGAGAGGTCCTGAAGTTTAAACTCTATTAGTTTCACAATCAATCCATCTCTAGAATTGGGACCCTCACGTGACCAGCTGGATTTCAGAATTGTCACAGAACGTGTTGGCTGTGTCTTCTAGTCTTCAATTTCTGAATGAGAGTGTTTGCTCTGGTAATCCTGTTCTGGTAAGCCCACTATTGTGCACTGGGTTTGTGGAGAAAAGATAACTTGTCTTTCTAGGTTGTAGGTCTCTGGATCAAGAGGAACAGCTTCCAGATATGATACAAAGGCTATCATGCATTGTCACCTAGGGATCCTGAACTTTGAGTCTGGTTCATTTATTGATTAGAACTTTTAGGTGCCTCCCTGGGAAGGGAAGAGTATGTTTTTATGCAAATGGTGGTGTTTATTAGTGCTAGCTCACTGAATGAGCACTTCTTACCAACCCTTGTTGGACATGTAGTATGAGAAATAAACCTTTGCCTTTTAAGCCACTGAGGGGCTGGGGGTGGGCGGGGGTTGCTCTCAAGCTCACCTAATCAGTTTGCCAAGTCTTTGGTTCATGGATTTTAGTTGTTTTAACAGTTTAATCAAGAAATAACATCTAACTATAGCAATATATAATCTTACCCATGTCTAACAATCATCATTTCATATGTTTGAATTATTTTTTCAAGAAAAAATTTAACAGGCTGAAGATTATGTACATTGCAGGCTTCATGAGCACATTCTAAAAATTCCTGAAAAAAAAAAAGTAATGCATTTCTACCACACAATATTATAAATCATGTCATACCTGTCTTACAAGTGTAGATTTTAAATTTACTAGTAAAAAATCTTAATTGTTTATTATTTCTTAAAACTTTATTATTTTTTCAAATCAAGAGGAGAAACGTATAGACTCAAAACACTTTTAATATATTAGTCTTCCCTATTATAAGTTATGAATGATCATAGCTTCATAGCACTGGGTGTATGCTGCATGAAAACAACTCCTTTTAATAGTGTTTCCCAGAATTTCACTTTTGGATAGGATATAGAAAGACATGCCAGACAATCCTTCACACTGTAGTAACCAGAAATAAACAAGTAAGTTTTTAAAATTATAAAAAATTTAAACACATAGAAGTACTTTGTATGCAAATAAATATAAAAGAACTCAGTTTCAGAAAGGGATGATGAGCCTTTCCTAGGTAAGCACAAAGCAACAGCTGTTTTCACCCCAGGGACATTTTCTAAGTCTGGACATGGTAGATACTGGATTGGGCCTGCTATAGACAGAAGGACATAGCCAAAGAAAGAAGAAACCAATAGAGATTTTAATGGTTGTGTGGGCTTATGTGACATGTTTGAATTTGGAGGAGCCCAAATGCCAAGCTGGTTCTCCCCACTATCCATGCTTTTGCTCAGCATGTAGTGACACAAGAGACCAAGGGCTCAGCTGGAAAGACACACAGAGAGATGTCTTTAGTTTCAGAATGCTTAGATCCCAAAATCCTACTACAGGGAAGGGCCAATCATATGGCAGGACAATTCTTACTCTGAAGACATTTGAAACCAGAAGTAAACTACAGCTCAATAATGCTGTAACAAAACTCTGACTTAGGTCAACTCTCAATTGAACTGATTAGCAATGCAATCTAGCTACCTGAAATAGGGGGAAAAAACCATGATTTTTCTGCAGGAAAATTATACCACCTGGCCAGGTGCGGTGGCTCACATCTGTAATCCCAGCACTTTGGGAGGCCAAGGTGGGCAGATCACCTGAGGTCAGGAGTTCATGACCAGCCTGCCCAAGATGGCAAAACCCTGTCTCTACTAAACATACAAAAAATTATCCGGGCACGGTGGCGGGTGCCTGTAATCCCAGCTACTCAATAGGCTGAGGCAGGAGAATCGCTTAAACCCAGGAGGTGGAGCTTGCAGTGAGTCAAGACTACACCACTGTACTCCAGCTTGGGCAACAAGAGTGAAACTCCGTCTCAAAAAAACAAAAAACAACAAACAAACAAACAAAACACCTTAGCCTGTACAATTATGTTATACACAATGTTTAACATACAATCAAAACTTAAAGTTGGAAGTGCTAGCCAGAACAATCAGGCAAGAGAAAGAAATAAAAGGCATCCAAATAGAAAAAGAAGTCAAACTATCTGTCTTCTCTGACAATATGATTCTATGCCTAGAAAACCCCAAGACTCTGCCAAGAGGCTCCTGAAACTGATAAATGACTTTGGTAAAGTTTCAGGAACAAAACCAATATACAAAAATCAGTAGCATTTCCACACACCAATAGCATTCAAGCTGAAAGTCAAATCAAGAATGCAATCCGGTCGGGTGTGGTGGCTCATGTCTGTAATCACAGCACGTTGGGAGGCCGAGGCAGGTGGATCATTTGAGGTCAGAAGTTCGAGACCAGCCTGGCCAACATGGTGAAACCCCATCTCTATTAAAAATACAAAATTAGCTGGGCGGTAGTGGCATGCACCTGTAATTCCAGCTACTCGGGAGGCTGCAGTAAGCAGAGGTTGCACCACTGCACTCCAGTCTGGGCAACAGAGACTCTTTATCAGAAAAAAAAAAACAAAAAAGGAAAGCAACTCCATTTACAATAGACATACACACACACATACATGCACACACCCTAGGAATATGTCTAACCAAAGAGGTGAAGATCTCTACAAGGAGGACTACAGAACACTGCTGAAAGAAATCACAGATGACACAAATGGAAAAACATCCCATGCTCATTGATTGGAAGAATCAATATTGTTAAAATGGCCATACTGCCCAATGCAATCTACAGATTCATTGCTATTCCTATCAAGCTACCATGATTAGTTTTCACAAAACTATAAAAAAATTATTCTAAAATTCAGATGGAACCCAAAAAGAGCCTGAATAGCCAAAGCAATTCTAAGCAAAAAGAACAAAGCCAGAGGAATCACCTTACCCAACTTCAAACTATAAGATTACAGCAACTAAAACTGTATGCTACTGGTACAAAAAGAGTGACACAGACCAATAGAATGACTAGAGAACCCAGAAATAAAGCTGCACACCTACAACCACCTGATCTTCAACAAAGTGGACAAAAGCAATGGAGAAAAGACTCCCTATTCAATCGATAGTGCTAAGATGGCTTGCTAGCCACATATAGAAGAATTATTGGATCCCTACCTTTCACCATATACAAAAATTAATATGGATTGAAAAGTTAAGATCTCAAACTATAAGAATCCTAGAAGAAAACCTAGGAATCACCATTCTGGACATTGGCCTTGGGAAGGGATTTATGACTAAGTCCTCAAAAGCAATTGCTACAAAAACAAAAATTGACAAGTGGGACCTATTTAAACTAGAGAGCTTCTGCATGGCAAAATAAACTATCAACAGAAAAAACATACAACCTACAGAATGGGAGAAAATACTCACAAATTATGCATTCAGCAAAGGTCTAATATCCAGAATTGATAAGAACTTAAACAATTGAACAGGGGGAAAAAACATTTAAAAATGGGCAAAAGATATGAACAGACGCTTCTCAAAAGACATGCAAGCAGCCAACAAATATATGAAAAAATGTTCAACACCACGAACTGTTAGAGAAATGCAAATCAAAAGTACAATGAGATACTATCTCATACCAGTCAGAATGGCTATTACTAAAAAGTTAAGAACAACAGATGCTGGCAAGGCTGCAGAGAAAAGGGAATGCTCATATGTTATTTGCAGGAATGCAAATTAGTTCAGCCACCATGGAAAGCAGTTTAGAGATTTCTCAAAACACTAAAACAGAACTACTGTTTGATCCAGCAATCCCATTACTGGGTATATATCCAAAAGAAAATAAATTGTTCTACCAAAGAGACACATGCATGCATTATGTTTACCACAGCACTATTCACAACAGCAAAGACATGGAATCAACCTAGGTGCCCATCAACAGTAGAATGAATAAAGCAAATGTACATATATACCATGGAATACTATGCAGCCATAAAAAAGAACAAAATCATGTCCTTTGCAGCAACATGGATACAGCTGGAGGTCACTCTCCTAAGCAAATTCACACAGGAACAGGAAACCAAATACTGCATGTTCTTACCTATAAGTGGTAGGCAAACATTGGGTACTCATGAACATAATAATGGCAACAACAGACACTGGGGACTACAAAGGGGAAGAGAGAGGGAGGGGAACAAGGGCTGAAAAACTAACTATTGGGTACTATGCTCAGTACCTGCATGATGGGATCAATAATACCTCAAACTTCAGCATCATGATTATGCCCATGAAACAAACCTGGGCATGTACCCCTTGAATTTAAAAGTTGAAATTCCTTTAAAAATAAATAAATAAATAGGCCTGGAGCAGTGGCTTAAGACTGTAATCCCAGCACTTTGGGAGGCCAAAGTGAGTGGATGGCTTGAGCCTAGGAGTTCAAGACCAGCCTGGGTAACATCACAAGACCTCCTCTCTACTAAAAATACAAAAAATTAGCCAGGTGTGGTGGTACATGCCTGTAGTCCCAGCTACTCAGAAGGCTGATGTAGGAGGATTGCTTGAGCCCAGGAGTTGGAGGCCGCAGTGAGCCGTGATTGCACTGCTATACTCCAGCCTGGGTAACAGAGCAAGACCCTGACTCCAAATAGTCACTTCATAACAGAACCAAAAAAATAACAAAGTCATGAGAAGTAGCTGATGACCAAGAGAAAAAACAAACAAAACAAACTTATAGATGACCCAGATGTCATAATTAACAGATAATAATTTGACAATACATTTACAAAGTATAAAAAAGAATAGATTATAAGATAGAAAAAATAGAGGAAAAAATATAGAATTTTAGCAGAAAAAAGGAATCTCTAAAAAGAACGAATTGGACACACTAGAACTAAAAAAATCAAAATATGTGAAATTAAGAATTCATTGAATGGGCTTATCAGCAAACTGGACAAAGCCAAAGAAAGAACCACTAACCTTGAAGATAGGTATACTAAAGTACAGAGACAAAGTAATGAAAAACAAAAGAAAAAAAAAAGAGCCATGAGAGACACATGAAACTATATAAAATGGTCTAATATACATGTCACTGAAGTTCTGGAAGGAGAAAGGAGAAAAAAATAGGACATAAAAAGATAATTACTGAAAATTTTCTGGCCGAGTACAGTGGCTCATGCCTGTAATCACAACTCTTTAGGAGACCGAGCCAGGAAGACTGCTTGAGCCCAGAGCTTGATACCAACCTGGGCAACAAAGTGAGACCTTGTCTCTATGAAAAATAAAATAATTAGCTGGGTGTGGTGGCACGCACCTGTAGTCCCAGCTACTTGGGAGGCTGAGGTGGGAGAATTTCTTAAACCTAGGAGGTTGACAATGCAGTGAGCTTTGATCATGCCACTGCACTTCAGCCTGGGTGAAAGTGAGACCTTGTCTCAAAAAAAAGAAAAGAAAATTTTCTGACAAAACACATCAACACACAGATTCAAGGAGTATAGCAAATCCTAGGCAATAAAGTACAAAACAAAACTTGGCACATAGTCAAACTGCTCAAAACCAAAAAAAAAAAAAAAAAGAATATTAAAACAACCAGAGGAGCATAAATAAGAAAAATGCCGGACTTCTAAGCACAACACTGAATGGCAGAAGTCAATGAAGTAACATCTTTAAATGCTGGGGCCGGGGCAGGCTGGGGAGGAGATGCCTTGACAATCTAGAATTCTATACCCGTGAAAATATTCTTCAAAAATAAAGATTAAATAAAGATTTCAGACAGACGAAAGGTGAGAGAATTTGTTGCCAGAAGACTCACATACACACAAATACTACAGGATGTTTTTTAGGTTAAAGATAAAAGACCCCAAATGAAAACATCTATCTGCTGGAAAGAATAAAAGCACTAGAAAAGCGTAAAAGGCTTTTTTTTTTTTTTTTCCCCAAATACTAATACTTAAAGCAGAAAACAACAACAATGTATTGTGGTGTTTACAAAATATATAGAAGTAAAATATATGACAACAATAGCATAATGGGCAGGAGTAAGTGGATAATGAAACTATACCATTTAAGGTGCTTATATTTTTTGTTAACTGGTAAAATACTAACTGTAAAGTTGTAATAAGCCAAGGATATATACTGCAATCTGTGGAGTGACCACCAAGGTAAAACTATAAAGCCAATAGAGAAGATAAAATGGAGTGACAAACATTTTTTGAAACCTAAAAGTCAGTAAAATAAATATAGAACGCATTAAAAAGCAAGAAGGCAATTTAGCACTATTTTTCCAACTGGAATCTATGGATTCATTGCTGTATTCATAAGAGTGTATAAGAGTTCTTCAAGAAAATATTAAAATTTTGTGTTTTCATTCTGGTGTTTAAAAATCATACTAGCACATCCTGAATCATCTTGATCGTCACCTTAACCTGCCATAAAATGCATATTAGTATTTGAGCATAAGAATTTAAAAAACAGACAAAAAAATAAAGATGACTTTAAGTTAAGTGATGTCTTAATGATTTGACAGCTCAAACAAAAAGATGTTGCAGTCCTATCAGTAAAGAGAAGATGTGGAAGAATTGAATCATCACTTGGCAAAAGGTGGTTTATGAATGCTGAACTCAAGAGAATCTTCACTGTATATTTCACAATAGAAATTCCCGTAAAGTGACAAATTAGTTTCAACCACATATCACCTATTTCATTGTGTTAAATTGAATTTGAGATTGTTTTGTTTGTAATGTTATTTTATTATTTCTAGTTTAAGACGGAGTCTTGCTCTGTCACCCAGACTGGAATATAATGGTGCGATCTCGGCTCACTGCAACCTCCGCCTCCCGGGTTCAAGCAGTTCTCCTGTCTCAGCCTTCCAAGAAGCTGGGACTACAGGCATGCACCACCATGCCCAGCTAATTTTTGTATTTTTAGTAGAGACAGGGTTTCACCATGTTGGCCAGGCTGGTCTCGAACTCCTGACCCCAGGTGATCCACTTGCCTTGGCCTCCCAAAATGCTGGGATTATAGGTGTGAGCCGCCACGCCCGGCCTGTAATTAATTTTAAATTGTATTTTGGTTTTTTATAACAGCTATAAGCAGCAGATGAGTATATACATATTTAGGCTTCATTATAATATGTATAAATTACATGAAGTTGGAAATGTGAGTGGTTTGTGTCTTTCTGTTATTTTTAATTTTTAATTGACAAATAAAAATTGTATACATTCAAGGTGCAACATGATGATTTGACAAACATATACATTATATAATGATTACCACAATCTAACATATCCATCACTACCCAGTTACTGCGTGTGTGTGTTTGTGTTAGGACTGTTTCCTTTAAAAATAAAGTGAGTGTACTACCTAAATTTGAGACACAAAGCCTTATTATGTTACCTACAGGACGTTTTACTACTTTCATTTCTACCTAATATAATACACAATAGTATTTAGCATGCAATACTATATATTACCCAATAGTGTAATATACTATTACAGTACGCATACTAGTATTTTAAATCACAAGATAGAAAATAAAATCTTTTTTCTCAGCCAGGCACAATGGCTCAAGCCTGTGATCCCAGCACTTTGGGAGGCTGAGCTGGACGAATCACCTGAGGCTGGAAGTTCAAGACCAGCCGGATCAACATGGAGAAACCCCATCTCTACTAAAAATACAAAATTAGCTGGGCGTGGTGGTGCTTGCCTATAGTTCCAGCTACTCAGGAGGCTGAGGCAGGAGAATTGGTTGAACCCGGAAGGCAGAGCTTGCAGCAAACCAAGATTGCACCATTGCATTCCAGCCTGGGCAAAAAGAGCGAAACTCTGTCTCAATAATAATAATAATAATAATAATAATAATAAATACTTATTTTTTGTGTGTGAGACAGAGTCGCTCTGTGGACCAGGCTGGAGTGCAGTGGTGGGACACCACCATGCCTGACTAATTTTTTGTATTTTTAGTGGAGACGGAGTTTTGCAATATTGGCCAGGTTGGTCTCAAACTCCTGACCTCAGGTGATCTACCCATCTCGGCCTTCCAAAGTGCTGGGATTACAGGTGTGAACCATTGTGCCTGGCCTGTTTAACCTACATCTTGACAGGTTAACTTTGGTATCATATAATAGAAGGTACCCAAATTTACTTATTGTTATTAACAATACGTGGTCAAAATAGGGGATTTTCCTCAAAACAGAATAATTTCACTCATTTAATAAATCTTGGTAAACAATTGAGTCATCAGATGAATTTATTATGCTGAATAAGTCTTTCTCATGTGTTTACTTACATGATAGTCAGCTTCAGGAAGTTTAATACCAGGAAATAAGTCACTAGTTATTCCATTAAATAAAGGTATATCATGTGATAAAAACTTTGGTTCATTTACATCTTTAATTGATCGAAGAAGCTAAAATTACCCAAAAAGTGCAATGTAAGTTAGTTGCCAGCATTTGCAACCCCACTTCTCCCGCCCCGACCCGACCCGACCCACCGCAACCCCCAGCCAAAAGTCAAAGTTTATTTTACATTGCTTTATGGAATCCCTATAATAAAAAGCCAATACTATGCTTATCGAGCCAACAAGTCTTCATATTCATATGAAGTATAACAATAACATAACCCAAAAACCTACCATTTCAACCTCATATGAAAAGACAAAGCACACCCTCTCAAGTGCCTATTTGTAGTTCCTGATTAACCTCACTAAAGAAAATTATCTTTCTACTGAAACTTTCACAATGCATATATCTAATACTTACAAGTATATCTTCATTTTCATTCGGGTATTTTAGTTTTAGATTGCCAGCAGCCACTAAAACGGCTTTTACTGCTCGCATTCCATAGTCATAATGAAATTGTGATGAGAGCTGCTCTGAGCAAAGCCTATAGGTCATTACTATTTTCACAGACAGAGGTTTTGCATTCAAAAATCCGTAGGAGTAGAGAGATATTTCTGCTATAAGGGCATAGTTTGGAACCATCATAGCCACTGTTCTAAAAAGAACCTGAAGTATAAAATAAATGAAATATATCACTTACATAAATGAAGCTGTTTTTAAGCTGAGCATAAGCATTCAAGGTGTGGTGTTGTCAAGTTTATTCTCCAAATGCAGCACCTTTTTCTAAACTATAATTTTTTTCAGTAGTACTTTTAATATTTTTATGCAGTTAGTATTTTTTTGGATGTCTAAATAAGTTTTGGGAGGGAAATTACAATGTTATGAAAAAAATATCATTTTGAATGGATTATGCTGGGGTTTTTTTAATTCACAAACTTACACTCTTAAAAAATATTGGCTGGGGTACAGTGGCTGACGTCTGTAATCCCAGCACTTTGGGAGGCTGAGGCAGGCGAATCACGAGGTCAGGAGATCCAGACCAACCTGGCTACCACGGTGAAACCCCGTCTCTACTAAAAATACAAAAAATTAGCCAGGCGTGGTGGCATGAGCCTCTAGTCCCAGCTACTCGGGAGGCTGAGGCAAGAGAATCACTTGAACCCGAGAGATGGAGGTTGCAGTGAGCCGAGATCATGCCACTGCACTCCAGCTTGGGCAACAGAGCGAGACTCTGGCTCAAAAATATACATACATACATACATACATACATACATACATACATACATAAATAAATAAATAAAGATATTACCTTAAGATTGTCCGGCAATTCAGAGCGTCCTGCATAACCAGGATTCATGGTAATAGCTACAAAGCAATTCGGATTGAGCTTAAGTTCTGTCCCTTCAAAAACAAACACATCCAACTTCTGTTGAATGGCTCTCTGAATGCAAAGGATCTGTTGAGCTACCACTGACAACACTTCCAACTCAATTCGATTGAATTCATCAAAGCAAGCCCAAGCACCAGAAGAAGCCAATCCTTTAAAAAACTAAGGACAAAGAAAAAAGGAAAGTGAATTTTTTCTCAGGAAAGGATATCATCTCTTAAAACAAATATCTAACACTTTAAGTCAGAATTGAAAGTTAAATTCAGTAAAAGTTTCAAGGATAAAAACAATGTCTTTACTCCTAAAATGCAAGTCCAAATAATATTCAAACCACATTCATAGGTTTAAAAATGAGTTTGCTTCCATTTATCCAATTAGACCTAGCTGTAAGTTTGTAACATTTAATATTATTGACTCAGCAATTTAACTACCTTTCCCATTGCTAGATAATCTAGCCCATCAGAACAGTTGAACACCACACACTGTACAGCAAGAGCTTTAGCCAAGTCCTTGGTGGTTTCAGTTTTTCCTGTGCCTGCTGGCCCCTCTGGAGCACCTCCAAGGTTTAAATAGAAAGCACCTATCTGAAATGAAAAATACATGTGAAAAGAAATCCATGCTTAAATTTTAAAAATCAACAGACACTTGTTTATCGAATGGATTTAGTCTGTTCCGTAGCTTCAGAGAAGCCATTACATAATTACATTGTTCAGTTAATTTTTAGCACAAATTTTTCTAGCTGCTCAAAGAGAAAGCATTTTAAAATGTTCAAAAAAGTGAAAAGGTATCAAAACTTCCGTGTCTTCTGACACTTTCATAGGTATCCCATTTGCCTTTAAAAACAAACAAAATCTAGCCTTGTGGGGGTAAAATTGGTTCAGAAAGGTTTTAATTAGAAGTGTTTGTGGAGATGGTTGTGGAGGACAATAATGACACATTCTAGATGGCTTGCCGCAAAGAGGGTAAAACACCAGAAAGTGAGATCTATAAATGGCACCCATCATTGGGAAAAGAAACAGATGACTTATTATATAATTTTGTCTATAATTTGCCTGGCTATTGCCTTTTACACTTGATATGTTCTCCATTTTCTATTTTCCCATAAAACTGTTCTATATTTCTCATTACTGGTAGTATCACTTTCTACCTTGTATTATACTTAATTACGTACATTTTTTTTCTCATCAATTAGTCTTTAAGGTGCTTAATGACAATATCAGCAGTATTTGAATTATTCCTGGGTCCCCAAAATGACTGGACTAGTGGCTGGAAATTTTTAGAAACATAAATTACAGTCAGCTCTAACTATGGAGTCTATTTCATGGGAGTTTCAAATTTAACTTCTTTTAGAAAAAGTAGGGCTAAGTGACGAAGGCTGCGCATATAAGCGGGGCAGGGGAAATAAGAGAACTCTGTACTTTGCTCTTAATTTTGCTATGAACCTAAAACTGGTCAAAAAAAGGTCTATTTTTGCTTTTCTGCAACGGGTTTGCCGCCAGAACACAGGTGTCATGAAAACTACCCCTAAAAGCCAAAATGGGAAAGGAAAAGACTCATATCAACATTGTCATCACTGGACACGTAGATTCGGGCAAGTCCACCACTACTGGCCATCTGATCTACAAATGTTGTGGCATCGACAAAAGAACCATTGAAAAATTTGAGAAGGAGGCTGCTGAGATGGGAAAGGGCTCCTTCAAGTATGCCTGGGTTTTAGATAAACTGAAAGCTGAGCGGGAACGTGGTATCACCATTGATCTCTCCTTGTGGAAATTTGAGACCAGCAAGTACTATGTGACTATCATTGATGCCCCAGGACACAGAGACTTCATCAAAAACATGATTACAGGGACATCTCAGGCTGGCTGTGCTGTCCTGATTGTTGCTGCTGATGAATTTAAAGCTGGTATCTCCAAGAATGGGCAGACCCGAGAGCATGCTCTGCTGGCTTACACACTGGGTGTGAAACAACTAATTGTTGGTGTTAACAAAATGGATTCCATTGAGCCACCCTACAGCCAGTAGAGAGATGAGGAAATTGTTAAGGAAGTCAGCATTTACATTAAGAAAATTGGCTACAACCCCGACACAGTAGCATTTGTGCCAATTTCTAGTTGGAATGGTGCTAACATGCCTTGGTTCAAGGGATGGAAGGTCACCCGTAAGGATGGCAATGCCAGTGGAACCACGCTGCCTGAGGCTCTGGACTGCATCCTACCACCAACTCGTCCAACTGACAAGCCCTTAAGCCTGCCTCTCCAGGATGTCTACAAAATTGGTGGTATTGGTACTGTTCCTGTTGGCCGAGTGGAGACTGGTGTTCTCAAACCCAGTATGGTGGTCACCTTTGCTGCAGTCAGTGTTACAACTGAAGTAAAATCTGTCGAAATGCACCATGAAGCTTTGAGTGAAGCTCTTCCTGGGGACAATGTGGGCTTCAATGTCAAGAATGTGTCTGTCAAGGATGTTCATCGTGGCAACGTTGCTGGTGACAGCAAAAACGACCCACCAATGGAAGCAGCTGGCTTCACTGCTCAGGTGATTATCCTGAACCATCTAGGCCAAATTAGTGCTGGCTATGCCCCTGTATTGGATTGCCACACGGCTCACATTGCATGCAAGTTTGCTGAGCTGAAGGAAAATATTGATCGCCGTTCTGGTAAAAAACTGGAAGATGGCCCTAAATTCTTGAAGTCTGGTGATGCTGCCATTGTTGATATGGTTCCTGGCAAGCCCATGTGTGTTGAGAGCTTCTCAGACTATCTACCTTTGGGTCGCTTTGCTGTTTGTGATATGAGGCAGATAGTTGCTGTGGGTGTCATCAAAGCAGTGGACAAGAAGGCTGCTGGAGCTGGCAAGGTCACCAAGTCTGCCCAGAAAGCTCAGAAGGCTAAATGAATATTATCCCTAATACCTGCCACCCCACTCTTAATCAGTGGTGGAAGAACAGTCTCAGAACTGTTTGTTTCAATTGGCCATTTAAGTTTAGTAGTAAAAGACTGGTTAACGATAACAATGCATCGTAAAACCTTCAGAAGGAAAGGAGAATGTTTTGTGGACCACTTTGGTTTTCTTTTATGCATGTGGCAGTTTTAACTTACTAGTTTTTAAAATCAGTACTTTTTAATGGAAACAACTTGACCAAAAACTTGTCACAGAATTTTGAGACCCATTAAAAAAGTTTAATGAGAAAAAAAAAGGTCTATTTTTAAAAATAAGTAAACCACAAAATGATAAATATTTTTTACTTTATTTTAAAAATCCAAGAGAGACAGCTAGTGTAGAAAATGCAATATCAGTGATACTTCATCCATTTTATTTTATTTTTTGAGACAGGGTCTCGCTCTATTGCCCAGGCTGGAGTGCAGTGGTGAGATCTTGACTAGGTGCACCTCTGCCTCCTGGGCTCAAGCAACCCTCCTACCTCAGCCTCCCGACTAACTAGGACTACAGGTGTACGCCACCACACTCAGTTTATTTTTTGTATTTTTAGTAGAGAAGAGGTCTCACTATGTTGCCCAAGCTGGTCTCAAACTCCTGAGCTCAAGCAAGCCTCCTGCCTTAGTCTCCCAAAGTCCTAGGATTATAGGCGTGAGCTACCACACCTGGCCAACCTATTTTAAATTTATAATGGATGCCATATTGTTCATGCCCATTAACTTGATTGCTGAAAACCTCGGGCTCTTCCTTTTCAATTTTAAGAAAATGTTCACAAACATGTTCCCTTTATTATGAATAATAAATATATTAGGAGACTTTTTCTCAATGTCTAGTGTTGTATTCAAGCATTTAATATGATTCCGGGTGGGCACAGTGGCTCACGCCCGTAATCCCAGCACTTTGGGAGGTATAGGCAGGTGGATCACTTGAGGTCAGGAGTTCAAGACCAGCCTGGCCAACATGGCGAAACCCCGTCTCTACTAAAAATACAAAAATTAGCCAGGTGATTACAGTGGCACACACCTGTAATCCCAGCTATGTGGGAGGCTGAGGCAGGAGAATCACTTGAACCTGGGAGGCAGAGGTTGCAGTGAGCCAAGATCACACCACTGTACTCCGGCCTGGGAGACAAAGTGAGACTGTCTCAACAACAACAACAAAAAAAAGTGACCTGGTGGGGTGGCTCACGCCTGTAATTCCAGCACTTTGGGAGGCCAAGGTGGGCAAATCACCTGAGGTAGGGAGTTTAAGACCAGCCTGAATAACATGGAGAAACTCCATCTCTACTAAAAATACAAAACTAGCTGGGCGTGGTGGCGCATGCCTGTAACCCCAACTACTCAGGAGGGTGAGGCAGGAGAATTGCTTGAAGCAGGGAGGCGGAGGTTGTGGTGAGCTGAGATCCCACCATTGCACTCCAGCCTGGACAACAAGAGCGAAACTCCTTCTCAAAAAAAAAAAAGAAAAAAAAGAAAAGGTGTTGAATATGATTCTCATTTTTACAACTCAAAGTTGTTAACCTCCACCTTACAAGCATATCACAGCTTCTGACTTCACAGAGGTAACAGATATGACATCCTATCTTGAATTCATCTGCTCAACAAATATTTAGGGATAATGTGTCCTTGTTCAGCACTAGAGTAGAGAACAAGACAGACATAGTCCCTGCCCACAGGCAGCTACCCAAGAAAATAAAGAGTTTGGTGAAATCTTTTCTCCTAGACCCACTGTTGCCCTACCCAGAGCCCCTTTACCCAGCCATTGCATTCATCCATTTGCTGTGTCAGTTGCAAATAGTTCACAGCTGCTCTTTTCTCCTTATCAGCAAGAAAATGCCTGAAAGCTTACTCATATCCCTGCCCCAGGGGTGACCCTTAGTCAATGAAATTAAACGGGTACAAAAGCCAGACCCTGCTGGCTTTGAAGTGGAATAACTCATGCCATTCATGCTTCAGAGCACCCTGCGAGATCAGGCTGCAACTGTACGTCTGTTGAAACCACACCTTTGCTTAGCTTTTTACTGTCCCATCCTGGTGCCCTTGTTTCCCTACAGGTTTTTACTAAGAACATTACCTAATCCTTTGCACAAGAATTGCCACTTCATTTCTGTTTTAAGAGAACTCATTTGAAGACACTTTAGTTTCACTTACTCAGCACAGGTAGAGTGGTACTTCTTGATGCTCCTTCTCAATTCCCGTAGGTAGGGTTGCCAGATTTAGCAAATAAAAATACAGAATGCCCAGTTAAATTTTATTTCAGATAAACAGCCAGGACCAATGGCTCACGTCTGCAATCCTAGCACTTTGGAAGGCTGAGGCAGGCAGATGGCTTGAGCCCAGGAGTTCAAGAACAGCTTGGGCAAGCAACATGACTGAAACCCCATCTCTATTTTAAAAAGTACGAAAATTAGCTGGGTGTGGTGGCATCTGCCTATAGCCCCAGCTACTTGGGAGGCTGAGGTAGGAGGATCTCCTTGAGCCCAGGAGGCAGAGGTTGCAGTGAGCCATGATGGCACCACTGTATTCCAGCCTGGGCGGCAAAGTGAGATTCTCAGAACAAAACAAAACAAAGCAAAACAAAAATTCAGTTACAGTGGGTAGCTAGTCAGGTATGAGCAGAGCCGGAAAGTGCTCCCCACCCCACACACACCAGGAATGTCCGGTGACCACCAGGTGATGGTCAGGGGTTGTTAACTGCCTCGCTGAAGTAATAATTGGTCACAGCTGATGCCAGGGATGGGCAGTTTTCTAACAAATAGAAAATACCTGAAACTGGTGATCAGCAGCTTCCCCATAAGATCTCAGGAGCTGGGTGAGTGGGGAGAAGTAATGCAAGATCTAGGAAGTATGCCAATGGATAAAAGTCAAAAGGTCAAGCTGCATACTTGATCTCTCAAGTCACCTGCTTTGGCCTCCTCGAAGTGTACTTTACTCCCTTTCGTTCCTGCTCTAAAGCTTGTTAATGAACTTTCGCTCCTGCTCTAAACCCTGCCTCAGTCTCTTTCCGCCTTATGCAACTCAGTCAAATTCTTTCTTCTGAGAAGGTAAGAATTGAGGTTGCTGCAGTCTCGTACTGATACAGATATGCTCCACAGGTAACATATTTTGGTGTCATGTGACTTGGGTAATTTCCACTGCTAGCATTCAGATAAACAATGAATAATTTATTAGTGTAAATATGTCCCATGCAATATTTGGGACATATTTACTTAAAAAATTATTTGTTGTTTGTCTGAAATTCAAATTTACCTGGGAATCCTGTATTTTATCCAGCAACCACATTCCCAGGGTTTTCATAGTTACAGCTCTGTCTTCCATAGCTTCAGCTCTGGATCTCAGGTCTCAGCACCACACCCATACATTTCATCTCTCCATCCTATTTAACAGCACTAATTTGGTGTCCTAAGGCCCAAATGTACTTTCCTCATCTTCCTGTCATCTCTCCCAAGACTCCACTGCAAAAACTGATACCATTTTCCAAAGCTCCAGTTTAGTCATTATATTGTCAATACTTCCCTTTTTCTAATTACCCCCAATCAGAGTGACTCACAAATTTCATACGATAAAATGTAAACACTCTTGTATGCTACAAAAGCACCCAGAAGTAAATATTCATTATTATAATTTTGCATAAAGAGAATTTGGGATTAGAAAGGGATAACTGTATTCAACTACTGCAGGTAAGACAAGTGAGAAAAGATGTCGTTACAGCAAAAAGTAATTGTTAATGTGTGAATTAAGATAATTTAAAAGCATACCAATGTTCTGTAACACCTGTCAGTTAGAGGTGTAATGACAAGTCGAGGTGAGTTACCAAGATATTCATAAGCATATTTTACATTGCAATTAATGATACGAACTCGGGCATTCTCATTTTCCCAATAATATCGGAGCTGAGCAAGCCACTGGAAATCTGTATCATGTGAGACACCTAGAAAAAATAAAGTAAAATAAGACACATGATCCTTACATGGAAATAATTTTTAAAATAAGTATTTTATCTTTTATAACAGCAAATATTAAAAAATCATGTTTGCCAACTTATAAAAAAGATTGTGTTAAAATAATTCTGTTGAGAGAAAAATACATAGAGTACAAGTCTTTGTTTCCAGATGCTATCAACATTTTATCTTTAAAAATCAAAGAAAAAGTCACCTACCCATTTCAATCATGTCCATGACCACATCTCTAGCATGGACATCAATAGTAACCAAAGCCCCCAGAGTGGTCCTGGTCTGCTTAGACAACTTTCCTCTTACCAGCCCTACAATCTCATTCAGTTGGTTTTGAAGTTCCTTATAATACTTCTTTAATCCCTACAAAATAAAAAAAAAGCAATCTAATTGATGTCATATGATACTTAAAACATGTATTTTATATATTTAGCCTTTTATAAAACAATTCTGACTTCTTAATCTATCTCAATATAGAAATGAGTCCAAGCGCGGTGGCTCATGCCTATAATCCCAGCATCTAGGAGGCTAAGATGGGAGGATCTTCTTTTTTTTTTGAGACAGAGTCACTGTTGCCCAGGCTGAAGTGGCAGGATCTCAGCTCACTGCAAACTCCGCCTCCTGGGTTCAAGTGATTCTCCTGCCTCAGCCTCCTGAGTAGCTGGGACTACAGGCATGTGCCAATAGGTCTGGCTAATTTTTTGTGTTTTTAGTAGAGACGAGGTTTCACTATGTTAGCCAGGCTGGTCTCGAACCCCTGACCTCAAGTGATCCAACCGCCTCGGTCTCCCAAAGTGTTAGGATTACAGGCGTGAGCCATGGTGCCAGGCCCAAGGTGGGAAGATCATTTGAGGACACGATTTCAAGACCAGCCTGGCAAAGCAGAGAGACCACTGTCTCTATAAAATTTTTTTTTTTTTTTTTTTTGAGACGGAGTCTCGCTCTGTCGCCCAGGCTGGAGTGCAGTGGCTAGATCTCTGCTCACTGCAAGCTCCGCCTCCCGGGTTTACGCCATTCTCCTGCCTCAGCCTCCCGAGTAGCTGGGACTACAGGCGCCCACCACCTCGCCCGGCTAGTTTTTTGTATATTTTAGTAGAGACGGGGTTTCACCATGTTAGCCAGGATGGTCTCGATCCCCTGACCTCGTGATCCGCCCGTCTCGGCCTCCCAAAGTGCTGGGATTACAGGCTTGAGCCACCGCGCCCGGCCTAAAATTTTTTTTTAATTAGCCAGATGTGGTGGTGTGTGCCTGTGGTCCTAGCTATTCAGAGGCTGAGGCAAGAGGATAGCTTGAGCCCAGGAGTGTGAGGTTATACTGAGTTATGACTATGCCATTGCACAGCCTGGGTGACAGAGCAAGACCCTGTCTCTAAATACACACACACACACACACACACACACACACACACACACACGGAGAAATGAATTTTGTGAGTGATTTTGTCTAAGCCCAGTAAAATATTAAGAACAAGTTCTCGGGCCAGGTGCAGTGGCTCATGCCTGTAATTCCAGCACTTTGGGAGGCTAAGGCAGGCGGATCTCCTGAAGTCGGGTGTTCAAGACCAGCCTGACCAACATAGAGAAACCCCATCTCAACTAAAAATACAAAATTAGCCGGGCGTGGTGGCACATGCCTGTAATCTCAGCTACTTGGAACAAGGCTGAGGCAGGAGAATTGCTTGAACCCAGGAGGCAGAGGTTGCAGTGAGCCAAGATCGTGCCATTGCACTCCAGCCTAGGCAACAAGATCATAACTCCATCTCAAAAAAAAAAAAGAACAAGTTCTCAATGAAGTTATAATTTTAAGATTATATATAGAAACTGACAGATATATTGTCTTTGCAAACAATAGATAAGCTAACTAAGAAACATGGGATGGGGTCAGGCACTGTGGCTCATGTCTCTAATCCTAATACTTTGGGAGGTTGAAGTGGGAGGATTTCTTGAGGCCAGGAGTTCAAGACCAGCCTGGACAGCACAGCAAGATCTCATTTCTAAAAACAATAAAATAAAATAAAATAAAATAAAACAAAACCTGGAATGAAGGATGTTACTTAAAAGCAAACAATGCTTTACCTCCGTCCCACCACTTATAACTTCCTGTGTCTCAGATGTCCAGAACATTTGAGAAACACAAAGCACAACTTGGCCAGGCCACTCTCGAACCCAGTCTCTTCTTGCAGATTCTGGATAAGCCTGAACAATTAAAATAAATTTATAACTTTAAAAGGCTGCATGAGAAAAAGTAGCTAAATGTCTAGCAATAGAGAAGTGCAATATTTGGTACCTACATAGGCTAGAATATCATATAGTCATAAAATTGTTAAATGACTAAAAGACTCCCTCCAAATTTTATAATTATTATGTTTTTAAAATATTTATTTATAAAAGAATGGAAAGATAAACACCAACATGTTAATAATGGGCAGATTTAACTGTTGATTCTTCTGGAAGTTGATTTCTATGTAATTTTTATGTTCCTTTGCTGTGGAGAGTTGTCAAGTTTTCCATATAGAATACCTATTACTTCTATCATAATAAAATACAAAAATTTTAGTAAACTTAAAAAAAACTAGTCAAGGCCGGGTGCGGTGGCTCACACCTGTAATCCCAGCACTTTGGGAGGTCGAGGCAATAGATCACCTGAGGTCAGGAGTTCGAGACCAGCCTGGCCAATGTGGTGAAACCCCCCCTCTACTAAAAATACAAAAAAAAATTCACTGGGCATGGTGGCAGGCACCTGAAATCCCAGCTACTGGGGAGGCTGAGGCAGGAGAATCACTTCAACCCAGGAGGCAGAGGTTGCAGTGAGCCGAGATCACGCCACTGCACTCCAACCTGGGTGACAGAGTGAGACTCTGTTTCAAAAACAACAACAACAACAAACTAGTCAAATAGATTATGTATATTGATGCCAAGATTTAATTGAAAAGGAGACTATACAATATAGTTAAAAACTGCACTAATAGTGCCCTTGTATTATTTATCCATAGCTTTTCTGAAAACCTATATGACCAGGGCATATAATTTCACAATTATATATTTGTTCAATTATGTACAATTGAACAATCTGTAGTTTCGAATTCAAGGTATACTTTCATTTCTTCTAACACTTTGATATTCAAAATGCATTTAAATGTATTTATGGAGGGAGAGGTTTAATCTTTTTAAAAATAGCTTTTTTTAACAGTAAATGATTTTAGCAGATCCGAACTGTAAATTGAAAACAACTACAGAATGAATTTTGAAGCTGATGCTAATGCAAATTATATTTTTAATAAAATAAGATCATCTTATATATATAAGAATGTTAAAATAGGATATCAGTATTGTTATAAAATGCTTCTTAGTCATATTTAGAAATAAATGCAAATGATAAGCTGACCTAAGCTTCAAAGAAGGATGAATGGTGACTGAGAGCCATTGCCAGGTACACAGAAGGTCAATTTCTATACTAATTAAGGAAATACTTTCATGGACAATGGTGGTTCTTTCCTATGTGTTTTAGTTTGCTTTGAATCATAAATAGTAAAAGGAGAGAAAAAGTCAAGATTTATCTGTAGGAACACTGAAGCTGAACAGAATAGCCACCACAAGAAGATGAGCTTCATAGGACTCTCGGTGAAAGAAAAAGAACAGTCACTCACATATAGTGAGTTGCTGAATATAAAGCTTCGATGCCTTTTAAAACTATTCTACTACTTTACAACTGCTCCTTTGTGGTCCTAAAGGCAGAAATACATGTGTTTATCATTCAAGATTAGGTTAACTGAATTAACATAAGTGAGATACACGTAGTGCCAAGTGTTATCTTTCTTTCAAATTTATTACATAGCCCCCTTTAATGTTTGTTCATCTTATTTGAGTTCTTAAGTAGTTGTTTAAGTGTAAAATGCAGTACATGAACTAGGTCACGCATTTACCACTCATATCTGAAGAGAACTGTCCTGCAGATCCACATGTGCTAATGTGCAGGATTGTTTGCCTATGAAACATATCCACTAGCCTAGCTCATAGCATTTCAATTTTAATATATCTAAAATTGAGCTCTTGATCTTCCCCTAAGCCTCCACAAACCTGCTTCTCCTCCAGGAATCACCCAGAGTAAATGCCACCCATATGTTCAAATCAGAAGCCTAAAAGTGATTGTATTCTACAACCAGTTCATCATTAAGACCTGTTGAAATTAACTACAAAATTTATTTATAATATTCTACTTTGCTCCATATCTTCTGCCATTTGCCTAGAAACAGACCACATCTTTTTTCCTTTATTTTTGGTTTTTATTTTTTGAACCTGAATCTCTGGCAAACCAGCCCACATCATCTTTCATCTGAACTAATCTGAGTCTCCTAATTTGCCTTCCTGTTTTCACACCTCCACTAATCTATTCTTTATACCATAGCCATAGTGGTATAAAAATATAAATCAGACTATGTCTCTTCCCTGATTAAAATATTTAGATGGTGTTCCATTGCATTTAAAATAAGATGCAAACTCCTAACTGCCTTCCTTTCCAACCTCATGTCACTTTACTCTCCACTCTGCTTACTCTATCCAGACATATTTGTCTTCTTTCAGGATCTCCCAAATCCCCAGTTCTCTCTGATCCCAGGGCCTTTACATAGGATACCTAGATGCTCTCTCACTTGCTCTTTACCTGGCTAATTCCTACCTATCCTTTGTATCTCAGTTTCAACATCACCTCCTCTAATAGCCTATCACTGGACCTTCCCCCATTCTAAATTATATACCTCTTATTTTTCTCTCTCATAATACCTTTCCTCTTTTATAACAATCATATACTATTATCAATTCATAGCAATATCATTATATTAATAATAATGTTAGAAACAAAGAAGTAAATAAAATAAATGATTTAAAATAGTAAGAACTTTAAGTGTCAATTTACTGGTTTTCAAAACCTCTTAAACAAAGCATTTGCAGAATATAGGGTATACATCAAATCCTAGAAAACACACCAGCCTGGCTGCAGCGATCACATCATGAATACTCCGGAGCATTAGGTCTTCCACTTGAATGAGCCACTTTTCCACAGCACCCCGCGCTGCAGACGTGGAAATGAGTGCAATCAGCTCCACTCGCTCGCTCTCAGAGCTATACATGGCTTTAATGTCCAAATTGGGAAGGAACTCCAATTTAGCAATGCCCTCAAAGCATTTTTTTAAATGTGGCTGAACTCTAAGAGGATCTTTAGTCTCTGATAAAATCTCTAACATTTCATCGTTAGATAAGAAGAAAAACCTAGGGAAAAACATGCAAATACAAAAGTTTTAGTTATAATTCATCACACATAAGAAAATGCTTTTAATTACAGCACAATTGATTGTCTATCATACCGAGGGAAGAAAAGACGTTTCTTTTCAAGATATGCATTAAGACCTTTCATGATTTTCTCCAAAAGTTCATTGCAGTTCTGCAGTTTTTCCAATAAACCTGTTAAAGAAGTGGCAGCAAGAACCTAAACGAGACACACTCATTCAAGTCAGCACTTTTATGCCAGATATAAGACTTAAATATCAATCTATACTATACATTAAAATCTTTTAATGTTAAAAGGTTTACCAAAAAAGTCAAAGGTTTATAAAATTTGCAGTGAAATTTTTTGTAATGTAAAAACTATTAAAATTCAATGAGTTATAAATATTTATCCAAGGACACTAGTTAAAATGACAAGTTGTGATTGTCATGCATATTGTCATTTCTCCTATATTATTTCGAATGATGTGAGAAAAGTCTGTTTGGCTGGTGCTCGATTTAATTCTTACTTTTACTACTGTCAACCATAAATGTAACAATCTACAGCAAGGAGTTGGCAAACTATATCCTGCAGACCAAATCCAGCCTGCTGTCAGTTTTTGTATGGGTTGTAAGCTAAAAATTATTTTTACACTTTTGGAAGTTAAGAAAATCAAGAGAAGAATATTTTGTGACATATAAAAATGTCAGTGTCCATAAAATTTTATTGCAGCACAGAAACAGTCATTCATTTTCGTATTATCTCTGGCTGCTTTCTCACTGCAACAGCAACAGAATTGAGTAGCTGCAAAAAATACCTGTCCTGCACAGCCTAAAATATTTACTACTTGGCCCTTAGCAGAAAAAAATTGCTGACCTCTGATCTACAAGAAATCATGTTTCACAAAGATTCTAAAGTGAACAGGTAAAGCAAAATCCTTAACACTCATGAATTTCAGTGCACTACTGACTCGCAGTAAGTCCAGCACAGCTAGTTTTTCATTCAGCATGGGAATAAATTGTTATTTCTTAAATTGAATGCCAGATGAAAAAGTGGATGCATATCTATGAACTATGTGCACTGTGTGTATGAAAAATATATAGTCTGTTTTTCAACATTTACTGGGAAAGACATAGGAATTGAAACCAATGGAGAGAACAGCAGATTCTTCCCCATCACTCCGAGTATACAGAGTCACTAGTAGAATGTCAGCTGAGTCACCTACACTATTCATTCTGTCTCCCTCTCTCTTGTTCTCACTCTCTCCTCTCTCCATTTGATTTGATTTATCTATTTATTTTATGAGGAGGAGAGCAGTGCGTGTTTATAGTAGAAGGCGTGTGAATCAGATGTACATTTGAAGCAACTCCACCAGGTATACTAAAGAGTAACAAGCAGTGTATCTTATTAATTGAAAAGTAAACTTATTTTAATACTTTTATGCTTTCTCATATTTTTCTGAACTTTCCAGTTTGTATACAATGAGCAAGTTTAATTTTTATAATCAGAAAAAAGTCACATGTTTTACTTAATTTCCAAAAACAAAGGTTCACCTACTGTGAGAGAGAAAACAAACACTTCACCTTTGGATCTTTTGCACAAAACTTCATGATATCCCTCCAATGTCTGTCTACTGTCTGAAATTGACGCCCTTCTTCTGGCATCTGTTGCATAATATCCTCAGAACAAAAGATGGGCTCTAAGTACAGCCATTGAGCTTGCACTTTTAACCATTCATCAATTGTTTCTTGTATTCGAATCAAGCGGTCCTCCCAGGCCTTAATGAAAAGTATACTGCACTAAATTCTAGTTATTAAAGAAAGGTTATAAATTATAGCAAGGAAAATACATTTTAAATTTACCATTATTTTTAAATAAGTGCAAACATCTTACAGCTTAAGGTTACTTATGTATGTCTCACAAAGGCTTAAAAAAAATTCTAAGAGGTCTGAGGTTTTCCTAAATCACTGGAACTCACAATTGGAAATGACTGTAACGTTATTTTTATTTTTATTTTTTATTATACTTTAAGTTCTAGGGTACATGTGGATAACGTGCAGGTTTGTTACATATGTATACCTGTGCCATGTTGGCGTGCTGCACCCATCAACTCGTCAGCACCCATCAACTCATCATTTATATCAGGTATAACTCCCAATGCAATCCCTCCCCGTGATAGGCCCCGGTGTGTGATGTTCCCCTTCCTGAGTCCAAGTGATCTCATTGTTCAGTTCCCACCTATGAGTGAGAACATGCAGTGTTTGGTTTTCTGTTCTTGCGATAGTTTGCTGAGAATGATGGTTTCCAGCTGCATCCATGTCCCTACAAAGGACACAAACTCATCCTTTTTTATGGCTGCATAGTATTCCATGGTGTATATGTGCCACATTTTCTTAATCCAGTCTGTCACTGACGGACATTTGGGTTGATTCCAAGTCTGTGCTATTGTGAATAGTGCTGCAATAAACATACGTGTGCATGTGTCTTTATAGCAGCATGATTTATAATCCTTTGGGTATATACCCAGTAATGGGATGGCTGGGTCATATGGTACTTCTAGTTCTAGATCCTTGAGGAATCGCCATACTGTTTTCCATAATGGTTGAACTAGTTTACAGTTCCACCAACAGTGCAAAAGTGTTCCTATTTCTCCACATCCTCTCCAGCACCTGTTGTTTCCTGACTTTTTAATGATTGCCATTCTAACTGGTGTGAGATGGTATCTCATTGTGGTTTTGATTTGCATTTCTCTGATGGCCAGTGATGATGAGCATTTTTTCATGTGTCTGTTGGCTGTATGAATGTCTTCTTTTGAGAACTGTCTGTTCATATCCTTTGCCCACTTTTCGATGGGGTTGTTTGTTTTTTTCTTGTAAATTTGTTTGAGTTCTTTGTAGGTTCTGGATATTAGCCCTTTGTCAGATGAGTAGATTGCAAAAATTTTCTCCCATTCTGTAGGTTGCCTGTAACGTTATTTTTATCAGTTTCCTAATCTCTAGATGAGCCATCTGGAGTCCCAAAACCATCCAAGAATATATCCTGCTCTACAGCAGTGGTTATCAACCACGGGCAATTTTGCCTCCCACCCCAGGGAACATTTGACAATGTCTGTAGACATTTTTGGTTGTCACAACTGATGGGGGAAGATGCTACTAATGTCTAGTGGGTAGAGGCCAGAGATGCAGTTACACAAACTATAATGTACAAGACAGCCTCCCATCACAGAGAATTATAGAGCCCAAAATATCAACAGTGACAGGTTGAGAAATCCTGCTATCAACACAATTTGGAGAAAAGTGAACTGAAATGAAAAATAAAATGAAATAAGCCTCCTTATTCTCATAGATCCCCTAGA
Source organism: Papio anubis (assembly GCF_008728515.1). Lineage (NCBI taxonomy): Eukaryota > Metazoa > Chordata > Mammalia > Primates > Cercopithecidae > Papio > Papio anubis. Next base: position 82,826,598 of record NC_044977.1, on the reverse strand, counting down.
AATGACAAGATATTTCATTAGCCAAAGACCATTAATATAATATCTCTCTTTGGTTCTTAAATATATGCCTAAGGTCTAAGTGTCAAGAGATTAAGTCCATATCTTCGATTTTTAAAAAAATCTCTAAGACAGCTTTTAAATTTGTCTTCTAAATTCTTCTTGTTAGACAAGTAAATTTCTACAAAAAAGTAATATCTTATCAGGAAAGGCTAGGTTAGCCTGCTTCTTGGGATAATGTCCAGCCTTATGTTCTCTTGGAAGAACATTACTCTGTTTTCTCCAAATAATGACAGCCAAAATCTTCTATAAAACACGATTTATGCTCATATTAAAACCAAATTGCCTCAGTTTGAACCCCAGCTCTGTCACTTATTAGCTAGATGAACTTAGGAAAATTACCTATCCTATATGTTGGTTTCCTTGTCTATGAATACAGATAATAATAGTGCCTACTTTGAAGGCCTGCTGCAGGGATCAAGTGGGTTAATAAGTGTAAAGTTCCTAAAGCAGCATCTGAAACATAGTTTGAAATCAATTGATATCAGGGTAAAAAATCCAGTTGTCTTTCCCCAATTTATATAGGCCCCAGTTAGAACAGTTTTCATATCCAATAAGAAATGAAATAATCTTGGAGCCTCAAATACCATTCGTTTTTCTCAAGGGAACAATAATTCATTAAATACTCTAAAAGATCCTCATGCTAGCTGTTTACAACTATAATTAAAGCATAGTTACTACAAGTTTCAAGAATGCAGCATAAAACAAGGTTTAGGTTTTCTTAAGTTAGAATAAGTAATACCACCTGTTTTCCTCTTGAGTCTATCACTGCCATTGGAGAAGATTTTAATAAGACATTTTTCTTTTAAAAATCATTTATGTCTCAGATGTATATATTTCTATATTAAATTTTGAATATCATTTTGTATTTTATGAAATAAAATATCAAGATTATAGGTCTATGATTTGAATAAACACTTAAAAAGCCATTCAATCGGCTACTTATTACCATGAGAGCATATATGTAACAGGATTGCAATCTGTATAAATGACCAAGAGCTGATTATTATATTTAACACACCTTGATCTCATGTTCAAACGGTTTGATGAAAGGTGAGCCTCTCATTGTCTGAGTTTTTATAATTTGATCATCAAGGATGGCCTGAATCTCATCCACTGAAGAAAGAATACAAACTCCAGTGTCACGATATAGACTTATATGAAAAGCAATATCATCCCAAGTTCCTATCATTGTATTCATGGCTTTCTCTAATGAAAATTCCTAAAAGGAAGGAATGAAGAAAGAATGGGAGGGTGAAGAAAGGATCTTATTTACTATATTGACTTTCCCTAGTGAATTCAGTAAGCATTTGATGTATTACATTATCATTTCCTTAAGATAATCTGTGACTACAGTATAACTTTTTAAGTTAGAAGTTTTTTCAACAATTTAAAAATTCCTAAGAAGAACGATTACATAGTTTTAAAAAATTCACTTGCTATGAAAACTACTGCTGTCAATATTAAAAATGGACAAGAGAATAAAATACCTGTAGGACTTTCTCTGAAGTAGCCTTTCTACAGGCAGTCCATAGTCTGAAGATGTTTTCTGTGTACTTCAAGAACCCATTCTTTAGGGCCATACTTACCCTGCTAGAACACACACATATCACATGCCACACATACAACAGTACTCTTAATGAAAAAATTATGTACCAACACTAGCACATCATCCAACAGCATCAGAATGTGGCAGAATTAAGAGGAGGTCAAAGGAGTCATTTCTCATCTGGATTCAGGACAAGTAAGCACACACTTTGTTGGGGGGAAAAGAGTGTTTTGTTTTTGAGACAGAGTTTTGCTCTTTTCGCCCAGGCTGCAGTGCAGTGGCATAATCTCAACTCACTGCAACCTCCACCTCCCAGGTTCAAATAATTCTCCCGCCTCAGCCTCCCGAGTAGCTGGGATTACAGGCACCCACCACCATGCCCAGCTAATTTCTGTATTTTTATTAGAGACAGGGTTTTGCTGTGTTGGCCAGGCTCGTTTTGAACTCCTGACCTCAGGTGATCTGCCCACCTCAGCCTCCCAAAGTGCTGGGATTACAGGCGTGAGCTACCATGCCCGGCTGGAGAGTGGTATTCTATTACTCTCCCCCACCACCTCCCGTTGCTATCCAGTACTGTACACATTCAACCCCAACAAAAACTATGATTACTTGATTAACAAAGTCATCACATAAAGTATTTCAGTTGATCTTTATGTTTACCTTGCTTGCACCTGCACTTATCACTTCAAATTGTTCCAAGTATGGGGTAAGGTTTAATTTTAAAACTTTTCTCAGTGTAGTTCCAGAGTCTGGAGTCAAGTCATAGCCTACAATTTCTGACATCTGTTTCCAATGACGAGCTCTCATTCCTGGATTGCACAGAATGGAAACAGTAGGAATATATTCCTAATGGCAAAAATATAAACAAAATGAGTCACTCATTTGACTTCCACACACATAGATTCCATAGATGAAGCCTTGATGGTATAAGGATCACATTTCTTCAGTTTATTTAATACATTTCTATCAGTACAATCAAAACAGCAATTAGATTTGGAAGGAGAGAGATACTAAGAAAATGAACCTAAAGTTCACCTGCAAAAATAAGCATGTAAAAATAGGCAGGAAAATTATAAGAGTAAAAAAGAAGAATGAAGGGCCAGACGCAATGGTTCATGCCTGTAATCCCAGCACTTTGGGAGGCTGGGGTGGGAGGATTGCTTGAGCCCAGGAATTTGAGGTTACAGTGAGCTAAGACTGCAAACTGCACTCCAGCGTGGGTGACAGAGTGAGGCCTTGTCTCTATTTAGGAAAAAAAAAAAAAAAAAGTATTATTTCAGAAATTCAAATTCATTATACTATTTGCAGAAATATATAATATATAGTTATAAACACACGGACATAGCATGAATGGGGAAAATATCTGTGCCAAAATCCCAAAATGTAACAATGTTTTATCTCTGCTGAGTGACCCCTGCCTTGGCCTCCCAAAGTGCTGGGATTACAGGTATGAATCACCATGCCTGGCTCCCTATTTTATATTTATATGAGTCATGTTTTAACTTTGTAAAAGTAATAACTTAATATGGTAAATTTTTTTAAATTGGAGGACCATAAACTAGCACACTTTTTGTTTTGCTTAGTTAAGGACTTTGTTTTAACCTTCCATTGGTTATCACCATCATGTTTTTGCTTTTCATCACATATTCCCTAGAATTTGTCAGAACATAATATAACAGGCACTTAGTAAGTATTTTTTAAATAAATGAAGTTTTAACATCTAAAAAGTAGAAAGAACATACTCTTTATTTATTTATTTAGACAGAGTCTTGCTCCGTCGCCCAAGCTGGAGTGCAGTGATGCGATCTCGGCTCATTGCAACCTCCACCTTCTAGATTCAAGAGATTCTCCTGCCTCATCCTCCCAAGTAACTGGGACTACAGCCTCCTGATTAGCCTCCTGAGTAGCTGGACCACACAAAAGTGAAAAAACTCTAAGCAGATGAGCAGACAGTAAGAGAATCAGACTTCCACATCTGCAATGCCCCTCCCTCTATTCTGTCAGGTACCAAGAGGGCAGAAAATTTCCCCCCAACTCACTGTTTCTATCCTGATAAGAACAAGGTCAAAGTGGACAATCAGCTACCCCACCACCCTGGATTCCCTAGCAGGAGATCTGTCCTGCCTTAAACCACAGGAAGCATCCCCAGTGCCTGAAAGGATAAATAATTCCTGAGGACAAGCAGAGACAAAGGGAGGAGGTAGGACTACCATCCCCAGCCCTGGAAACGTTACTCTGTAAGCCACAGGAGATGCCAAATCAGAGTGGCTGTTCTGCAGCACCACACTGTAGGAGGTTTGTCCCACAGGTCCCCTGGGCACAAACTCCTAGCCAGCTTCCCACATTGCCAGAATATAACCTGTGGTACTGTCCCCATTCAGTAAGGGCAGCGCTCCCATCAGGTACTAGAGCCAAGCCAAACCTGGGCTTAAGGTGCCACTTGGAGCAGAAAAGGAAGCAGTGACCTAGCAGTACAGAAACTCTAAGCAAATATATCCAATATAAACCAAAACAAGCCAGAGAAGAAACACTGGAATAAATAATACTCCAATGCAAAGACACTGATGTACAACCAGCAAAAACAACAGCAAACAGGGAACCATGATCTCCACAAACAGAAGAAGCAAACAACCAGTAAATGACTCTGACAAGACAGTGATACATGAGCTCTCTGACCAAAAATAAACAACTAAATTCCTAACCAGACTGATTAACAAAAAGGAGAGAAAATTAAAATAATCAATATTGAGAATTAAAAAGGAGTTAGCACTATAGAATCTACAGACATTTAAAAGATAATGAATGTTATTAGCAACTTTATGGCGACAAAATCAATGACTTAGAAGAAATGGACAAATTCCTTAAAAAATACAATCTACCAAAATTAAACACAAAATCTGAATAGCCCCTATATCTATTAAAGAAATTATCTTTTCCTTCCTCTAGAGGGGGAATTGGCACAGGACTTGCTTCAGCCAATGTAACGTGGGTGGATATGAAGTATTTCACTCACAGCTGAGTAGAAGATCTAAACTTAGGTACATGGTTTAGCTCAGCCCTTGCTCTTTCTCTATAACGCGAGATTGGCCCACATTAGCTCAGGGCACAGCCTGTGTCCTGGAACTTATAAAACTCAGGAGCAGAACAGGACTGCAACTGGAAGCAGAGACTCAGCTAACCTGTGGTCCTCATGGAATATGAAGAAGAAATAAATTAGTACTTGAGAAATATATATAGAGAGAGTCTGTTTTCAAAACCTTTCCTACAAACAAAACGTCAGGCTAAATGGTTTCACGAGTGAATGTTTCTCTAAAATAAGAAAGAAATAATACCAATTTATAAAAAACTCTTCCAGAAAATAGAGAAAATAAAACTTCCCAATTTGTTTTATAAGGCCAACATAACCCTGATACCAAAATCTGACAAAGACATTACAAGAAAACTAAGACCAAGATCCTTCCTGAACATAATCTCAAATATCCTAAATAAAATATGAACAAATAACAAACTATAAGAGTATTAGAAAAAAATATTTTGGCATGGGGAAGGCATTTTAAACTACAGTTCAGAACCCAACAGCCATAAAGGAAAAGAATAAAAATAATTACATAAAAATAAAAGGCTTCTGCCAGGCAAAAGCTATCATAAGCAAGGTTAAAAAGCAAATAATAAATATTCATATCACAGACAAAGCCTAATCTATATACACAGGAAAAGAAATCAGTAAGAAAAAGGTCAATAATTCAACAGAAAAACAGGCAGAGGTAAGTTAAAACAGTTTACAGGAAAAGAAATATAAAACACTCTTAAATATATGAAATAGATGAAAATATGCTTAAAATTTTACTTGCAATAAGAGAAATGAAAATTCTCCTAGTAGAGTAGCAAAAACCTAAAGTTTTATGATATTTTGTTATGAAGGTTGGTGAGAGTATATATTGGTATAACCTGTACGGAGGGTAATTCAACTGTTGATTTTAACTTGGCATTTACTCTTCCACAGTTTACCCTGCAGTCCCACCTTCAAACACATGCAATTTACACACACATACACACATTAGTCACATATTATATAGGTGTGAAAAAAATGAAGAAGCGGCCGGGCGCGGTGGCTCAAGCCTGTAATCCCAGCACTTTGGGAGGCCGACACAGGCGGATCACGAGGTCAGGAGATCGAGACCATCCTGGCTAACACGGTGAAACCCCGTCTCTACTAAAAAATACAAAAAACTAGCCGGGCGAGGTGGCGGGCGCCTGTAGTCCCAGCTACTCGGGAGGCTGAGGCAGGAGAATGGCGTGAACCCGGGAGGCGGAGCTTGCAGTGAGCCGAGATCGCGCCACTGCACTCCAGCCTGGGCGACAGAGCCAGACTCCGTCTCAAAAAAAAAAAGAAGAAGAAGCTCCCTATATATAACAAGAAAAGGTCTCCAAGATAAATTAAGCAAAACAAGGAAAGAAAATAGCGGAAGCAGTTCCAAGATGGCCAAATAGGAAGAGTTCCAGGCTACAGCTCCCAGCGTGAGTGACACAGAAGATGGGTGATTTCTGCATTTCCAACCAAGTTACTGGGTTCATCTCACTGTGGCGTATCAGACAGTGGGTGCAGCCCACCAAGCGAGAGTTGAAGCAGGGCGAGGCATCGCCTCACCCAGGAAGTGCAAGGAGTAAGGGAATTCCCTTTCCTAGCCAAGGGAAACCATGACACACAGCACCTGGAAAATCGGGTCACTCCCATCCAAATACTGCACTTTTCCAAGGGTCTTAGCAAACGGCACATCAGGTGATTATATACGCCTGGCTCAGAGGTTCCCACGCCCACAGGGCCTCCCTCATTGCTAGCACAGCAGTCTGAGATCTAACTGCAAGGTGGCAGGGAGGCTGGGGGAGGGGCACCCACCATTGCTGAGGCTTGAGTAGGTAAACAAAGTGGCCAGGAAGCTTGAACTGGGTGGAGCCCACTGCAGCTCAAGGAGGCCTGCCTGCCTCTGTAGACTCCACCTCTGGGGTCAGGGCATAGCCAAATAAAAGGCAGCAGAAACCTCTGCAGATTTAAATGTCTCTGTCTGACAGCTTTGAAGAGAGTAGTGGTTCTCCCAGCATGGAGTTTGAGATCTGATAACGGTCAGACTGCCTCCTCAAGTGGGTCCCTGAGACCCCCGTAGCCTAACTGGGAGGCATCCCCCAGTAGGGGCAGACTGACACCTCACACGGCCAGGTACCCCTCTGAGACGAAGCTTCCAGAGGAACGATCAGGCAGCAGCATTTGCTGTTCAACAATATTCACTCTTCTGAAGCCTCTGCTGCTGATACCCAGGCAAACAGGGTCTGGAGTGGACCTCCAGCAAACTCCAACAGACCTGCAGCTGAGGGTCCTGACCATTAGAAGGAAAACTAACAAACAGAAAGGACATCCACACCAAAACCCCATCTGTATGTCACCATCATCAAAGACCAAAGGTAGATAAAACCACGAAGATGGGGAAAAAACAGAACAGAAAAGCTGAAAATTCTAAAATTTGGAGTGCCTCTCTCCCTTCAAAGGAATGCAGCTCCTCACCAGCAATGGAACAAAGCTGGATGGAGAATGACTTCGACAAGTTGAGAGAAGAAGGCTTCAGATGATCAAACTTCTCTGAGCTAAAGGAGGAAGTTTGAACCCATCTCAAAGAAGCTAAAAACCTTGAAAAAAGATTAGACAAATGGTTAACTAGAATAACCAATGTAGAGAAGTCCTTAAATGACCTGGTAGAGCTGAAAACCATGACACAAGAACTACGTGATAAATGCACAAGATTCAGTAACCGATTCGATCAACTGGAAGAAAGGGTATCAGTAATTGAAGATGAAATGAATGAAATGAAGCAAGAAGAGAAGTTTAGAGAAAAAAGAGTAAAATGAAATGAACAAAGCCTCCAAGAAATATGTGACTATGTGAAAAGACCAAATCTACGTCTGACTGGTGTACCTGAAAGTGACAGGGAGAATGGAACCAAGTTGGAAAACACTATTCAGGATATTATCCATGAGAACTTCCCCAACCCAGCAAGGCTGGCCAACATTCAAACTCAGGAAATACAGAGAACACCACAAAGATGCACCTCAAGAAGAGCAACTCCAAGACACATAATTGTCAGATTCACCAAAGTTGAAATGAAGGAAAAAATGTTAAAGGCAGCCAGAGAGAAAGGTCGGGTTACCCACAAAGGAAAGCCCATCAGACTAACAGCAGATCTCTTGGCAGAAACTCTACAAGCCAGAAGAGAGTGGGGGCCAACATTCAACATTCTTAAAGAAAAGAATTTTCAACTCAAAACTTCATATCTAGCCAAACTAAGTTTCATAAGTGAGGGAGAAATAAAATCCTTTACAGACAAGCAAATGCTGAGAGATTTTGTCACTACCAGGCCTGCCATACAAAAGCTCCTGAAGGAAGCACTAAACATGGAAAGGAACAACTGGTACCAGCCACTGCAAAAACATGCCAAATGTAAAGACCATCAATGCTAGGAAGAAACTGCAACAACTAACGAGCAAAATAACCAGCTAATATCATAATGACAGGATCAAATTCACATATAACAATATTAACCTTAAACATAAATGGGCTAAATGCTCCAATTAAAAGACACAGACTGGCAAATTGGATAGAGTTAAGACCCATCAGTGTGCTGTATTCAGGAGACCCATCTCACGTGCAGAGACACACACAGGCTCAAAATAAAGGGATGGAGGAAGATCTACCAAGCAAATGGAAAACAAAAAAAAGGCAAGGGTTGCAATCCTAGTCTCTGATAAAACAGACTTTAAACCAAAAAAGATCAAAAGAGACAAAGAAGGCCATTACATAACGGTAAAGGGATCAATTCAACAAGAAGAGCTAACTAACTATCCTAAATATATAGGCACCCAATACAGGTGCACCCAGATTCATAAAGCAAGTCCTTAGAAACTTACAAAGAGACTTAGACTCACACACAATAATAAGGGGAGACTTTAACACCCCACTGTCAACGTTAGACAGATCAACGAGACAGAAAGTTAACAAGGATATCCAGGAATTGAACTCAGCTCTGCAGCAAGCAGACCTAATAGACATCTACACAACTCTCCACCCCAAATCAACAGAATATACATTCTTCTCAGCACCACGTCGCACTTATTCCAAAATTGACCACATAGTTGGAAGTAAAGCACTCCTCAGCAAATGTAAAAAACAGAAATTATAACAAACTGTCTCTCAGACCTCAGTGCAATAAAACTAGAACTCAGAATTAAGAAACTCACTTAAAACCGCTCAACTACATGGAAACTGAACAACCTGCTCCTGAATGACTACCGGGTACATAACGAAATGAAGGCAGAGATAAAGATGTTCTTTGAAACAAAGATACAACATACCAGAATCTCTGGGACACATTTAAAGCAGTGTGTAGAGGGAAATTTATAGCACTAAATGCCCATAAGAGAAAGCAGGAAAGATCTAAAATTGACACCCTAACATCACAATTAAAAGAACTAGAGAAGCAAGAGCAAACGCATTCAAAAGCTAGCAGAAGGCAAGAAATAACTAAGATCAGAGCAGAACTGAAGGTGATAGAGCCACAAAGAAACCCTACAAAAAATCAATGAATCCAGGAGCTTGTTTTTTGCAAAGATCAACAAAATTGATAGACTGCTAGCAAGACTAATAAAGAAGAAAAGAGAGAAGAATCAAAAGATGCAATAAAAAATGATAAAGGGGATATCACCACCGACCCCACAGAAATACAAACTACCATCAGAGAATACTGCAAACACCTCTACGCAAATAAACTAGAACACCTAGAAGAAATGGATAAATTCCTAGACACATACACCCTCCCAAAACTAAACCAGGAAGAAGTTGAATCCCTGAATAGCCCAATAACAGGCTCTGAAATTGAGGCAATAATTAATAGCCTATCAACCAAAAAAATTCCAGGACCAGATGGATTCACAGCCGAATTCTACCAGAGGTACAAGGAGGAGCTGGTACCATTCCTTCTGAAACTATTCCAATCAATAGAAGAAGAGGGAATCCTCCCTAACTCATTTTATGAGGCCAACATCATCCTGATACCAAAGCCTGGCAGAGATACAACAAAAAAAGAGAATTTTAGACCAATATCCCTGATGAACATTGATGCAAAAATCCTCAATAAAATACTGGCAAACCAAATCCAGCAGCACATCAAAAAGCTTATCCATCATGATCAAGTGGGCTTCATCCCTGGGATGCAAGGCTGGTTCAACATACACAAATCAATAAACATAATCCAGCATATGAACAGAACCAAAGACAAAAACCACATGATTATTTCAATAGATGCAGAAAAGGCCTTGACAAAATTCAACAGCCCTTCATGCTAAAAACTCTCGATAAATTCAGTGTTGATGGAACATATCTCAAAATAATAAGAGCTATTTATGACAAACCCACAGCCAATATCATACTGAATGGGGAAAAACTGGAAGCATTCCCTTTGAAAACTGGCACAAGACAGGGATGCCCTCTCTCACCACTCCTATTCAACATAGTGTTGGAAGTTCTGGCCAGGGCAATCAGGCAGAAGAAAGAAATAAAGGGTATTCAATTAGGAAAAGAGGAAGTCAAATTGTCCCTGTTTACAGATGACATGATTGTATATTTAGAAAACCCCATCGTCTCAGCCCAAAATCTCCTTAAGCTGATAAGCAACATCAGCAAAGTCTCAGGATACAAAGTCAATGTGCAAAAATTACAAGCATTCTTATACACCAACAACAAACAAGCAGAAAACCAAATCATGAGTGAACTCCCATTCACAATTGCTTCAAATAGAACAAAATACCTAGGAATCCAACTTGCAAGGGATGTGAAGGACCTCTTCAAGGAGAACTACAAACCACTGCTCAATGAAATAAAAGAGGACACAAACAAATGGAAGAACATTCCATGCTCATGGATAGGAAGAATCAATATCGTGAAAATGGCCATACTGCCCAAGGTGATTTGTAGATTCAATGCCATCCCCATGAAGCTACCAATGACTTTCTTCACAGAATTGGAAAAAACTACTTTAAAGTTCATATGGAACCAAAAAAGAGCCCGCGTTGCCAAGACAATCCTAAGCCAAAAGAACAAAGCTGGAGGCATCACGCTACCTGAGTTCAAACTATACTACAAGGGTACAGTAACCAAAACAGCATGGTACTGGTACCAAAACAGAGATACAGACCAATGGAACAGAACAGAGCCCTCAGAAATGATACCACACATCTACAACCATCTGATCTTTGACAAACCTGAAAAAACAAGAAATGGGGAAAGGATTCCCTGTTTAATAAATAATGCTGGGAAAACTGGCAAGCCATATGTAGAAAGCTGAAACTGGATCCCTTCCTTACACCTTATATGAAAATTAATTCAAGATGGATTAGAGACTTAAATGTTAGACCTAAAACCATAAAAACCCTAGAAGAAAACCTAGGCAATACCATTCAGGACATAGGCATGGGCAAGGACTTCATGTCTAAAACACCAAAAGCAATGGCAACAAAAGCCAAAATTGACAAATGGGATCTAATTAAACTAAAGAGCTTCTGCACAGCAAAAGAAACTACCATCAGAGTGAACAGGCAACCTACAGAATGGGAGAAAATTTTTGCAATCTACTCATCTGACAAAGGGCTAATATCCAGAACCTACAAAGAACTCAAACAAATTTATGAGAAAAAAACAAACAGCCCCATCAAAAAGTGGGCAAAGGATATGAACAGACACTTCTCAAAAGAAGACATTTATGCAGCCAACAGACAATGAAAAAATGCTCATCATCACTCGTCATCAGAGAAATGGAAATCAAAACCACAGTGAGATACCATCTCATACCAGTTAGAATGGCGATCACTAAAAAGTCAGGAAACAACAGGTGTTGGAGAGAATGTGGAGAAATAGGAACATTTTTACACTGTTGGTGGGACTGTAAACTAGTTCAACCATTGTGGAAGACAGTGTGGGGATTCCTCAAGGATCTAGAACTAGAAATACCATTTGGGCCGGGCGCGGTGGCTCAAGCCTGTAATCCCAGCACTTTGGGAGGCCGAGACGGGCGGATCACGAGGTCAGGAGATCGAGACCATCCTGGCTAACATGGTGAAACCCCGTCTCTACTACAAAATACAAAAAAAAAAAAAAAACCAGCCGGGCGAGGTGGCGGGCGCCTGTACTCCCAGCTACGCGGGAGGCTGAGGCAGGAGAATGGCGTGACCCTGGGAGGCGGAGCTTGCAGTAAGCTGAGATCCGGCCACTGCACTCCAGCCTGGGCGACAGAGCAAGACTCCGTCTCAAAAAAAAAAAAAAGAAATACCATTTGACCCAGCCATCCCATTACTAGATATATACCCAAAGGATTATATATCATGCTGCTATAAAGACACATGCACACGTATGTTTATTTCAGCACTATTCACAATAGCAAAGACTTGGAATCAACCCAAATGTCCATCAGTGACAGACTGGATTAAGAAAATGTGACACATATACACCATGGAATACTATGCAGCCATAAAAAAGGATGAGTTAATGTCCTTTGTAGGGACATGGATGCAACTGGAAACCATCATTCTCAGCAAACTATCACAAGAACAGAAAACCAAACACCGCATGTTGTCACTCATAGGTGGGAATTGAACAATGAGAACGCTTGGACACAGGAAGGGGAATATCACACACTGGGGCCTGTCATGGGGTGGGGGGAGGGTGGATGGATAGCATTAGGTGATATACCTAATGTAAATGACAAATTAATGGGTGCAGCACACCAACATGGCACATGTATACATATGTAACAAACCTGCAGGTTGTGCACATATACCCTAGAACTTAAAAAAATTAAAAATAAATAAATAAATAAAATCGTATACATTGTATGCTACAGTTTATCTAAAAAGATAGAAGGATAAGAATACATATTTACATTGTTATATATGTAATAAAACTCTGGAACTATACACAAGAAGGTAATAACATTGATCACTTGAGTTATACAGGTGAGAACCATGAGGAGACTTTTCAGATACATCTTTCTATATTTTTTAGACCATGCAAGTATATTCAACATTGCAAATAATTTTTAAGTTAAAAAAAAATCAGGCAGTCATGGAATCTCTGAGATGACTAGACATAGACAGGAACAGTGCTTGCATCCAATCACAGAGTTTGCACTCTGGGCATGTTGACAGTGGAAATTTAAGGATGTATTACTGACTGTCAAAAAAAACTGTTCTTATTCTCTCTTTATAAATGAGAGGACCAAGGCACAAGTGGCTAAATATCTTGCTCAAGGTGTGCCACTGCCAAGTGGAGAACTGTGTTATAACTAAGCAGTGTGGTTCCAAATCCTTCCCAATAAACTGTTACCCTGTGTTGCTGTACTTAGTGTAGACTAAGTGATCTGCCCTAGTAAATTTATGCCCTTTTTTTTTTTTTTGAGACAGGGTCTCACTCTGTTGTGCCCAGGAGTGTGGCAGTATAATCATAGCTCACTGCAACCTCAAACTTGCACCTCAGCCTCCCAAGTAGCTGGGTCTTCAGGTGCAGCTGAATTCTTTTTTACCATGCCTGGCTAATTTTTTATTTTTTGTAGAGGTAGGGTCTCACTATATTACCCAGGCTGGTCTTGAACTTCTGGCCTCAAATGATCCTCCTACCTTGGCCTCCCAAAGCACTGGGATTACAGGTTACAGGTGTCATCCACTATACCCAGCCTGCTTCCAAACCTTTCTATTTCTCTTCATTAGCACTTGATGATGAGAATAGCTCTATCGAGCCTTTCTTGAGTAATTTTGGAGTCTTGCTCTGTTGCCCAGACTGGGCATGCAGAGGCATGATCTCAGCTCACTGCAACCTCCGCCTCCTGGGTTCAAACGATTCTCCTCCCTCAGCCTCCCGAGTAACTGGGATTATAAGTATGTACCACCATGCTCAACTAATTTTTGTAATTTTAGTAGAGATGAGTTTTCACCATATTGGCCAGGCTGGTTTCGAACTCCTGACCTTAGGTGATCTGCCCACCTCAGCCTCCCAAAGTGCTGGAATTACAGGCATGAGCCACCGTGCCTGTCCTTGAGTAATTCTTAAGATTCAGAATTCATAGGTCAACAATTTATCTGGACTCAAAAGCCTTCATCTAAGCATTTTGCAAATGCTAAAATTTTTTAATGTATTCATCTAGAAAAAATAGTTATAACCTCACTTCAAAGTTTGGATTATGCTTAATTAATGGTAGGCTATTTATTCTGTTTGTTTAGTTTTATTATACTAAATTATAAACAATGGTGTACTCTTCCTATTTTCAGGAAGTATGCAATCTGCCCTAATAGGTCTAAGCAATCTTCTGCTGCCTTTCTTGGGCCAGAGGAACTCTTTCCCCCAGTTTTGCCAGATCTGGCTTTATATGTATATTCTCCTTGATCTGCCCCAAATATGGCTGCCATTCACCACCCAACCAGCCTTTCCTACGCTCCATAGCGGTGCTTCATGATGAGGAGCTAAAGTTGTGGGAATGAGACACCAAAACATCAAAGATGCAAACAGATGTAATTTGAAAGATGAGAGGAATAAAGTGCCCTCTCTTGCCCTTACCTCTTCCTCCCAAAACCAATCACTCAGCTCTGTCACAAATACCCACGCCTAGAACAGAGGTAGGAGTGAGTCAGAGCTTGACCAAGAGGCTGAGGCATAGCAGAGGAATTTAAAATCTTATTTTTTCTGATTGTTTCTCCTCAGTACCTTCATTTGGCCATACTCCTTTGATTACAAGTGACAGAGACCCAATTCATTAGCAAAATGGGAAGAAATAGTGTCTTCTTCTTGAGCCTACGAGTCTGAGGCTGCAGGGAGCTATGACTGTGCCACTGCACTCCCGCCTGGGCAACAGAGTGAGACCCTATCTAAAAAGTAATAATAATAGGCCAGGTGTGGTGGCTCATGCCTGTAATTCCAGCACTTTGGGAGGCCAAGGTGGACAGATTGCTTGAGCACAGGAGTTCAAGACCAGCCTGGGTAACATAGCAAAATCCCATTTCTTCAAAAAAATTAGCCAGGCATGGTGGCTGTATTACCAGCTACTCAGGAGGCTGATGTGGGAGGATCACTTGAGCCTAGGAGGTGGCAGTGGCAGTGAGTCACCACTACACTCCAGCCTGGCCAACAGAGCAAGACCTGCCTCAAAAATTATTAATAATAATAATAAACATGTAAAACCAGAAGATAGGCTTTATAATTTATATATCAGGCAACAGAAAAGTTGAGAAGATAGCTATAATATTAAAATGTTATTATATACATTTATACCCTAAAAGCTTTTATCTGTTCCATGACTGTACTGCACATAGTAAGAGTAGGATTCTCTTTTGGTTCTTCTTCAATTTTCTCTTCTTCCAAAGACCGTTTTCTTGCTGCCTTTCTTTTTTCTTGCAATTCTTTCTTTAGCTTCGTTTGGAAAAACTTTAGTGTCTTAAAAATTTCTCGGGAAAACTCTTCCACATCAGCCTCCATGCTTTCCCCGTTGAGGTCCAAAAACCCTCCATCCATCCACCTGAATTGAAAGAAAAAATATTATTAAACTCAGACTTTTGGAGTTTGAAGGGGTCTTAGAGATTCTTTAGGCTAGACCCCTTGTTTTAAGAGAGAAAAATGAGGGCAAGAGCTGTTAACAGTTTTTCTCAGGCACCCAAGTAGAGCTGATGGTAGAAAGACAGAACTAAAATAATCACTTTGACTATGCTGCATGTGCTAAAATATGTATCAGATTATAAATGGAGGACTAACAGTACCCAAATAAAATGCAGATTCACATTACAGAAATGCAAATCAAACCACAATGAGAGACCATCTCCCATCAGCCAGAATGGCTATTATTAAAAAGTAAAACAAAAAAACAAAAAACAGATGCTGTGGAGAAACGGGAATGCTTATACACTGTTGCACTGTTGGTGGGACTGTAAAGTAGCTCAGCCACTGTGGAGAGTAGTTTGGAGATTTTTCAAAGAACTTAAAACAGAACTACCATTTGACCCCGCAATCCCATTACTGGGTATATACCCAAAGGAAAATAATCATTCTACCAAAAAGACACATGTACTTGTCTGTTCATCGCAGCACCATTCGCAATAGCAAAGACATGTAGTCAACCTAGGTGCTCATCAACAATGGATTGAATAAAAAAAATTCGGTACATATACACCATGGAATACAATGCAACCTTAAAAAAGAATGAAATCATGCCCTTTGCAGCAACATGGATGCAGCTGAAGGCCATTATCCTAAGTAAATTAATGCAGGAACAGAAAACCGAATACCTCATTTTCTCACTTTGAAGTGGGAGCTAAGCCCTGGGTATGCATGGACACAGAGATGGGAACAACAGACACTGGGGACTACTAGAGGTGGGAGAGAGGGAGGGGAGCAAAGGCTGAAAAACTACCTATTAGGTGTTATGCTCACTACCTGGGAGATAGGATCATTTGTACTCCAAATCTCAGTGTCATGCAATATACCCATGAAACAAACCCGCACATGTTTCTGAATCTAAAATAAAAGTTGAAATTATAAAACAAAAATAAAAATAAAATGCGGATTTGACTCCATACTTCTAATTTTGGGGGTAAACATCAGTGAAATTAATCTATTGTATTAAAAAGGGAATTGACTCTCAGAAACCAAAATGAAAACTCATATATTATATATACATTTTTCATGTCAGAAGGGTAATGTGCTGACATTGTAACAACGTTTGAGGGAGGCCACACCTCTCACACATGAGCATGAAAATCCAATCATTATGCTCATAAACCAGAAAAGGATCTCAGATATTGTATTAGTAAGGTTAGTGGGACCTTAGCAGCACTGGATGCTTCTCCTATATGGTACCTGATTCTCTTTCAAATGGACATATAAATCCTACTTTTAAACACTTAACCAAAAAAAAAAAAAATCAATTTATATTTTACAAACTCTTTTCTGTCATTTGCTTGATTTTTACTACATTACCAGCAATTACCGTTTTTCTGATCGTTGCCACTTCAAAACAAAATTAAAAAACTTCTGATAGGGCTCAATGTTAACTTTTAATTTATCCAGTTCAGGATATTTTGTCAATTCCCACTTGAAAAGTTCCTCTTCTTTATTGATAAACTGCACTGCTTCTTCAGACTCCTGAATACGTTTTTGTAGTTGTCTTACATCTGTCACGTACTGAAAGCAAATAATTTTTTGTCTTAAGAAATATTCAAGTAATGTTACAAAAATAAAATCATATGATACTGTGTACAATATGTCCTTGCATTTATACAACAACTTTATTTTTAGGCTGGAGTGCAGTGGCATGATCTGGGCTCACTGCAACCTCCGCCCCCCTGGTTCAAGCGATCCTCCCGCCTCAGCCTACCGAGTAACTGGGACTACAGATGCCGAGCACCACGTCTGGCAAATTTTTGTATTTTTAGTAGAGACGGGGTTTTGCCATGTTGGCCAGGCTGGTCTCGAACTCCTGACCTCAGGTGATCTGCCCACCTCTGCCTCCCAAAGTGCGGGGATTACAGGAGTGAGCCACTGTGCCTGGCCTATACAGCAATTTTAAATATTAACTTCACAACATAACTATGATTGAGAGCAAAAGGTATGATGATGTCTACTCTACAAATAGAGAACTAAGTCACAAGAAAGACAATATAGCTCCAGTTCTGGGCCTAAGAGTCAGGTCTTTGTTTGCCAGCCTGGGCAACATGGCAAAACCCCATCTCTACAAGAAAATACAAAAAATTAGCCGGGCAGGCCGGGCGCAGTGGCTCACGCCTGTAATCCCAGCACTTTGGGAGGCCGAGGCGGGCGGATCACAAGGTCAGGAGATCGAGACCACGGTGAAACCCCGTCTCTACTAAAAATACAAAAAATTAGCCGGGCGCGGTTGTGGGCGCCTGTAGTCCCAGCTACTCGGGAGGCTGAGGCAGGAGAATGGCGTGAACCCGGGAGGCGGAGCTTGCAGTGAGCCGAGATTGCACCACTGCACTCCAGCCTGGGCGACAGAGCGAGACTCCGTCTCAAAAAAAAAAAAAAAAAAAAAATTAGCCGGGCATGGTGGCACACGCCTGTTAGTCCAAGCTACTCAGGAGGCTGAGACTACATATAAAGTGTTTAAATAAATATTTATGTATTTTACTATATATAAACACATTAGATAAATATATATGTATCTATGTAATATATAGAAAAATATATAGAGTAAACATAAAAAAGTAAACTTGCATTTGTCTATATTTTTAAATTTATGTTAACATGCCCTGTATGACTCTATGGGCTGGCCATAGCTATTGTCTTATATATTTATCAGACCTGTTGCATGCGCTCCAGCTCTGCAAATTCTGTAAACTCTTCCATGCGGCGTGATTCCTTTTCTATTTCCAAAATAAGTTTCTCTCTCTTGGCCATTAGTTCATTTTCTTTTTTATGTTTAGCATTCTCAATTAGCTTTTTAAAAGACAATTTAATCATGTTAGTTAATCTGTAACAAAGAATTACCAAGTCAGAAATCTAAATACTGTGTATAATCATAAAAACCATCAGAGAAGTAAAAATGAGCACAAAAATAAAACAATATCTATAATTATTGATATAAAAATGCAAAGAATAATAAACCACACACAAAAACATTCCTTGATCTCCAAAGTGACTTTAACAACTTGTATTCATTAATTAAAATTTATTTTAATTTGTTCATTTAACAGATTCTGGGATAATAATAAAATTACCATTTATTGAGCATGTGCCATGTATCAAGAACTATTCAATACCTTACCTATATTATTACTAGTATTATTATTCTCATTTCAGAGAAAAGAAATTGAATCTTACGGAAGTCACGTTCATGTTCACAAAATCATAAAAATCAAAATCTGGATTAGAATCTTGGTTTATCTGATTGAAGGCCACGCTTTTTATTACAATACCATCTTACCTCCCAATTCAGGATAAACTGGTTTATATTAGGACTTTTTCAATATCTGAAATACATTCAGTCTGATATAAAATTGTAAATCTTATCACTGTGATATTGAACTATTTCTCTGAGTCTCATATTTCTCATCTATAAAATGGAAGAAATGGGAGCACGTGGGATTTTTATGAGTTAAATAATTGAATAAATGGAAAGCATTTTCTCAGTTAAGTGCTTCTATTATTAATTTATATAATAGTTCTGACTTTCTAAATGTCAGCCCCACTACTTACCAGACCTTGTGAGTTAAGCCTAACAGCTTGTCTTAAGCCTAGAGGGCCATAAGTGTGGCCAGTCTCAAACTCATATTGACACAAAAAATTACTTTTAAAGTTAGATGGCCAGTAGATATGAAAATTAAATGTGAATGATGTGCTCGAAATGTCAGAATACAAAAAAATAATGAAAAATATACTTACCTCATCATTTTCATCAAAGATGGGATTAATTTTCTTAGGCCACATGAGGACAGTTGCATTTAAAGCTAAGTCTTCTTGAGGAAATAGAAAAACATCTAAAAAGTAACTCATTTGGCGTTTAGATTCCTACGAAAGAAGCTCTGGATATAATATGTCATATAGAAAATCTAAGCCATTACGAAAAAGAGAACAACAATCTCTAATACTTTTTCAGATTGAAATTTGACTCAGATTATAAACTGATATTTTATATATCGCCCAAACCAGACGGCTATTTCAATAGCTACAGTATTTATCTTGCTTCATGCCACATAATTGTATACTTTTATGCTAGAAACAAGGCTTTTAAAAAGTTTTCACTTGCAGTTGATTTAACATAAAGGAACTTTTGGTCCTCCCTTGTTTATGACTGAAAAACGTAATTAAATCTTCAGCAATCCTTTAACTTTGACTTTAAAGGATTTTAAATTATTTTATTCTTATAAATTTTTTTATTTTTGTATCTTTGATGACAATGATTTTAGTATCTGTTGTTTTGTATCTTCAGTGACATCACCACCATTTTTGCCTACTTCGCACATTGCTGTACGCAATAGTCCAGAATATTATGGTTTGTAATAGTTCAGAAAGAGTTGGAGGTGAGTAGGCTGGGTGCAGTGGCTCACACCTGTAATCCCAGCACTTTGGGAAGCCGAGGGAGGTGGATCACCTGAGGTCAGGAGTTACAGACCAGCCTGGCCAACATGGTGAACCCCCATCTCTACTAAAAATACAAAAATTAGCCAGGCGTGATGACGCACGCCTGTAGTCCCAGCTACTCGGAGGCTGAGGCAGAAGAATTGCTTGAACCCAGGAGGCAGAGGTTGCAGTGGGCCGAGATCCTGCCACTGCACACCAGCCTGGGCGACAGAGTGAGACTCCCTCTCAAAAAAAAAAAAAAAAAAAGGAGGTGAGTTGCAAAGAAAAAAAACTCTTAAAACAATAGATTTATCTGAGTAGAGAGATTGAATATTTTTACCCTCTATATCTTTCATTGTTCTATAAGCTGTACTGTAGCACTAATTTTTAAGAACTGAAATACAGATTCAAAGGCAAATTTAAGGTTTTTGATTTTATATTATATGTATGTATTTTATATATTATATATCATATAGATATAAAATTATGTATTGAAAATAACATTAAATATGTATTTTGTACATTCTATATATTTTATATATACAATGCACATAGAAATAAAACTTTAAAATAAAAAACGATCCATGTAATTCATTATACTAACAGATTAAAGAGAAAAAGCATATGATCACCACAATACATGCAAAAAAGGCATGTAGTGAAATTCAAAGTTCACTCATACTAATTTTTCTTTTCAAAAAACCTAGTAGCACATCAGCAATAGAAGGGAATTCATTAATCTGGCAAAAGTACCTGTATAAAACCTACGACAAATGTCATACTTAATAGTGAAATATTCCCAGCACTTTGGGAGGCCGAGACGGGCGGATCATGAGGTCAAGAGATCCAGACCATCCTGGCTAACACGGTGAAACCCCGTCTCTACTAAAAAATACAAAAAATTAGCCGGGTGAGGTGGCAGGCGCCTGTAGTTCCAGCTACTCGGGAGGCTGAGGCAGGAGAATGGCGGGAACCCGGGAGGCGGAGCTTGAAGTGAGCTGAGATCCGGCCACTGCACTCCAGCCTGGGCGACAGAGCAAGACTCCGTCTCAGAAAAAAAAAAAAAAGAAAGCTTTCCCCTTAAGGTTGGGATAAAGATGGGAAAACTGTCATCCACTGCTATTCAACATTGTACTAGAGTCCCAGACAGTCCACTGTTGCAAAGAAAATAAACAAAGTTTTGCAAATGTGTAACATTTGGTCATGAAAAACAAAACTGTCATTATTTGCAAGTTATATAATGAATGGTACATGCAGACATTCCAAAATAATCTTCAGATAAAGTATTAAAATTAAGAAGAGAAATTTAAAATATATAAAAATAGTAAAGTTAAATTTTTTTTTTTAGAGACGGAGTTTCACTCTTTTTGCCCAGGCTGGAGTGCAATGGCGCAATCTCGGCTCACTGCAACCTCCGCCTCCCAGGTTCAAGTGATTCCCTTGCCTCAGCCTCCCAAGTAGCTGGGATTACAGGCATGTGCCACCATGCCTGGCCAACTTTTTGTATTTAGTAGAGATGGGGTTTCACCATGTTGGTCAGTCTGGTCTCGAATTTCTGACCTCAGGTGCTCCACCTACCTCCGCCTCCCAAAGTACTGGGATTACAGGCATGAGCCACTGCGCATGGCCTAAAGTTCAAAGTTTTAAATAGAAAATGTTGAAAGAAAAATTGAATGATGGGTATTAAATTAGTATATAAAAATACATTTTGGCAGAGCATGGTGGCTCATGCCTGTAATCCCAGCACTTTGGGAGGCCAAGTTGGGCGGATCATGAGGTCAAGAGATGGAGACCATCCTGGTCAACATAGTGAAACCCCATCTCTACTAAAAATACAAAAATTAGCTGGGCGTGGTGGTGCTAGCTGGGCATGGTGGCACGTGCCTGTAGTCCCAGCTACTCGGGAGGCTGAGGCAGGAGAATCTCTTGAACCCGGGAGGCAAAGGTTGCAATGAGCTGGGATTGCACCATTGCACTCCAGCTTGGTGACAGAGTGAGACTCTGTCAAAAAAAAAATAAACAAAAAAAGGCCAATGGAACAGAACAAGCTGCCTCAAAACAGATCTATACATATATGGACACAGTGGGGATGGTCTCTTCAGTAAATGTGTAATTGCTCATCTAGTCCCAGCTACTTGGGAGGCTGAGGCAGGAGAATCACTTGAACCCAGGAAGCAGAGGTTGCAGTGAGCCGAAATCTTGCCACTGCACTCCAGCCTGGGCGACAGAGTGAGACTCCATCTCAAAAAAATAAAAAATAAAAAATAAAAAATCAGAATGCTGCTAACATCCAGAAGACGAGGGATTATGATGCGTTTCTAGTGGGTCAGCAAGGTTCTATTTATTTTCCTATGTGGCAATTATTGGCAGTTTACTTTAGAACATTCTAAATTGTACAGTTTGTGTTTTATATAATTTTGGTATATGTGTTGTTTAACATTTTTTAAAGTTTTTTAAACAAAGAATAAGAGTGAAATATAGGTAAATAGGTACATAATCTTGTGCTGGAAAAGGTATAAGCATATGATTAAATGCAGAAACTTTAAAAAAATTTTTTTAAATCTATATTGTTTAAGGACATACACACAATTGGTGAAACTAAAGAAATTCAAAGCTATGATTACTGTAAAAATCAACTGCTAATCTCTAGAGGAGGACAGAGGAGAAGGAGAGGCATGGCGATCAGAAAGTTATATGCAGAGTCCTAGGGTGCTGACAATATCCTATTTCTTGACCTAGGTGGTGGCAATATAACCGCTCAATTTACAACTACTTGTGTAACTATATATTTTACACATCTTCACTATGAATATCATATTTCAAATGAAAACAAACCAAAATATGTAAATTAAAAGTTTCTTACCTGGATCCTTAAAATCAACTCTTCGATTCCTGTAGTCCGGGCTTTTTCTACATAAGATATCAGATCCATCATCTCTTCTGTTGTTTCAGGGACTTTTAATGCATGTTCTTTAATTGCTTCAAATTCACTGCAAATACTGACATAAAACTCCACCTTAATAGACTGATGTTAATTAATGTTATATCATATTCAATAAATGTGTGTTATGATGATTATTATAAAATAAGAATGGCCGGGAGTGGTGGCTCACGCCTGTAAGCCCAGCACTTTGGGAGGCCGAGGGGGGCGGATCATGAGGTCAGGAGATCGAGACCATCCTGGCTAACACGGTGAAACCCCATCTCTACTAAAAATACAAAAAAAATTAGCCGGGCGTGGTGGCAGGCACCTGTAGTCCCAGCTACTTGGGAGGCTGAGGCAGGAGAATGGCGTGAACCTGGGAGGTGGAGCTTGCAGTGAGGTGAGATGCACCACTGCACTCCTGGGCAACAGAGCAAGACTCCGTCTCAAAAAAATAAAAATAAAAAATAAGAACTACGATATCCTAAAAATAATTGCTCAATTCACTAAATTACCTTAAAAATATTTAAGCTTGGCCAGGTACAGTGGCTCACACCTGTAAACATAGCACTTTGAGAGGCCAAGGCAGGCAGATCACTTGAGCTCAAGAGTTCAAAAACAGCCTGTGCAACATGGTGAAACCCTGTCTCTACAAAAAAGATACAAAAATTATCTGGGCCTGGTGGCACATGCCTGTAGTCCTAGCTACTTGGGAAGCTGAGGCAGGAGGATCACTTGAGCCTGGGAGGTTGAGCTGCAGTGAGCCATGATTGCACACTGCACTCCAGTCTGGGTGACAGAGTGAGGCACTGTCTCAAAAAAAAAAAAGCTTATCTGCTATAACTCAGTATATACTATACATCAATAAAACCTATAAAATTAAGGTAATAATTTCATGCAAAATTATGGCATATTAGAAAAAATTTTAGCGACCTCTTCAACTCTCTTAAATACCCAGGTAACATTCATCTTTCTGGATTGTTGTAAAACAATAATGAATGTAAAGGGTCTAGCATATAGTACACTCTATTTACTGATAACTATAATCATTAATATAATCATTAGTTTTTTTATTATTATTAGTGCCTCTTGTGAAACATGACAGTACAGCAAGTAAACAGATCACCCCTTATACATAGTTTCTTTAATTAACTGTTCTCTTAGAATATCCCATGTAGGATATGAGCCTAGATATCCTACAGCATCATTGAACTAAAGTTACATTTCATAGAATTATTTCCTGAGCTTTAAAATATCTGGGCCAAACTAATCTTTGATAAAGCATATAAAAACATAAATTGGGGAAAGGACACCCTATTCAATAAATAGTGCTGGGAAACCTGAATAGCCACAGGATCCCCATCTCTCACCTTATACAAAAATCACCTCAAGACGGATCAAAGACTTAAATCCAAGACCTGAAACCATAAAAATTCTAGAAAATAACATCGGAAAAAAGCTCCTGGACATTGGCCTAGGCAAAGAATTCATGACTAAGACCTCAAAAGCAAACACAACAAAAACAAAAATAAATAAATGGGACCTAATTAAACTGAAAAGCTTCTGCACAGCAAAAGAAATAATCAGCAGGGTAAACAGATAACCCACAGAGTGGGAGAAAATATTTGCAAACTCTGCCTCCAACAAAAGACTAGTATCCAGAATCCAAAATGAACTCAAACAAATCTGCAAGGAAAAAACAAATAATCTCATCAAAAAGTGAGCAAAGGACATGAATAGGCATTTCTCAAAAGAAAACAGACAAACAGCCAACAAACCGATGAAAAAATGCTGAACATAACTAATCATCACGGAAATGCAAATTAAAGCCACAATAAGATACCACCTCACTCCTTCAGAAATGGCCATAATTTTCAAAAAACAATAGATGTTGGCATGCATGTGGTGAAGAGGGAACATTTAAACTGCTTGTGAGAATGTAAATTAGTACAACCACTATGGAAAACAGTATTGAGATTCCTTAAAGAACTAAAAATAGAACTACCATTCAATCAAGCAATCCCAAAGGAAAAGAAGTCATTATATGAAAAAGATATCTGCACAAGCATGTTTATTAGCAGCACAGTTCACAATTGCAAAGATATGGAACCAACCTAAGTGCCCATCGACCAATGAGTGGATAAAGAAAATGTGGTATATAGACACCATCAAATACTACTTAGCCATAAAAAGGAATGAAATAATGTCCTTTGCCATAATTTGGATGGAGCTGGAGGCCATTATTCTTTTTTCTTTTTTCTAAGACAGAGTCTCACTCTGTTGCCCAGGCTAGAGTGCAGTGGTGCAATACACCACAACCTCCACCTCCCAGGTTCAAGCCATTCTCCTGCCTCAGCCTCTCGAGTAGCTGGGATTACAGGCATGTGCCACCACGCTCGGCTAATTTTTGTATTTTGAGTAGAGATGGGGGTTTCACCATGTTGGCCAGGCTGGTCTTGCTGACCTCGTGATCCACCTGCCGTGGCCTCCCAAAGTGGTGGGATTACAGGCATGAGCCACCGCACCCAGCTGGAGGCCATTATTCTAAGTGAAGTAACTCAGGAATGGAAAACCAAATATTGTATATTCTCATAAGTGGGAGCTAAGCTATGAGGATGCAAAACAGTAATACAATGGACTTTGGGGACTCGGTGTGGGGAAGGCTGAGAGGGAGGTGAGGGTTAAAAGACTACATATTGGTACAATGTACACTGCTTGGGTGATGGGTACGCTAAAATCTCAGAAATCACCACTAAAGAACTTACCTACGAGGCGCGGTGGCTCATGCCTGTAATCCCAGTACTTTGGGAGGCCCAGGCGGGTAGATCACTTGAGGTCAGAAGTTCCAGCCTGACCAACATGGTGAAACCCCGTCTCTACTAAAAATACAAAATTAGCCAGGCATGGTGGCACACACCAGTAGTCCCAGCTATTTGGGGGGCTGAGGCAGGAGAATAGCTTGAACCTGGGAGGCCGAGGTTGCAGTGACACTCGATCTCAAAAAAAAAAAAAAAGGAATTTACCCATGTAACCAAATCACTTATACCCCCCAAAACTATTGAAATTTTAAAAATTAAATTAATTTTTTCTTTAAGAAAAAAATATCTACCCCAGACACAGAGGCTCACGCTTGTAACCCCAGTACTTTGGGAGGCTGAGGTAGGAGGAGCTCTTGACTCCAGGAGGTTGAAATCAGCCTGGGCAACATGGCAAAACCATGTCTCTATTAAAAATTTTTTTTAAATTTTAAGTTAGAAATCTGTATTGTCATGCTATTACTAGAAATATCAGGAAAAAACATGTAAAAACAAAGTGTAAAAGAGGTAAATGATTTTTTAGTTCATGCAGGAATTTGGAGAAATATGTGAGAAATTATACTTGCTCATTCACTCATTTAATAAATAGCTGAGTACCTACAATATGCTAAGGAAAATTCTAAACATTGTAAACATAGCAGTAAATGAGACCCTGCCCTCATAAAGCTGGTATTGAAACTGAGGAGAGAGACAAAGCACACAAATATGTACTCTGTTAGGTAGCAAAAAAAAAATGCTGGCCAGGCGCGGTGGCTCATGCCTGTAATCCGAGCACTTTGGGAGGCCGAGGCAGGCGGATCACGAAGTCAGGAGAGCGAGACCATCCTGGCTAACATGGTGAAACCCTATCTCTACTAAAAATACAAAAACAAATTAGCCGGGCATGGTGGCAGGCGTCTGTAGTCCCAGCTACTCAGGAGGCTGAGGCAGGAGAATGGCGTGAACCTGGGAGGTGGAGGTTGCAGTGAGCCGAGATCGCACCACCGCACTCCAGCCTGGGCGACAGAGCAAGACTCCGTCTCAAAAAAAAAAAAAAAAAATTTTTTGAGGATCCCTTGAGCCCAGGAATTCAAGGCTGCAGTGAGCTGTAATTGTGCTACTGCACTTCGGTCTGGGCATTATAGTGAGACCCTGTCTCTAAAGAGAAAAAAAAAAAAAAAGCAATGAAGAAAAATAAAGCACCATAAAAGGAAAAAGAATGATGGAGTGTCAAGAAGAAGCCGCTATTTTACACAGAGGGGCCAGAGAAGGCCTTTCCAGGGAGGTGATATTCAAGGTGAGGGAAAAAACAAATGAGTTGTCAAATACCAGGAAAAGAGATTCCAGGAAGAAAAAACAGCAAGGCCATAAGGTGGTAATAAGCTTGACATACTTTAGGAATGGCAAACGAAGTTGAAGTGGTGAGCAGAAATCAGATAATGTAGGACTTTATAGTTAATTATTGAATATCAGAAATACAGGAGGAATGTGGCCAGGCACAGTGGCCCACACCTGTAATTCCAACACTCTGGGAGGCTGAGAGGGGAGGATCACTTGAGTCCAGGAGTTTGAGAGCAGCCTAGGCAACATGGCAAGACCTTATCTCTAATAGAAGGAAAGGAAAGGAAGGGAAGGGAAGGGGAAGGGGAAGGGGAAGGGAAGGGGAAGGGGAAGGGAGGGGAATGGGAAGGGAGAACTATTCGTTACTGGGCTTAATACCTGAATGATGAAATGATCTGCATTTAAAAAGGTATCAAACAGTATCAAACAAAAAG
The DNA here is from genome assembly GCF_008728515.1 of Papio anubis. NCBI lineage: Eukaryota > Metazoa > Chordata > Mammalia > Primates > Cercopithecidae > Papio > Papio anubis. The sequence goes on along the minus strand of NC_044977.1, from coordinate 82,799,348 downwards.
AAGCAAGCCCAACGGGACTACAAAGGCATCTCTATAGGAGGCAGCTATGGAGAAAAAGTTGTAAATACTTACATATTTTAAGCTTTTGTTTTTAAACAGGAATTACTTTAGCAAAGTATTTCTTTTAGCCATATAATTCTGAGTTTGGGAATTAATTCTACTTACCGTTCATTTTCTTTTCTATATTTTGAAGCTATGTCATTTAATAATATGTTTGCAAAGGCTTTTGCTTTATTTGTCAGGCCTGTCTTCAAATCTTCACAATCCAAGCGCACCATAGGGTAATGAATCCACTGAGGCAAAAGCATTATTTCTGAGGCAAGACTGAAAAATTTTTCTATAAACTTGAAAAAAAGTGTTCAAATGAAAAAAACGTTTAGAACTTTCAGTGATTTTATAATATTGTATTGTTATGAGTCTTAATTATATAATATAAATACAACTTTATTTTTTGCTAAGTGACTAAAATTTTTTCCCTTGTTTCATACATATTTTTTCACCTATTCTTTCATTAAGGAATTTGCCAATCTACCAGTAAATATCGAATACCATACCATTCACAGTATCAAAATCTGAACATATCACAAGGTAAAATTTCCCTCAATAATTATTTCTTAAAACTATCCCCAGAGTCAACTCATTTCTCTGTTTAGAAACAAACATATATCATGTAACAATTTGCATAGTGGATAAATATTTGCTTTTGCCATTACTGATAGCTCATTAAAAATTCTATTTTTTTCACTTTACATCCACATGGTCAAGGATTCTAATTCAATCTTTAGGAAAAAAAATATATATATATGTATATAAGGAACTTATTGGTTTTTGTTAAAATACTCCAAGCCAGGCAAGATGGTTTGAGCCTATAATGCCAGCTACTCTTACGAGGCTGAGGTGGGAGGATTGCTTGAGTTTAAGGTTGCAGGCAGCTATGATGGCACCCTGCATTTCATGCTGGGTGACAGTGTAAGACCCTATCTGTTAACAAAATAGTAATAATAATCCAGCAACAGATGCTCTGCAATTACCAAGATCCAAGATATTGGAATGTATGTCAACTTCTTAGTACCCAAACACTGGGGTAATTTTTAAAAATTAAACAAAGTAGTATCAAGAAAATCTGACAAGATATGTTGTACTTGGTAAAAGTGAAACACACTTACCAACTTTGGACTAACTTTGACTTAATTTCACAATCCACCTTTAATGTTTCTATCTGCCTTCCTTCTCACTCGATCTCCACTCTCTACCGAAATGGCCTATTCCTTTTATTCTTCCTTCAGGAGAACTTTCCTTTATGTTTCTCTCTCTCAATGCTGTCCTATTTTTCTAGAGTATCTAGGATGTGGTGAATTGGGTTTAAATTTTTCAGTGTTCAAGGGGGAAGATAATAATTAATTGATTCAAAGACTGTCTTAAGCACCTGCCTTGTTCTTGGTTGGAAATACACCAAATAAGGCCAGGCACGGTGACTCACGCCTGTAATCCCAGCACTCCGGGAGGCCGAGGCGGGTGGATCACCTGAGGTCAGGAGTTCGAGACCAGCCTGGCCAACATGGTGAAACCCCGTCTCTACTAAAAATACAAAAATTAGCTGGCTGTGGTGGCACACGCCTGTAATCCCAGCTACTCAAGAGGCTGAGAATCGCTTGAACCTGAGAGATAGAGGTTGCAGTGAGCCGAGATCACACCACCGCACTCCAGCCTGGAAGACAGAGCAAGACCCTATCTCAAAAAAAAAAAAAAAAAATTCCATCAAATAAAGGGTAGACAGAACTCATGGCATTGAAAAAAGATGAATATGGATAAATTTTACCATGATGAAAGAAGAAAAACACAAAAGAATATATACAGTGCGATACTTTTCATACAAACTTACCATGGACAAAACTAAACTATATTATTTAAGTATACATACATAGGTGGTAAAACCATAAAGGAAAGCAAGAAATGTCAGGATAATAGTTACCAATAAAGACAGAAGAAAGTTATAATTGGGGAGAGGCACGTGGTGGCTTCTGGGTGTTGCAAAGTTCTCATTCTTAAGCTACGTGGTTATTACCACCTAGGTTATAATTACCTATCTGTCTATACATATGTACTATGTATATTTCACAATTATATTAAATTTTTTCATGGAACATTTTAAACATACAAAAATAAACAAAATGTACCCATCATCCAGTTTCAACAATTAGCAACTCATCACCAACCTTTTTTTAACTATACTCCTAACCACTCCCCTGTCCTGTTTTATTTTTACACAAATCACAAGCATCCTATAAATTCATCTGTATAAGCCAGGCATGATGGCTCATGCCTGTAGACCCCCAGCATTTTGGGAGACTGAGTCAGGAGGATTGCTTGAAGCCAGGAGTTCGAGATCAGCCTGATCAACAAAGTGAACCCCCCATCTCTACAAAAAATATATATATTTTTTTAAATTAGCCTTTCAGCTTGGGTAACATGGTGAAACCCCATCTCTACAAAAAATACAAAAATTAGCCAGCTGTTGTGGTGCGTGCCTGTAGTCTCAGCTATTCAGGAGGCTAAGGTGGGAGGATCACTTGAGCCCAGAAGGCGGAAGCTGCGTTAAGCCATGATCACACCACTGCTCTCCAGCCTGAGTGACTGAGACGCCACATGAAAAAAAAAAAAAAAAAAAAAAATTAGGCATGGTGGAATATGCCTTTAATCCTTGCTACTTAGGAGGCTGAGGTAGAATGATCATTTGATCCCAGGAACTTGAGGCTGCATTGAGCTATGCTCACATCACTGCACTCCAGTCTGGACAACAGAGACCCTGTCTCTAAAAATATAAATTAAATAATAAGCCGGGCGTGGTGGCCCATGCCTGTAATCCCAGCACTTTAGGAGGCTGAGGTGGGCGGAGCACCTGAGGTCAGGAGTTCAAGACCAGCCTGACCAACATGGAGAAACCCCTTCTCTACTAAAAATACAAAATTAGCCGGGCGTGGTGGCGCATGCCTGTAATCCCAGCTACTCAGGAGGCTGAGACAGGAGAGTCGCTTGAACCCAAGAGGTGGAGGTTGTGGTGAGCTGAGATTGCACCATTGCACTCCAGCCTGGGCAGCAAGAGTGAAACTTGGTCTCAATAAATGAATAAATAAATAAATAAATAATAAATAAGTTCATCTGTACAGATGTTACAGTTCATCATTCTTAAATTTCCCCCCAAATAGGCATACTAACCACAACTACAGTATATCAGAAACTGACAAAGAAATCCAGGAACTAGAAATCCAGTTACTAAATCTAAAAGTAAATTTTCAAATAGTTATATAAACTATCCCAAAATTATTACAAAATTCTAGAAAATGTCACTACAAAATAATAGACCTAAGGAAATAATCATTTTAAAAGTTAATGAGGTGGGGTGCAGTGGCTCACACCTGTAATCTTTGCATTTTGGGAGGCTGAGGCAGGTGGATCATGATCAGGAGGTTGAGACTATCCTGGCCAACATGGTGAAACCCTGTCTACTAAAAATACAAAAATTGGCCAGGTGTAGTGGTGGGCACCTGTAGTCTCAGCTACTCAGGAGGCTGAGGCAGGAGAATCGCTTGGGCCCAGGAGGCGGAGCTTGCAGTGAGCCAAGATGGCGCCACTGCACTCCAGCCTGGGCGACAGGGCGAGACTCTTTTTTGTCTTAAAACAAAAAAAACAAAAAACAAAAACAAACGGAAAAAAACTTTAATGAAACATATGCTTGGTCTTGATATTTAGGGCTTATAGATACTACAGGTTATACCTAGGCCACAAAAAATTTAGCTGGTAATTCATAGAACATTTATTGTGTCTATTCTCTGCGTAGCACTGTATTAAAATATATGGTAAAATACAAATGAAAGAGAATACACTTGGCCCTCTGTATCCACGGGTTCCACATCTGCAGATTCAACTAATGGCAAATTGAAAATATTTGAGAAAAGCCATAAAAATAACAATAAAATAATTCAAATAAAAAACAATACAGTATAACTCTTTATATAGCATTTATGTTGCATTAGGTATTATAAGTAATCTAGAGATAGTTTAAAGTATACTAGAGGATGTGCATAAATTATATGCAAATGCTACACCATTTTATATGAGACTTGAGCATCTGCAGATTTTGATATCTATAGATGGGTCCTAGAACAAATACCTGCAGCTACCAAAAGACAACTATATGCCATCTCTGAATTTGTGAAAGTAATTATGCATTTATGCATTCACAAAATAGTTTCATGAAACCATAAAAACCAAATAAGGTAAAAAGTATGCATATTAGAAAAAAACCCATAGTCATCTCAATAGATGCCAAAAAAGCATTAAAGAAACTGGTCTAAAGGTAGTGAGTTATCTCATTTGATTGTTCACAGTTAATCACAGATCAAACTGCTTGTTCTATTCTTTCCCCCTTTCTCACTATTGGGTACTTGACCAGTCAAAAAAGAAAAAAAAAAAAAAAGCATATAACGAAACCCAACACTCTTTAATGGTAAAAACACAAACTAGGAATAGAAGAGAACATCCTCAACTTTCATAAGGCATGTCTAGGAAAAACCTACAACTAACATTATACTTAATGATGAAAAAATGAACATTTCCCTCTAAGATCAAGAACAAGATAAGGGCCAGGCACAGTGGTTCATGCTTGTAATCCCAGAGCTTTGGGAGGCTGAGGCAGGAGGATCACTTTCATCCAGGAGTTTGAGACCAGCCTGAGCAACATAGTGAGACCCCATCTCTACAAAAAATACAAAAATTAGCTGGGTGTGATGGCACACGCCTATTGTTCCAGCTACTTGGGAAGCTGAGGTGGGAAGATGGCTTGAGCCTGGGAGGTCAAGGCAGCAGTGAGCAAGGTTCTACCACTGCACTCCAGTCTGGATAACAGAGTGAGATCTTGTCTAAAAAAAAAAAAGAACTTGTACTACATTGGCTGGGCACGGTGTCTCACGCCTATAATCCTGGCACTTTAGGAGGCTGAGGTGCATGGATTACTTGAGCCCAGGAGTTTGAGACCAACCTGGGCAACATAGTGAGACCTTGTCTCTGCTAAAAACAAAAAAATAACTTAGCTAGACATGGTGGTCTGTGCCTGTAGTCCCAGATACTTAGGAGGCTGAGGTGGGAGGATCACTGGAGTCTCGGAGGTTGAGGCTGCAGTGAGCTGAGATCACATCACTGTACTCCAGCCTGAGCAACAAAGTGAGACCCTGTCTAAAACAAAACAAAACATTGTACTACAGATACTAGCCAGTGAAATTAGGCAAGAAAAATAAACAAAAGGAACTCAGATTAGAAAGGAAGTAAGACAATCACTATTGCACATGACATGATATTGTATACAGAAAATTCAGGGCCAAGGGTGGTAGCTCTCATCTGTAATTCCAGCACTTTGGGAGGCTGAGGCAGGTGGATCGCTTGAGCTCAGGAGTTTGAGATTGGCCTAGGCAACATGGCGAAATCCCTTCTCTCAAAAAATACAAAAGTTATCCCACCATAGTGGCATATGCCTGTATTCCCAGCTACTCAGGAGGCTGAGGCAGGAGGATCACTTAAGCCTGAGAGGTTGAGGCTGCAGTGAGCTGTGACAACACCACTACAACCCAGTCTGGGCGGCAGAGCAAGACCCTGCCTCAAAAAAAAACTCAAAAGCGAGGGTTACAGAGAAAAACCCCGTAAAAAAAAAAAAAAAAAAAGGGTCAGTCCATCAGAAAGATATGACATTTACACGTATATAACAGAGTACCAAAATATGTGACACAGTAAATGACAGAAATAAATCATACTTTTTGATAGATTATATAATATTTGATTTTGATTGATTATATAATATGTGAATTACATCTCAATAAAGTTGTTTTGTAAAATAAAAGCTAGAGTATCAGTATCAGTAAAAAACTTCAGAATAAGAAACATAATCAGGGGCCAGGTGCGGTGGCTCACGCCTGTAATCCTAGCATTTTGGAAGGCTGAGGTGGGCAGATCACCTGAGGTCAGGAGTTCGAGACCAGCATGGCCAACATGTTGAAACCCCATGGCTACTAAAAAATACAAAAAAATTGGCTGGACATGGTGGCAGGCACTTGTAATCCCAGCTACTCAGGAGGCTGAGGCAGGAGAATCACTTGAACTCAGGAGGTAGAGGTGGGAGGGAGCCGAGATCGTGCCATTGCACTCTAGCCTGGGCAACAAGAGCAAGACTCCATCTCAAAAAATATATATATTTATATATTTTTAAATATATATTTGATATATATTTATATATAAATTTTATAAACATACAAATATATTTTATATTATTTTATATATTTTTATATATTTATATATGTATTTTAATCCCTGATTTTATATATATAAAAGATCAGGGATTTAAAAGGTTATTTTATAATAATAATGTTCATCAAGAAAATATAACAATCCTAAATATCTATGTATCCAAAAACAGAAATTCAATAGCCTGTGGCAAACCAAATCCTGTCAATGACCACCTGAGTGAATTTGGAATCATTCTGCCCCCAGTCAAACCTTCATGAGAACATAGCCCTAGCTGACAGCTTGACTGCAACTTTATGAGAAACCTTGAGCCATAGGGACCCAGCTGATCCAAGGCTGGATTCCTGACCCACAGATAGTATAAGATAATAAAGTTTGGTATTTTAAGGCACTAAATTTTGGGGGTAATTCAGGTTTATTCCAGGAAAACAACATTGGGTTAATATTTGAACATCAATAAATATAATTCAAAATATTAACAGAAAAAAAGAGAAAATCCATGTGATCAATTAAATATGTGCCAAAAAATACTTGACAAAATTCAGCACCCTCCCATTATAAAAACTCTTGGCAAACTTGGAATAGAAGGGAATTTCATCCACATGATAAAGGGCATCTACCAAAAACCCAACTCTTAACGTATTTAATGATGAAAATCTGAATATATTTCCCACAACACTATAAACACAGCAAGGATGCCCTATCTCACTGCTGCTATTCAACACTGTAATGTAAATAAAAATTGCTATTAAAAATACTATTTATGGCCAGGTGCAGTGGCTCATGCCTGTAATCCCAGCACTTTGGGAGGCCGAGGTAGGCAGATCACCTGAGTTAGGAGTTCAAGACCAGCCTGGCCAACATGGCAAAATCCTGTCTCTACTAAAAATACAAAAATTAGTTGGGTGTGGTGGCAAGCGCCTGTAATCCCAGCTACTGGGGAGGCTGAGGCAGGAGAATTGCTTGAACCCAGGAGGCAGAGGTTGCAGTGAGCCGAGATCGCACCATTACACTCCAGCTTGGGCAACAAGAGTGAAACTCTGTTTAAAAAAAAAAAAAAAAACTATAAGAAAATCAGGTAAACCTGAAACATTTTAAGGGACAGATTTAGGAAAATATTTGCAAGAGCTGTACAGTGCAAACTACAACTACATTGCTGAGTGAAATTAAAGAAGGTCCAAATAAATTTAAATACATACTATGGTCATGTACTGAAAGCTTCTATTTCAAGATGGCAGCTCTTTCCAAATTGATTCAGAGATTCAATGCAATCCTAACCAAAATCTGAGATGGCTTCTTTAGGAATTGATAGGTTAATTTTAAAATGTATATGGAAATGCAAAGCACCTAGAACAGTCCAAATAATTTTGGAAAAAGAACAAAGTGGGAGAACTTGCACTACTTGATTTTACAATTTACCATTAAACTACAGAAATCAAGGCAGTGTGGTACTGGCATAAGAATAGATATATAAATCAATGGAAAATAGAGAATCCAGAAATAGACCCACAGATATAGGGCCAATTGATTTTCAACAAAGATGGCAAGATACTTTAATGAGGACAAGACAGTATTTTTGACATATGATGCTGGGGCAGCTGGATGTCCACATGAAAAACATCTGAACCATGACCTATATCCCACACCACATACAAAAGTTAACTTACAAAGGGTCATAGACCTAAATGTGAAAGTTACAACTATAAAACTTCTAGACGATCACATGTGTTGTTTAGGGATTCTAAGAAAAGCTTCTAGAGTAAAATATAGGAACAAATCTTTATGATCATGGAGTAGGAAAGATTTGTTAGGACACAAAAAGTATGAACCTCAGAAGAAAAAAATGATAAACTAGAATTAATTATAATTTAAAATGTCTGCTCCTTGAAAGACATCGTTATAAAAATAAAATGTCAAGGCATAAACTATGAGATAATATTTGCAAAACTATTTCAGATAAAAAACTTTTACCCAGAATATATAAAGAATTCTTAAAACTCCGTAACATTGATTATAACAATATAGTCCAATAAAATACATCCATTATAGCTCCACAATAAAACATAAAAACCCAATTTAAAATGTACAAACAATTAAGAGACACTTTATTTTTATTAATAAAAAGATACACAGATGGAACGTGACATGTTAAAAGATGCTAAACATCATTAGTCATTAGGGAAATGCAAATTAAAACCACAATGGGATACCAACATACACATGAAATTAAAAAGGCTGGTAATCTAGATGTGAAAGTGCAGTGGGAAAAAATAAAACAATAATAAAAAGTAAAAGACTGATAATCCCGAAGGCTGAAAAGGATGTAGAAGAACTGGATATCTCATACACTGCTGGTGAGATTGTACATGATATAACAACTTTGAGAGAAATTTAAGTTTCTTCTGTTTTTTGAGACAAGAGTTTTGCTCTGTCACCCAAGTTGGAGTGCAGTGTCATGATGATAACTCACTGCAGACTCGAACTCCTAGTCTCCGGTAATCCTTTCACCTCAGCCTCCTGAGTAGCTGAGACTACAGGTGCAAGCTACTATGCCTGGCTTAACAGTTTCTTTAAAAGTTAAACATACACTTCCCATACCACGCAGCAATCCAACTCCTAGAAAGAGAAATGAAAGCATATGTCCGCACAAAGACTTATAAACAGAAGACCATAGTAACTTTATTCATAATAGCCAAAAACTGGAAACATCTCAAATACCCATCAAAATGTGAATGAATAAAGAAACTGTATATCTATACAGTGAAATACTACTAAGCAATAAAAGAAATAAGCTAGGCTGAGCGCAGTGGCTCACACCTGTAATCCCAGCACTTTGGGAGGCCGAAGCGGGCGGATCATGAGGTCAGGAAGTCGAGACCATCCTGGCTAACACGGTGAAACCCCTTTTCTACTAACAATACAAAAAATTAGCCAGCCGTGGTGGCGGGCGCCTGTAGTCCCAGCCACTCGGGAGGCTGAAGCAAGAGAATGGCTCGAACCTGGGAGGCAGAGGTTGCAGTGAGCCGAGATTGTACCACTACACTCTAGCCTGGGCGACAGAGCAAGACTCCGTCTTGAAAACAAAAACGAAAACAAAAACAAAAAACACATATACACACAAAAACAAAAACAAACAAAAGAGGAATAAACTACTGATACACACAACATAGATAAATCTCCAAAACTTTATGCTAATAAAAGAAATCAGATGCAAAAGAGTATGTATTTATGATTCTATTTATCTGAAACTTTAGAAAACAAAAACCTAATCTATAGTAACAGAAAGCATGCCAGCAGTTTCCTGAGGTCAGAGTTGGGGAGAATTGACCAGGACGGGGTATAAGAAAACTTTCTGAGGTAGGAGAAATGTTCTACATCTTGATTCTGGTGATGGTTACATGAGTATACACATTTGTCAAAACTCATATAACTGTACAATTAAAATAGGTACATTTTATTGTATATAAACTAAATCTCAAGTTGATTTTTTAAAGTTAATTTCTCTTGAAATTAATAAAGAATTTTTAAAAGGGATGGAATGACAAATAAATATAGCAAAATCCTAGAATGTAGGTAGTATGCTTTGTAAAATTCCTTCAATTTATTTGTACAGGCTGGGTGTGGTGGCTCATGCCTGCAATCCCAACACTTTGAGAGGCCAAGGTGGGAGGATTGCTTGAGTGTAGAAGTTCAAAACCACCCAGGGAAACGTAAGGAGACCCCATCTCAAAAAAAAAAAAAAAAAAAAACTTTAAAAAAAAGTTAGCCAGGAGGTGTACGCTTCTAGTCTCAGCTACTCGGGAGGCTGAAGTGGAGGACTGCTTGAACCCGGGAGGTTAAGGCTGTAGTAAGCCATGATCATGCCACTGCACTCCAGCCTGGGCAATAGAGTGAGACCCTGTCTCAAAAAAAAAACAAAAAACCTGTATATGTTTAATATTTAAGATGTTAGAAAAATTAAAATGTATAAAATATACATTTAAAAATCTAAACAGTCAATAGAAAGAAGGAAAGTGAAGAAATATTAGGCTAGTTTTAGCCAATAGAACAAGGTCCCTTGAGGAGGTGGGAGTCTTTTCTCTTTCAATTGCCTTTTCCCCACTACTACCAGAATTTTTTTTTTTTCTTGAGATGGAGCCTCACTCTGTTGCCCAGGCTGGAGTGCAGTGGCATGATCTCTGCTCACTGCAACCTTCGCCTCCCAGGTTCAAGCACTCCTACTCCTCAGTCCCCCTAGTAGCTGGGATTACAGGCATAGACAACCATGCTTGGCAAATTTTTTATTTTTAGTAGAGATGGGGTTTCGCCATGTTGGCCAGGCTGGTCTCGAACTCCTGACCTCACATGATCCACCTACCTTGGCCTCCTAAAGTGCTGAGATTAAAAGTGTGAGCCACTGCACCCGGCCCAGAATTATCTTTCTAAAACTCAGATCCAAATAGATTACTTCCATGGCTAAAAACCTTCAGAACAAAGTACAAACTCTTGAGCAAAGATACTCCAGGATTTTCCCATGTGGCTCCAACTTACACTTCAAATTTCATCATATTCTAAATCTTCCATGTACTGTGTCCCTGTTACCTATTATTTAACTATTTTCGTTCATTTATGTTCTCTGAACACCTTGGTTCATGCTACATCCCCTCCCTTCTCCACTTATAAAATCTACTTCAAAGCCCAACTCACATTTCACTTCTTGCATAATATCTTCACCAATTTCCAAAAGCAAACAACACTTTGTCCATATCTCTATTCTAGTACTTATCTCAATACTTCATAGTTGTTATTTCCATGTCAGGCTTCCAGGCCAAATATAAGCTCCTGAAGACAACAGTTGTATATATTTTTTTAAGACAGGGACTCGCCCGGTTGCCCAGCTGGAGAACAGTGGTGCAATCAGAGCTCACTGCAGCCTCAACCTCCTGGGCTCAAGTGATCCTCTTGCCTCAGCCTCCTGAGTAAGAAGGAATACAGGAATGCACCACCATACCTGGCTAATTAAAAAAACAAACAAACAAAAAAAACTTTCGTAGAGACAGGGTCTCACTATGTTGCCCAGGCTGGTCTCAAATTCCTGGGCTCAAGCAATCCTCTTGTCTTGGCCTTTCAAAGTGCTGGGATTATAGGCATGAGCCACCATTCCCACCCTATCATTTATTTTTGCATCACCAAATCTTGCTAGGTGTCTGAATGTGATAAGGAAATTTTTATTGAATTAATAAATGAGTAAATGAATGACTAAAGAAATTATAAGGTAAGACAATGAGTTTTGTTGAAATTATATTTTAAATGAGAAATTATATTTAAGCATTTACTTTTAGAATGGAAAGATCCTAATGTTACAAAAAATTCAAAACGCATTAATAAAAACAGAATTACCACTTACCTCTGTATATTCATCAAAAGTATGATCTTCCGTCTGAAAAGTCTCTATATTCTCAACTGCGGTCCCATCAAGGAGCCAGTTATATTTTTCAACTGAAAATTAATAATCTAATTAAAATCTCAGTAATACCCTTTTTAGAAGATAAAACACTTTTTATATGATCATGGAATGGGGAACCTACTCAATTAAATATTATTATTGAGTATTAACATATATGATTTACTATATTTTAAGAAAATGGGTAGAATAAAAGCAAACCAAGTTAAACACAGACATTTTAAAACAAAGATAATAGAGTATTTGAGACTTTTAAGAATGACTTAGGGGTACAGATACACCAATTAATAGAAGATGTTGGTTAATAGAACGTCAAAGAACAACCATACATCCTGACCTCATACACACATGAGGAGACTACAGACCAATAAAATTGAGCTACATCCTCTTTGAAACTATTCTCAGAAATTACCTTGCTTTTACCCTTGAATTATTCCAACATTTCTTCTCTCTGCCTTTGACTTTACCACCCCGCTCCAGTTCACACACACCCTTTGGACTGGACGACAAAATGTATTGGGTTTGATTCTTGACTCTGCCAAAAGCTACGCCTATGCTCACTTCTGGCTCTCCCTGTTCTTTCATGGCAGCCCCAGACAGACAGACACCTGACCAAATTCTAGCACAAATAAAATGATGACAAATGGTATAATATTATATATATCATACACACCATATGTCTCATAATGTTTTCTTGCACCTTCTAAGTTCCGATGTATTGCTGCCTTCAGTGTATCAACAGCCCAGTGTAACACGTGTTCAGGAAGTTCTGTGTCAAGATTTACTGGTGTTGAAGTTCCTGATAGCCAAGAGGGGACTGTTTGGACATTCTAACGCAAATAAAAATAATAACAATGTATAAAATAAATATCTAACTGTATAATTAATCTATATGTAGATTTTTTTTTTTTTTTTTTTTTTTTTGAGACAGAGTCTTGCTCTGTCACCCAGGCTGGAGTGTAGTGGTGCGATCTCAGCTCACTGCAACCTCCACCTCCCGGGTTCAAGTGCTTCTCCTGCCTCAGCCTTCTGAGTAGCTGTGATTACAGGCGCACGCCACCACACCCAGCTAATTTTTGTATTTTTAGACAGGGTTTCACCATGTTGGTCAGGCTGGTCTCGACCTCCTGATCTTGTGATCCGCCCGCCTCGGCCTCCCAAAGTGCTGGGATTACAGGCATGAGTCACCGTGCCTGGCCTATTTTTTGTATTTTAGTAGAGATGGTGTTTCACCATGTTGGTAAGGCTGGTCTCGAACTCCTGAGCTCAGGCAATCCGCCCGCCTCGTCCTCCCAAAGTGTTAGGATTACAGGCGTAAGCCACTGCGCCGGGCCTATATGTAGATCTTATACTATATTTTTAAACATTCTTTTCAGATTTCAATGGCCGAAGAAAAAATAACTTGATACAAAATAATGATTTAAAATTGTATAGTTTGTAGTCTAACGTAAAACAAGTTGGGCCAGGTGCAGCAGCACATGCCTATTGTCCCAGCTACTTGGGAAACTGAGGCAAGAAGATCACTTGAGCCCAGGAGTTCGAGGCAGCAGTGTGCTATGATCATGTCTGTGAATAGCCACTGCACTTCAGCCTAGGTCAATAGTGAGACCCTGTCTCAAACAAAACAAAACAAAGAACACCTTAAGTTGCGTTAGTTTTCTATCATTCAACAAATATTTATTGACTAATTATTTATTGCCAAATAAATATTTAACAAATATTTATTTATTTATCTTTTTTTTTTTTTTTTGAGACGGAGTCTTGCTCTGTCGCCAGGCTGGAGTGCAGTGGCGTGATCTTGGCTCACTGCAGCCTCCAACTCCCTGGTTCAAGCGATTCTCCTGCCTCAGCCTCCCGAGCAACTGGGATTACAGGCACGTGCCACCACGCCCAGCTAATTTTGGTATTTTTAGTAGAGATGGGGTTTCACCGTGTTGGCCAGGCTGGTCTCAATCTCCTGACCTCGTGTTCTGCTTGCCTCGGCCTCCTAAAGTGCTGGGATTACAGGCGTGAGCCACCGCGCCCGGCCGACAAATATTTATTGACTAATATTTATTGACAAAGTAATTATACCAGAAAGCTCTAGAAAGGACAAATATTAATTAGATCTTGTTCTTAAGAAGCTCACAACTCAGTAGAGATGAGACATGCAAAAAAAAAAAATCAATTCATAGCTACAAGAAAAGTTCTAAGAAGGAAGATACAATCTCCAGCCAAGAGACTTTTTCAAAGAGAAAGCAATTTCTAATTTAAAATAATTGAGGGAGGAAAATAACACAAAGAGTCATAACATTTTATGTACATATATACTTCATAGAGATTCAACTCAAATAATTTAAAATTCTTTAAAAGAGCCACATAAAGAAACCCGATGGGTAAAGATGTAATACCTGCAGAGCTTCAGCTATTCGTTCTACCAAACTCAAAATATTATCTTCCAAATCTTGAAAGGTAGGATAAAATTCCATTTTGTCATCATCAAATGTCAATTCTATCTTAAATATTGGCAGCCTTTCTTGATCTTTTGGGTCAAAGAGTTTTACAAATCCTTCTACAGTTCTCCTTAAGAGATCCTTTAGCTGCATGATATAAATCATTATTACTTTAGAGAGTACAAATTCAACTTCTAACTAACATCAGTAAACTGATTATAATTGTCTATATCTGATTATAATCGTCTATAATTAAAACATCCTATCAATCCATTTAGTCTGCAAAATTATCTTCATTCAGCATACTATATATACATGAGTATACACACACACACACACATATACACATACATATATATATATATATATATATATTTTTTTAAGACAGTGTCTCACTCTGTTGCCCAGACTGCAGTGCAGTGGTGCCATCATAGCTCACTGTAACCTTGAACTCCTGGGCTCAGGCAATCCTCCTGCCTCAGCCTCCTGAGTAGCTGGGACTATGATGCATGCCACCACACCCAGCTAATCAGCAAGATATGTTCTTATTAATTTTTAATATTTGTGGGTACATAGTAGGTGTCTATAAAGGTTACATGAGATATTCTGATACAGGAATGTAACGTGTAATAGTCACATCAGGGTAAATGGGATTTCCATCACTTCAAGTATTTATCCTTTGTGTTACAAACAATCTAATTATACTCTTTTAGTTATTTTGAAAGGGATGATTAAACTATGTTTTGCTGTAGTTACCCAGTTGTGCTAGTAAATACTAGGTCTTATTCATTCTTTCTTTTTGTTTGTTTGTTTGTTTTTTGTTTTTGAGACAGGGTTGCCCAGGTTAGAGTGCAGTGGCAAGACCTTGACTTACTGCAACCTCTGCCTGCTGGGCTCAGGCCATCCTCCCACCTCAGTCTCCTGAGTAGCTGGAACTACATGCACATGCTACCACACCTGGCTAATTTTTGTATTTTTTGTAGAGGCAGGGTTTTGCCACGTTGCTCATGGCTGGTCTCAAACTCCTGAGCTCAAGTGACCCACCAGCTTCGGCCTCCCACAGTGCTGGGATTGCAGGCATGAGCCACCACACTCAGCTTATTCATTCTTTCTAACTTTTTGGTACCCATTAAATATCCCCCCTTACCACCCCCCACACTCACTTCTCCCACTACCTTTCCCAGCCTCTGGTAACCATCCTTCTACTCTTTATCTCCATGAGTTCAACTGTTTTAATTTTTAGCTCCCACAAATAAGTCAGAACATACATTAACAAATGTAACCTAAAACAATAAATAGAACATTATATGCAAAACCTAATTTTGTTTTTGGTTTTGGTTTTTTTGGTTTTGTTTTTGTTTTGAGACAGAGTCTCACTCTGTCGGCCAGGCTGGAGTGCAATGGCACTATCTCGGCTCACTATAACCTCCGTCTCCCGGGCTCAAGTAATTCTCCTGCCTCAGCCTCCTGAGTAGCTGGGATTATAGGTGCCTGCCACCATGCCTGACTAAATTTTGTAGTTTTAGTAGAGACAGGGTTTCACCATGTTGGCCAGGCTGGTGTCGAACCCCTTTCCTCAGGTAATCCACCCACCTCGGCCTCCCAAAGTGCTGGGATTATAGGTGTGAGCCACTGTGTCCAGCCTGTTTTTGTTTTTTAAGACTGGGTCTTGCTCTGTTGCCCAGGCTGGAGTGCAGTGGCACAATCATAGTTCACAGTAGGCTCGAGTTCCTGGGATGCGGGACTCAAGCAATCCTCCCACCTCAGCCTCCTGAGTAGCTGGGACAATAGGCATGAGCCACCATGCCTGGCTAATTTTTTATTTTTTTTCTAGAGACAGTGTCTCACTTTGTTTCCCAGGCTGGTCTTGAACTCCTGGGCTCAAGTGATCGTCCCACCTTAGCCTCCCAGAGTGCTGAGATTATAGGCGTGAGCCACCACACCCAGCCAAACCTTAATTTTTTAATAGAATATCAACAATCTTAAAATGACGACTCAGAATTTTTCACATTCTTTAGTAATTCTGTCCCTGGTACAGAAAATGTTCCAAAAGATCAAACAACATGGTAAAGACTGAAGGGAGGGGAGGCCTGACAAGCAGAGGTAAGGGTGTAATGTGGGGACATGCACATGGAGTGAGGTACAGTGGAATGCCAGAGCTAGCTCCTGTTCTCTCAAGAGTCAATTGTTAAATATTCAAGAATTTTGTGAGCCAGTTGTTAAACTCTTAGAAGCTCGAAATTTACCATGGTGGGAGTATTTACACCACAGAAGTCAACAAACACTACAAATCAGGGTAATTTTCTTATTTATTTATTTATTTATTATGTTGAGACAGAGTCTTACTCTGTTGCCCAGGCTAGAATGCAGTGGCACAATCTGGGCTCACCACAACCTTCGCCTCTCAGTCTCAAACTATTCTCGTGCCTCAGCCTCCTGAGCGGCTGAGATTACAAGCATATGCCACCATGCGTGGCTAATTTTTGTATTTTTAGTAGAAAGGAGGTTTTGCCATGTTGACCAGGCTGGTCTTGAACTCCTGAGCTCAAGTCATCCACCTGCCTGGACCTCCCAAAGTGCTGGTATTATAGGTGTGAGCCACCGTGCCCAGCCTAAGGGTGATTTTCTTTTCTGGAGAGCCATATTTCTAGCACACTACTGGGTGAAAGTAAAGTCACTGGAACTTAGAAATGTGCACAAGGAGCTTCTAAAGTACGAATAACGCTTTCTTATAGAGAACCAACTGTTGGGAATTTACCCCAGCAGACAAACATGGTTCTGAATGATCTTCAAGACATTCCTCATCTCTTTTATTAAATAATCACAGTCCTCTTAAAAGGGTAAAGGTAGAAAGGAAACCATGTATATTAGTTACAGCATTACATACTAGATATTAAATATGTATATTATCCTTTTAAATATTCAAGACAAAATTCATGGAACTGTTGGAGGTCTTTACCAAAAGGGCAAGTTTTTCTTCAAAACTATTTTTCTAGAATTGTATATCTACAATAGTAAAAATTTGGGAAGGCCATAAATATAATTTCATAAAATTAAAAATTCCCTATTTGTCATTTAAAGATTATCTATAACTTTAAAAATTTTTTCCACTGTATACCTCTTATACAATGATCAATAACATTTTAAACCAAGATTTTACTGAGAAAAAATGAGAATCAACCAACTTGAAATTTAATAAATTCAAAAATATGTTACTAGAATAATTCTTTTGTTAACATACTCCAAATAAAGCTATAATTAACTTATATATCCTTTAGGTATGAGCCAAGTAATTACTCATAATACTAACATATACTTCTAGATTTCCTTTCATTTTAGATAGTTTCAGAAACTCAGTATTTTTCTGCTAAAATTATTTAAATAAAATTGCAGTAGAAATATTTTAATTTATTTCAAAATAATTACTTAGCACTATATTTACATAGAATTCTATTTAAAATACTGAACTAATTTTAATAACATTATCATTTGATATACATAAAGTATATTTACCTGATTTGACATAAGTGTGGAAACACAGCTATAAAATGCATCCAATTTTTCGGGTTTAACACCTTCTAGTGCCTCCTTCTTAGTAAAGAGATTTATAACCTTTGGATACCATGTATTCATTATCTTCTCTTCTGCTTTTCTAGTTTGTATTGATAGATCAGTTTTCAGTGATTCACAGTCAATTGGACCTTTAGCTCTATTTATGAGAAAAAGAAATATGATTTGAAGCAAATGATACATATTGGTCTTAAAACACAATTGTTAGGCCAGGCACGGTGGTTCACACCTGCAATCCCAGCACTTTGGGAGGCTGAGGCAGGCAGATCACGAGGTCAGGAGTTCGAGACCAACCTGGCCAATGTGGTAAAACCCCATCTCTACTAAAAATACAAAAATTAGCTGGGCGTGGTGGTGTGTGCCTGTAATCCCAGTTACTCGGGAGGCTGAGGCAGGAGAATTGCTTGAACCAGGGAGGCAAAGGTTGCAGTGAGCCGAGATCACACCATTGCACTCCAGCCTGGGTGACAGAGCAAGACTCCATCACGGAAAACACACACACACACACACACAAATTGTTGAAACAAACAAGATACATTTTTTAAAACTCTAAAATCTAGAGAAAAGTGTTGAAGATTTAGGGATCTGTTTTAAAAATTATACAGTCAAAAATATAGACTCAAGCAAGGAGACATTTAAATTTTAAATTTAATTAATAAATACAGGATTTTACCTAATTCCTGTAAAGTCCAACAAAACTGTATCAGCAAATGTTGTATAACCAAGGTCCAGTAACATTTTCATAGTTGGATGAACAATGTGCAAATTAGAGAATATTTGATTTCTTGCCTGCACATAGCTAGAACGCCAAGGATTAGAATAATCCAGGCCTCTGGAAAAGCAAAACACCATATCGAACATGATTATAATACACCCTAAACTTTAGGAAATAATGCTTATAACATGAAATTAGTATTGAAGTGAGAAAAGTGGGGCTTGAGAAGAGGGAACTGTGGTCAGCAATGGGAACCTTAAGATATATGCATTTAATAAAAACACATCAAGAACTCAAAACTGCATTATCTTCAGAGGGAACAGAAATAATTTGTGAGTAAGGCAGACTGATGGGCCAAATCTGAGAGCTCTGCTAACTTCCACTGTGCTTTGGCTCAGGTATCCCAGGTGAAAATGAAAGAACACAGTCTTTAGGACTAAAGAAAAGGGCTGGAGAAATCTGTCTGGCATACACCAAAGCTTACTGAAGGCTAAGTTAAGCTATGCATTCATAAAGATCTCTCCAGTTATGTATGCAGAACTAAACAAGCATAGTAGAGAGGGTACCTCTGGGGGAAAAACAAGAGTACCTTTTTTTTTGGATGTGTTCAAAATACCTTTGAGTATCACAACTGTAGACTTGAATATAAGATCAGTTTATTTTTAATCTATATCAAAAATTGGATGAAGTACTGTTTGTAAACTTATTTACTCACACAGGAGATTCAGGTAAAGGACCTCCTTCATCTTCAAGCCATTTAACTGGTGGTTTCACAAGAACGCTCTGCACTAAAATACATGGATATATTAATGCTTCTTGAAAATCTCTGCACAATCTATTAATATCGAAGTTTCTAACTTTTGATTTTGGATGGTATAGTTTACTATGCATTAAAAGAAATGTAAGAAAAAACTCCTTTATTTGAAACAAAATCAAGTTATTGGTACTATTTTGGCCTTACTTTAGAGAAGAGTTCAGATAAATAAAAGCTTTAATAAGATCTCAGTTTTTCGCATTCCATCTACTCAAAAGTCACTAGCATGGCCACTTAAAAAAAGTGCATTTCAGGGTGGCTACCAGGGACTGGAATGTTAGTCACAGGCTACAAAATTTCAGTTAGATAGGAGAGAACAAGTTCAAGAGATTATATAACATGGAGGCCGAGCACGGTGGCTCATGCCTGTAATCCCAGCACCTTGGGAGGCAAAGGAGGGCAGATCACCTGAGGTCAGGAGTTCGAGACCAGTCTGACCAACATGGTGAAACCCCATCTCTACTAAAAATACAAAAATTAGCTGGGCATGGTGGCAGGCACCTGTAGTCCCAGCTACTCGGGAGGCTGAGGCAGGAGAATCACTTGAACCTGGGAGGTGGAGGTTGCATTGAGCTGAGATTATACCACTGCACTCTAGCCTGGGCAACAGAGTGAGACTCCGTCACAAAAAAAAAAAAAAAAAAAAAAGAAAGAAAGAAAAGAAAAGAAAGAAAGCAATTATACAACATAGTGACTAGTTAGTAACAATTTATTGTATCCTTGAAAATTGTCCAAAGTAGATTCTGTGTTCCCACCACACACAAAAAATGATAAATATGGGGAAAAAAATGCATCAGTCAATTAGCTCAATTTAGTTATTCCACAATGTTTCATATTTCAAAATGTATTGTACATGATAACTATATGCAATTTTTATTTGTCAATTTTTAAAAAGGAAAAAAGTTTATTCTAAAAAATAGCAGATTATACCCCCAATAAATCTCCCAAAACACATTAGTATTTTCTAGCAAACCTATAAATAGTATAGCTAAACTCATAAAGTAAAAAGTCAAAGAGATGTTAGCTAATTTAAAAAAATATAAAAAGTACCCCTAAATTGTAAGGATTTTGACTTAAGTATAGGCTCAAAATAAAAATTTTAAATAAAAATCATATCTAAGAAATACAAATAGTTTTGGGCCGGCCTGAGTGGTTCAGTCTGTAATCCCAGCACTTGGGGAGGCTGAGATGGGTGGATGGCTTCAGCCCGGGAGTTCGAGACCAGCTTGGTCAACATGGTGAAACCACATCCCTACCAAAAAATAAAAAAATCAGCTGGGCATAGTGGTGCGTGCCTGAAGTTCCTGGTACTCAGGAGGCTGAGGTAGGGGAATCGCTTCAACTCAGCAGGCGGAGGCTGAATTGAGCTGAAATAGCACCACTGCACTTCAGCCTGGGCTACAGAGATCGTGTCTTGAAGAAAAAAAGACAAAGAAAAGAAAAAAATAGATATAGTTTAAATATATAGTGTTCATTATTCATTTTGCTTATTTCTATTTTTGATTCAGTGGGGTTGGGGGGAGGCAAAGGTGAAAGAAGCGTGGTGTGTGTTAGATGCTACTTACCCAAATATCTCTTCATGCTGTTTTCAAAGTCACTTGACACCTCATTTATGAGACTTTCAAGGAGTTCTTCTCTTTCTTTCCCTTCCTTTAAAGACTCAGGTATCAGCCTTAACATGTGATCCAGCCATTCCTGCTGAATAGGTACTATAGGACTACTTTCTACACATTGCTTCATATAAATGTAGTTGAACTGAGAACATAAGAAAAAAATTAAATGTTCTGCATGGTTGTATCATTTCAGTGTAACTCCTGAACTCTGTCTTCCTAAGACAACATTTTTTCAGATTAAAAATATTCTGAAAAATAACATTTTCAGAATAAAAACTGTTTAATCCAAAAGTACATCCTACAAAGAAACCATTTTATCTTTTTCTTTATTTATGATGAATTCTTGCCAAATTAATATTCTTAGCAGAGTCTTCATTTTCTCAAGGCAAAACAAAGATTCTTTAACTTATTATTCCCTATTATCTAACTTATTATTATAATATATCCACCGATTCAACAAATATTCAGACATTGTTCTAAACGCTGAGTACATAGTAGCTAAACAAAACAAAGCCCATGCTCTCTTGAGATTATATTCCAGTACAATAGCAGTATAATATAATTTCACAAATTCTCCCATAAGAATGAATAGTCTGACTAAAAATAGACATGAATGAATGAAAAGACACTTGATCTTAGTAAAGACATTTTAGCGTCATGAAAATTTCAGTTTTCCCAAAATTAATTTAACACAATACCAATAAAAATATCTACATACATTTTTATGGAATTAAATAAGTTGATCCTAAAGTTCATGTGGAAAAATAAACATGCAAGAACAGCCAAGAAAACCCTGAGAAAGAAAATCTGCAATGGAGGGCTAGCCCTAGGAGACATTAGAACATACCAGAAAGTGTGGTGTAGCACAGGTGTATGAATAGACAGACCAGTGGAAAACAACAGAAAGTCCAAAAATATACCAGTATATCAGAAAATTTAGCACATGATAAACATGGCATCTCAAAACACTGGGAAAAATATGAAGGTTTTAATAACTATTTGGAACAACTGGTTAGCCATTTGGAAAAAGATAAAATAATTCATACCTTCCATCATACATAAGACTAAACTCCAGAATTTAACTTAAACAATGAAACTATACAAGGATCATGAAGAAAAACGTAGCTGAAGTCTTTTATAATTTGAGTATAGGAAAAACCTTCCTAGCTATGATTCAAATACTAGATACAAAAAAGGAAACAAGTGATAGATTAATTTTTACTACATAAAAACATAAAGATTTGCATAACAAAAACAATTTAAAATGTCAAAAGGCAATTGACAATTTGGCAGAAAATATTTGCAACATACATCTCAGACAAAGTGTAAACAATGCTTTAAAATTTAGGGGATGGGAGAACCTTAAGGACATTATGCTAAGTGAAATAAGCCAATCACAAGAAAACAAGTATTGCATCATTCCACTTATATGAAGCATTTAAATTTATAGAAACAGAAAACAAAATAGTAGTTGCCAGGGGCTACCGGGAAGAGGAAATGGGGAGTTGTTATTTAAGAAGCATAGAGTTTCAGTTTTGCAAGATGAAAATGTTCTGGAGATTCGCTGCACAAGAATGTGAAAATACTACTAAACTGTGCTCGCTTTGGCAGTACATATACTAAAATTGGAATGATACAGAGAAGATTAGCACGGCCCCTGTGCAAGGATGAACACAAATTTGTGAAGCATTCCATATTTTTGAGACAAGAGATGCTGGCGAGGCTGTGGAGAAATAGGAACGCTTTTACACTGTTGGTGGGAATGTAAATTAGTTCAACCATTGTGGAAGACAGTATGGCGATTTCTCAAGGATCTAGAACCAGAAATACCATTTGACCCAGCAATCCCATTACTGGGAATACACCCAAAGAAATATAAATCATTCTACTATAAAGACACATGCACACATAGGTTTATTGCAGCACTATTTACAATAGCAAAGTCATGGAACCAACCCAAATGCCCATCAATGATAGACTGGATAAAGAAAATGTGGTACATGGCTGGGCACGGTGGCTCACGTCTGTAATCCCAGAACTTTGGGAGGCCGAGGCAGGTGGATCACAAGGTCAGGAGTTCAAGACCAGCCTGGCCAAGATGGTGAAACCTCATCTCTACTAAAAATACAAAAAAATTAGCCAGGTGTGGTGGTGAGCGCCTGTAATCCCAGCTACTCAGGAGGCTGAGGCAGAGAATTGCTTGAACCCAGGAAGCAGAGAGTGCAGTGAGCCGAGATCACCCCACTGCACTCCAGCCTAGCAACAGAGCGAGACTTCATCTCGAAAAAAAAAAAAAAAAGTGGTACATATACACCATAGAATACTACACAGGCATAAAAAGGAAGGAAATCATGTCCTTTGCAGGGACATGGATGAAGCTGGAAGCCATCATCCTCAGCAAACTAACAGGAACGGAAAACCAAACACCGCATGTTCTCACTCATAAGTGGGAGGTGAACAATGAGAACACATGGACACAGGGAGGGGAACAACACAAACCAGAGCCCATTGGGGGATGGAGGGCAAGGGGAGGGAACCTAGAGGATGGGTCAATAGGTGCAGCAAACCATCGTGGCACACGTATACCCATGTAACAAACCTGCACATTCCGCACATGTATCCCGGAACTTAAAATTTAAAAAATTACAATTAAAAAAAAAGAAAATACTACTAAACTGTGCCCTTAAAAATGGTTAAGATGATTTTATGTTATGTGTATTTTATCACAGTTTGTAAACATTTAGGGGGAAATAACACCAAAACTACAACAGAAAAATGGGCAGAAGATATAAACCAACATTTCACAATAAAAATATAATTGAAATGGCACTTAAACCATATTTTAAAATGTATAATCTTACTCATAATTACAGAAAGCAAATTTAAACTACCCTGAGATACCAGCTGTCACATATCAGACTGACAAAATTTTTTTTAAATATGACCCCCACATTCTTTTGTGAAACTATGGGGAAGCAAACACTCTCATAAATTGCTAGCACATTTTGGAGAGAAATTTTGCAATATCTAACAACACTACATATTGAAATCCCACTTAGAGAAATTAAAACGATACCTCCAACAGTATGAAAACACACATATACAAGGTATTCATTGCAGCAAAATACTGGAAACATTTAAGAGTGGCTGATGCATACATTCGTGTTCTGTGCAGCTAATGGTGAAAAATGAGAAAGATCTCTAAAAATTGATGTGGAGCGATTTCCAGGATACATTATTAAGTTAAAAACAAAATGCAGCCAGGCGCAGTGGCTCACACCTGTAACCTCAGCACTTTGGGAGGCTGAGGCGGGCAGATCACCTGAGATCAGGAGTTTGAAACCAGCCTGGCCCACATGGTGAAACCCCGTCTCTACTAAAAATACAAAAATTGGCTGGGCATGGTGGCAGGCTCCTGTAATCCCAGCTACTCAGGAGCCTGAGGCAGGAGAATCGCTTGAACCCGGGAGGCAGAGGTTGCAGTGAGCTGAGATTGTGCCATTGCACTCCAGTCTGGGTGACAGAGTAAGACTCTGTCTCAAAAAAAAAAAATAAAGAAAAGAGAAAAACAAACAAATAAACAAAAAGCAAAATCCAAGAGTATCTACAATATGATGCATTTTGTATAAGATAAAAGGAAATAAGAAAACATACCTGCTCATTTGTAAAAAATTAAACACAGGAAGGATAAATCAAAAATTAATGACATTGGTTATATGAAAGAGTAGCTTGGAATAGATAGAAAGTATGGGGGCATGGGAATAGAGTAGAAGGGATGGGAGATGCTTCTCTGAGGTGTACTTTTGGTATAGTTCTGATTTTAAATCTTGCTGTTGTTTTACCTGCTCAAAGTATAAGTAAAAAATATCAACATAAATAAGGGAGAAAAGAAACTCCAAATGAAAACAAACAAACCACTGAACCTACCTGAATTTCAAGTTATTAATAATTACCTAGCTGAAAATGTATTCATAATTACCTACTGAAAAGGAGTGTAGAACTAACCAATACTGAACACAATATTTTAACCGTATATCCTTATGCTAAGTACAAAAGACTATAGATGAAATTAAATTATGGTGAGCAGGTTTGTTTTTCACAGTAGTACGAGTCAGCAATTTTGAAATTATTTATGTATACTCTAGGATTTAACAAAATAAGTAAACCTTGTGGCTAATGGATGAAAGCCAGATTCCTCACTGTCAGAGAAGGGAGCTATGCATAGAGAAAGGGGGACAGGCTAGAATGAACCCTGGGGTGTTACTGGAATAGGAGGTATCAGTATGAATCCATGGGTTTTGAGAGAGAGAGAGAGAGAAATAATTATTTTCTGGATCTTCTGCTGAGAAAGCCAGGAAGCAATGACACTCAGTATCGAGGAGCACATTTTACACACATATCATGGTTTTTAAATACCATTCTCCACCAAAAGGAGCCAAAAATCCCTGGAGAAATTACTGATTACAGGGCTAGAATAGAAAAAGTATATATAGCATAATCCTGGAACATCTTATTGTGCCAGAAAGTAAGGACGTGCTCAAAGAATGATGGGATATGTAAAAAAAGACGAGAGTCAACTTTAAGGGCTCCCACTGGTCAAAGGTGGAACAATTGAACTTCAAAATTAATAATAAAGCCAGGCCCTGTGGCTCATGCCTGTAATCCCAGCTACTCAGGAGGCTGGGGTGGAAGGATGGCTTGAGCCCAGGAGTTCAAAGCTGCAGTGAGCTATGATCACAACACTGCTCTCCAGCCTGGGCAACAGAGCAAAACCCCATCTCTAAAAAATAATAATTATTATTAGTAATAATACATTATAAGTTAATGGTTAAAACAAAATCTATAGTCCACACTGATCTAAATGAATGAATAAATGAAGAAAAAAATTATAAGTTCTTTCTTACTACAGAATTCCAACAAAAAATGTAAAAGAAATGATAGAAAAATTACTATTTGGCAACAACCACAGTAATCATTGTTACAGGCAAAGACGTTAACATTATGGGAACAGATAAAGCATACAGGGGAATTCTTTGTACTCTTTTCTGCAACTCTTTTGTATGTCTAAAATTAATTTGAGATAAAAAGATTTTTTAAATGTGTAGCCTAGGTGGACATTTTTTGTCTCTTACTTTTTTTTTTCAATTAGTTGCTCACTCCAAAATTCTTACAGAAAGACATTTTCTATGTCCACTCCATTAATGTACTGCTTAATCTTTTTTTTTTTTTTTTTTTCAGGTGGAGTCTCCCTCTGTTCCCCAGGCTAGAGTGCAATGGCGCAATCTCGGCTCACTGCAACCTCCACCTCCTGGGTTCAAGCGATGTTCCTGCCTCAGCCTCCTGAGTAGCTGGGATTACAGGCGTGGGCCACCATGCCCAGCTAATTTTTTTCTTTTTACTAGAGATGGGGTTTCACCATGTTGGTCAGGCTGGCCTCAAACTCCTGGCCTCATGATCCACTCGACTCGGCCTCCCAAAGTGCTGGGATTACAGGCATGAGCCCCCATGCCTGGCCCATGTACTGCTTAATCTTAAAAGTCTTGTGATAGTCCTAAGTGTCACCAATTACCCTGCAAAATCAGACCAAAGCCTAAGAATCATCCTTGGTTCCTCTTTTCCTCACCCTCCACATGCACCCTATCTGAAAGTCCTGTCGCATTTACATCCAAAATATATCCTGAGTCTAACAATTTCTCTCTAGCTCTATTGCTATCACTCTAGTCTAAACTATTCTCTCTCACCTAGACTGTTATCTTGTACAACTACCTGGTTCTTCTTTTATACTTTTGCCATAGCCACAATCCATCTTCTAAAGAATCTAAGTGGGCTTTTTCAATTGTCAAAGTGACTTTTTATCATTAAAAGTAAATCAAGTTATGTTATCCCCATGGGTAGAATCCTCCAATGACTTCTGATTGCCACTCTGAGTAAAATCCAAGCACCTTACCATAGCCTATAAAAGGCCCTCATATTTGGCTCCTGATCCCCTTTTCAAGTTTATTTTATACCAACCCCATGAGTTCAATCAGCATGCTCTAGCCAAGCTGGCCTTCTTTCAGTTCCTGGAACACACCAAGTTGTTTTCTCCTTCAGGTAACTTAAACTAAGCTGTTCTCTCTGTTGGGAAATTCTCAACCCCAGGTCTTTCCATGGCTGGCTCCTTCCTACCATTCAGGTTTCCATAAATGTCACCACCTCAGGGATACCCTCTCTAACCACCTGCCTAATATGGCCTCGCTCCCTCACCAGTCACTATCGACCATATTACCCTGTATTTTCTTCAGAGTACTTACCACAATTTTATTTATTAAACAAAATAGAAAAAATTTTGTTTATTTGATTATTATATGTCTTCCTCATTAAAGTATAAGCTTCATAAGGGCTTATATGTCCATCTTGTCCATCAATCTTCAGCATCTAGCACAGGATCAAGTATGCATGGATATTTGTTAAGTATCTCACAAATAAATAAATTATACAGACAAAGATGATATTTTCTCAATACCCCAAACCTATAGCAGTTCTAGAAAGCAGGTCAGGGTCAAGCACTGAAATGTTATATAGAAAACTAAGCTTGAATAAAATTATTATATGACTATATAGTGAAAGGAAATTTATTGAATGTGGTTTTTGTTGCAGAAAAAAGAAAGAAAAAATGAAATTTAAATTCATTATTCTAATTACGTATATTTAATTTATACCTTTCTAAAACCATTTCATCTCCTAAAATAAAAATATGTTTGACCCTTAGAATTAAAGTATATAATCTTCCTTAGCAAAACACTATCTAAGTCAAGTGATGTACTTTCAAAATTTTTCTTGAAAACTTCCTGGCCTAGCATGGTGGCTCATGCCTGTAATCTCAGCACTTTGGGAGGTCAAAGCAGGTGGATCCCTTTCAGCTCAGGAGTGAGAGACCAGTCTGGGCAACATGGGGAAATCCCATCTCTACAAAAAAATAAAAAATAAAAATTAGCTGAGCGTGGTGCCTCGCACCTGTAGTCCCAGTTCCTCAGGAGGCTGAGGCTAGAAGATCGCTTGAGCCTGGGAAGCAGGTGTTGCAGTAAGCCAAGATCACTCCCCTGCACACCAGCCTGGGTGACAGAGTGAGAAACTGTCTCAAAAAACAGAAAAAAATTTTTTTAAACTTTCTATATTATGCCCTCACTGTAGTCTCTTCACACTTCTATTATAACAGTTGTTATATTTTACTGAACATGTGTTTTTATATTTATTCATTCATCAATCATTCATTAAGTAACTATTTTTGGTGCTCAATATCATAGTAGTTGATTAAGAAGCAATTCCTGGCCGGGCATGGTGGCTCATACCTGTAATCCCAGCACTTTGGGAAACTGAAGCAGGTGGATCACTTGAGGTCAGGAGTTTGAGACCAGCCTAGCCAACATGGTGAAACCCTGTCTCTACTAAAAATACAAAAAATTAGCCAGGCATGGTGGCATGTGCCTGTAATCCCAGTTATTTGGGAGCCTGAGGCACAAGAATTGCTTTAACCCGGGAGGTGGAAGTTGCAGTGAGCTTAGATTGCCCCACTGCATTCCAGTCTGGGTGACAGAGCAAGACTGTCTCAAAAAAAGAAAGAAAAGAAAAGAAAAAAGAAAAGAAGCTGCTGTTGGCTACTGTGGTCAAGACGAGATGAAGCTTTAAGCTAAGGCTAGGACAAGAAAATGACTGTTTTGAGAACTATATAGAGCTCTTGGGGACTAAGTGTATGGGAGGGAGGTAGTTGGGGAGGGGGAAAAAGAAGTTCAGATTCAGGTATTTTAAGCATGAGTAACCGGATAGATGGTGATAACAACTAGAATAGAAAATGAGCAAAAAGAGTCTTATGGAGGAAGCTTGTGGTCTTATTTTTTTGACACGTTGAATCTGATGTATTTGTGCAAAAAAGTCTCCAGGAGTCATCAATATATGAAAGGTAGTTGAAATCAGAAAAGGAGAGAATCATCCAGGGAGGTTCAAGGAAAGAGACGAGTGACTACAGCCAGTCAAGGAAGAGGAACCCATGGAGATAACAGAGAAATAATAGAGAACCAGATGAATAAATACAAGGGAATGTTAGAAAGGAAATAAATGGTCAGTGGTGTCAAAAGTCAGCTGAAATTGTCACTGTTTTTTATTTCAGCCATTCTAACAGGTATGTAGTGAAAATGAATCATGGTTTTAATTTGTATTAGCATAACGGCTAATGATGTTGAACATCTTTTGCATGCTTATTTGCCATCCATATATCCTCTATGGCAAAATGTCTGTTCATATCTTTCTTTTTTTGGGAGAAGGCACTTTATTTGTTACTATAACATTCTTTTTTTTAACAGATCAACCATAAGCATGCAAAAAGTTCTCCTCTGAATGAAACTGCTTCCACAACCTGTTGTATAGAAATGGGTAAATTACAAAGGTGATTCAATTTGGAGTTCTCTCCTTTTTTATAGCACTTCTAAGCTATGTGTGTGACACATACCACAGAGGTAGAAAGGATCATCTTTAATAAATCATATTCTTAATTGCTGAGAATTTCTGAAAATAAAGCTGGCAAAATGCTAAACCAAGCCTTTGATGAGTCCCAAAGGACCACAGATCCATCGACTCCTATTTGAAGAATTAATCCCCTGGAGTGTTCTAGCCTTCCAAGGGCACTTGATAACAAGATCCACCAGGCTCTGAACAACTTCACTAAGAAGGCTTCTAACCACTCTCATCTGCTGATTCTTTGGGCCACCCAGTCCTGCTGGCAGAGAGGGCAGCGATTGCTCTGTTTCACCCACAGGGACATGCAGCAGTTGCGGAAGGAATGATTACATTCTCCCACGACCACAACACGGTCCTCTTGTTTGTTTTCAGCATGACATCTGAGACAGGCATCCATCACCTGGACTCTGCAAATGGCGCACGTAACGCACTCCCCGTCCCAGCTCCACACGGCCACCGCGTTCCACTTCTTGAGCTAGAACATCTTGTCGCCCCCCGACTTGGAGCCTGCGCTCCTGGACTGAGAGGTCAGAGCGTAGGGTTCGTCGCCGTCTTCCACGTCTGCCGTGGTAGCGCCGGGGAGCCGATGGCGGAGACATTTGGTTGGGGAAAGCTGGAGGCTGTGGCGGCTCTGTGGGGCCTCCCGACGGGCTACAGCGTCACCCTATTTTTCTTTTACCCATTTTATTTTCCTTCCTTTTTTGAGACGGAGTTTCGCTCTTGTAGCCCAGACTGGAGTACAGTGGCGCAATCTCGGCTCACTGCAACCTCTGCCTCCCGAGTTCAAGCGATCCACCTGCCTCAGCCCCTCTAGTAGCTGAGGTTACAGGTGTGTGCCACCACACCCAGCTAATTTTGTATTCCTAGTAGCGACGGGGTTTCACCGTGTTGACCAGGCTAGTCTCGAATCGCCCTCCTCGGCCTCCCAAAGTGCTTGGATTACAGGCGTAAGTCACTGCGCCTGGCCGTTTTTACCCATTTTCTAATCAGATTTTTTGCTTTCATACTGTTGAGTTTAAAGAGTTCCTTATATATTCTAGATACAAGTCCTTTGTTGGATAGGCGATTTGTGAATATTTTCTCCCAGTGTGTAGCTTGTTTTTTCATCCTCTTAACAGGGTCCTTCACTGAGCAATAGCTTTTAATTTTGATGAAGTCTAATTTACTGAGTTTTTAAAAATTTTCTGTGGGAGGCTGAGTCAGGAGAATCGCTTGAACCGGGGAGGCGGAGGTTGCAGTGAGCCGAGATCACGCCATTGCCCTCCAGCCCGGGTGACAAGGTGAGACTGAGTCTCAAAAACAAACAAACAAAAAAAAAAAAACAAAAAAAAACAAAAAAAATCTGGATTGTGCTTTTGAGGACATACCTAAAAACTCTTTGCCCTAGGCTAGGTTTTTCTAAAAGTTTTATAGTTTATGTTTCTCCTATGCCTTTTTCTAATTTTTTTATAGTTTTATGTTTTACATTTACACCTATGATCAACTTTAGTTAATTTTTGTACAAGGTGGGAGGTTTAGGCTGAGGTTTTTTTATTTTATGGATATCCAATTGCTTTCCCCCATTCGTTGAAAAGACTATTCTTCCTCCACCGAATGATTTTCGCAACTTAGTCAAAAATCGGGGGGATGGTGGCATGCTCTTGTAGTCCCAGCTACTCAGGAAGCTGAGGCAGAAGGATCACTTGAGCCCAGGAGCTCAAGATTAGCCTGGGCAGCAAAGAGAGACCCCCATCTCTAAAAAAAAAAGAAAAAGAAAAAGAAAGAAAAAAGAAAAAATCAGCTGGCTATATACACTTGTGTGAGTCTATTTATGGGTCATCTATTCCGTTCCACTGATCAAAGTTTTTTTTTTGTTTTTTTTTTGTTTTTGTTTTTTTTTTTTTTTTTTGGGGGGGTCTTGCTCTGTCGCCCAGGCTGGAGTGCAGTGGCCGGATCTCAGCTCACTGCAAGCTCCGCCTCCGGGGTTCATGCCATTCTCCTGCCTCAGCCTCCCGAGTAGCTGGGACTACAGGCGCCCACCACTTCGCCCGGCTAGTTTTTTGTATTTTTTAGTACAGACGGGGTTTCACCGTGTCAGCCAGGATGGTCTCGATCTCCTGACCTCGTGATCCGCCCGTCTCGGCCTCCCAAAGTGCTGGGATTACAGGCTTGAGCCACCGCGCCCGGCCTAAAGTTTTTTTTAAAGACAGGTGGAGGCTGGGCACGGGGGCTCCTCCTGTAATCCCAGCACTTTGGGAGGCCAAGGTGGATCACTGGAGGTCAGGAGTTCAAGACCAGCCTGGCCAACATGGTGAAACCCTTTCTCTACTAAAAATAAAAAAATTAGCTGGGCATGGTGGCAGGCGCCTGTAATCTTAGCTACTCAGGAGTCTGAGGCAGGAGAATCACTTGAACCCAGGAGACAGAGGTAGCAGTGAGCCAAGATCGCGCCACTGCACTCCAGCCTAGCTGACAGAGGGAGACTGTCCCCCCCAAAAAAAAAAAAAAAAAGACAGTTGGAGGTCCGAGAGAGAGGTATAGAAAAAATATCTTTTGGCCAGGCAAGATGCCTCACACCTGTAATCCCATCATTTTGGGAGGCTGAGATGGGTTGATTACCTGAGGTCAGGAGCTTGAGGTCAGCCTGGCCAACATGGTGAAACCCCATCTCTACTAAAAATACAAAAATTAGCCAGGCGTGGTGGCACATGTCTGTAATCCCAGCTACTCGGGAGGCTGAGGCAGGAGAATCACTGGAAGTCGGGAGATGGAGGTTGCAGTGAGCCAAGATTGCACCACTGCACTTTAGGCTGGGAAACAGAGTGAGATTCCATTTCAAAAAAATAAATAAATAAAATAAAAAATATCCTTTGAATTTGGCAGTTAGTAGTTACTGGTGACATTCATGATGAAGTGATGGAATTCCTAGAAGCCATATTGCCAAGAGCAGTGGGCTCAGTTGTGAATGACTGTATGCCTGGCTAGGAACAATGAGGATACTAAACACATACACAAAAATATTAAATACATTTGGCAATTTATACATTAAATATTTATTAATGTTTTGGGATTGTTGTGTATCAGTAATTATACCTAGTAAAAAGAAAGATCAACATTCAAATTCTCCAGAAATGTTGGGTGGCCAGGTAAGGAGGAAGAAGAGCATTTTGAAAACCAAAACCAAAACCAGGAAAAGCTAAAAAGAGTTTCTTCCAAATCTCCTAAATTCATAGAGGCTGAATTCACATCTTCAGTCTCTATCCCCCAAAGTGAATTTTAAGGGACTTGAGAAGCTTATATCCCATCTGAAAACATGCTGCATGATTTCCTCTTTCATGTCTCCAGCTCTGTATGTTTCTGTTATGCTTTGCCAGTAAAGAAATTTTACGTTTTTGTCTTTCCACCAATCATATCATAGTCCCCTGTTGTCACTCATGCAGTCAGTGTCTTTTTTCTTTTTTTTTTTAATCTCTAGCACCTAGCATGTAGCTAGCACATAACAGATTCTCAATACATATTTGCTGAGTGGCTACTATATCATTATATCAATATTAGAATACTCAATTATTACCCTAATGAAAAAGAGAGATGGATTTCCTTTATAACTGCCACTTTGAGTTTTTTTCAGTTGTTTGGAATAAGAATGAAAATATTTACATAATTAATCTGCAAATAGTGAATGCCAACAAAAATGTAATTCTTAAAACCCATATTGGTCGGGCACAGTGGCTCACACCTGTGTTTCTAGCAATTTGAGAGGCCAAGGTGGGAGGATCACTTGAGTCCAGGTGTTCAAGACCAGCCTGGGCAATATAGTGATATCTCATTTCTACAAATAATTTTAAAAAGTACCCAAGCATGGTGGCATGTGACTGCAGTCCCAGCTACTCAGGAGGCTGAGGTGGGAGGACTGCTTGAGCCCGAGTGGCTGCAGTGAGCCAAGATCGCACCACTGCCCTCCAGCCTTGGTGACAGAGCAAGACCCTGTCTAAAACAAAACAAAACAAAAATCTATATTGCCATATTGTTGTTCATGCCATGTTTGTTCCCTTGGGAAAAGAAAATAAAAACCTCAGTTTCTAAATTTATTTGTTTTCTAGAATGGGACTTAGCAGGTGGTCTTAGAAGAAACTACTTTGCAATAACTTACTTTAACATTTTCAAACAAGAAATATAAAAACTTGAACTCACTCCTTTTTTTTTGATTTCACTGGTCATCTGTCAAAAACAAACAAGATATAATTAAATCAAGGAGAACATTTTTAAATTAATTTAAATTGTTTAAAAATTAAATATATAGTTTTAAATATATTTATTATTCCTTTTAAAAACACCGGTTATATTGAGATTGTCTTAACTACAAATTAAAATGATCTAAGGATAAACTTTTTAAAGAGAAAACATAAACTTACAGTTTGAGGATAATCAGGTGGTGGTAATAGAGGTGTTCTTTTATCCAGTGTTCTGTCTAAATTTCTTTTGGCTCCATCAATTCTGAAATTTATAGTTAGAAATATGACTCTCTTGATAACATTATCGTAAGTTACTAAAACATTACAATTTTAGCATTTTTCCAACTATACTAAGAGACATTCAAGAGTTATCTTACTGTATTTTTTTATGAGAAACAAATCCCAATAGACATTATCAATGAGACCTTAATTTTTAAATAATGCATATATATGTAACAGGGTGAGAATAAAAATCAAAATCAAATTTTTTCAAGTATAACTTACTGACCATTTTTAAATTAATCCCAATGGATAGTGGGCTCTTATATGTATCTCTGTTCAAATGTCTGCCAGTCTGTCAGAGAAGCCTCCCTCTATCCCCTATGTTAAGTAGCATCTCCTTCGTTATCCATCCATTTTATCCTCATTTATCTTGCTTCAAAGCACTTACCATCATTTTTATACAATATTTTGTAAACTGTTTTATTCACTGTGGTTATCCTCAGTGCCTAGAACAGTACATGGCACATAGTAGCTGCTCAAGAAATAGTTTACCTTCAAAACTGCTTATAGATTTTTTACATCCATAAGATATAATTTTCTCTTTAAATTAAGTTGTATAATCCTATTGTGTAATCCATTAATCTGTCAATAAATATTTACTGAATACCTATATTATGCAAATAACAATACTAGATCCTATTAAAATATAACAACAAATCTCAAGGACTGATGAACTGACTGAGAAGAAAAACAGAGTGCCATACAGGTACCCTGTGGTTCAGAGAGGGGACAAGTTCACTTTCCTCTGTGAAGGCCACATACACATGTTACCATTAGCAATGAGCTTTAAATGAAAGAGAGGATTTCAGGTGGAGACATAGTTTTCCTGGGATCTAAAAAACAAAGACCCCAAGGAACAGGAAGGCAAGGAAAGGATCAAAGGAGGAAAAAGGAAGCAGGGGTCGTCCAATCCACCCAAAGGTGACAGTGTCAAGTGGAGATAAGTCTGGAGAAGTGGATTGAAATATCCAGCTAAAGGCCTCAAAAACAAGCTTTTTAATCCAATAGACAATGGCGAGTAATCGAGAGGTTTTGAGCTTGGAAACATATTTAGGAAGACAAATCTAATAGTCTATAAGGCTAGATATACTAGAAGAGATGGCCAAAGAAAAAAGCATACAAGGGAATTTAAAAGAGAATTCAGAAAAGATTGGAGGGTGTCAAGTATGACAGGAATGAGGAAAAACAACAATTGAATGAGCAAAGGAGATACCATCAGATAGGTAAGAAGAGAACCAAAAGAAAAAAAAAGAAAAAAAAATCTGAAGGAAAGGGCATCCACTGGAGCCATAAAACCATAGATTGGTAGATGGCATAAAGACGGACCATGTCTGTTTTGCTCACTGCTTTCGCCACACCACTTAAATAGTATCCATCAAGATGTAGGAGCTCAATAAGAATCTGTTGAATGAATGATCAGAATAGCATATCTGGAAATGATCTTGCATATCTAGTTTAGTACCTTACCTGATAGATGAATCCTCTCAGCAATATCAAGCTGTACCCTTGGGACTCCAGGGGCACAGCTTGAGAGAACCATGAGAGTACTGTGAGATGGGTGGGGATGTTGGAAGAGAGGTGGCAGTCATGACTTTATTTTTAAAATTTTTGTGGGTACATAGTAGGTGTATGCATTTATGGGTTACATGAGATGTTTTGATACAACCATGCTATGCATAATAATAATATCAAGGTAAATAGGGTATCCATCGCCTCAAGCATTTATCCTTTGTGTTTCAAACAATTCAATTATACTCTTTTAGTTATTTTAAAATATACAATTAAATTATTTTTTATTATAGTTACCCTGTCATGCTAGCAAATACTATGTCTCTTTTTTTTTGAGACAAGAGTCTCGCTCTGTCCCCCAGGCTGGAGTGCAGTGGCATGATCTCGACTCACCAAAACCTCTGCCACCCAGTTCAAGCGATTCTCCTGCCTCAGCCTCCCAAGTAGCTGGGATTATAGGCTCAGGCTACTAGGCCCGGCTAATTTTTTGTATTTTTAGTAGAGATGGGGTTTCATCATGTTGGCCAGGCTGGTCTCAAACTCCTGACCTCAAGTGATCCACCTGCCTCGGTCTCCCAAAGTGCTGGGATTACAGGCGTGAGCCGCTGTGCCCGGCCCTTTTTCTCTTTTTGTACCCATTAACCATCCCCAATTCCCTCCCCTCTTCTCCCCGACTACCCTTCACAGTCTCTGGTAACCATCCTTCTATAATCTATCTCCATGAATTCAAAGAGTTTAATTTTTAGCACCCACAGATAAGTGAATGAGTTTAATTTTCAGTGCCCACAGATAAGTGAAAGCATGCAATGTTTGTCTTTCTGTGCCTGCCTTATTTCACTTAACATAATGACCACCCATGTTGTTGCAAATGATAGGTTCTCATTCTTTTTTATGGCTGAATGGCACTCCATTATGTGTATGTACCACATTTGCTTTATCCATTCATCTGGGTTCTTTGTTTTTGTTTTCTTTTTTAAAGCAAGTTTATTAGAGAAGTAAAGAAACAAAAGAATGGCTACTCCATAGACAGAGCAGCCCATTCATCTGTTTATGGACACTTAGGTTGTTTCCAAATCATTTTTTTGTTTTTTGTTTGTTTTTTGTTTGTTTTGTTTTTGTTTTTTGAGACAGAGTCTGGCTCTGTCGCCAGGCTGGAGCGTGGTGGCGTGATCTCAGCTCACTGCAACCTCCGACTCCCTGGTTCAAGCTATTCTGCCTCAGCCTCCCAAGTAGCTGGGACTACAGGTGCGTGCCACCACGCCCAGCTAATTTTTGTATTTTTAATAGAGATGGGGTTTCACCATGTTGGCCAGTATGGTCTCAATTTTCTGATCTCGTGATCCACCCGCCTCGACCTCCCAAAGTTTTTTTTTTTTTTTGAGACAGAGTCTCGCTCTGTCACCCAGGTTGGGGTGCAGGTAGCACGATCTCAGCTTGCTGCAACGTCTGCCTCCCAGGTTCAAGTGATTCTCCTGCCGCAGCCTCCTGAGTAGCTGGGATTACAGGCACCCACCACCACGCCCAGCTAATTTTTGTATTTTTAGTAGAGACAGGGTTTCACCATGTTGGCCAGGCTGGTCTCAAACTCCTGACCTCAGGAGATCCACCCCTGTTTGCTATTTTCATGTCTTCTTTTAAGAAATGTCCCATTTAGATCTTTTGCCTATTTTTAAATCGGATTATTAGATTTTTTTTTCCTACAGAATTTGTATTAGGCCATTCTTGCATTGCTATAAATAACTAAGACAGGTGTGGTGACTCATGCCTGTAATTCCAGTCCTTTGGGAGGCCATGGCAGGAGGATTGTTTGAGCCCAAGGGTTTGAAACTAGACTGGGCAACATAGTGAGACTTTGTTTCCAAAAACAAAAAAAGAAAAAGGAAATTTTAAAAAAAGAGCAATACCTGAGACTGGGTAATTTATAAAGAAAAGAGGTTTAATTGGCTTCTGGTTCTGCAGGCTGCACAGGAAGCATAGCAGCATCTGCTGTTGGGGAGGCCTCAGGAAGCTTATAATCATGGTGGAAGGTGAAGGAAGAGCAGGCATGTCACATGGTGAAAGCAGAAGCAAGAGCAGGGATGGGAGGCACACTTTGAAGCAACCAGATCTCATGAGAACTCACTATCATGAGGACAGCATCAAGGGGATGGTGCTTAACCATTTATGAGAAATCTATCCCCATGATCCAATCACCTCCCACCAGGCCCCACCTCCAAAACTGAGGAATACAATTCAACATGAGATTTCAGTGGGGTCACACATCCAAACTTATTAGAGTTGTTAGAGCTCTTTATATATTATGGTTATTAATCCCTTGTCAGATGGGTAGTTTGCAAATATTTTTTCCCATTCTTTTTTTTTTTTTTTTTTTTGGGGCGGGGGTTTCCCTTTCGCCCCCGGTTGAGTGCAGTGGCCAGATCTCAGCTCACTGCAAGCTCCGCCTCCCGGGTTTACACCATTCTCCTGGCTCAGCCTCCCGAGTAGCTGGGACTACAGGCGCCTGCCACCTCGCCCGGCTAGTTTTTTGTATTTTTTAGTAGAGACGGGGTTTCACCGTGTTAACCAGGATGGTCTCGATCTCCTGACCTTGTGATCCGCCCGTCTCGGCCTCCCAAAGTGCTGGGATTACAGGCTTGAGCCACTGCGCCCGGCCATTTTTTCCCATTCTATGGGTTGTCTTATCACGTTGTTATTTCCTTTGCTGTGAGGAAGCTTTTTAACTTGATATGATCCCATTTGTCTATTTTTGCTTTTGTTGCCTATATTCATGGGGTATTACTCAAGAAATCTTGCCCACTCCAATATTCTGGAGAGTTTCACCCAGTTGTTTTCTTGTAGTAGTTTCATAGCCTTAGATTTAGGTCTTTTTTTTCTCTTTTGAGACAGTGTTTCAATCTTGTTGCCCAGGCTAGAGTGCAATAGCATGATCTTGGCTCACCGCAACCTGCGCCTCCTGGGTTCAAGCAATTCTTCTGCCTCAGACTCTTGAGTAGCTGGGATTACAGGCATGCACCACCATGCCCAGTTAATTTTGTATTTTTAGTAGAGACAGGGTTTCTCCATGTTGGTCAGGCTGGTCTCGAACTCCCGACCTCAGGTGATCCACGCACCTTGGCCTCTCAAAATGCTGGGATTACAGGCGTGAGCCAGTGCACCCAGCCTAGGATTGTTTCTTCTATATCTGTGAAGAATGTCATTGGTATTTTGATAGAGATTGCATTGAATCTGTAGATATTTGGGGGGTAGTAAAGACACTTTAACAATATTAATTCTGTTGGGCTGGTCATGGTGTGCTCCCAAAGTGCTGGGATTATAGGAGTGAGCCACCATGCCTGGCCTGGGTCTTGTTTTTTTATCCATTCAGCCATTCTGTGTCTTTTAATTGGAAAGTTTAGGCCATTTACATTCAGTGTAATGGCAGGACTTACTCCTGCCATTTTGTTATTTGTTTTCTGGTTTTGTGATCTTCTCTTCCTTCTTTCCTTCCTTCCTGTCTTCCTTTATTGAAGGTGATTTTCTCTGGTGGTATGATATAATTTCTTGCTTTTTATTTTTTGTATATCCATTGTGAGGTTACCATGAGGTTTGCAAATACTAAAACCCATTATTTTATGCTGATAACAACTTAATATTGCTTGGATAACAAACAAATAAGCAAAAAGAAGAAAAGTAATAAAAACTTTTTTTTTTTCTAGACAGGGTCTCATTCTGAC
Organism: Papio anubis; assembly: GCF_008728515.1. Taxonomy (NCBI): domain Eukaryota; kingdom Metazoa; phylum Chordata; class Mammalia; order Primates; family Cercopithecidae; genus Papio; species Papio anubis. The sequence goes on along the minus strand of NC_044977.1, from coordinate 82,760,262 downwards.
ACCTGAGCTGGAGTACAGTGGTATGATCTTGGCTCATTGTAACCTCTGCCTCCTGGGCTCAAGCAATCCTCCTTCCTCAGCCTCCTGAGTAACTGGAACTACAGGCATGCACCACCATGCCCAGCTAACTTTTTGTATTTTTGGTAGAGATAGGGTTTCTCTATGTTGCCTAGGCTGGTCTCCAACTGCTGGACTCAAGTGATCCACCTGCCTCAGCACCCAAAAGTGCTGGAATTACAGGCATGAGTCACCGTGCCCAGCCAGTAATAAAAACTCTACACACCTTGATTTCATCACCCTGCTTTTTAACTTTTTGTTGTTTCTATTTATATCTTATGATACTTTCTATGTCTTTTTTTTTTTCTCGTTACAGAACAATAAACACCTTTATTACATAAGCAAAGACAGAAAGGATGAGGATTTATTTGCCTTTCTGGGCCTTGATTTTCCAAAGATAAAACTCCAACTTCCAGGCCTCTAGCACATAGCCATCTGCTGGGCCCCACTGTTCTGGCCTTGATGTGATGCACGCAAGACACTTGCCCTGCTGGAACTGTTCCTCCAGAAGACTGCTGATTTTGGCATTCTTTTTCTTTTCATCATATTTTTCTTCTAAATTTTTTTAGATTGTTTTTTATTGAAAATCTCTTCCTCCTCAGGAGTCAGCTTGGCCCCCTTCTTGCTGCCCAGGGACAATGCACACTGGGACTTGCACCACTGTCAGTAGAGTGTGCTGTCACTGAGCATGATGCAGTTCTTCAACAGCATCTTGGTATGGACCAGTTTGTTATTGGACACATTGTAGACAACATTGATAATCCTTGTTTTGTATCTACAACACTCTGAGCCCTAGGAGAAATTCCCTACATCCAGCCTCAAGGTATGGTATTTCTTGTTACATCCCTGCACACGGACTGTGTGGACGCAGCGGGGGCCAATCTTGTTGTTGGCAGCGGGGCACTCCAGATAATACTTCCACTTCTTGTGGGAGGGCTTACTCTTGCCCCTGTCTTGCAGCACTTATGCCAGATGTCCTGAGAGAAGCCCATTGCTTGACACCTGTACTGTCTATGTCTTGAAAAATTGTTATAGTTATTATTTTGATTGGTTCATCTTTTAGTCTTTCTACTTAAAGAGTAGTTTACATACCACAGTTACAGTGTTATATTCTGCGTTTTTTCTCTGTACTTAATATTACCAGTGAGTTTTGTACTTTCAGATGATTTCTTACTGCTCATTAATATCCTTTTCTTTCTGATTGAAGTACTTTCTTCAGCATTTCTTGTAAGACAGGTCTGATGTTGATGAAATCCTTTAGCTTTTGTTTGTCTAGGAAAGTCTTTATTTCTCTTTCATGTTTAAAGCATATTTTTTCCAGATGCAGTAATCTAAGGTTCCTTCAGCACTTTAAATATCTCATTCCACTTTCTCTTCGCTTGTAAGGTTTCCACAGAAGTCTGCTGCCAGACATACTGGAGTTCCATTGTATGTTACTTGTTTCTCCTGCTGCTTTTAGGATCCTTTCTTTCTCTTTGAGCTTTGGGAGTTTGATTATTAAATGCCTTGAGGGACCAGGTATGGTGGCTCATGTCTGTAATCCCAGCACTTTAGGAGGCTGAGGGAGGTGGATAACTTGAGGTTAGGAGTTCGAGACCAACCTGGCCAACATGGCAAAACCCCATCTCTACTAAAAACACAAAAAAATTAGCAGGGTGTGGTGGCATGTGCCTGTAATCCCAGCTACTCAGGAGGCTAGGGCAGAAGAATCACTTGAACCCAGGAGGCAGAGGTTGCAGTGAGCTGAGATCGCACCACTGTACTCTAGCCTGGGTGACAGAGCAAGACTCCACTCCATCTCAAAAAAAAAAAAATTCTTCTTTGGGTTAAATGTTAAATCTGCTTGATGTTTGATAACCTTCTTGTACTTGAATGTCAATTATCTTTTTCGAGGTTTGGGAAGTTTTCTGATACTATCTCTTTGAATAAACCTTCTATCCTGTCTCTTTCTCTACCTCCTCTTTAAGGCCAATTACTCTTAGATTTGCCCTTTGGAGGCTATTTTCTAGATCTTGTAGGCATGTTTCATTCTTCTTTATTCTTTTTTTTTTTTTTTTGTCTCCTCTGTATTTTCAAATACCCTGTCTTCAAGTTCACTAATTCTTTCTGCTTGATCAATTCTGTCATTAAAACTGCTATTAAAAGAACGCTGATCCATTCTTCAGTATTTCAATTGCATTTTTCAACTCCAGAATTTCTGCTTGATTTTTAATTATTTCAATCTCCTTAAGTTTATCTGATATAGTTTGAAATTCTTTCTCTGTGTTATCTCGAATTTCTTTGAGTCTCCACAAAACTGCTATTTTGAATTATCTGTCTGAAAGGTGACATATCTTTGTTTCTCCAGGATTAGTTCCTAGTGCCTTATTTAGTTTGGTGAGGTCATGTTTTTCTGGATGGCGTTGATGCTTGTAGAAGTTCCTCAGTGTCTGGGCACTGAAGAGTTAGGTACTTACTGTAGTCTTCGCAGTCTGGGCTTATTTGTATCTGTCCTTCTTAGGAAGGCTTTCCAGGCATTTGAAGGGACTTGGGTGTTGTGATCTAAGCCATCTCTGCATTAGGGGGCACCCCAAGCCCAGTAACATCGTGGTTCTTGCAGACTCATAGAAGTATCACTTTGTGGTCATGGATAAGATCCACAAGTATTCTCTGGATTACCAGGCAGAAACTCTTGTTTTTTTCCCCTTACTCTCTCCCAAACATTCACAGCCTCTCTCTGTGTGCTGGGCTGCCTGGAGCTGGAGGTGGGATGACACAAGCACTACCATGGCCACCACCACTCAACCGTGCTGGGTCAGATCTGAAGCCAGCATAGCACTGGGTCTTGCCCAAGACCCACTGTATCCACTACCTGGCTACCACCTATGTTCACTCAAAGCCGTAGGTCTTTACAATCTGCAGGTGGTGAAGCAAGACAGGCTTCTGTCCCTCCCTTTCAGGTGGTGAGTTCCGCAAACCCCAGGTGGGTCCAGAGATCCCAACTGGGAGCTACGGACTAGAGTCAAAAACCTTAGAAATCTACCTGGTGTCTTATTACACTGCCGCTGGGCTAGCACTTGAACCATGAGACTCAGTTCTTCCCACTTTTCCCCCGCCTTTCCACAGGCAGAGGAACCTCACCCCATGGCCACCAACACCACAGGCCCATAGGGATCCCTGCCAGGCTACTCCCAATGCTCACTTAAGGCCCAAGCGCTCTTCAGTCAGTTTGTGGTGAATGCTGCCTGGCCTGGGACTCACCCTTCAGGGCAGTGGGCTCCCCTCTGGCCCAGGGCAGGTCCAGAAATGCCACAAGAGCCAAGGCCTAGAATCACGGACCCCAAGAGCCCACTTGGTGCTTTACCCCACTGTGCCCTACCTGGTACCTAAGATGCAAGACAAATTTCCCTTTACTTTTTCCTCTGCTTTTTTCAAGCAGATGGTGTCTCTCACCATAGCCAACACAGCTGTGAATGTGCTTGGCCTTACCTGGATAATTTCAGACAAGCCAGCTTGTCTCAGAGTCTCACTCAAGGCCCACAGTGTACTGCCTGAGTATTGCTGATGGTTATTCAAGGCCCGAGGGTTCTTTAGTCAGTTAATGATGGGTCCTGCTATGACTGTGTCTTTCTCTTCAAGGCAGCAGTTTCCCTTCTGGCCAACGATGTGCCAATAAATGCAATCCAGAAGCTAGGGCCCAGAATGGGGACCTCATGACTCTGCAGGTGCCCTATTCTACCATGACTGAGCTGGTATCCCAGATGCAAGACAAAATTCTCTTTGCTCTTCCCTCTCCTCTCTTCATACAGAAGGAAGGGTCTCTTTTGGAGCTGCAAACTGTGCAGCCTGGGGTTGGGGTTAGGACAGGAGTGGCACAAGTACTCCCTTAACGGCACCTGCTGGTGTCTCAGTAGGTCATGTGCCCCTGCAGTCCACTGGATATGAGCTCAGCTCAGCACTAGAACTCACCTAGGAGTTGCAGTCCTTGTGGCCTAGACTGCCTTTCAAGTTTATTTAGGGCCCCAGGGTACTTTAGCACTCCATGATGAGGCTTGCCGGAGCTCAAGTTTTGACAACTGAGATGTGCGATTCTCCTCTGCCTGGGGCTGGCCTATATGCTCCCTCTGTGGCCAGGTATCAGCTGAGTTCAGCTCAGTTTTGCTTTCCACTGTGTCAGGGCAGCATTGAGTTCAATGCAAAGTCTCACGATCACTGCACTCTCCCTCCCCAAGTGCACAGATTCTCTCTCCGTGCCACACAGCCACTGCTGGGATGGGAGGTGATTGGTGTCAGCAATTCAAGACGGTCTTTCCCGCCCGCTTCAGTGCCCCTTTCAGTAATATGAAGTTAAAACAAGGTATTGTGAGTGCTTATCTGATTTTTGGTTCTTACAAAGGTGTTTTATTGTGCATAGACAGTTGTTAAATTTTGTGTCTGTTGGGGGGTATGTTCAGTGGAGCCTTCTATTACACCATCTTGCTCTGTTCCCCCACCCCACTACCATGATCACTTTCTGAGGCAACCCAATTTATTGTTAGCGAACTCTTTTTTTTTTTTTTGAGACAGAGTCTGGCTCAGTTGCCCGACTGAGGCTCAGTTGCCCGACTGAAGCGCAGTGCTGTGATCTCTAATCACTGCAGCCTCTGCCTCCCAGGTTCCAGTGATTCTCCTGCCTCAGCCTCCAAAGTAGCTGAGATTATAGGCATATGCCACCATGCCTGGCTAATTTCTGTGTTTTTAGTAGAGACGGGGTTTCACCATATTGGATAGTCTGGTCTCGAACTCCTGACCTCTGATGATCCACCCGCCTTGGCCTCCCAAAGTGCTGGGATTACAGGCATAAGCCACTATGCCTGGCCAGCTAGCTCATATTCTTAGAAACAAATTTCTTATATTGAGCTGTATCTTTGTAACTTCTAGTGTCTGAAGCTATACAGAAAAAGTTATATTCTTTGTCCATGTTTACTTATCTGGTTCCTTTAATTATTCCTGTCAATGAATTACTGCTTATTATGAGTTTACTATGTTTTAGGCATAGGCTTAAGATCTTTATATTCATTTAATCCTCACAACATTCCTAAAACATACACACTATTTATATCTCCATATTACAGATAGGAACATGAAGATAAATTACATAACTTGCCAAATTCACAAGGCTAATAAGCTGCAGAGATGGTATATGAACTCAGGCCTGATTGATGGCAGAGGCTATACTCTAATTAAGTGAATTAGCTTCCTTCAAATTTCCTCACTCTCCTCTTGCGATGGTTTAAATGTGTCCCCCAAAAGTTCACGTGTTGGAAACTTAATGCCTCTGTCCTCATGAATGAATTAATGGATTAATGAGGGCTGTGCCCTCATGATTGGATCAATGTCACTATCAAAGGTGTTGGCTTATTATCATTGGAATGGCTTTGTTATAAAAGCAAGCTCTCTCTTGTCCTCTCACCATGTGATGCTTTCCACCATGTTATCACTCAGCAAGAAGGCCCTTACAAGATGTCAGCACTATGCTCTTGAACTTCCCAATCTCTAGAACTGTGAACTAAATAAACCTCTATCTTTTTTTTTTTTTTTTTTTGAGACAGAGTTTTGCTCTTGTTGCCCAGGCTGGAGTGCAATGGTATGATCTCGGCTCACTGCAACCTCCACCTCCTGGGTTCAAGTGATTCTCCTGCCTCAGCCTCTCAAGTAGCTGGGATTACAGGCATGTGCCACTACACCCAGCTAATTTTGTATTTTTAGTAGAGATGGGGTTTCTCCATGTTGGTCAGGCTTGTCTTGAACTCCCGACCTCAGGTGATCCTCCTGCCTCAGCCTCCCAAAGTGCTGGGATTACAGGCATGAGCCACCACACACCCAGACATTTTTTTTTTTTTTTTTTTTTTGAGACAGAGTCTAGCTCTATCACCCAGCTGGAATGCAGTGGCTCAATCTCAGCTCACTGTAACCTCTGCCTCCCGGGTTCAAGCGATTCTCCTGCCTCAACCACCTGAGTCGCTGGGATTACAGGTGCCTGCCATCATGCCTGGCTAATTTTTGTTTTAGTAGAGATGGGGTTTCACTGTGTTGGCCAGGCTGGTTTTGAACTCCTGACCTCATGATTCGCCCGCCTTGGCCTCCCAAAGTGCTGGGATTACAAGTGTGAGCTACCACACCTGGCCTAAACCTCTATTCTTTATAAATTATCCAGTCTCTAGTATTCAGTTATAGTAATAAAAAATAGACTAGGATACCTCTGCAGCTATTCTGGTTTATCAATGTCCCTCCTTTTATTTTATGTGGAACACCTCACAAATTTGTATGTCATCCTTGCGCAGACACCTTATGAATCTTCTCTGTATTGTTCCAATTTTTGTGCATGTGCTGCCAAAGTGAACACTCAAAGTCCCTTTTAAAGTGTGACCCCAGAATTCCATATGTTTGACCAGTGCAGAGTGAAAATTTTCTCTCCCATTTCCTATACATGCTACATTTATTAAAGTATCCTAAAACTGAATTGGCCTTTTTGAGCAGCCTCATTTCCCTGTTGAATCTTACTAAACCTGTACTAAACTAAAACTCCTAAGACTTTCTCACATTATGTGGGGAAAAGAGAGATCAGCCTGTTACTGTGTCTATATAGAAAGAAGTAGACATAAGAGACTCCATTTTGTTCTGTATCTGAGATGCTGTTAATCTGTGACCCTACCCCCAACCTTGTCCTTGCAAGAGACATGTGCTGTGGTGACTCAAGGTTTAATGGATTTTGGACTGTGCAGGATGTGTCTTTGTTAAACAAGTTCCTGAAGGCAGTTTGCTGGTTAAAAAACCTGCCCGTCCCTGGGCAATGGAATATCTCCGTGTGAGACCCGATTGTATGCTCTGTTTACTGAGATAGGAGAAAACTGCCTTACGGCATAAGGTGGGACTTGCTGGCGGGACTTGGTGGAGCAATGCTGCTAAAAGGTTTATGGAGATGTTTGCATATGCATATCAAGGCACAGCATTTTCCTTTGAACTTATTCATGTCACAGAGATCTTTATCCATATGACTTACTGCTAATTTTCTCCCTTCAATGATCCTATTGTCCTGCCACTCCCTTATCTTTAAGATGGTAAAGATAATTATCAATAAATACTAAGGGAACTCAGAGACCGGTGCCAGCGTGGGTCCTCCGTAAGCTGAGCGCTGGTCCCCTGGGCCCACTTTTTCTTTCTCTATACTTTGTCTCTGTGTCTCATTTCTTTTCTCAAGTCTCTCATTCCACCTAACGAGAAACGCCCACAGGTGTGGAGGGGCAGGCCACACCGTCAACATGAAGTAGAAAATGTGCCTGGATATCCTCCTCCTTTCTTTGTTAATCTTCAAGACCTTGGCCAGGCTTCCCTTCATCCGTCATTTCTCCCTAAAGAGTCTAGCTCTCAGTGATTGCTGCCTTCAAGGAATTTACCTTATACTTTGGTATGCTAGTTGGCACTAGTCATAGTTAGCCTTGCACTGTAATTATCCCAACATAAATATGCCTGACTTCCTGTTCTTTATATATAAATGCCACCCTTTAACATAGCAACAATTTCTGGAGTGTGTTTTCTCCTACTGGCTATAAATAAAAAGAGCTGGGAAGAACATACAAGTGAGCATTTTCACTCCCTGACTATTTTTGATTTGTATATTAGCAATTACAAACAGGCTGGGCACAGTGGCTCCCAGCACTTTGGGAAGCCAAGGCAGGTAGATCGCTTAAGTTCAAGACCAGCCTGCGCAACAAGGTGAGACCTCGTCTCTACAAAAAACACAAAAATTAGCCAGGTGTGGTGGTGCACACTTGTAAACCCAGCTACTCAGGAGGCTGAGGTGGGAGGACTGCTTGAGCCAGGAAGGCAGAGGTTGCAGTAAACAGAGATCCCACCACTGCACTCCAGCCTGGGCAGAAGAGTAAGACCTTGTCTCAGAAAAAAAAGGAGCGGGGGCGGTGGCAAAAGCATGAACAATCATAGCTAAACTAAAACAAAAACATTTTGTGATAAAATCAAATAAATAAATAAAAACTTCATAATTTCAAATGACTGGGTGAGAAACCACATGCACTAAAGGAGAGAAACTGGCTTGAATCAAGAGGTGAGGTAGTAGCCAAGGAAGAAGGCAGGCTCCTTCCTGAGACTCTGGAAAGCTACAAAATGTTACTGGCTCAGCCAAGCGTTCCCAGGGACTGGTCCTAGTAGGGGGCCCACTTCTGCCCATGACTCTTTACATCCTACCTCACCCCAGGAACTCCTTCTATCCACAGACTTCATTCCACCTTTGAAATAGGGAAGTCTGTGCTCCTATCATCTAACAGGAGTAGATAGCAAGGGGATGGAGAATCCCAAAGTCCATGGCCATCCAGAAAGATATGTTTCCAGTTTTTTTAAAAAACTTTAATTTTATCAGGTATTTTTTAAAAAATGGTTTCTGAAAGGTTTTTTTTGTTGTTGGTTTTGTTTGTTTTTGTTTTGTTTTTTTGTTTGTATTTTTGTTTTTTAAGACAGAGTCTTGCTCTGTCGCCAGGCTGGAGTGCAGTGGCGCCATCTCGGCTCACTGCAACCTCCACCTCCCGGGTTCAAGTGATTCTCCTGCCTCAGCCTCCCGAGTAGCTAGGACTACAGGCACGCACCACCACGCCCAGCTAATTTTGTATTTTTAGTAGAGACAGTGTTTCACTATGTTGGCCAGGATGGTCTCAGTCTCCTGACTTTGTGATCCTCCCACCTTGGCCTCCCAAAGTGCTGGGATTACAGGCCTGAGCCACCATGCCCGGCTGAAAGTTTTTGCATTAGACCTTTGGCCAGCTAAAAATGAGTTTGAAATCCAAGGAGAATAAACCAAATATACTTAAAGTTTTTGAAAGTAGCCAAAAGAAACACACACAAGATAAAGTTAGTTTTCAAAGAATGAGCTTATTAATAAGGAGAAGGAAAAAAAAGAAGTGCAATTCAGTAAGAGGTAAAGTTTAGCAAAGTGAGCGCTGACTGAAGTAACTTTTTTTTTCTTTTAAATGAACCTAACATTGTGAACATATCCAGGAAAAATAAAACAAAACCAATAATTCAAAATGCATTTTTCCCAAAGAAATGCATAGCAATTCTTATCTCAGTATTAATACAGCACTATGCTTCAGGTAATTTTGAGGCAGTATTTTTAAATTAAGCACCAAAATAAAAGTTGTACTACTTACAGATCTGTATAAAGCACAATAAGGCAAGGATCTTCCTTAAATATTCATTCATCCCCTCATTCATTCGTCAACAATAACATGCCAAACCCTGTGATTCGTGTTGAGATCCCTCTCCTTAAGCATGCCAAAGTGGAGAAGACAACAAAGAAAATAAAAGTACATTGTGTTACAACATACTCTGTGCTTATGACATCCTGCTCTTCTGCTTTTCCTCTTGTCTTATCAGTCATACTTACACTACCTGCTGGTTGACTTTTCTCCACACATCTAACCTTTCGCCCTAGGCCTTTTGCCTTCCTTAGCTCACTTGCTCACTTGTGCTCTCCCCTGTGTTCTCTCTTGCCTAGCTCTCGCTCTTGCTCTCTCTGTGATTCCAACAATTCCCTATAGCTTTAAAAATCATCTACATGCTGGTGACTCCCAAATTTTTACATCTCCAGCCTAGACTTCTCTTATATATCCAACTGCTATTAATGTATTTCCCTTTAAATGTTACACAGGCACTTAAGCTCCAAAAGAGAATGATTGCTTTTTACCTCCACCTCCTGGACTTCCTCAATTCTCTATAAATGGCACTACTATCCACCTAGCTACCAAAGCTAACCCAACAGCAAATCCTACTGATTCTGCCTCTGACACACATCTCTTCTAAACCTACTTTCCTCCTCCACTGTCTCCAGCCTTATCCAAACCACCGTAAGTTCTCAACTATGCTACTGTAGTGGCATCCTCCCTGGTCTCTTTGTGTCCCCCTATTCCTGCTCTCTTCCCCTCCACCTCAGTCTATTCTTAATAGCAGGAGTGATATCTTTTAAATGTAAATCAGGTTCCATGTCACTTCCTTGATTGAAACATTTTAGTAGCTTCCACTGGACTTAAAAATAAAATCTGAATTCCTTGTCATGGCCAACAAGGCCCTACACTATCTGCTCCCACCTCCTTCTCCATCTTCATCTGATACTACCTTTCCCCAGGCTCATGATACTCTAGAGATGTTGGCCTTTGTCAGTTCCTAGAATGTACTGAAAGCATTCATATTTCAGGGATTTCATGCTTGCTATCCCCTTTGCTAGAGAGCTTTTCTCACGTTTACTTAGATGACAGTCTTCTCATTCTCTGGATCTCTACTTACATATTACCTCCACAGGCCTTTCCTGCTCCTGGGAAGATCTTCTCTCTATCCCACTGTCTTATTTCGTTTTTTTTTTTTTTTTTAGACGGAGTCTTGCTCTGTCACCCATGCTGGAGTGCAGTGCATGATCTTGGCTCACTGCAAGCTCCGCCTCCCAAGCTCAAGTGGTTCTCCTGCCTCGGCCTCCCGAGTAGCTGGGACTACAGGTGCCGGCCACCACACCCGGCTAATTTTTTGTATTTTTTTTAGTAGAGACGGGGCTTCACCGTGTTAGCCAGGATGGTCTTGATCTCCTGACCTTGTGATCTGCCCACCTCAGCCTCCCAAAGTGCTGGGATTACAGGCGTGAGCCACCGCGCCCGGCCCCACTGCCTTATTTCTTCATAGCATCTATCATCATCTTAAAGGTTAACATGCCCTTTTTGTTTTTTACATGTTTACTACCTGTTTCCTCTCACTAGCATACAAACGACTTAAAGACACAATCTTTTCTGTTGTGTTTTCTTTTTTTTTTCTTTTTTTTTTTCTTTTTTTTTTTCTTTTTGAGATGGAGTCTCACTCTGTCGCCAGGCTGGAGTGCAATGGCTTGATCTCAGTTCACTGTAACCTCCACCTCCCCAGTTCAAGCTATTCTCATGTCTCAGCCTCCCAAGTAGCTGGGATTACAGGTGCCCGCCACCACGCCTGGCTAATTTTTGTATTTTTAGTAGAGACAGCGTTTCGCCATATTGGTCAGATTGGCTTCGTACTCCTGACCTCAGGTGATTCACCCACCTCGGCCTCCCAAAGTGCTGGAATTACAGGCGTGAGCCACCATCTGTTGTGTTTTCTATGGTCTCCTCAGTAACAAGCATCTATGTAACAGCAGATACTTACTATCTGCTAAATAAACTGATGTGAGAGAAATGCGTACATGAAAGGGATTAGGAGAAGGCTTTCTAGAGGAGGTGATCCATAAACTAAACCTGGAAGAACTAGGATAAGTATTCAGGCAGACAGTGCAGTGAGGGAAATTGCAGAGCACATCTCTAAACTGTATACAGTTTATTTGTGTATAAACTGTAATACAGTATATTTGTATATTTTTGAAATACAGTATATTTGTGAAACTGCAAGTAGTTCAACATGATAATGCAAGATAATGAAAAGTTATGGAGTAAAAACAATCTAGGCCTGATGCAGTGGCTCATGCCTGTAATTCCAGCACTTTGGGAGGCCAAGGCAGATGGATCACTTAAGCCCAGGAATTTGAGACCAGACTGGGCAACACGGCGAAATTCTGTGTCTTCAAAAAATACAAAAAATTAGCCAGGTGTGGTGGTGCATGCCTGTAGTCCCAGCCACTTGAGAGGCTAAGATGGGAGGAGCACGAGAGTCCAGGAGGTGAAGGCTCCAGTGAGCTGAGATGGTGCCACTATACTCCAGCCTGGGTGACAGAGCAAGACCCTGTCTCAAAAGAAAAAAAGAAAAAAAAGGGAACAATGTATAATTCCTAGAGAACTCCCTTCTCTACTCTAAATCTACTGAAACACTGAATAGAATCTTAGGAATAAAGGAGGACTTCATCTCTCTCTCTTTTTTTTTTTCTTTTTTCTTTTTTTATGAGACGGAGTCTCGTTCTGTCACCCAGGCTGGAGTGCAGTGGTGCGATCTCAGCTCACTGCAACCCCCCCTCCCAGGTTCAAGAGATTCTCCTGCCTCCACCTCCTGAGTAGCTGGGATTACAGGTACCTGCCACCACACCCAGCTAATTTTTTGTATTTTTGGTAGAGATGGGTTTCACCATGTTGGCCAGGCTGGTCTCGAACTCCTGACCTCAGGCAACCCATCCACCTCAGCCTCCCAAAGAGGTAGGATTACAGGTGTGAGCCACTGCACCCTGTCTCTCTTTTTAAGACTATTTTTGTTTGCTTGTTTGAGATAGGGTCTCATTCCATTGCTCATTGCTGGGAGTGCAATGATGCCATCACAGCTCACACACTACAGCTTTGACCTCCTAGGCTCAACCAATACTCCTGCCTCTGCCTCCCGAGTAGTTAGGACCACAGGCACACCCCACCACACCTGGCTAATTTTTTTTTTTTTGGTAGAGATGAGGGTCTCACTACCTTGCTCAGACTCATCTCAAATTCCTGGGCTCAAGCAGTCCTCCCACTGTGGCCTCCCAAAATGCTGAGATTACAGACATGTAATCTTTTTTTTTTTTTTCTGTCTAAGGCTTGAATACGTAAGCATCCCCAATAGTACATGCACTGATATTAGTTTATATACCCTATAAATGTATATTTAAATATGAGTAAATTATTGCTGGACTAATACAAATGTAAAGTTAAAGAAGTTATGTGATTAATAGACCTGCTTAATTGTAAGGAAAGTAAAATTAGCAAAAATTAAAATTATTAAATTGGCAACGATACTTAGCTGCAAAAAATGTTTTTAAATGAGGCCAACCAAGAAAGGAAAGAGAATGTAGAAAGGGAAACAGAAATCCACCAGAGAGAAAATTCTCATTTTATAGTTTAAGTGTTGGCTTGGAATTTTGTAAATGAAATCCATGTATTTTTATTTATCCCTAGAAACCAGCAGAATCAGGTGTCTCAGAAATTCTCAGTAACTAATTGAACTGAACCAACCTCATCACAGCCTTTGGCAGCAGGTACCTAAATTATCTTTAATTTCCACTAAATTGGGGGTTGGGGGTGAGTAAGATGTTGAACTATGTTTCCTTTTGTAGCAAAAAAAATTTCAAATATAAGTAGTTTCAAGATATTTTATTAACTCTTTGTTCAAATTGTAGAGGTTCAGTTATTTGATTTTACTTTCAGGGATCAGTATGGTTATAATACATTGAGAGGAGGAATAGTGTGGTGCTTAAAGAATGTGAACTTTAGAACCAGACCAACCAGGTCCAAATCCCAGCTGTGCAACCTTAGGCAAGTTACTTAAATTCTCTATACCTCAGTTTACTCATGTAAAAAATGGAGCTAACAATAGTACCTACCTTATAGGACTGTTGTAAGAAGTATAGGCGATAAGAACAATGTCTGTCGGTGTACAGTGTATAATATTTGCTACCATTACAATTACTTTTCAATTGTTTTTCTAATTAACTTGAAAATAGTATTTTACCCATGAACAACCTCCATAGTTAAAACTTTTTATGAGAATATGAACACTAATCATTTTACTTGAATTCCAAGCAAGAATTATCTACTAATATGCTACTTACACTAACTGATTAATTTTCTGCTGTTGCTCCTTGGATCTTCTGTATTTTAGCAGCTTACTTTGTGTTGGTGTATCAACGCCTATGTTTTCTGGGAGATGGACAATGGGGGATAACTTCAAGTTCAGAGCTTCCTTTTCTGCTGCAATGGCAGCTTTGTTTGCATCTGACATCTTGATCTCCCAAAAATTAAAATACTCTGTACTCTGAGGAGAAAAAGTTCACAAAGCCATTATTATGTCAGCAAGCCTCGATATATTCATAACATATCTAACATATCAATACCAAAAATAAAATTCTAGACACTTTTGGATCTTCCTCCCAAGTATGGTATTAGTCTACAGAATGACAGTTGAGGTAAGTTGGCAGGGATTCCTGTTAGAACTCTACAACCCACTTATGAAGCAATGAGCCAGTCACTTCCCCTTTAGGGCTTGTTTCCTAATGGATGAAATTAAGGAATTGAATTAGATGCTCTGTAAATATCCCTACAGCTCTAACATTCTGGGTTGAAAATTTTCCCTAGATGCAAACCACCACCACCACCACCACCACCACCACAAATCCAGTTGTTAAGGGATGATCCCCTTCCCAGTAAAAGCTGATATTTAACATCATTAATGGTTTGTGTTTTTTTGTTGTTGTTGTTTTGTTTTTATTTTGAGACAGAGTCTTGCTCTGTCGCCCAGGCTGGTGTGCAATGGCGTGATCTTGGCTCACTGTAACCTCCACCTCTCAGGTTCAAGTAGTTCTCCTGCTTCAGCCTCCCGAGTAGCTGGGACTACAGGCGCACAACCACGCCCATCTACTTTTTCGTATTTTTAGTAGAGACAGGGTTTCACCTTGTTGGCCAGGCTGGTCTCGAACTCCTGACCTTAGATGATCTGCCCGCCTCGGCCTCCCAAAGTGCTGGGATTACAGGCTTGAGCCACTGCGCCCAGCCAATTATTAATGTTCTTTTTTTTTTTTTTTTTTTTTTGAGACGGAGTCTTGCTCTGTCGCCCAGGCTGGAGCGCAGTGACCAGATCTCGGCTCACTGCAAGCTCCGCCTCCCGGGTTCCCGCCATTCTCCTGCCTCAGCCTCCCGAGTAGCTGGGACTACAGGCGCTCGCCACCTCGCCCGGCTAGTTTTTTTGTATTTTTTTAGTAGAGACGGGGTTTCACCGTGTTAGCCAGGATGGTCTCGATCTCCTGACCTCGTGATCCGCCCGTCTCGGCCTCCCAAAGTGCTGGGATTACAGGCTTGAGCCACCGCGCCCGGTCAATTATTAATGTTCTTAAACATCAATATGATATCTTAGTCTTGCTGCCTTCCAAGAAAGTGATGCTATGATCAAGCAAAAAATAGGCATACTTAATGCACGGCAAATCTAAAAATGTCATGTAAATGCTCAAAAATTTTACTGTGGGCCAGGCGCGGTGGCTGACGCCTGTAATCCCAGCACTTTGGGAGGCCGAGGCGGGCAGACCACCTGAGGTCGGGAGTTCGAGCCAGCCTGGCCAACATGGTGAAACCCCATCTCTACTAAAAATACAAAAATTAGCCGGGCGTGGTGGCGGGCGCCTGTAATCCCAGCTACTCCAGCGGCTGAGTCACAAGAATCGCTTGAACCTGTGAGGCGGAGGTTGCAGTGAGCCGAGATCCCGCCACCGCACTCCAGCCTGGGCGACAGAGCGAGACTCCGTCTCAAAAAAAAAAAAAAAAAAAAAAAAAAAAAAAAAAAAAAAATTGTACTGTGATAACAACTAAATTTGTCATGAATACCTACAGGATTTGGAGATTCCTGCCTTTAGAAAGTGTTTAAGTTGGCACCCAAATCGCGATACCTGCCCTGGGAAGGAAAGGAAGAGAAAAGCAGAGAACAAGTACCTGATTGTTTCTCACTACTTCCCCGTTGCGCAGACGACAGGGAGAGAGAGAGACAGTCAGAGCCTCTCCTCAGGTGGAAGGAAGGGGGATAACGAGGGAGAAACGTCCGGAACGCCACCGGCTCTCGCAGCTGGAGAAGGGCAGTCGCTGACCCGGTGGAAACAACGCCGTCGCCATGGAAACTGTGGCGGCCCCAGCTGGAGGGCCTGGGTGAAGGTTGCCAGGAGAGGCAGTTGCTGAGCTGCGAGGGATTAGGATTACCTGTCACAACAATAATTCATTACTCAAATAAATGGGGCGTATTTTCTGTTTTATGTTTTTTTTTAACCTAACTGCCTTTCCTTGGAAGGGGACCAGGAAATCAGGATCTTCAAATTATGGAAAACTGCAAGACTGGAAATTTAGATCTGTTGGAAAACAGATTCATGGAAACACTCTCAGCAAGAGAATTAAGTCTTCAAGTGTCCCCTAGTGACATCCTAGGGGATTAGTTACAAATAAATATTGTAACTAATCAGCAATATAATTTATCTTGCTTCTAGATTTGCTATTTGTTAACACAGCACTTCCAGGAATTATTTGGCAAAACCAAACAAGTTAAGGTGTGTGCATTTAGTGAGTACCCTGGGAGAAAGATGTGCAATTTTGCTGTTTGAAGCTGCACAATGCATACTACATCTAACGATAATAGCCTACAAGAATACTATGTGCCAAAATTAAATTAGGGAAGTGAATAAATTCTACTGGTGTGTTAACAGCATATTCATTCAACAAATATTTCAGCACCTTCTATGTGTCAGTTGCTACGTAATTTTTTTTGTTTGTTTTAATGAGAGTACAGCCTACACTATTGTGTCTGGCACACAGGAGGTGCTCTAAAATGTCATTTAAGTGAGTGAATGAACAAGTAAAACTTCCTGGTAGTTTGTAAAAGCAAATTATCTTTCTGTAGAAAATAAAATACTTGTATAAATAATGTGCCTTTTTTTTTTTTTTCGAGACAGAATTTTGCTCTTGTTGCCTAGGCTGGAGTGCTTACCACAACCTCCACCTCCCAGATTCAAGCCCTCCTGAGTAGTTGGGATTACAGGCATGCACCACCAAAACCAGCTAATTTTTTTTTTTTTTTTTAGTAGAGACAGGGTTTCTCCATGTTGGTCAGGCTGGTCTTGAACTCCTAACCTCAGGTGATCCACCCACCTCGGCCTCCCAAAGTGTTGGGATTACAGGCGTGAGCCACTGCACCATGCCACCTTTTCTTTTTTAAACTTTAGTCCTATGACAGATTAGACAGGTTTTTTTAATGTCAATTTGTTAGGGTTATTTTTTAGAGACAGGGTCTCTCGCTCTGTTGCCCAGGCTGGAATGCTGCTGGAGTGCAGCGGCACCATCATGGTGAAAGGAGTCAGCTAGCTTTTGCCTTAGGTAGATAGCAAGGGAAGGGTCCTCACAGAACCCCCAGCCCATAGGTCAGTGCCTCATCCCCACTTAACATAAAAAGCAGCCTGGGAAAAAATTCAAGCTGCAGGCACCGATAAGAGAACTAGCACAGGGTGTTGTGACTGGAGATATGCCCACAGCTCCACAGATAGAAAAACCTCTGGCCCATTTGGACAAAAACTTGCACAGACCTCCTCCTCACTCACATAAAGGAACAAAGAAATGCCTTTGTCCATTGTATACTCAGTGGGCTCCTAGGAAAGAAAAAAAAAGTTTATTTTCCTTTTGTGGGCATGGACACAGTAGGCTCCAGTAGGTTCCGGTGGGCACTCTACTTTCCTTTATTTGGATTGTAAATCCGGCTTCCAGGAATCATCACTTCAGCTCCTGATTGGTCCCGG
The DNA here is from genome assembly GCF_008728515.1 of Papio anubis. Taxonomy (NCBI): domain Eukaryota; kingdom Metazoa; phylum Chordata; class Mammalia; order Primates; family Cercopithecidae; genus Papio; species Papio anubis. The sequence goes on along the minus strand of NC_044977.1, from coordinate 82,742,957 downwards.
GCCAAGGTTCAGGGCCAAGCTTTCACTTCAGCTTCTGATAGGTCCTGGGCCAAGCCAAGCAGCATCTATGAATCATCATTTCAGCTCCTGATTAGTACCAGGCCAAGGCTCCAGGGTAGGGGGGTTGAGGGACAAAGCACATTCCTTCCCCTTCCCAGTCCATAAAACCCCTGGACCTCAGCCTCATAGGGAGCACCCCATTCAGGTCCCCCTCTCTGCTGGCAGACAGCTTTCTTTTTTCGCTTATTAAACGTTCGCTCTAAACTCAACTTTGGGTCTGCGCTCCTTAATCATCTTGGAGGTAGGACAAATAACTCCAGGTGTTATCTCAGACAATGAGAAACTGTTACATCTTGGTGCATTGCTGAGACTACAGCAATAGCTCACTGCATCCTTAAACTCCTGGGCCCAAGGGATCCTCCCACCTCAGCCTGAGTAGCTGGGACTACAGGCACACACCACGACATCGGCTAATTTTAAAAAATATTTTGTCGGGACAGTGTCTTACTATGTTACACAGGCTCATCTCAAACTCCTGGGCTCAAGCAATCCTCCTGCTTCAGCTTCCTAAAAGTGTTGGAATTATAGGCGTGAGCCACCATATCTGGCCTGAATGTCAATTTGGTTAGGCTAAACTAGGACTAAAGAGAAGGCAGCAATCTTGTGTACGATATACCCACCTTCTCCCAGTCATTAATCAAACACTAATCTAGGACTGCTGTGAGGAGATTGCAGCTCAATTCAAGTCCCTGGTCAATTCACATTGGTCTAAGGAGATTATCCTGGGTGAGCCTGACTCAATCAGTAGGAATCCTTTTAAAAAGATTTAGGCCTGGAAAAGTGGATCAACCCTGTAATCCCAGCACCTTAGGAGGCGGAGCCAGGCAGACTGCTTGAGGGAGTTTGAGATCAGCCTGGGCAACATGGTGTAACTCTGTCTCTATTTTTAAAAATTAAAAATTAAAAAAATAATAATAAAGAGATGGGCATGCCCTGAGTCAAACTCCAAACAGCAGCTGGGTCTACAACTGCTCTGCCCTACAGACCTTGGACTTGCTTAACCAGCCCCCTCCATTGCATAAGCCAATTCTTAGTAAAAAAAAAAAAAAAATATATATATATATACACACACACACACACACACACATATATATAGATGATATATATTATTCTTACTGGTTCTGCTTCCCACTTTGAACCCTGACTGACACAATGTACATCCTTTTTTTTTCACTTAAAAAAAATTTTTATTTTAGAGACAAAGTCTCACCATGTTGGCCAGGTTGGTCTTGAACTCCTGGCCTCAAGCAATCCTCCTGCCTTGGCCTCTAGATGTGCTAGAATTACAGGTGTGAGTCACCACGCCTGGTCGATGTACATCCTTTTTAATAGCCATGTTTCCAAAAGTGTGTTCTTTTACAAGAACAGAGTCCTCTTGAGCTTATACAAATAAATATATTGCCATAAAACAACAATACTCATGAATAGTTTCCTAATTCTGGAGATACCAGGTAGACATAAAGATACATATTTCAATTTTACTCAGAAAATATACCAAAAAGTTACCAAATTGCTATAAAACTACAGATAATGCAGAGAAAAAAAGTTTTCTTAACTCTGAAAGAAAATAATAATAAAAAGTCAGCAATGTTTCAAGCAAAAAAGTCATTAAAATCATTTCAGTCCTAATCAGTTCCACCCCATGTAATTAAGTTTTGTTCTACTTGATAAATTAGCAATTTTAAGTCTAGTTTTACCATTGGAGTTTCTAAAGTTCTTATTCAGTCCAATTGAATAATCAACAGAGGACTGTATTCCAGAGTATGTATCAGAGACTTTTTGTCCTTTTCATAAACCTCTTTGAAGACACAATGCTTTAGGATTATATTTGCTTGCAAAAATCATTTAGTAACATTAGAATAAAGCAATTTACTATGAACAACAAGATTTAGAATGGCTATGGTGAAAGACCTGGTAAGAGTTTACAACAATGATGTGATTGACAAGGAAATTTGTTTTTTTTCTGTAGTCTATAACAAGTTTACGTAGTAGCCATAATTATGACTGATAACATAAACAAAGACACATCAGATTTTTAGGAATCTCATATACTTTTAAAACACATATTAATAACATGTTCATATAAATGTAATGCAAAGGTTTCCCGTATAATTTACGTATCAAATAAATGTCTCTCTTAGGCTTCCAGGGGCCATTCTGGGATAACCTAAGGTTAGTTTGAGGCCGAAAATACTTAATTTAGAATTTGAAATTTGACTTTGGGAAGCCTGTCAAGTACGTCAAAGGATAAAAACACTCAATTAAAATAGAAAAGGCCAGGCTCAATGGCTCAAACTTGCAATCCCAGCACTTTGGAAGGCCGAGGTGGAAAGATCACTTGAGCCCTGGAGTTTGAGACCAGACTGGGCAACATCGGGGGACTCTGTCTCTATAGAATATTTTCAAAAACTTAGCCAAGCATTGGTGGTGTGCACTTGTGGGCCCAGCTACTTGGAAGACTGAGGTGGGAGGATCGCTTGAGCCTAGGAGATCGAGGCTGTGTGAGCCATGACTGTACCATTGCACTCCAGCCTGGGTGACAGAGTGAGACACTGTCTCAAAAACAAATTTTTTTTTAAATGAAAACAAACTAGGAAAGTTTTAAGACATTTGATCAAAAGAAGATCACAGGTTACTGTAAAGTAACAGTTATTCATTTAGCCAAAGACAGAATTTAAAAGATTTTACAAAGCAGTGCTCATTTCGGCAGCACAAAATACTAAAGCTGAAATGATACAGAAAAGATTACCATGGCACCTGCATAAGGATGACACACAAATTTGTGAAGCATTCCATAGTTTTTAAAAAAAATATTTTATAAAGCAAAATCCTTCATTTTTTGATAGAAGACTCAGTTTTCCAAATAATGAAAGATCTAACAAAGAGAGCAGGGCCAGATGCAGTGGCCTGTGCCCATAATCCCAGGTACTCAGGAGGCCGAGGTGGGAGGATCACTTGAGCTCAGGAGTTCAAGGTTGCAGTAAGCTATTATGGCAGCACCTGTGAATAGCCAATGAACTCCAGCCTGGGCAACAAAGTGAGACTATGTCTATAAAAAATGTTTTTAATTAAAAAATTTAATCAGGCCAGGTGCAGTGGGTCACACCTGTAATCCCAGCACCTCAGGAGGCCGAAGCAGGCAAATCACTTGAGGTCAGGAGTGCGAGACCAGCCTGGCCAACACAACCTGGTGAAACCCAGTCTCTACCAAAAAATACAAAAATTAGCCGGGCATAGTGGTGTGCACCTGTAGTCCCAGCTACTTGGGAGGCTGATGTGTGAGAATCGCTTGAACCCAGAAGATGGAGGTTGCAGTGAGCCAAGATCATACCACTGCACTCCAGCCTGGGCAACAGAGTAAGACCCCAAAAAATTTTTTTTAATTGTTTAAAGACAGCATGAGGTACACAATCTGTTTCTCTCTCTCTCTCTCTCTCTCTCCCCTTTCTTTTGCAGTTTACTCAAAAAGTAAACAAAATCTTTTAACTATATTTTATTTTATTTTTTGAGACAGGGTCTGGCTCTTTCACCCAGGCTGGAGTGCAATGGCGCAATCTCAGCTCACTGCAACTTCAGCCTCCCAGGCTCAAATCATCCTCCCACCTCAGCCTCCAGAGTAGCTAGGACTACAGGCATAAACCAGCATGGCCAGTTAATTTTTGTACTTTTGGTAGAGACAGGGTTTTGCCATGTTGCCCAGGCTGGTCTCTAACTTCTGGGCTTAAGCAATCCTTCTGCCTTGGCCTCCCAAAGTGCTAGGATTACAGGTGTGAGCCACCATGCCTGGCTTACTATCTTTTATTAATACTACCAGAAAATCATGTTCAAATGAAAGAACCAAATTTTACTTTTGTATCAATATATTACTAATACTAAAGCAAATCTCAATAAAACCATATGGCCAGGCATGGTGGTTTACGCCTATAATCCCAACACTCTGGGAGGCCAAGGTGGAAAGATCTCAAGGCCAGGAGTGCAAGACCAGCCTAGGCAACACAGCTAGCGAGACCCCATCTCTACAAAAAAATTTTTTTTAATTAGCCAGGCATGGTGGCACATACCTGTAGTCCTAACCACTTGGGAGACTGAGGCAAGAGGATTGCCTGAGCCCAGAAATTTGAGATTACAAACGAACTATGAATACACCACCACACTACAGCCTGGGTCACGGATGAGGACCCTGCCTCTAAAAAACAAAACAAAACAAAACAATGAATAAATAAATATTAATAATAAAACCTTATAAACAAATAGATCCAATCTCAGTCAGCTTTGACCACATAAGAAATCCATAAACCTTTTATAACCTCTTACAGTTTTTAAATTTTTTTCTCCAACTTTGTATATCCATTTATTTTTGTGTACATTTTTCCATACATTTTTATTTTTTGAGATAGAGTCTCACTCTGCCACCCAGGCTGGAGTGCAGTGGCACAATCTTGGCTCACTGCAACTTCTACCTCCCGGGTTCAAGCGATATTCCTGCCTCAGCTTCCCAAGTAGCTGGGACTACAGGCACGCACTACGACGGCCGGCTAATTTTTTTTTTTTTTTTTGTATTTTTAATAGAGATGGGGTTTCCCCATGTTAGCCAGGCTAGTCTCGAAGTCCTGACCTCAGGTGATCCACCCACCCTGGCCTCCCAAAGTGCCATACATTTATTCTAAAACAATCTTTAAATAACCTTTACTTAGCCAAAAGTTTTTCATTTTTTTTGTTATTGTTTCAGTGGCTAGAAACACATTTTTTTTTTTTTTTTTTTTTGCGGGGGGATGGAGTCTTGCTCTGTAGCCCAGGCTGCAGTGCAGTGGCGCCATCTCGGCTCACTACAAGCTCCACCTCCTGGGTTCACACCATTTTCCTGCCTCAGCCTCCCGAGCAGCTGGGACTACAGGCGCCCACCACCACGTCTGGCTAATTTCTTTTGTATTTTTAGTAGAGATGGGGTTTCACCGTGTTAGCCAGGATGGCCTCGATCTCCTGACCTCATGATCCACCCGCCTCAGTCTCCCAAAGTGCTGGGATTACAGGTGTGAGACACCACGCCCAGCCAAAACAAAACTTTTTTAACAAAAGCACATATACTCATGACTTAACTTTTCCTCACTAAAAAGATATGTTGCTTTTATTGTACTCTGTATACAAAAGGATTGATTGATTGATTGATTGATTGAGATGGAGTCTCGCTCTGTCGCCCAGGCTGGAGTGCAGTGGCGTGATCTCAGCTCACTGCAACCTCCAACTCCCGGGTTCACACCATTCTCCTGCCTCAGCCTCCCTAGTAGCTGGGACTACAGGTGCCCGCCACCACGCCTGGCTAATTTTTTGTATTTTTAGTAGAGATGGGGTTTCACCATGTTAGCCAGGATGGTCTCGATCTCCTGACCTCGTGATCCGCCTGCCTTGGCCTCCCAAAGTGCTGGGATTACAGGCATGAGCCACCACACCTGGCCACAAAATTATTTCTTACTTTTAGTAGTTTTAATTATATATATTAATTTGAACTTTAACTCTTAGTAACCCTAATTTCTAGTGAAAACCCAGGAAGTCAGTAATTTTGAATTGTTTTATATCAGTATTTACAGACAAGAGCCACTTAATAATTTCTAAAAAGATACATTTTCTCAATATGTTATTTATTAATGGATCCAAATACATTTAGCTTTCTATATCATACGAAACAAGACATCAAAAAAATGAAAAGAAAACAGAACTTCAGAATAAGTGGGAAAAATGAAAAAAAAGACGTCGAAGTATATAAACTTAAGCTTACGTTTAATAATTAATGTTTCAGTGTTTTCACTTACTTAGAAATAACTCAGACATTTTACTTTTTTTTTTTTTTAAGAGACAGGGTCTCGGGCTGGGCACAGTGGTTCACCCCTGTAATCCCAGCACTTTGGGAGGCTGAGGTGGGCATGTCACAAGGTCAAGAGATTGAGACCATCCTGGCTAACACGGTGAAACCCTGTCTCTACTAAAAAATACAAAAAATTAGCTGGGCATGGTGGCAGGTGCCTGTAATCCCAGCTACTCAGGAGGCTGAGGCAGGAGAATGGTGTGAACCCAGGAGGCGGAGCTTGCAGTGAGATGAGATCATGCCACTGCACTCCAGCCTGTGTGACAGAGCAAGACTCCGTCTCAAAAAAAAAAAAAGAGATGGGGGTCTCACTATGTTGTCCAGGGCTCAAATGATCCTCCCATTTCAGCCTCCCAAAGTGCTGGGATTAAAGGCATGAGCCATTGTGCTCAGCCAATACAATTTATAATTATCTATTACTTCATTTAATACAGCATGACTTTAAGATTTTAAATTACTGAAAAAGTTTTTGAAACCATGACAAGTTTATTTGTAGATGCTTATCACATTCACACTTATCTAATGTACTTGTTCTTAACTGTATTTCACTTGCTTATGGAAAGCAAAACTAGTCATTTATTTATTTATTTATTTATTTATTTTCATTAAGCCCCTTCCATTCTAGAAAGTTATTTATTTTGAAAAAACAAAGCCACCAGGTATAGTGTCTCACTGCTAATTTCAGCCCTTTGGGAGGCTGACGCAGATGGATCACTTGAGCCCAGGAATTTGAGACCAGCTTGGGCAACATAGTGGGATCCCCCATCTCTACAACAAATACAAAACAATTAGTTCAATGCAGTGACGTGTACCTAAAGTTGGAGACAAAGGAGTTCAAGGCTGCAGTGAACTATCATGTTGCCACTGCACTCCAGCCTGGGTGGCAGAGTGAGACTCTGTCTTAAAAAAAATAAAAAGTGGCTGAGTGCCGTGGCTCAGGCCTGTAATCCCAGCACTTTGGGAGGCAAAGGCGGGTGGATGACCTGAGGTGGGGAGTTTGAGGCCAGCCTGACCAACATGGAGAAACCCTGTTTCTACTAAAAATACATTAGCTGGGTGTGGTGGTGCATACCTGTAATCCCCGCTATTCAGGAGGCTGAGGCAGAAGAATCGCTTGAACCTGGGAGGCAGAGGTTTTCAGTGAGTCAAGATCATGCCATTACACTCTAGCCTGGGCAACAAGAGTGAAACTCCATCTCAAAAAATAAATAAATAAAATAAAGAGCAAAGAAAACACAAAACTAACCTAACCCTGCATCAGCCAGTCTCATCTTAACCAAGGTCTTTCAGATATTGGACACAGGTACTTTTCCCAATATCCCTTGCCCTTCTCCAACCCCAGTCATCCTGTTCCTGAGTATCCATGTGGCATCCAGGACAGCTATGAAGGGCAGAGCCCATCTATGTCCTGGATTTACATACCAGGTATAGAGCCCAGTACAGAGGATAAAGCTGTGAAGATGATGGTGGAGGTTCCAACCCCTCCCAACATGACAAGGATGCAGAGTTGCGCCAAGGAGGACAGGGCAATACTGCACTCAGCTTTACACGCAGCTGGTGGTCCAGGTGATACAGACACACGTTTCCAGGCTTCACCATGGCCACCTGTCTACATCTCAGAATCCAGAGGCCTAAAGCCAAAGACAAAAGCTCATATCAAAATGTGCGCAAGGTTTCAGGGGAGCCCAGCAGCCAGTCCTCATAGTTTTAACTTATACACAAATCAAGCCAAGTATTAAAAATATCATGGAACCAATAGTTTTATGACTTTAAAATATCTAGCAAAGAAAGCATAAATCTGTCTGACCAATTGATGCAGGCAAAATGTCTAAATTAAATTCTGAGGATATATATATATATTTTTTTTTCCAAGACAGGGTCTCACTCTGTCTTCGAGGCTGGAGGGCAGTGGCACAATCTCAGCTCACTGCAACCTCTGCCTCTCGGGTTCAAAAGATTGTCCTGCCTCGGCCTCCTGAGTAGCTGGGATTACAGGTGCCCGCCACTGCGCCTGGCTAATTTTTGTATTTTTAGTAGAGACAGGGTTTCACCATGTTTAGTAGAGATGGTGAAACCCTGTCTAACTTTTGCATTTTTAGTAGAGACGGCATATCACCATATTTAGTAGAGATAGTGAAACTCTATCTCTACTAAAAATACAAAACTTAGCCAGGCATGGCAGTGCACACCTGTAATCTCAACTACTTGGGAGGCTGAGGCATGAGAATCACTTGAACCCGGGAGGTGGAGGCTGCAGTGAGCCAAGATCACACCACTGCACTCCAGCCTGGGTGCCAGAGTGAGGCTCCATCTCAAAAATAAAGAAAAATTTAAAAAATTTATATGGTGGCCAATGACAATTACAGTATCAAACACCTTTTTTTCCTGCAATTAAAACCAAATGTTTTTAGCTTTTCCCCTTTCAAGAAAATGAAAATTAAAGCTTTTCTATAATTGCAAGCAAAACAACTCTAATGGCCCTCTTAGAAGAAATCCAGAACTTCATACTATGGCTTAGAATGCACTACACAATCTGGTGGATGCATATCTTTCTTATCTGCTACTCTCCCCTGGTCTCACCGTACTCATCACACTGGACCTTTCTGGTCTACAGGTAAAGCAATTCATTTGTTCTTCAAGGCCTTTTTCTTTTTTTTCTTGTTGCCCAGGCTGGAGTGCAATGGCGCGATCTCAACTCACTACAACCTCCGCCTCCCAGGTTCAAGCGATTCTCCTGCCTCAGCCTCCCTAGTAGCTGGGATTACAGGTGTGTGCCACTACGCCCAGCTAATTTTTTGTACTTTTAGTAGAGACGGGGGGGGGTTCACTATGTTGGCCAGGCTGGTCTCGAACTCCTGACCTTAGGCAATCCACCCGCCTCAGCCTCCCAAAGTGCTGGGATTACAGACATGAGCCACTGCGCCCGGCTTCTTCAAGACCTTTGAAAGAAATAGCAATGAAGTGCACGATTCCTTAGGCCAGGGGAGGCGGTTTTCACTTGTTATCCCAGAGTTTTGGGAGGGTAAGGCGGGGGGCTTGCTTGAGGCCAGGAGTTCGAGACCAGCCCAGGCAACATGGTGAAGCTCTTCTCTACTAAAATACAAAAATTAGCTGGGCATGGTGGTGTGTGCCTTGGGAGTCCCAGTTACTTGGGAGGCTGAGGCACAAGAATCGCTTGAACTCTGGGAGCCGAAGTTGCAGTGAGCCAAGATTGCACAGCTGCACTCTAGCTTGGGCGAAAAAGCAAGACCCTACCTAAAAAATAAAAAAATAAACAGATAAACAACTATTTCTTAATATAAGTATGCCCCATTATTATTCCTTATCTGAAATTCGAATTTAACTGAGATTCTGTAATTTTATTTGTTAAATGTAGTCACTCTAAATAGAGTTTTCCCATCTCTTTACTAACTAAAAATAAACATTGGGTGGCTCTTGCCTATTTGTACTTGGGAGGGTGAGGAGGGAGGATCACAGGAGCCCTGGAGTTCGAGGGGGCAGTGAGCTACAAGGCCACTGCATTCCAGCTTGGGCGTCAAAGTGACAACCCGTCTCTAATAAAAAATAACAAACAGGCTTCCGCAGTTTGTCAGTACTATTTGTTTCTGCCAATTAATAGTTGGGTGACCCTGAACAGGTAATATCTCGGGACTCCGCATTTGTAAAGCGATGGATACAGACCTACCTCGTAAGAACTATGAGGCTTAAATAAGATAGAGTGTGTAGCGTTTCTCTTATAGCCTGCGCTCACTAAATGGAGTTATTGTATATCGTTCGTTATTAACTACCACAAAGGCTCTGCTCAGTGCGTAGGCGCTGGCTCAGCCTGGGGTGAACCCGCCACGCCACCGAAACCAGCGATCAGAGTCGGCAAAGCTGTGGAGATGAAATAGGCAACACCTTCCACACTGCGAGTAAAGCTCGCAATCCAGGTGGAGGCTTCCACGTCCTAGCGCAGTCCAGCCTGGTGCGCAGGGAGGAGAGTTCGCCAGCCACGCACGATTCCAACACAGGTGCCCACCTCCTCTAGCGAAGCGGAACACGTGACACCGCCCCATCCACTTCCGGCTTGGAGGGCATGCCCTACCGTCACCAGCATGCACTTTCGACAAAACCGTGGAATCTAGTATTTTCCTCTGATACCTTTATATTTTCTTCACTTCCCTATAATTCTGACCTATCTTGTAGATAAAAATTAATCTTCAGACAATTAGAAACATGAGTGCCCACGCGTCTGGCGAAAGTGCGAGGCGGAAGCACTTCATTCTCTCTCTTCGCTAGCCGGAAGTCGCGAGGTCTGAATGAGTCAAAGCCGGCGGCCTCTGCTCCTCAGCTCCACCTGACAGTAGGCCGCTGATCGGCCGCGGGTCTCGTCGACCGCTAGGCCACCAGGTTCATGTGGAGGCTCCCAGGCGCCCGCGCCGCGCTTCGGGTGATCCGGACGGCGCTGGAGAAGCTGAGCCCGGCTGAAGCGCAGAGCCAGACAGCGGCGGGAGCGATGGAGCGCGCTGTAGTGCGCTGTGTACCCTCGGAACCCAAGCTGAGCCTGTCATTCGCTTTGGCTGATGGCAGCCACAAGAACATGCAGCGCGACCAGAGCGAGCCGCTGGGTCGAGTCCTCAGCCGCATCGCTACCAATGCCCTAAAGGGTCACGCTAAGGCGGCCGCCGCCAAGAAGAGCAGGAAGAGCCGGCCAAATGCGAGCGGCGGTGCGGCCTGTTCAGGGCCGGGGCCTGAGCCGGCTGTGGCCTGCGAGCCCGTGGTAAAGCTGTACTACCGGGAAGAGGCAGTGGCTGAGGACGTGCTCAACGTGGATGCCTGGCAAGACGGCGCGGTGCTGCAGATCGGCGATGTTAAGTACAAGGTGGAGCGCAACCCGCCCGCCTTCACCGAACTGCAGTTGCCGCGCTACATCATGGCCGGGTTCCCTGTGTGCCCCAAACTCAGCCTTGAATTTGGGGATCCCGCCAGCTCCCTTTTCCGCTGGTATAAGGAAGCCAAGCCCGGAGCGGCGGAGCCCGAGGTCGGTGTCCCGTCGTCATTGTCTTCCTCCTCACCTTCTTCTTCTTGGACTGAGACTGAGGTGGAGGAGCGTGTCTACACCCCGTCCAATGCCGACATCGGGCTAAGGCTCAAGCTTCATTGCACCCCAGGCGATGGGCAGCGCTTTGGGCCCAGCCGGGAGTTGGAAAGTGTGTGTGTGGTAGAGGCTGGTCCTGGCACCTGCACTTTTGACCACCGGCATCTCTACACGAAGAAGGTGACGGAGGACGCTCTCATCCGCACTGTCTCTTACAACATCCTGGCAGACACGTATGCGCAGACTGAGTTCTCGCGAACGGTCCTGTACCCATACTGTGCCCCGTACGCCCTGGAGCTCGACTACCGCCAGAACCTTATCCAGAAGGAACTTACCGGCTACAACGCCGATGTCATCTGTTTGCAGGAGGTTGACCGCGCAGTGTTTTCTGACAGCTTGGTACCCGCCCTAGAGGCCTTTGGGCTCGAGGGGGTGTTTCGAATCAAGCAGCACGAAGGCCTGGCCACTTTCTACCGAAAGTCTAAATTCAGCCTTCTTAGCCAGCATGACATTTCATTCTACGAAGCCCTCGAATCCGACCCACTTCACAAAGAACTGCTGGAGAAACTAGTTTTGTACCCATCAGCGCAGGAGAAGGTGCTCCAGAGATCTTCTGTTCTTCAGGTAAAGTAGCTCCGCCCATCTCTTCACATACTGTCCCACTTTTAGGGGCCAGGAAGGCGAGGAATGAGGTGGGGGTTAAAACTGCGACGAAAGTATCCAGATACTGTTGAAAGGTGTGTTTGCCCTGGTATCTTTAGCACAAAGTTTACTCTTCATTCATTCAGCAGATATTTTTTGAACACCTCTCGTGTGCTTGCCACACTGCAGGTTGCCTTGAACAAGACAAGCAGGGACTTTTACAGTGCTTACAATCTAGCGAGAGGGACACATGCTAAATGCAAGAACAATAGTAGCTAATGTTTTTTTACTACTTGCCAAGCACTGTTCTGGCACATTTTAAAGTACTTAAAATTTAAGAGCGTGGTGTGTTTTGAAGTGCTCCATAAATATAAACTAGTTTTTAAATCATAGGCTCATTGAATTTTCACAGTAATTCACCTGTTCCCGTTTTATAGATGTCATTTGTGTGTTAAAGTTTTTAAGTAATTGATTTTGTTCATAGCAAGAAGAGCATCTACCATTTTTTGAGCACCTAAGGTGTTTCATGCACCATATAAGATCATTTAATTGACTCCACACAACAGTCCATGAGGTGGATGGTATTGTCAGTGATTACCAGTACGGAAGTGGCTAGAGCCGGGCGCGGTGGCTCAAGCCTGTAATCCCAGCACTTTGGGAGGCCGAGACGGGCGGATCACGAGGTCAGGAAATCGAGACCATCCTGGCTAACACGGTGAAACCCCGTCTCTACTAAAAAATACAAAAAACTAGCCGGGCGAGGTGGCGAGCGCCTATAGTCCCAGCTACTCGGGAGGCTGAGGCAGGAGAATGGCGGGAACCCGGGAGGCGGAGCCTGCAGTGAGCTGAGATCTGGCCACTGCACTCCAGCCTGGGAGACAGAGCGAGACTCCGTCGCAAAAAAAAAAAAAAAAAAAAAAGAAAGTGGCTAGAAAAGCATCTTTCTGCAGGTCACATTGCTATAAATGGTAAAATGAGTATTCAAACGCAGGTCTGCCTGACTCCAAAGCCTGTGCTTACGCTTGAAAACACTGTCTCCAGTCAAAGTGTTGTCATGTAAAATGTATTGTTTATATTACTAGCTTTATATATTGGACTATTATTATTATTATTACTATTTTGAGACAGAGTTTTTGTCACCTAGGCTGGAGTACGGTGGCGCGATCTCGGCTCACTGCAACTTCTCCCTCCCGGGTTCAAGCGATTCTCCTGCCTCAGCCTCCCGGGTAGCTGGGACTACAGGGGCCTGCCACCACGCCCGGCTAATTTTTTTTTATAGAGACGGGGTTTGGGGTTTCACCATGGTAGCCAGGATGGTCTCGATCTCCTGACCTCGTGATCCGCCCGCCTCAGCCTCCCAAAGTGCTGGGATTACAGGCGTGAGCCACCGCCCCCGGCCTATATTGGACTATTATTAAAACATGTTACACTGAACCTAGTCATGTAGATCCTGAAACTTAAATAACAAGTAGGATTTCATGATTGCAGTCCTAGTTAATCACGGGAAGGAGATGGAAGAAAACGTTAGTTCGCCATATAGTCTTAGATAAAAACAGGTGGGGCGTGGTGGCTTATGCCTGTAATCTCAGCACTTTGGGAGGCCAAGGCAGGCGGATCATGAGGTCAGGAGATCGAGATCATCCTGGCTAACACGGTGAAACCCCGTCTCTACTAAAAAAAAAAAATACAAAAAACTAGCCGGGCGAGGCGGCAGGCGCCTGCAGTCCCAGCTACTCGGGAGGCTGAGGCAGGGGAATCGCTTGAACCCGGAAGGCGAAGGTTGCAGTGAGCCGAGATCACACCACTGCACTCCAGCCTGGTTGACAGAGTGAGACTCCATCTTAAAAAAAAAAACAAAAAACCAACCAAACGAACAAAAACATTCAGGAGATTTGCAAATGCCAACTGAACTCTTGGCACTTTCCGTTTATTTTAGGTTTCAGTTCTTCAGTCTACAAAGGACTCTTCTAAAAGGATATGTGTTGCTAATACCCATCTTTACTGGCATCCTAAAGGTAGGTTTTATTTGGTATCACAAGTGACTTAAACGCGCGTAAGGTTGTTTAAAGCTGTTTTACACAAATATATATCTTGAATGTCACCCAGAAATTGTAATTTGTGTAGTTTTTCCTTTTTAACTTAAAGACAACTTTAAAAAATACTTACATTAATGTTTTTTATATTCATAGGTGGGTATATTCGCCTCATTCAAATGGCAGTAGCCTTGGCTCACATTAGACATGTTTCATGTGATCTGTATCCTGGCATACCAGTTATATTTTGTGGGGACTTTAATAGTACACCATCAACAGGAATGTATCATTTTGTCATCAATGGCAGCATTCCAGAGGATCATGAAGACTGGGCTTCCAATGGGGAGGAGGAAAGATGCAACATGTCTCTTACGCATTTCTTCAAGCTGAAAAGTGCCTGTGGTGAACCTGCTTACACAAATTATGTTGGTGGCTTTCATGGATGTCTAGATTACATTTTCATTGACTTAAATGCTTTAGAGGTTGAACAGGTGATTCCATTACCTAGTCATGAAGAAGTTACCACCCACCAGGCCTTACCTAGTGTTTCCCATCCCTCTGATCACATAGCACTTGTATGTGATTTAAAATGGAAATAGATGTGTGTTTAATGGAATTGAAGTCTGAAAAGGAAGTAGTTATTTTAGCAGAAAATTTAATATGAATCAAAGCTTATATGTAACCGTCAAAGAGGAATGGTAAAATGTTCAACCCTCCTAGTTATGTTCCCGATGTCTTCATTAATGAAACTGTTGATAATGTTTGCATCATACAGCTTCTCTTTCCTCGTTTTCCTCTACACTTGGAGGAGAAACAAATATATTTATTACTAGCAAGATAGAAAATTATATTATTTTTCTCCAATTTAAGACTCTCAGAAAAAGAAGATTGAATTATCGTGGTTTTTTGTTTGTTTTTTTTTTGGTTTTTGTTTTTTTTTTTGAGACAGAGTTTTGCTCTTGTTGTCCAGATTGGAGTGCAATGGCGTGATCTCAGCTCACTGCAACCTCCGCCCCCTGGGTTCAAGCGATTCTCCTGCCTCAGCCGCCCAAGTAGCTGGGATTACAGGCATGCGCCAACACGTCTGGCTAATTTTTGTATTTTTAGTAGAGATGGGGTTTCGCCACGTTGGCCAGGCTGGTCTCGAACTCCTGACCTCAGGTGATCCACCCGTCCCGGCCTCCCAAAGTGTTGGGATTACAGGCGTGAGCCACCGAGCCTGGCCCTTGTGTACATTTTTATAAGAGAATTTTTTTAGCTAGTAGTTCAGAATTTTTAAAGTACCATTTGAATGATCTTAATTTTTCTTTCATGACAACACATTCCAAAATGAATCATGCTTATGTACTAAGAGGGAAAATGTATGTAAGTTAAGGGTGAGAGACTTAAGTTACAGGTGACCTTAGAGACCTAAGGTGGAGAGACTTGACACATGGAAGGAGTAACATTAGGGTCTACCTCTACCTCAATTTAGTTAGTGATTTACTACAATTTCAGAGCTTTAACAAAAGATAAAAATAAATCGTCACCAATTGTTATTGCTTCTCATCTTTCATTTCTCAATGAACAAGTAAGGTATTTTCATTCTTATTTTTAGGATTTTAGTTTTTAGTGTATGGAACAAATGAACACAGTTTATATTCTAATTCTTACTGCAGCTCATTTTAATTTTTAGGATGCAAGCACAATTTAGTATTCAAAGTCAGTAGCAACATATTCAACTTGATCCTATTGTCTTTAGTTATTCTTGCCCATGAAAAATATTCATAAATGAACAGGGTATTTGACCATATGATATTAGAAAATACAGCACAATATATTCATTTATGAGAAACTACCTACTGATATGGGCTTGAAATTTTGGGTGAATCATTGAGCATTTCTACGCTAGAAGTAATTTCAAAATTGTTGGTTTTTATAAACAAGAAAAAGGGTGAGTAGTGGGACTTTTAAGCATCTCTGAAATAAAAAAAACTATTCTTTTTATAGACAAGCATTATAGTTTGAGTTACAGACAACAGTGTGTATATATGTAATATATATATAGTAAAAGGAAATTTAAATATGAAGCCAAACTTTTTAAAATTAGAAACTACAAATGGTTATACTGATTAGTGTCTAGCCTAGAGTGGTAACCAGGCTTTACTAATCCAATTATCAAACACATTATTTATAATGCATTAGCTGTATTAGCTGTTGCTTTTTTGATGTTCAGGATAACTATGTTATCTCATTTCTGCATTTAATTAATAGCTCGAGTATTAAAAGACCACCCCTTCAAGAAAAGCTTTGATTTTCCCCAGTCATGAAAGCCCTTGTTTCAAATTCTTTAATCTCTGAACCCAGTATCATAAAATTTTCCTCTTTTGATAATATCTGTACTTTCATATTCTGCTCACTATCAAATGTATTGTTAACTCTTAGTAAGTTTGAAAATGACGGGGTTTTATCTGCACTTGACATTGAACCTTGAAGTACTTTAAGTACTCCAAGGGAAAAATTAAAGTGGAAGTTTCTTGGGATCTTGTTTAGAAAAAACTATAAATAAAAAATTGATGCTACCAAATTGTGCCTTCCTAAATAACATTTTTGATAGCATTTTAACAGCAGTTTACAAATATGTAAATAATAGATTAAAACCAAAACTTGATTCTCTTGTGAATTTTTTTTTCATTTTAAAAATACATTTTTGGTCTGCTTTCAAACAAAGATGTTGATAGAACCCTTAGAGTGACTTGGGAGAAAACAAAGTGTGACATCAAAAAGTTGAGATACATTTTGAAAGAAAAAATTCAAACATGCCCATGAAAAAAGCATACAGGTTCCACATTAGCACTGGCTAGATTAAACTGTAGTCAGAAAACTCAGCACTTAACAGACATTCCATGTCCTATATCCTTAATTTTGATATTTTCTGACTAAACAATATACTCAGTTTGTATACAGGCATTTCAGATTATTAGGACATGGAATGTTATTGTGAAGTGCCATACACTCTGATCAAATCTCCAATATACAGATAGGTTAAAATGATTGGAGTCCAAAGGTAGAGAACACTAAGAAAATGTATAAATAGCATACACATTTCTTTGTACTCATGAGTTAGAAGGCAGTGTTATTCAGAAATATCTGTTTAAAGCACCTGTGTGATTGCATTTTTCTATTACATTTGGATTTTTTAGTACATTTAATTTTAAGAAAACATGGGAAATCTAGTGACTTTCTATGGTAAACCACATTTTATAATGTCACAAGTTCTTGCTATAGGAATTAACATTCTAAAATTTTATATTGATTATAAAAGAGTATTTCAGAACATATTATTCTGTTAAAATGAACTCTTACACAGTTGCCGCTACAGCACATGTGTCTGCCAATAATCATAATTCATTAGTGAACAATCGTTTCTGGCTGTATGTTCTTTTTGAAATTTTGAATGCTAAAATCAGTTGTTTCAAAATTTCAAGAATTTCACTGAGTGGTGACTTTTCTGAGTACTAAGCTATGATCTCATCAGAATGTGCTAGTTTCAGTCTGGAGATAGATTTCTGAGGAGCCTAACACAAGGGAGAGAAGGTCCAAAGAACGCTACTGTGGAAAGTTCTTACGGTAGAAATTGGCATCTTTTGTATGTCATTCTCCAGCCGTGAAATAAAGGCAGAGGGTTCCCTGCAAACTAGTTTGGTTGGGATAAATCCAATATTTATATATAA
This sequence comes from Papio anubis, assembly GCF_008728515.1. Classification (NCBI taxonomy): domain Eukaryota; kingdom Metazoa; phylum Chordata; class Mammalia; order Primates; family Cercopithecidae; genus Papio; species Papio anubis. The sequence continues at coordinate 82,725,569 of NC_044977.1, read as the reverse complement.
TGAAAAATAAAAGTTTGCATTATTAGTTTATCACAAGACCCATGTGACACCTCAGAAAATATTCTCAGCATAATTTTTTTAAGAAATAGAGTCTTACTGTTACCCAGGCTGGAGTGCAGGGGTGCAGTCATAACTTACTACAGCCTCAAACTCTTGGGCTCAAGTGATCCTCCTGCCTCAGCCTCCCAAGTAGTTGAAATTACAAGCCCAACCTTTCATACCTGAAAACTAATTTTCTTTCTTTCTTTTTTTTTTTTAAAATGATACTTTAAGTTCTAGGGTACATGTGCCCAATGTGCAGGATTATTACATAGGTATACATGTGCCATGTTGGTTTGCTGCACATATTAACTCGTCATTTACATTAGGTATTTCTCCTAATGCTATCCCTCCCCCTGCCCTGAAAATGAATTTTCTAAACACCAATAAAAACTATTTCAATGTTTTGAGAATTTTAATAATTTGCTTTAATATAGTATGGGAAGGCAACACTGTATAGAGGGACAGGCATAGTGGCTCATGACTGTAATCCCAACATTTTGGGAGGCTGAGGCAGGAGGATGACTTGAGCTGAGGAGTTCAAGACAAGCCTTGACAACATTGTGAGACCCTATATCTGCAAAAAATAAAGTTAGCCAGGCGTGGTGGTACATGCCTGTAGTCCCAGCTGTTCAGGAGGCTGAGGCCAGAGGATCACTTGAGCCCATGAGGTCAAGCCTGCAGTGAGCTATGATCAAGGTGCCACTGCACTCCAACCTGGGTGACAGAGCAAGACCCTGTCTCCAAAAAACCACTCTAGATTTCATTTTGTAGGGGGTAGGGAGGACAATTTTTAACAGCTCTAACTGACATGGGTAATATATAAGTTCTGTGTTCTCACTTTATGCAAAAGTACTTTTTTAAATGTTGAAAATACTAGAGCTGTATTAACTTGATTTTTTTTTTCTTAGCACTAACTTCAAAATAACCATACAGTACTGCTTGTAATTTTTGTATTTTTAGTAGAGACAGGGTTTCACAATATTGGCCAGGCTGGTCTTGAACTCCTAACCTCAGGTGATCTGCCTGCCTCAGCCTCTCAAAGTGCTGGGATTACAGGCATGAGCCAGAGTACCCGGTCTAAATTTTAATTTTATATATAAATGGCAAAATAATCTTAAACGTACTAAATCTGTTCACTTATCTGCTATGCTAGCAAACTCCGGGTTGTCAAAAATACATGTTCATATTGTCAGTGTTAGATTTTTATTCATAATTTAAAATTTCCTTCCAAAATTTCACAGAAAACTGAATTATTCATCTCCATCTTCTGTCCAATTTATGTATTGATTGTATGTCAAAGCATTTATGTAACAGTCCATTTTGCCCAGTAATTCACTTTAATGATGTTATCATGAAGTGTTGACGTACTTTTTTTTTTTAGTGTATTGAAGTATTCCTAGGTTGCATTTGTGCTAGTTTCATACCATTTGTGTTCCTTATATATTGAGGATGGTTCAGTAGGGGAATTGGATAGGCTTTATTTAGTTGGCTTTCTTATACTGGATAATATAAACATTTTTTTTTTCTTTTCTTTTTTGAGACAGGGTCTGGCTTTGTCACCCAGGCTGGAGGGCAGTGGTGCCATCACGGATCACCGCAACCTCCACCTCCTGGCCTTATGCAATCCTCCCACCATGGCCTCCCCAAATAGCTGGGACTACAGGTACGCACCACAACACCTGGCTAATTTTTGTATATTTTGCAGACAAAAAAAAAAAAAAAATGGTTTCACCATGTTGCCCAGGCTGGTCTTGAACTTCTGAGTTCAAGCAATCCACCCACCTCGGCCTCCCAAAGTGCTGATATTACAGACGTGAGCCACCCCACCCAGTCAGCACATATATATATATATTTTTTAATAAGACAGAGTCTTATTAAAGCCTGTTGCCCAGGCTGGAGCACAGTGGCATGATCATAGCTCACTGCAGCGTCAAACTCCAGGGCTTAAGTGATCCTCCCACCTCAGCCTCCTGAATAACTGGGACTACAGGTGCATGCCACCATGCCTGGCTAATTTTTTAAATTGTTTGTAGAGATGGGAGTCTCTCTATGTTGCCCAGACTGGTCTTAAACTCCTGGGCTCAAATGACTCTCCTGCTTCAGCCTCCCAAAGTACTGGGACTATAGGTGTGAGCCACCACACTTAGCCCTTTTCTAAAATAATTAAAAACAAATTTTTTCTCCAGAAAAGAACATATTTAGCAATTTTTAAAAACATGGGCACATAGTAGATGTATATATTTATGTGGGACATATTTCTTTTGATAGAGTAAATTGAGTATCCATCACATCAAGCATTTATTTGTGTTACAAACATTCCAATTGTACTCCCTCAGTTATTCTAAGATGTGATATACACACTTTTAAAAGGATTTATTGTGCCGGGTGTGGTGGCTCACGCCTGTAATCCCAGCACTCTGAGAGGCTGAAGTGGGTGGATCACGAGGTCAGATCAAGACCATCCTGGCCAACATGGTGAAACTCCATCTCTACTAAAAATACAAAAATTAGCTGGGCATGGTGGTGCGCACCTGTAGTCCCAGCTACTTGGGGAGGCTGAGGCAGGAGAATCGCTTGCAGAGGTTGCAGTGAGCCAAGATTGTGCCACTGCACTCCAGCCTGGCAACAAAGCAGGACTCTGTCTCAAAAAAATAAAATACAATAAAATAATAAAAGGATTTATTGCATATAATTCTTATATCCCCTGTGGAATAGTTTGGAAAAATGGTACATCCAAAGATAAAATCAGTTAGAAATAAACAGTGGCCTTCCTCAGAAAAGCTGGGTTAAGTATAATGTTTTGGGTATCTTAAACCAAGAAAGGGTATTTCTGTCCAAGCTGTAGAATTTTTAATAATTCTATTATAAATAATGGAATCAGGCCAGCGCAGTGGCTCATGTCACATAATCCCATTCTCCTTAAGAGCTTTTTGTCACTGCATATCAACTCAGTTGACAAGGACTGGCCCCCAAAAGAAGCTGCATACTCACTTGGCAGTCACTCCCTATTCCCCCTAGCTCCTGGCAGCAACTTAAGCTGTTTCTGTGGATTTGCCTATTCTGGATATTTCACATAAATTGAATCATATAATTTATGTAGTCTTTTGTGACTGGCCTCTTACGTAGGATGTTTTTAAGGTTCAGGAGTTTGTTTTTATGATGAATGTTCCATCTTATGGGCATACCACATTTGTCCATTCATTAGTTGACAGACATTTGAATTGCTTCCACTTCCTGGCTTCTATGAATAATGCTGCCATAAACATTTGTTTACAAGTTTTTGAGTGAATATGTGTTTTTGTTTCTCTTGGGCACACAGAAGGAGTGGAATTGTTGGGTCCTATGATAACCTTTTGAGGAACTGCCAAACTATTACTGAAAGCAGTTGCACTATTTTGCATTCCCATCAGCAATATGAGGGTTCCAATTTCCCTCCATTCTCATCAACACTTTATAAATCTTTTTGATTATAGGCATCCTAGTGTCAAGTGGCATCTTACTGTGGTTTTGATTTGCATTTCCATGATGGTTAATGATGTTAAGCATCTTTTCCTGTGCTCGTTGGCCATCTATATATCTCTCTGGAGAAATGTCTTTTGAAATACTTTGCCCACTTTAAAATGTTATTTGTTGTTTAGCCACCCCTCCTTAAAAAATACATAATAATCCATCATCCCTTGCCTTTTCAGGGCCATCCAGGAGGCAAATCTTTCTTAGTCTGTGCTTCATACATCCCTTTAGTTCCCAGCCTAAAAAAAAAAACACACTGTGACCAAAATCTGGTGAGTTCCCAGAAAGCAGGGGTAAGCTGTCCAACACCAAGTACTTACATGCCCAATAAAATTGAAAATGTGGCCGGGCACAGTGGTTCATGCCTGTAATCCTAGCACTTTGGGAGGCCAAGGCGGGCAGATCACTTGAGGTCAGGAGTTTGAAACGAGCCTGGCCACATGGTGAACCCCCATCTCTACTAAAAATACAAAAACATTAGCTGGCTGTGGTGGTACACGCCTGTAGTCCCAGCTAATCCGGAGACTGAGGCAGGAGAATCACTTGAACCCAGGAGGCAGAGGTTGCAGTGAGCTGAGATCGTGCCACTGCACTCCAGCCTGGGTGACAGAGCACGACTCCGTGTCAAAAAAAAAAAAAAATGAAAACATATCATTTGAACAATATAGAAAAATGACTGACAAGGTCAGGAAGGAACCTAACTCCGCTGCCCTCTAACACATGAAGCCATACTGGCAGGGATCCAATAGTACAGCTACCTTAATTTTTCTTTGCCTGTGTCTAGATAAGCACTTTTGCTATTCATTTCTCACAATCTTATTAGAATTTAACAGTTTAAGATAAAGGGATAGTCCTCTAAAAGTAGCATAGTAAGAAACAGCAGCAGCCAAGCAGCCTTCCAATAATGGCCCATGAATGCAAGGTCACATGTATATATTAGTAGAAATATATTTTCCCTGTTGGATCCTCAGGTAATGAACTTACAGACTATTGTTAGTCAATCTAGTTTTCATACTAATTCTACCAAAGCTGATAACCAATATTTACATTATTGAAACATCCAGAAGTACAAGCTACCAGAAGGTACAAGCACTTGTTTTCTCTCCAGTTTTTCTCCATTGAAAAGCACTTGGCTGGATGTGGTGGCTCACACCTGTAATCCCACCTGAGGTCAGGAGTTCAAGATTAGCCTGGCCAACATGGTGAAACCCCGTCTCTACTAAAAATACCAAAAATTAGCCGGACATGGTGGTATGTACCTGTAATCCCAGCTACCCAGGAGGCTGAAGCAGGAGAATCACATGAACCCGGGAGGCGGAGGTTGCAGTGAGCCGAGATCACACCATTGCACTCCAGCCTGGGTGATAGAGTGAGACTCCATCTCAAAAAAAAAAAAAAAGTAAAGCACTTATTTTCAATAACAAGTTAGGAGTCACTTTCAAACCTCCATGACAAAGAACCAGGTATTTCACGTTTAATTACATTTGGGCAAGGCAGAGTGGCTCATACCTGTAATCCCAGCACTTTGGGAGGCCTAGGTGGGTAGATCGCTTGAACTCCGGAGTTGAAGACTAGCCTAAGCAACATGGCAAAAGCCTATCTCTACAAAAAATACAAAAATTCACCAGACATGATGGCATGTACCTGTAGTCCCAGCTATGCGGGAGGCTGAGGTGGGAGGATCACTTGAGCCTGGGAGGTTGAAGCTGCAGTGAGCTGTGATCATGCCACTGCACTCCAGCCTGGGTGACAGAGCAAGACCCTGTCTCAAAAAAAAAAAAGGTTGGTCCTAGTAAGTGACCTGAAAGTAATTACTACTACATGACAGATAATTTTGTACACTCAAGTAAACTGAAGTATCTGAATGAGACACCAATACTCTCCACAGATACACTTCACTTTTTTTTTTTTTAAATAAATAGAGATGGAGGTCTCACTATATTTACCAGGTTGGTCTAAAACTCCTGGCCTCAAGGGATCCTCCCGCTTTAGCCTCGCAAAGTACTGGAATTACAGGCATGAGCTACCATGCCTTTTTCATTTTCAATGGAGGGTATATAAGGTAAGTGAAAAATTCCCTTAACAAAATATAGATATTACATCACAGAAAAGCAGCTTATGTTAAAGTGAGACAAAAGACAATGGGAAATATTATGGACAGAAAAAAAAATGCTTATTGGACAGGGGAACCAGAGAACAGATAATCGTACTATCCTCAACTCTGATGCTGTCAAGTGAGCCTGTAAGGGAATCACAGTTTCTCTTCAGTTTCTCTACTGATATTGACAATTATTTGACAGAATACTTTTTAATCCAGGGATATAATCAACTGTTCTGTACAATAGGGGCAGTCACAGAGAACTCTTATTGCTTGACCAACAGTAGAATTGAATCTTGATAGCATCAACTATTTCATAAGAATACTTCAATAAATAAGGACAGTGACAGTAATTTTATGTTTGCATAAAACAGGGAAAGGCTAGGGGTTATCTCTCACTACTTTTTCCCAAAACATTTAAACCACGTCTGTTTGGGGAAAAAAAAAAAGGAACTTTAAAAAAAAATACAAAGACTGAAGAAAAAAATAATTTTTAGGAGTAAACGTGTCAAGTTCCTAAATTAATACTTTATTATTTTATTATTATTTTTTTGAGACGGAGTTTCACTCTTGTTGCCCAGGCCGGAGTGCAATGGCGCGATCTCGGCTCACTGCAACCTCCGCCTCCTGGGTTCAAGTGATTCTCCTGCCTCAGCCTCCCAAGTAACTGGGATTACAGGCATGCGCCACCACGCATGGCTAGTTTTGTATTTTTAGTAGAGACAGGGTTTCTCCATGTTAGTCAGGCTGGTCTCGAACTCCTGACCTCAGGTGATCCGCCCGCCTCAGCCTCCCAAAGTGCCAGGATTACAGGTATGAGCCACCGCACCCAGCCTAATACTTTCTTTAAAAACTATAAAAATTAGCTGGACATGGTGGCTCATGCCTGTAGTACCAGCTACTTGTGCGGCTGAGATGGGAGGATCACTTGAGCCCAGGAAGTAAAGGCTGCAGTGAGCCAAGATCCTGCCACTGCACTCCAGCCTGGGTGACAGAGTGAGACCACCTCAAACAAACAAAAAAAATGTAATTTCCAATGGTAGTAAGAGCTGCCTTACATCACAAGTGAGATTACATGGATTCTCTAGTCCCTTTACAGCCCATGAAAACACCTTTGAATAACTAGGTTAAACACCTTGGCAATTTAATGATTTAACTATAGCCCTAACACTGAACTTATTCACTGTTTCATATTTTCAAAACTGTTTTTTGTAGGAGAGTAGCATCATCAAGTCTACTTATATATTTATATAGTATACATATTTATATAGTTGATACCCCGGTAAGACTACACACACATATTATACTATAGTTCAGTTTTACCTACAGGAAATGACACCTCTCTTCTTTGGAAGAAGGGAAAATTCATCCAGTAGGCTAGGGAAATTGCATTTCTATCAAGTAACACAAACTAGTTTAAACATACACTTTGCCCTAATCATCAACTACTTCTAATTTCCTTTTGGTTAATCCAGTGTTTTGTTTTTTTGGAGACAGAGCCTTGCAGACCGTGTGTAGTGGTGCTATCTTGGCTCAATGCAACCTCTGCCTCCCAGGTTCAAGTGATTCTCTTGCCTCAGCCTCTCAAGTAGCTAGGACCACAGCATGCACCAGCACACCAGACTTTTGTTGTTGTTGTTGTTGTTGTTGTAGTTTTAGCAGAGATGGGGTTTCACCATGTTGCCCAGGCTGGTCTTGAACTCCTGAGCTCAGGCAATCTGCCCACCTTGGCCTCCCAAAGTGGTAGGATTACAGGTGTGAGCCACCGCGCCCAGCCATTGTTTATTATTTATTTGACAATTCAAAAATAATACATTTTTTTTACACATATGCATTTGATTTTGGAATTTTCAATCCATAAATTTAGCTGAATCTTTACAAGCCATTAAGAATGCAACATCAGAATACAGACAGCAACTAAGTTACTCAGTAATCAAGTTGAGCCCTTAACAACTTAATAGATGTAGTTTATGAGGTATACCTTTATATGAATTATATGCAGCTTTCTGTTGAAGTTCTAAAATCTGTCCTGTTAAAAAGTGATTGTGAAACTTTTTTGTAGGAGAGTAGTATCACTAAGTCTCTATATTGGCCATACAAGTAGCACCTGAATTTCTTTTGTTTAATTAACCTTAACTAAAAAACACATACATACATGCTTTTTGGGCAGTTCATTTTATTATAGCCTTTTTACTCTCCCCCCCGTTTTTTTTGTTGTTGTTGTTGTTTGTTTTGTCTTTAGTTTTTTAAGTAGAAACAGGGGAAACAGGGTCTTACTACATTGCCAAAGCTTTTCTCAACTCCTGGTCTCAAGTGACCCTTCTGCCTCAACCTCCCAAAGTGCTAGGATTACAGGCGTGAGCCACTATGCCAGTCCCTCCTTTTACTCTTGATCTGACTTCTAAGTTTTTAATAGTGTTCCCCATGCTGTTATACACATAAAAACAACCCAGATCTCCACTTTATACAATTAGTGACCTACCAGTGGGATCTGTATTACTGTTCACAGTACATAAAATATGCAAGCAGTTTGCTAAATAGAAAATACATTTCAAATACCTTCAAGACTCAAAAAGAACAAACACAATTACGTATTTTATCATTTTATTAGGAATAATTCCAAATGGGTTATGCAGAAAATGTATTCATCAAATTTGATGAGTTTTCCAAAAACTCTTAATGAAGATATGTCTGCTCAATAAACAAAACATCAGCAGAACTCTCATATACTGAGCAAAAAATCAGGCTGATAACAAAAGCAACATGCAACATAAAAAAGACACAATATAAAGGAAGACAATCTGCTGAGTATTAAAAACCATCTAAACCTCAATTCTTTGCAGCCAGCACAGAACTAATTAGCTATCAAATCCAAACCCCACCAAGGTATAAGTTTAGCTGATGTAGGCCAGGAGTCAATGTAGGGGGAAAAAATTTCCTCAGTGCAAGAGAGCTGAGTAGTGTTTTGGATCTTTCTGTGGCTGGTACAAGTAGTATTAGAAAATCTTTTTGGCAAGAGAGAGAAATAAATACAAATGGAATGCTACATTTTTAAATTAGCAGACTGTCTCAGGAATGATAAAGGTATCAGTAAAGTAGCAAGGGGATAACTTTAAAACATTATTTATCTGGGGCTTAAAAAGCACTCAAACCAATTTATTTAAAGGTTTCACAATAGCTATGTCCAGGCATTTACACTTATGGGAAGTAAAATTAAAAAAGGATACTTTTTTTCCCAAGGAGAATTTCTTTAAAACCAAGCACAATTGCTAAATAGCAATATTATACTTGGTAAACAATAATTGGCAACAAAATAATATTCTGCCCAAACGAGTCCCAGATACTGTTTAATAACCAAGATACAAACTAATTTTGTTGTAACAAGCCTAGGCCAATTTTATCAAACATGTCCTTGGTTAGATATCCAGTTTCATTTAACGTTTTGAAAGCTCATTTGACAGCCAGTCAAGTCCTTCATACAGACCAGTTCCTTGTGTTGCACAAGTGGCTTGAACATACCACTGTAAAGACAAGACAAGAAAATACTTCATTAACAAAGTTAATATTTAACACCAGTGTTTAAACTGTCTTAATCAAACTTAAGAGTCTTCTCACACCTCTTGCTTCTCACAAAACTCTACCATATTTAAAGCTACTTATGGCTGGGTGTGGTGGCTCACACCTATAAATCCCAGCACTTTGGGAGGCGGAGATGGGAGGATCACTTGAGCTAGTGATCCGCGAGCTAGTAGTTCGAGACCAGCCTGGGCAACATAGTGAGACCTTGTCTCTACCTTTTTAGATTATTTTTTAAAAAATAAAGCTGCTTCTACCTATTCTGGAGGTTGCAGTGAGCTGAGGTTGTGCCACTGCACTCCAGCCTGGGCGACAGAGTGAGACTCCGTCTCAATCAATCAATCAATCAATCAATCAATCTACTTCTACCTATTCATTATATTTAGACCAGATTTCCCCCCCTCAGTCATTCAGGTTTTTTTTTCAGTACTAGTTTTTGGTTCCCTTTTAGTAAACTTTCTACCACTTAATCTGAAAAGAGAAATCATGGGGAAATTAGTAACTAATAAACTATCCATCGGTTTTTATAACTCTCGTTTCCCATAAAACTAAACTCAAAGAGGCAATTTTTGAAAGAGTAGGGTTTGTTGATATTTTAAAGGCAGGCTTTTCAGATAATTTCACTATCTTTAGTCTCATGCATTCCAAAAAGTTCTTGTTTTTAGATGGTAATGAATCTTATCTCTAGTAACTGTGTGAAAGTATCAAAAAAAAAAAAAACCTAGAAGACAATTTACATTTAAGATATAGTTTACTTTTATTAATTTTTTTGACCAGTTTAACGCTGCAAGGCCACTGCAGGTATACCATGTTGCCAATTATTTGACTACCATATCTCAGTAACCTAGGAGGCTGGGGAAAGGCTCAAATTCATACCTTCACAGCATGGAAAACTTGTATCATTTACAGTTAGTGTTGCTTGCTTATTTACTGATTGATTGATTGTTTTGAGGCAGAGTACTCACTCTGTTGCCCAGGCTGGAGTGCAGTGGCATAATCTCAGTTCACTACAACCTCTGCCTCACAGGCTCAAGACATTCTCGTGCCTTCAGCCTCACAAGTAGCTGGGGTTACAGGCATGCACCACCACGCCCAGCTAATTTTTGTATTTTTAGTAGAGACAGGGTTTTACCATGTTTGCCCAGGCTGGTCTCAAACTCCTGGTCTCAAGTGATCCGCCCACCTTCCCCTTCTAAAGTGCTGGGATTATAGGTAGGTGTGAGCCACCACATCTGGCCCAGTTTATGTTCTTCAAATCAGCCTGAGATACCTCAAACAGGCAACAGGTTCTTTTTTTCTTTTTCTTTTTTTGAGACGGAGTCTCGCTCTGTCACCCAGGCTGGAGTGCAGTGGCACGATCTCGGCTCATTGCAACCTCTGCCGCCCAGGTTCAAGTGATGCTCCTGCCTCAGCCTCCAGAGTAGCTGGGATTGAAGATGCCTGCCACCACACCTCATTTTTTTTGTAGTTTTTAGTAGAGACGGGGTTTCATTATCTTGGCCATGCTGATCTTGAATTCCTGACCTCGTGATCCACCCGCCTAGGCCTCCCAAAGTGCTGGGATTATAGGCGTGAGCCACTGCGCCCAGCCTGCAATAGGTTCTTTGTTGTTTCATTTTTTACCACAGCCATAGTATTTGCCTTATTTACAGGTTAATGCAAAACTACTGTAAAAAGCCTATGACACTAAGTTTCTGATAATTTATCTCCATCACTGAATCACTGATCTAAAATAACAAGCAATTTTAGAGAAGTATAATTTTTTTTTTTTTAAAGAAACAGTCTTGCTCTGTCACCCAGGCTGGGGTGCAATGGGCACAATCACAGCTCTCCGCAGCCTCCAACTTCTGGGTTCGAACAGTCCTCCCACCTCAGCCTCCCAAGTAACTGGGACTAAAGGTGCATGCCACCACACACAGCTAATTTTTATTTTTGTAGAGATAGGGTTTCACTTTGTTGCCTGGGCTGGTTTCGAACTCCTGGCCTCAAGCAATCCTCCTGCCTTGGCTTTCCAAAGTGTTGGGATTGCAGGTGTGAGCCGTGGTACCTGGTCTCCTCCATAAGCTGTTAACAAGCAGACAAGGCTGGGCACCATGGCTGGAATCCCAGCGCTTTGGTAGGCTGAGATAGTGGGAGGACTGCTTGAGTCCAGGAGTTCAAGACCAGCCTAGCAACAAAGTGAGACCCCATCTACACTTTTTTTGAGACCGAATTTCGCTCTTGTTGCCCAAGCTGGAGTGCAGTGGCACGATCGCGACTCACTGCAACCTTCACCTCCCGGGTTCAAGTGATTCTCCTGCCTCAGCCTTCTGGAGTAGCTGGGATTACAGGTGTGTGCCACCACACCCGGCTAATTGTGTATGTTTAGTAGAGACAGGGTTTCTCCATGTTGGTCAGGCTGGTCTCGAACTCCCGATCTCAGATGATCCGCCCGCCTAGGCCTCCCAAAGTGTTGGATTACAAGCATAAGCCACAGTGCCCAGCCCCCCATCTCCACTTTTGAAACAAGCAAACAAACATTACTGGATCCTTAGTAAGAGAGCCAGATTTCAAAATATTTGCTGTAGGGTTATTTAAAAGATACAAAATTAAAATTAAGACTATCAATAATCTTTCCATTCCTTCCACCTCCCCCTTCAAAAAAAAAAAAGAAAAAATAGACTATCAATAATCTTTAGACCTATTCTACAGCAGTTTTCTATATCTTTACAAAAATGAAATAAAGGTATTTAAAGTTTATTACCATATTTTTAAATAAATGATGTGCTTATTTGTCCAAAGGAGATAATAAATGTTTAAACTGAATACTAGCTTACACAACTATCCTAGTAAGTCTTAATAGTCAAGAGGTTAATATCAACCTCCAAATACTTACTGTTCTGTTACGAAGAGACTGAAGCCCTAGTTTATCTGTCATTTCACTGATGGCCATAGCATTTGGCAAATCTTGTTTGTTTGCAAAAAGCAGTAGCACTGCATCTCTCAACTCATCTACCAGAAGCTGGAAATAAAAGGTAAGGCATTAGCAACTACCAACCGGAATCTGAGTTTTGAAACTAACTGTCTTCCTATATATGCTTTACTCAGCATTAAATACACTATTAAACATTAACCTAATTTCTCTACACAAAGTTCACTCTTACAACTGAAGTCTCATATCCTTCAGTTTTTAAATCCAGAGCAAACAATCATATGCCTTCAAGTAAGACAGAACTGTTTTTCAAGTCAATCATTCTATACCCCATTAAAGCAAATCACTCATCATTCAGCCTTCATGATCACCCATTGTCAGGACTGATAAGGGCAAGAAACACATATGGGAATAAAATGTTTATGGTAGGATCTTATGGTACTTAGCAGCAGAAGTACTTAGATGATGATTCTTTTCAGACTTCTATCCTTTCCAACAACAGTGGGACAATAACACAATTATCTGGGCGTTGGCAGTATCATGAAAAATACAAAAAAAAGTACCAAGAACAGAAGTTGTACTGGTGCATGATACAATATAGATGAACCCTGAAAAATTACGCTAAGTGAAAAAAGTCAGTCACAAAAGAACACATTGTATGTTTTCATTTATATGAATGTCCAGAATAGGTGACTGTATAGAGACAGAGTAATTAGTGGCTGTCAGAGGCTGGGAGTGTGGTGTAGGAGGAAGGAAATGGGAGTGACTACTGATGGTTCCAAGATTTCTTTGGGGGTGATGAAAATTTTCTAGTATTAGATTGTGGTGACGGTTGTACAACTCTGTATACTAAAAGCCACTGATATGCACATTTTAAAAGGATAACATTTATAGTATGTGAAGTACGTCTTAACAAAGTTTTTCTTTTTTTTTTTTTTTTAAGAGGGAAAGCTGGTGACATTTGACTCAGGCAAAAATCCAACAATGACTTAGTTACACATATACTGGCACAACGGTTTTACAAACTGCCCTCTAGTCTTGGGAGGAATGAATGATAATTAAAATTTCATTTCAGTAAATATTTTATGGCTACAAGTTTAAAATCATGACAAGGATTCTCAGCAGTCTTCCTCCATTTAGTACATTTAACACCACAAACACATGAAATCCAATATATGGCAAGGCTGCAAAATGCCACTGTGAACCAAACGTTTGTCTCTACTTTCAGAAGAAATTCCTTATCCTTAAATGGTTACTATTAAAAAACATTTCTGAAATAATTATTGGCACAGCATAGAGAAAATGGAACCGATGACCTTGGGAACAAAACATTTGAATCAAGATTCCTAGGGTCAAAACTGCTACAGCACTATAGATTTGGTACCTGTAAAATAAGGGACTGAGCTAAATCAGATATCCTCAGCCAGAGATAGGCATCAAGATTACCCATGAGGCATTCTAAAAAAAAAAAAAAAAAAAAAAAGCAAGCTGCTCTGCCCTTCCTTCCAATTTACTGGAGTACTCTTCCATGTGTTTTTCAAAATGCTCTATAAGAGATTTTGAAGTACATTAAGAACCTGTGGATAATAGAGTTTCTTAAGTTTATTTCTAGCCCCCCAAATCCACTTGTGTAAACTAATCATAATAATAAATTTAAAGTATATTCTTACCATTTTCTGCAGCTCATCTGCTACTTCCTGAATTCTTTCACGATCATTGCTGTCTACCACAAAAATAAGACCCTGGGGAAAAATTGTTTCAGTAAATTTTAACAGTTAAATGACATTCTCTATATGAAACAGAAGTGTAGGCAGCAAAATGGTACCAATGGTTAGACATTAGGAAGAAAATATCTCATTAAAAGTAAGAACTTAAAGCTGTAATGCTAAAAGCTTATTTGAGAACTATTTCTAAGGTTAATTTATTAGTGCTATTTCAAATCTAAAAACTTTTTATTCTTCACCAATTAACTACTTTTCTCAACTACCCTAAGAATAAATTGTATCTGTTTTCCCCTCTTCCCTCTGTACTCTCACATTTAAGTGCAGGTACCAAAATAGCCACAAAGTAGGAACAAAAAGAAAAATAACAAATCAAGGATCCTAAAGAATTGTGAATTTGGCCAGGCATGGTGGCTCATCCTGTAATCCCAGCACTTTGGGAGGCCGAGGCAGTCAAGGGATCAGGCCTGAAATCGCTTGAACTCAGGATTTGGAGACCAGCCTGGGCAACATGGCGAGAGCCTATCTCTACAAAAAAATACAAAAATTAGCCAGGCGTGGTGGTGCACTCCTGTAGTCCCAGCTATCTGAGAGACTGAGGTGGGAGGGATCACTTGAGCCCAAGAGATGGAGGTTGCAGGGGGCTGAGATCACGCCACTGCACTGCAGCCTGGGTGGCAGAGCGAGCCCCTATTTCAAAAAACAAACAAACAAATAAAACCATGAATTTACTAAATGAATTAGCTTATTGTATCAAAGGCATGTACAGAGTGTAATAAAAGGGGGGTGGGATAGCGGGAGTGGGTGCACTACAGTTTTTATCTGCTTTATCATGGAAGGAAAAAATTAACTTGCTCCAGAATGCTGCCTGCCAACTCTAGAATCAGGAGGACATCTTAAGAAAAAGATAGCAAGAAAACTCCAAGATTGGGCGCAGTGGCTCACTCCTGTAATCCCAGCACTTTGGGAAGCCAAGGCAGGAGAATCATTGGAGCCCAGCCGTTTGAGGCCAGCCAGGACAATATGGCAAAACCGTATCTCTTGAAAAGAAGAAAGAGAAAGGAAGGGAGGGAGGGAGGGAGGGAAAGAGGAAGAGAGAGAGAGAGAAAGATTTACTTGATTAAGACATTCTTTAAAAAAAAAGAAGGTAGTATCAATTCTCAGAGATATAAATATTACCTTCTTTTCAGACAGGGTCTCAACTCTGTTGCCTAGGAGCACAGTGGCGTAATCTTGGCTCACTGCAGCCTTGACCTCCTGGGCTCAAATGATCCTCCCGCCTCAGCCTCCCAAGTGGCTGGGACTACAGGTGCGTGCCACCACACCTGGCTAATTTTTCTATTTTTTGTAGAGATGGGGTTTCACCATGTTGCCCATGTGGTCTTAAACTCCTGGACTCAAGTGATCCACCCATCTGGGCCTCCCGAAGTGTTGGGATTACAGGCATAAGCCATGGCACCTGGCCCATTATTAGAATTCTATACTACAAGAGAAATGGAAGGAATTAGGAAGCAATTAGTTGAACTCTTTTTCTAAAAACTTTCAAATGGGAAATTACAGAATTTTCAGCTAGAAAAAGGGAGCAAAAATAAAAATAATAAAATAATAAAAATAATAAAAAAGAAAAAAGATAAACCCTGACCCCGAAAGTACTTTTGATCATGTCACTTATCACAGATTGTCTTGTACTACTGATTTATTTAAGTAACTAGGCTGGGTGCGGTGGCTTTCACCTGTAATCCCACTATTCTGGGAGGCCGAGGCAGGTGGATCACCTGAGATTAGGAGTTTGAGACAAGCCTGGTGAAACCTCATCTCTACTAAATATACAAAAATTAGCCAGGCATGGTGGCACGCCTGTAATCCCAGCTACTCGGCAGGCGGAGGCTGCAGTGAGCCGAGATTGTGCCATTGCACTCCAGCCTGGGCGACAAGGGCAAACTACATCTCAAAAAAAAAAAAAAGTAACTAGATTACATTCACGGAGGGCAAAGGACTATACTACATCTTTTTTTTTTTTGAGAGAGTCTCGCTCTGTTGCCCAGGCTGGAGTTCAGTGGTGCCATCTCAGCTCACTGCAAACCCCTCCTCCCAGGTTTAAGCAATTCTGCCTCAGCCTCCTGAGTAGCTGGGATTACAGGTGGCCACCATTACACCTGGCTAATTTTTGTATTTTTAGTAGAGACGGGATTTTACTATGTTGGCCAGGTTGGTCTTGAACTCTTGACCTCAGGTGATCCACCTGCCTTGGCCTCCCAAAGTGCTGGGATTACAGGTATGAGCCACCGTGCCCAGCCCCATCCTACATCATTTTCTATTTACCTCTCAGGATTATCACAGTACTGGGCTCTCCAGGGGTATCTAACACTTATTTTACATCCACTTAACGACAATTTCCTTTGTTTTAGCAAATTATAAGTCCATTTCCTTTATCTCTGTTGGAAACCATAACTTAATTTTTTTTTTTGAGACGGAGTCTCGCTCTGTCACCCAGGCTGGAGTGCAGTGGCGCGATCTCTGCTCACTGCAAGCTCCGCCACCTCCCGGATTAACGCCATTCTCCTGCCTCGGCCTCCCTAGCAGCTGGGACTATAGGTGCCTGCCACCACGCCCGGCTAATTTTTTTGTATTTTCAGTAGAGACGGGGTTTCACCGTGTTCGCCAGGATGGTCTTGATCCCCTGACCTCATGTTCCGCCTGCCTCGGCCTCCCAAAGTGCTGGGATTACAGGTGTGAGCCACCGCGCCCGGCCGATAACTTTTTTATCTTATTTTACACTGCATCTACACCACCTGGAAAACCATCACTTTAAATATCTATCCTTTGAAACACCTTTTGGCTGGCATGGCACCTCTAATCCCACCACTTTGGGAGGCTGAGGTGGGAGGATCACGTGAGGTCAGGAGTTCAAGATCAGCCTGGGCAGAGTAAGACACTGTCTCTACGAAAAAAATTAAAATTTTAGTAGGGCGTAGTGGCACGTGTCTATAGTCCTAACTACTTAGAAAGCTGAGAAGGGAGGATCACTTGAGCCCAGGAGGTTGACTGAAGCTGCACTGAGCCACGATAGTGCCACTGCACTCTAGCCTGGGCAACAGAGAAAGGCCCCATCTCAAAAACAAAAAATAATGTTTGATGCTTGGAAAGACAGACTCAAATTCAAATCTTACACTACTTGTTATAATATTACCTAATCCTTGAGTATGCCTTGTCTAAATAAAATAAAAATACTACTAACTTCATAAGCTTGTTAAAGATTAAATGCAGTCAAAGAGAAAAGAGCTATCATTGTGCTTGGCTTATCACAGGCATTTATTTACCAAATCTGTCTCTTCCTTTCCATATTTCAAAAGCTACTCCTTTTTAGAACCAAACCTTCCATTTTTTTCAAAAAACAGGCAAGGTCTCCTTTTGTCCCCCAGGCTGGAGTACAGAGGCACAATCATAGCTCACTTGGGCCTCCACCTCCTGTGTTCAGGTGGTCCTCCCACCTCAGCCTCTCAAGTAATAGCTGGGACTACAGGAGTATGCCACCATGCCCAGGTAATTTTTTTTTTTTTTTTTTTTTTGTAGAGACAGGGTTTCACTCTGTTGCCTGGACTAGTCTTGAACTATTACTGGCCTCAAGTGTTCCTCCTGTTATGGCCTCCCAAAGTGTTGGTGTTTCAGGTGCAAGCCATAGTACCCGGTCCTGAAACCTATCCTTTACAAGAGGTAATGCCCTTAAAAGGGACCTAATTTTATCTTGACTACTAACTTTCCATTTTTATTCTTTTTTTTTTTTTTTTTTTTTTGATGTAAAGACAGGGTCTTGCTATGTTCCCCAGGCTGGCCTCAAACTCCTGAGCTCAAGCGATCCTCCCGCCTCAGCCTCCCAAAGTGCTGAGAATACAGGCATGAGCCACTGCACCCAGCCTTTATTTGTTTTAAAACGCAAATAATGCTATCAGTCCCAAAGTAACATTGAGAAGGAGAATTATTTTAGGAATTAATCCCTAATTATTTTCTTCCTGGAACAGCCTAGAATCAAGAATGAAGAAAAGCTAGGATTCTACAGATAAGCCCAGCTGCTATGAGATTATTTTAAAAGCCAAATATTTGCTTAATTATTTAGAATGGCAAATTAGTTGGAATTATCTAATAAGAGGAATTTACTACACACTATGCCATGGTTTGTTAGTATAGGTTAGAAACATGGTTAAAGCTATAGTTTCTTTTAAATTTTATAGCTAGTAAGAACTGATCAGTAATGCTGGGAATGCAAGCTAAGAGCTCAGCTTTGATTCTATCAGGTAACACATAAAGCTTTCCCCAGCTAGCATGAACTCCCTGGGAAGTAGTACTTGGACTTTTAATTCTAAGGTGGTCCAAAGAGGCCAGAATTGGGTCTAATCTCAAATTAAGAACGCAAAGCAAATTACAAAGCATTCTAAAGAAATCTAGGGATAAACCCAGGGTTACCCTTGGTCAAGAATTATTAGGCTTAAGGATTAGCAAGGTTTTACTTCATATCTAACTCTTCAAAATATATTGGCCAGGTGTGGTAGCTCATGCCTGTAATCCCAGCACTTTGGGAGGCCTAGGCAGGGGGATCACATGAGGTCAGGAGATCAAGACCAGCCTGGCTAACATGGTGAAACCCCATCTCTACTAAAAATACAAAATTAGCCAGGTGTGGTGGCGCATGCCTGAAGTCCCAGCTACTTGGGAGGCTGAGGCAGGAGAATCACTTGAACCCGGGAGGCGGAGGCTGCAGTGAGCCAAGATTGCACCGCTGCACTCTAGCCTGAATGACAGAACGAGAACTCCATCTCAAAAAAAAATTAAAAACCGGTCCAGAGGGTAGAGCATATTAGAGATGAATATCAAATAACATAGCACTGGTTATATCCTGTTAACTGAAGCTGCATAATATATACATGTGAGTTCATTATGCTATTCTCTCTATTTTTATGTATACAGATTGAGTTTCCTTAATCCAAAAATCCAAATGCAAAACTTTCTGAGCACCAACGTGACAAAGGAAAAACTCCCTGCAGTATATCAGATTTTGGATTTCTGGATTTAAGATGCTCAACTGGGTACAATGCAAATATTCCAAAATTTTGAGATCAGAAACAGTGGTTTCTGGTCCCAAGAATTTCGGATAAGCAATGTTCACCTTGTATTTAACATTTTCCATAATGAAGCTTTTTAAAGCATGTGCCTCTGTATCAAATATCTTTTCTAGTCATAGCTGTATATTGATGACCATAAACATTCTTTTTTTGTTTTGTTTTGTTTTTTTTTTTTGAGACAGAATCACGCTCTGTCACCCAGTCACCCAGGCTGGAGTACAATGGTGCAACCTGGGCTCACCACAACCTCCACCTCCCGGGTTCAAGCAATTCTCCTGCCTCAGCCTCCTGAGTAGCTGGGATTACAGGTGCACGCCACCATGCCTGGCTAATTTTTGTATTTTTAGTAAAGACAGGGTTTCACTGTGTTGGTCAGGCTGGTCCTGAACTCCTGACCTCGTGATCTGCCCGCCTCAGCCTCCTAAAGTGCTGGGACTACAGGCGTGAGCCACTGCACCTGGCCTAAACATTCTCATTTTTAAATAAAAAAGTATACCACTTATTTAATATGACATACTATGTAAACCTGGTTGTCCCAGCCACTCACCTAAGGTATTCACTGCCACCTGATGGCAATAAACCCCACTTGTATGCAATATTTTAAGAGCTGGATAACAAGATGACATTGCAAATCTTAAACATATAAAGTGGCAGTGATATCCACTTAAAAAATAATTACCAAGTAGTAAACAAAAACTGACAAATTCCTTGGGTGGTAGAAAAAACAATTGAGGTGGGACCAGGTTAAACAAAGGAAGAGTAAGAAGAAACTCTCCCGTCTTGGGTAAGTCATTACAAGTTTCAGTTTCTTCATATGTAAGAGAGTTAGATTAGAACGGTGGTTCTCAGCAGGGGACAATTTTGCCCCACGGGATATTTTGCAGGTGTGGAGAGATTTTTGGCTGCTAATTGAGGGGAACTGCTATTGCCACCTAGTGGGTAGAGGACAAGGATGCCACTAAACAACCTACAATGCATAGAGAGCCCTCCCCATACCCAACAACAAAGAATAACCCAGCCCAAAATGTCAATAGTGTTGTTGTGTAAGATACCAGACCAGTAGTATCAGCACAACCCAAGAACTTGCTAGAAATACAGAATCTCAGGCCTTAGCCAGGACCTACGGAATTAATGTGTATTTTTAACAAATACCCAAGTGATTGATATGCATATTACAGTTTAAGAAACACTACTGTACCTGGATTATCCCCTGAGATTCTGATTCAAGTGGTCTAGGGGATGATCCAGGTCTTGGGATTTTTAAAGTTCCCCATGTGACTCTTACGTGCCACCCCCAAATTTGAGAACTCTTGTTCTATAGGATCACTCACTAAAGTCTCTTCCATGCCAGTATTATATATACACACTATGTGGCAATATAAAAATATCTTACAAATCAATGCAGCGAACTGACCTTAATGTATTTAATAAAGTAAACAAGTAACTGAGCTAAACAAAGGACTATCAATTGTCTTACATTCATCAGAAACTACAATGACAGTTTATACAGACCTTACTTTCTAAACTGAGATGGAAAGCAAAGAACTATGGATAAGAGACCTAATTCATTCTTGAGAAGTACCAGCACCCACCCCATCTTCCAAACACTTACCGTAATTGCTTTACAACTCTTCCACCCTATATAAGTTAGCCTTCGAGGCATAAGTGAGAGTCCACTGAAGAATGTGGAAGTGGTGATAAGACAAATGCCAACTCATAGTAAACACCAATATCCAAGTAAATACTAGATACTAACATAAACTTTAGAGCATGAAACCCACAGAGAAAAGTTATAAAAACATATAGTATCCCTTACCTGGGTATTCTGGAAGTAATGCTTCCAGAGAGGCCTAATTCTATCTTGACCACCAACATCCCATACTGTGAAACAAATGTTCTTATATTCTACTGTTTCCACGTTAAAACCTACAAAGAAAAACAAAAATGACCGCTGTGCGGCATCATTAAGAAAATAAAACCTTTTATTGTGGAATTTTCTTAGTGTTTTAAAAGTACTTCTTTTTATTAAAAAAAATATATTTAAACCTAAACATCAACAGAGACAAGGACTCAATATGTTATGCAGGCTGGTCTTGAACTCCTGGACTCAAGCGATCCACCCACCTCGGCCTCCCAAAGTGCTGGGATTACAGGCATGAGCCACCACACCCGGCCTGTTTTAAAAGTACTTCTAAGATAATCAACATGCTTAACAAAAAGACAGTCTTAAAACGAGACTGTATATATTTCACTTTACAACATATCATCATGATATAAAGTCATCTGTAAACTTTCTTACCAATAGTAGGAATGGTGGTGACTATCTCCCCTAACTTCAGTTTATACAGAATGGTTGTCTTGCCAGCAGCATCCAATCCAACTAGAAGAAGACATTATAGATTTAAAATCCAGACCAAAAGCACACTCCAAGAAATAATTTTACAGTATAAGTCAAAAGTAGAAGTTGTCTAAATGAAATGATCTTATTTCTGATTCCCAAAGGCAACACTTCCTACAGAAAGCCTTTCCATTCTTCTTTCTAGACCAAGAGAGACAGCATGTACTAGTAAAAGGAAACGAGTATATAGCTGACTTAGGCTCTAATCTCTAGCTTTGCCACAAACTAGTTGAGTGACTTTAGGACACTGAGGAAAGAGAAATTAGCCATAAATAAAGGGACTGGATCAGATCATCTAAGATCTCTTCCAATTCAAGACTTTATTCTATGAACTACCAGCATTTTTGCGGGGGGGCAAAGGAGGGGGGGACATACTCTTGCTCTGTTGTCCAGGCGCCCAGCACCACGCCCAGCTAATTTTTGTATTTTTAGTAGAGATGGGGTTTCACCATGTTGGCCAGGATGGTCTCAAACTCCTGGCCTCAAGTGATCTGCCAGTCTGGGCCTCCCAAAGTGCTGGGATTACAAGCGTGAGCCACCGTGCCCAGCCATACTACCATTTTTTAAAACACAGATTAGAAGTTGATTCAGAGAACACAAAACTGAATAAAGAATTATCTTAAGATTTGTAAAAATATTTTCTCTTATTTACAGAGTACAATTTGGGTAACAGATTTTGATGCTAAGGGGTAAAAATACACTGGTATAACTATGTCCTAGTGGTGTAACTATGTTCTAGTGACCTTCTATTGTTGTTGTTGTTGTTGAGACAGAGTATCACTCTGTCACCAAGGCTGGAGTGCAATGGCATGATCTCAGCTCACTGCAACCTCCATGTCCCAGGTTCAAGCAATTCTCCTACCTCAGCTTCCCGAATAACTGGGATTACAGGCACGTGCCACCACACCCCAGCTAATTTGTATTTTCAGTAGAGACGGGGTTTCACCATGTTGGCCAAGCTGGTCTTGATCTGCCCACCACAGCCTCCCAAACTGCTGGGATTACAGGTGTGAGCCACTGTGCCCGACCTAAATTCTTAAAATGATTCATTTGAGGCAGAAGTACAAGTAGGGAGGAATGTGTTTGCTTGTGAAAAAAAATCCACACTAGAACAAGAGGCTATACCTCTTTATTAGGGTGACAGTGAAGAACAAATTAAATGCTTGTAAGTATGAATCTCTCAAAACCTGAATATTCTGCAGTGTTTGTTAAAGCCCTCACAAATGAAAGATCAATATCTAATAACCTCATTGAATTTATCATTGTTCTTAGGATATCGTATCTGGCTGCCTGGATTTATCACAGATTTTTATATCAATTCAATTGAGTATTGATTTAAGCAAGGACACTTTCTTAATATTTAAATCAAAGCATGACTTAGCACATAAAAGCAATGCTAGTAAGTTAAAAAAAGAGCTGAAATTATCTCACTTATCTAATTTACATTCCTATGCAAGTAAGTCTATCTTTTATCAGTTAGTCCAAAACAGAATTGAAGGCTACAGGCAATTCCGATTCCTTCCACCCTCTTAACAACCCTTTCTGCTCTGTACCCTACCAACAATAACTTTAAATTCTTTTTGGAGACTCAAGCCTTTTATTCCTTTGTCCTGTAAAACCCTGTTCCCCACTTCGTACTGGGATACAGGTTTATTTCTTCCCAAATACTAGTCAGTGTGATCAGCCCACATCAAGCCCTCATTCATGAGCATAATAATAAAAGCCAACTGTTACACAAGTGTTTTATTTTTTGAGTATGGAACAGTATCAAAAAGATCAGAAAACATAATTCTAAAAAATACATAAAAAGGAGCTATTAAGTTTGGCATCTTTAGTAACAAGATATAAAACAAAGGGGGGGTGGCAAAAAACAACTGGATCTTTAAATGGTTCAACAAAGCTGTCTGTTGAAAGCATCAGATTTTTAAGTTAACCAAAATTAACCTTTAAGTTCAAATATGATTCAGCCAAGTCAGAAATGAAACAGACGCTGATTAGGAAACACACACACACGCACACACACAAAACTATGGTACCTGCCAGTTATCACCAGAGGTCCAACTGGACCTCAGACTGCCAATTAAAAACAATGTAAGGCCTGGCGCCATGGCTCATGCCTGTAATCCCAGCACTTTGGGAGGCTGTGGCGGGTGGATCACCTGAGGTCAGGAGTTTGAGACCAGCCTGGCCAACATGGTGAAACCCTGTCTCTACTAAAAATACAAAAATTAGCTGGATGTGGTGGCACATGCCTGTAATCCCAGCTACTCTGGAGGCTGAGGCAGGAGAATCGCCTGAACCCAGGAGGCGAATGTTGCAGTGAGCCAAGATCATGCCATTGCACTCCAGCCTGGGCAACAAGAGCGGAACTCGGTCTCAAAAAAAAAAAGTAAATCCAAAAATATTGACAAAGAATGGAAGAAATCCAAGACAAATCATGATTATATTATTTTAAATTATACAAAAGCATGTAGGTACTCCAAATTTTCTTTTAATAGGTTTTATATGTGCTTGTATGAATAATTGTTTCCTTGCTCCTCTACTGATAGGAATTTTTTTTACCCAAAAAACATGTATTACTTTTATGAAAAGAGAAAAAAAATTGTCCAAGTAGATTTTTTTTTTTATTAAAATGTTGGGCTGTTTACATTTCCTGATATATCTTTTTGAAGATGACTCCTTGAGGGCTTTAAATATATAGTATTTTATATACTCATTTTACTTTTTCAAAAAGGGAAGTGTTTACAAAATCATGCAACCATTTCTAGGTCACCCCAGAATTCCAGGGGAAAAATAATTTACCCACAGTGACTTTTAAGCATCCACAAATTATTTTCTAAATATAAATTACAAGACAACAGTTTAATGGCTCACAGCAACACAGAATGTATCTTATGCAGTTGTATCAAAAATAACAATGCTATATAAATGCAAACTAAGAGTTTTTTAAAAAGCTATTTCTAAGCTTTAATGCACAAATTAAACATATACCGTCGTCACTTAAAACTTACAGTTCTTTACTCAAAAACATATTGGTCCAACAACTTCGAGCCACTTTAGTCATTTCTTATGTATTTCCTTAATGGTGCAATATTTGGCAGTGAAATTTCTCCACAAAATGAAAACTATTACCAATTTTCAACTAGCCGAGATAAGACTAATCTGTATAGCCCAGCAATGTCCTCCCTCCCCTTCGTGTCCAGAAACAAGCAACTGTATTGAAAGATGTACTGGAATAATACTTGTTCTCCTTAACTAGACCTGCACTTTGACCAAAGTGTTAATATAGCAGGAAAACTACCTCAGAAATCTTTGCTGGCCAGGCAGTCACTCACGCCTGTAATCCTAGCACTTTGGGAGGCGGAGGCAGGCAGATCGCTTGAGCCCAGGAGTTTGAAACCAGCCTGGTCAACAGAGCGAGATCCATCTTTTAAAAAAAGAAAAATTAAATTAGCTGGGAAGCTGTGCATGGTGGCTCACACCTGTAATCCCAGCACGTTGGAAGGCTGAGGCAGGTGGATCGCCTGAGCTCAGGAGTTTGTGACCAGCCTGGGCAACATGGCAAAACCCTGTCTCTACAAAAAATACAAAACTTTGCCAGGTGTGAGTGGGGCATGGTGGCTCATAGCTGTAATCCCAGCACTTTGGGAGGCCAAGGCAGGTGGATCGCCTGAAGTCAGGAGTTTGAGACCAGCCTGACCAACATGGAGAAACCCCGTCTCTACTAAAAATACAAAATTAGCTGGGTGTGGTGGCGCATGCCAGTAATCCCAGCTACTCGGGAGGCTGAGGCAGGAGGAGCCCTTGAACCTGAGAGGCGGAGGTCGCAGTGAGCCGAGATCGCGCCATTACACTCCAACCTGGGCAACAAGAGCAAAACTACATCTCAAAAAAAAAAAAAAAAAAATTGGCCAGGTGTAATGGCACATGCCTGAAGTCCCAGCTACTGGGGGAGGCTGAGATGGGAGGATCACTTGACCCCAGGAGGTCAAGGCTGCAGTGAGCTGTGACCACACCACTGTGCTTCAGCCTGGGCAACAAAGTTGAGACCCTGTGTCAAACAAAAAATTAGGGTGGTGTGCATCTATATTCCCAGCTACATGGGAAGCTGAAGAAGGAGGATCCCTTCAGCCCAGGGGATCGAGTCTGCAGTGAGTCATGATCGCACCACTGCACCTCAGCCTGAACAACAGAGCAAGACCCCGTCTCAAACAAGTCCAGGCGCCGTGGCTCACGCCTGTAATCCCAACACTGTGGGAGGCTGAAGTGGGCGGATCACATGGTCAGCAGTTTGCAACCAGCCTGGCCAACATGGTGAAACTCATCTCTACTAAAAATACAAAAATTAGCTAGGCATGGTGGTGGGTGTCTGTAATCCCAGCTACTTGGGAGGCTGAGGCAGGAGAATAGCTTGAACCCGGGAGGTGGAGGTTGCAGTGAGCCCAGACGGCGCCACTGCACTCCAGCCTGGGCAACAGAGCAAGACTCGGTCTCAGAAAAACAAACAAAAAAATCCCCATAAAACAAACCTTTGCCCATAATTAGGGCAGCAAGAAATACTTATATTTTAAATTAAAGAAGTTAGATCCGGCCAGGCACGGCGTCTCATGCCTGAAATCCCAGCACTTTGGGAGGCCGAGGTAGGTGGATCATAAGGTCAGGAGTTCGAGACCAGCTGCCCAAGATGGTGAAACCCCGTCTCTACTAAAAAATAAAAAAATTAGCTGGGCACGGTGGCAGGCGCCTGTAATCCCAGCTACTCGGGAGGCTTGAGGCAGGAAAATGGCTTGAACCCGGGAGGCAGGGTCTGCAGTGAGCCGAGATAGCACCACTGCACTCTAGCCTGGGCGACAAAGCAAGACTCCGTCTCAAAAAAAGGAAAAAAAAAAAAGTTAGATCCAATGATCTCAACTTTGAGGGAGAAAAAAAAATATTGCAGAAAGGAGTAAGACTGGAAAGACAAAAGAGTATTTTCAGATGGATAAAAAGATTTTTCATGTTTTCCTTTATCTTTCAAATTATCTACAAGTTTGAAATATACCTTCATTATTTTAAGTGTGTGTGTGTGTGTGTATATATATATACATTTTTTTTTCGAGACAGGGTCTCGATCTGTCACCCAGCCTGGAATGCAGTAGTGCAAACACAGCTCACTGTAGCCTCAAACTTCTAGGCTCCAGCAATCCTCTCACCTCAGCCTCCCCAGTAGCTGGGACTACAGGAGCACGCCACCATGCCCAGCTAATGTTTAAAATTTTTTTGTAGAGATGAGGTCTTGCCATGGTGCCCACGCTGCATAATAATTTTAAACAATAATTTAAAATTGAATATTTACTGCATTCTAAGCATAGTACTAGGTGATTCCATACATTTTTGGAATTTAATCCTCACAATAACCTTTCATTTTACAGATGAGACATTTAATGTCCAGAAATGTCCCCTATAATCACAGAAAAAGAACAGATATTTAAAAACCTAAGTCTTGCAGAGAAATTAGAACCCTCATACATTGCTAGTGGGATGTAAATGAGGATGTAAAATGGAAACGTTTGTCAGGTCCTCAAAATGTTCAAGACAGTTACCATGACACAATTCCGCTCCTAAGTATTTATCAAAGAATTTAAAACACATGCCCACACAAAAACTTGTTCATAAATGTTGAAGAGCTAGAAAGTGGAAATGACCTAATTTTCATCAACTGATGAATGAATAAATAAAATGTGGTTTATCCATACAATGTAATTACTATTTGGCCATCAAAAGAAATGAGATGCTTATGTGAATTTTATGAAAAGGGAAAAAATGAGAAGAATGAAGGACTAATATACGCTATAATATGAATGAATTTTTTTCTTTTCTTTTCCTTTTTTTTTGAGACAGAGTCTTACTCTGTCGCCTAGGCTGGAATGCAATGGCACAATCTCAGCTCACTGCAACCTCTGCCTCCCGGGTTCAAGGGATTCTCATGCCTCGGCCTCCTGAGTAGCTGGGAGTACAGGTGCCTGCCACCACACCCAGCTAATTTTTGTATTTTTAGAATAGACAGGGTTTCACTATGTTGTACAGGCTGGTCTCTAACTCCTGACTTCGTGATCTGCCCGCCTCGGCCTCCCAAAGTGCTGGGATTACAGGCGTGAGCCACTGCGCCCGTCCACTATGAATGAACTTTCAAAACATCATGCCAAGTGAAAAAAGCCAGACATAAGAGGCCATAAATCATGATTCCATTAAATGAAGTGTCTGGAATAGATTAACCCATAGAAACAGAAAAGAGATTACTGGCTGCCAGAAGATGGGAAGAAGGGGGAATGGGAATTACTACTAATGGGTATCAGGTTTTTTGAGGGATGATGAAAAATTCTGGAATTAGACAATGGTGATGGTTACACAACTTTGTCAATACATATACTAAAACCCACAGAACTGTACACTTTAACAGGGTAAATTTTATGGTATATGTATTATATCTCAATTTTTAAAAAAAATTTCTAAAAAGCCAGAACCAACAAACCCTAGTTCTGATGCCAGAGACCTCAAATACTATTTACATACTGCCATCCTGACTTTAGGTTTTTCTGGTGGACATACTGTATCTTAATATATTGGTTGGGCACAGTGACTCACGCCTGTAATCCCAGCATTTTGGGAGAGTGAGGCAGGTGGATCACCTGAGGTCAGGAGTTCCAGACCAGCTTGACCAATATAGTGAAACCCTATCTCTACTAAAAATATGAAAATCAGCCAGGCATGGTGGCAGGGGCCTGTAATGCCAGCTACTCGAGAGACTGAGGCAGGAGGATTGCTTGAACCCGGGAGGTGGAGGTTGCAGGGAACGGAGATTGCACCACTGCACTCGAGGCTGGGTGACACACTGAGACTTTGTCTCAAATATATTTTATCGAATTCATCAGAGGCTTGACCATCCAAACTGAAACTGAGGCCACCAGGTATATGGAAAAATGTGAACTTAAGTTCTGCTTCTATGCACGGATGAGAAACATCTGCATTTTTATCAGTTAATTAGCAGCAAATTATCAAAGTTTCTTATAGCCTATTGCACTACTGTAATAATGCAAAAGGGTGCATCTAAGGATGGCTGTACCTATCAACCAGTGGCATGAACAGGATTTTTGCCTTTTCCATTTCCTATATTCACATAATGAGAAGAGCCTGTTTTTTCAAAGTTTGGCAGTTATATGTTCAACCAATAATCTCAGAAAATGCTTGTAATAAGCTAAATCAAAAAGAGAGGACACAAAACTAAATATCAAAACTACAATTTTAGAGGAACAAAAACTTCCTCTTAAAAGGCTGACTGAGCATGTACCAGGTGTGGTGGCTTACACCTGTAATCCCAGCACTTTGGGAGGTTGAGGCAGGAGGATCTCTTGAGTCCAGGAGTTTGAGATCAGCTAGGCAACAGAACAAGACCCCCATTCTCTACAAAATAATTTACAAATTAGCTGGGCATAGTGGTGCCTGTAGTCCTAGCTACTCCAGAGCCTAAGGTAGGAGGGATCGCTTGAATCCAGGAGTTCAAGGCTACAGTGAGCTATGATCATGCCACCTGTATGTGCCCCAGAGTATGGCTGACAGAGCAAAACCCTGTCTCAAAAAATAAAAATAAAAATAAGGCTGAGAGTAAATATGACAGAATAGTGGAATTACAGATAGGTAATTATCACTTTATTCTTTTACCTGTTTTCTAAATGTAACAGAAGGAACATATACTACTTTTAGAATCAGGAGGAAAAAAAATTACATAAATAGATGGATTTGCAAAATATGCTAAGAAACAAATATAAAACACCACTCTTTAGCTTGGTAATATTTTTTAAAGTGACAAATATAGGATCCTTTCTCCCGAACATCTCTAGACCCCCAAAACCACAGTCACATTCAAGACAATACAGAACTACACTGGCATACTACACTACACTGGTATCAACAAGCTTTTAAAAACTAACACTTTTTCAGCTGTTCTACAGGCAAGGACTGGAAAGTTCAAAGTAAAGAGATCAGAATTAATAATTCCTCTGCAGAACACATTAGTATTTTTGGATATATACATAATTTAAGGATTCACTTAACAACATTACATCTTATCATGGATCAAGATACAGAAACCAGACTTAAAACAGGACAATGCAGCCAGGCTCAGTGGCTCACCCTGTAACACCAGCACTTTTCGAGGCCAAGGTGGGGGGATCGCTTCAGCCCAAGAATAGGCAAGATAGTGAGACCTTCTTGCTACAAAAAATTTCAAAAATTAGCCAGGCAGGTCGAATGGCATGTCCTTGTTGTCTCAGCTACTCAAAGGAAAAAAACATAATTTTAAAAATATATACAAAATACAGAAGCTGGCCGGGTGTGATGGCTCATGTTTGTAATTCCAGCACTTTGGGAGGCCAAGGCGGGTGGATCACCTGAGGTCAGGAGTTTGTGACTAGCCTGGCCAACATGGTGAAACCCCGTCTCTACTAAAAACACAAACATTAGCCGGGCTTGGTGGCAGGCGCTTGTAATCCCAGATACTCAGGAGGCAGAGGTTGCAGTGAGCCTAAATCGTGCCATACGGCACTCCAGCCTGGCAGACAAGAGTGAAACTCCATCTCAAAAAAAAAAAAAAAAAAAAAAATTAAATTAAATAAAATACAGAAGCTATTGCTTTATTTTTATTTTTTTTCAAATAGAGATGGGGTCTTGCTAAATTGACCAGGCTGGTCAAAAACTCCTGGCCTCAATGCAATCCTCCCAACCTGGCCTCCCAAAGTGCTGGGATTATAGGTGTGAGTCTATGCTGCTTTCTAACTCAAGTAGCATGGGCAATACCATCACTTGCGTAACTTCCCCTTATAACTAGTACATAATTTCTGTCAATCAATAGTCCAGATTATGTTAAATTTGATACACTGTGTTGGTTTTTTAATTACAGTTAACTACAAGCTGACTTCCAACATCTTTTAAAGTTACTTGAACTTTTGGAAGAACAGCAGGTGTAGGAATTAAATTTAAAACTTCTCCACAGTAGTTTGGCAAACCCGAGACATCAGCTAACTCCTATCTCCTTTATACTTTAAAATGGTAAAGTCTGAAAAAAGTCTGACTCAGGAGGGCATGAATCTTATCTAAGCTTTATAAAGAAAAAAGAAGCACACTAATGTAAAACATTAACCAATAATTCCAACAGTTGAATGGGGTAGAAAAAAAAAAGTGATCTATTATTTTTGCGGTCAGTCACTCATAAAGCCAGACAGAAAAATTAAGAATTATCAAACTTCCAAACCACCTTTTTCCCTGTTCATGCACATATCTTCCTCGTACGTTGATACCTCCTTTGATGAGTTACCATAAATGTTGATCTTGTGACTGAAGTGTTTTTAGTCAAGGAAAACTGATTATCCCAAAATTAAAGTGCAAAACAATAGCATGCCTGAGTTAAACATTCAAAACAAGTAACTCCTAAATCCTCCGCACAAATGCAGAAACTTCAATATTTTTTCTCTCCCATTTTCTTCAAATCTAGCATACTTCTATCTTCCTTGCCCCTCTGATACTTTCATCAATCACAAAAGACTAAGGAAACGAAAAATAGCAATTTATTTACAATAAATCTTAAGTAAAAAGACCAATATACTACGTGTTCTGGAACACAACCATATATTGTTAAATCTCTTTAAAGAACAGGCTGGAAATTCATTTATCGCAGTCCAAAGTCCTCCCATTAACTTCCGATCCTTTTTCAGACTGCCAACTTTCAGTCTTAACTTAAATATGCTTGCCCTCCTAAAATAATTCTGTTCTCTTGACAAAGGAAATCTAAGAAACTTTGAAAAAGAAAACACTTTATGAATCATAAACAATTGTTTCACAAAATGTAAATACGCTGAGTTAAGAGGAAAATTAAACGAGCCAATGTATATACTGTTACTCTTTATATACCTTGAAATATTACAGAAGCTTGTGTTTGAAAGCTTTCGATGGTAGTACAGTTCGAAAATAAAACCTCCGGCCCGGCATGGTGGTTCACGCCTGTAATCCCAGTACTCTGGGAGGCCCGGGTGGGTGGATCACCTGAGGTCAGGAGTTCGAGACCAGACTGGCCAACATGGTGAAACCCCCGTCTCTACTAATAATACAAAAAATTAGCCGGGCGTGGTGTTGCATGCCTGTAATCCCAGCTATTTGGGAGGCTGAGGCAGGAGAATCTCTTGAACCCGGGAGGTGGAGGTTGCAGTGAGCGGAGATTGCACCACTGCACTCCAGCCTGGGTGACAAAAGCAAAACTCCGTCGAAAGAAAGAAAAGGAAAGAAAGGAAGAAAGAAAATAAAACCTCCTCTGGTAGAACACAAGCTAATGAACCAACAAGTTTCAACGTTCAAAGTTAGAGGGGCTTCTTTCAGCGTTATTCTAGTCCATGGAGCTCAGCTGTGATGTAGGCTGGTCACAGTAACCAGGAGCGGTTGCTTACATCAGCCAACTGACAGCCCTTCTCCCTTAGCTGAGCAAAAACACGCCCCCTAAAAAGCAGTTTTTTAAAAGTCAATTTTCTAAAAAGAAATTTTAAAAAATTGTAGTTACTATTTAACAATGCTACCTTAAAATTCAGCGTCATGATGTTCAGTTCAGTTACTGAAAATTTATCAGGTATTTTTTAAAAATTCGTTTCTAATTTTTTTTGCATTAGACTTTAAGCCGGCTAAGTAAGTTTGAAAACCTAGGAGAACAAACCAAACACATTTAAAGTTTTTGAAAATAGCCAAAGAAATAGAAGATAAGCTTGGTTTTCGGAGAATGAGATTAACAAGGAGGGAAAAACTTGAAAAGGAATCCAGCGCAAGGCCAAGTTTAGCAAAGTGGGCGCTGAAGGACTCCAGACTCTTAGGAAACCTTGGGTGCTCCCTGGCCACCGCAACTTCCTGCCCCGGGCGACTCCAGGCTCCGGGTGGCCGCTGGCTCACATACCAACGGAGTGTGCAGGGACTGTACACGAAGCGCAGAGGGGGAAGGAAAAGGCTGGAGTGGCTCTGCCTCCCTCCTGACGGCTGTCCACACCCGGGCAAGAAGGTATGCAGATCGCACCCCCAGAAAGGGCCTCGCCAAGTGTTTGCTTCCCAGAGTTGGCTTTCCCCACATCTCTGCCTAATGTTGTCCAGCTTTCAATAAGATCAAGGGAGAAAAGTCAAGTCCAGAAAGAAGAAACCTTGCCCAAAGCCCTGTCCCTGCCTCGTCTGGCAACAGATCTGGGGAGGGATCGCTCACCCTCCGCTCCATTGTTCCCCCTTAAGAATTCCTCCCGACCCCCGACCCGGCGCCCCTCCCCCACCACGGCGGGCGGAGAGAAAAACAGGCCCAGAGGCCACCTGAATTGTGGAGATCCTGCCTTTCCCAGGTCCCGCCTCGACTCGCAGCCCTTCACTCACCCATCAAAATGCGCATCTGCTTCTTGCCAAATAGTCGGGAGAAGAGGGAGGAGATAGTGAGGCCCATGGCGGTAGTGGCACTTGTGATGGGCAGAAGCAGAAGGGGTTTGGGGCGACCCCGTGCTTTCTCCTTTCAAGCTCCCAGGCAAACTAAAAGAGAGGGAAGAGAAAGAGCGGAGGAAGAAAGGGGGAGGCAGGCACGTCTCGCTGGCCGCTGTGCTGATGAAGCTCCGGCACAGGAATAAGCCGGTAGAGGACCTGCTAGGCGACTGGCGCGGCAGCTCCGGCTCTAGCCTTTAGGATCTGGCTGTGCCACGTCACGCGGCGGCCGCGGCGACTCCAGCAGCGGCCCGGCCCCTCCAACGCGGACAGAATCGCGTCACCGCCGCCCCATCCCCCTGCGCTTCCGGTGCGCCCAAGCCACTGCGCTTGCGCGCTCAGGGGATTGGCCAGTTTCGCTGACGTGCATTTCTCGACGACGCCACCGTCTGGACGTGGCTCCGCCGGCTGGGGCACATGCGTACTGGGCGACGGACAAAGTCCCACAATACCTCGCTTCGTCACTTCCAATCAGACTCAGGGCGAGACGCTTCCGCTCGGATAAAGGCATTGTCGGGGTGATAGTACTTGCTTCCGGAAAGGCGAGCTGAGCATTATGGGTTAGGTGAGGAACCTCGCCCTCTTCTATTACGGTACGCGCGATGGGGATTCCCTGATGCCATGAACTTAGACGTCTCACACACGGGGCCAGACGCTTGCGTTAGTTAACGCGTGAAGACCGGCCCGGCCTTTTGCGGAGAAAAGTGGTTAAAAGCCGACTTGTGGGCCGAGAAACTGTGGCATCCTAATGAGCTAAGGCGAGACGCTTCGAGCACCACGCTAGGTTATTCTGAAGATCTTTAATTCTATCAAGGCGAGAGCGCTCCAAGACATGTTCATCGGCTATTGCTTTTTAAAGAGAAGGCAACGAGGAAGTCTTGCTTTTCTTGTACTTTTTCTCCTAGAAGCAGCATGAAAGACTTACTCCTTAGGTTGAGGAAGTGGAAAGCCTCTTGATCAGGCCTGGCGCGGTGGCTCACCGTGCCCGGCCTGCTACACCTTCTTAAATTCACAACAATGATTAATTTATTAGACTCATTGCCAGGATAAAGATTTAATCTGTTTTTCTAATAGTGCCGTCCTTTGTGGTTCTGTAGTTGCTTATTCCAACTGGTGTATTTCCATAGGATGGGGTTGAATAAGAAAAACTTGCAAACTTTCAAAAACAGTAAGCTATTTTTGTATTTTTGAAGGCTTGCTGAGTAACGCTTCTCTTGGTACCACTACCTTATCTACCCTCCAGAGACTGTTGTTTCTTAGGAGTGGCCCTGGGCAATTAAAAGCAAAAACTTCTGGCCAGGCACAGAGGCTCAGGCTTGTAATCCCAGCACTTTGGGAGGCCGAGGTGGGCGGATCACGAGGTCAGGAGATCCAGACCATCCTGGCTAACACGATGAAACCCCGTCTCTACTAAAAACGGAATACATTAGCCGGGCGTGGTGGCGGGCGCCTGTGGTCCCAGCTCTTCGGGAGGCTGAGGCAGGAGAACGGCGTGAACCCGGGAGGCGGAGGTTGCAGTGAGCCGAGATCGCGCCACTGCACTCCAGCCTGGGCGACAGAGCAAGGCTCCCTCTCAAAAAACAAACAAACAAAAAAAACAAAAAACGAAAACTTCTTTACTCAGAAGTACCCTCCTTTGCACTGGAGATACATGTAAAGAGTTGCTTAGCAGTTGAATAACCTAAAATTGCATTTTGGAAGCTTGCTAAATGACAGACCTTCTTGTATCCTTTTGTGAACCCCCAAAATCTGAGACAGGTCCCAGCTAATTTAGAAAGTTAATTTTGCCAAAGTTGAGGACACGCGCCCGTGACACAGCCTCAGGAGGTCCTGTAGACATGTGCCCAAGGTGATCAGAGCACGGTTTAGTTATATACATTTTAGGGAGACATGAGACATCAATCAACATATGTAAGATGAACATTGGTTCGTTCTGAAAAGACGGGACAACTCAAAGCAAAGGCAGGAAGACTAATTGGGGAGGGGGCTTCCAGGGCATAGGTAGATAAGAGACAAATGGTTGCATTCCTTTGAGTTTCTGATTAGCCTCTCCAAAGGAGGCAATCAGATACGCGTTTATCTCAGTGAGCAGAGGGGTGACTTTCAATAGATGGGAGGCAGGTTGGCCCTAAGCAGTTCCCAGCTTGACTTTTCTCTTTAACTTAGTGAGGTGGAGGCCCCAGTCTTCAGCTGATTCTTAGGGTCTTCTTAAATTGACTAAATTTCGCAAAAGACAAATCGTATGAGCCCTCCTCCCTGTAATTTATTCCAAATCTTAATCCATGTTTTCTGTTTAGTTATGCAAAATAAATCTAAAGAATTCTTTTCTCCATCTCTAGCCTCCAAAATCTGAACCAAAACAAAAGTTGTCAAAACAGATTTTTCAGTAAGAATACGCTACACATCAAGTGGTTAATGTAAATTACAAAACAGGATGTTAATGGCAGACTGTAATATCTCTATTGTACAGATAAAATAATAAGGGTCAGAGAGATTAAATAATCTGCCTAAGGTCATACAGCTAAAAGCAGTGGAACAGGTATAAGAATCCATTTCTTCTAGTATTAACACTTTTTTTTTTTTTTTTTTTTTTTTAAATAAGTGGATTCAGGCTGGTCTGGAATTCCTGGGCCCAAGCGATCCTTCTACCTCGGCCTCCAAAGTGTTGGGATTACAGGTGTGAGCCAGTGCACCCAGCCATTAACACTCTTAACCACTACACTATACTACCTTCTTACATTTATTTATTTATTTATTTATTTATTTATTTATTCGAGACAGGGTCTCACTTTGTCACCCAAGCTGAAGTGCAGTGGCATCATCTCGGCTTACTGGAGCCTCAACCTCCTGGGATCAAGTGATCCTCCCACCTTAGCCCCCAAAGTAGCTGGGACTACAGGTATGCCACTGCACTTGGCTAAGTGGTGTGATTTTTTGTAGAGACAAGGTTTTGCCATGTTGCCAAGGCTGGTCTCAAACTCCTGAGTTCAACCAATCTGTCTGCCTTGGCCTCCCAAAGTACTGGGATTATAGGCCTGAGCCACTGTTTCTGGCCAAATTTCTTTTTCTTTCTTTCCTTTCTTTCTTTCTCTTTTTTTATTTCCTTCATCATTCTCTCCCTTTCCCTTCCCTTCCCCTTTCCGTTCCCTTTTCCCTCCCTTCCCTTTTTCCTCCCGCCTCAGCCTCCCAGGTAGCTGGTACCACCGACATGTCCCACCATGCTCAGCTATTTTATGTATGTTTGGTAGAGACCAGCATGTTGCCCAAGCTAGTATCCAACTCCTGAGCTCAGGTGATCCACTCACCTTGACCTCCCAAAGTGTTGATAGTAGAGGTGTGAGCCACCGTGCCTGGACCCCAGATTTGTTTTTATTTTATTTTATTTTTCTAGGTCAGGCACGGTGGCTCACACCTGTAATCCCAGCACATTGGGAGGCCAAGATGGGAGAATCACTTGAGCCCAGAAGTTCCAGACCAGCCTTGGCAATATAGAAGATGCCATCTCTATTTTTTAAAATATTTAGAAAATATTTTTCTATTCACCTTTCTTTTGTCAATACAAACCCAGAAGAGAATCTTTCTTATTTTTAAAAATGAGGAAATTGAGCCCCACAAGAAAAACTGCTATAGTTTATGCTTGCTAAGCCATGTACTTCATTTCATCATATCGCTTTTGAACACAGTGTTATATAAAGTTGCCCAGACTCAAAAGCATGTACTCATAACATACTACACTAGGTATTATGTTTTCCTAACCTCTGGTTATTTTTCTTCTTTTTTTTTTTTTTGAGACGGAGTCTTGCTCTGTCGCCTAGGCTGGAGTGCAGTGGGGCGATCTTGGTTCACTGCAGCCTCTGCCTCCTGGGTTCCAGTGATTCTCCCATATCAGCCTCCTGGGTAGCTGGAATTATAGGTGCATGCCACCACACCCGGCTAATTTTTGTATTTTTAGTAGAGAGGGGGTTTCACCATGTTGGCCAGGCTGGTCTCAAACTGACCTCAGGTGGTCCACCTACCTCACCCTCCCAAAGTGCTGGGATTATACGCGTGAGCCACCGTGCCCAGCCTCTGATTATTTTTCTTAATGAGATCTTTTTAGTCACAAATATGTATACAGAATTTACATTCCAGTCACTTGGGTTTAATAATGTACAGAGAGCAGACCCCCTGTATCTGCAGGTTTCAAACCCACAGATTCAGCCAACAGCAGATGTGGAACCTGCAGGTGCAGAGTGGCAACTGTAAGGGCCTTGAGCATCTGCAGATTTTGGTATCAGGAGGATCCTGGAACCAATCTCCCCAAATACCCAGGGACAACTATAATTATTTGTGCTGATTGTTATGTCTCATTAGAATGCAAGCTTATTAAGGAAACCATATCTCTTCCTTTTTTCTTATATCTCTTCCTTTTTTCTTTCCTTTTTTTTTTTTTTTTTTTGTTTGAGACAGTCTCGCTCTGTCGCCCAGGCTGGAGTGCAGTGGAGCTATCTTCAGCTCACTGCAATCGCTGCCTCCTGGGTTCAGGTGATTCTCCTGCCTCAGCTGCCCAAGTAGCTGGGACTACAGGTGCTCACCACCACACCCGGCTAATTTTTTTTTTTTTTTTTTAGTAGAGATGGGTTTCACTATGTTAACCAGGCTGGTCTTGAACACCTGACCTCCAGTGATCTGCCCGCCTCAGCCTCCCAGAGTGCTGGGATTACAGGTGTGAGCCACTGTGCATGGCCCTCCTTTGAATTTTTTAAAGCATTTGAGCAGATATATTCTATAAATAGCGGTACTATTTAATAGCAATAAGTGGTTATTGAGCACTTACAATACGCCAGTCATTGTACTTAATGTGCATTATCC
Source organism: Papio anubis (assembly GCF_008728515.1). Classification (NCBI taxonomy): domain Eukaryota; kingdom Metazoa; phylum Chordata; class Mammalia; order Primates; family Cercopithecidae; genus Papio; species Papio anubis. The sequence continues at coordinate 82,687,822 of NC_044977.1, read as the reverse complement.
CATTTAATCCTCTCAACAGTTTAATCCATGCCACTCACCTTGTTCTCTGCAAGACTGATTCAATTCTGTGTTAGTCCCCTTATTCATTGCACGACAATATAATTTTTGCCATTTCCTCCTAACCTTTGTAAACTCTACTTTGATCTCATCTGACTGTAATCCACCACTGCTCTTGTTTAAAGTTCACATTCTCTAAACATTGTTATTTATCTGCACAGTACAAGAATATCTGTGCTTCTACAGAGAGTCTTGTCCACCCACTTTCCCTTCCAGAAGGGGAGTGGTATGTGAATTCTGAGTGTTTAGATCATTTGGCCCAACCTATTACCTCTCAACAACTCAAGCCATGTAGTTAAAAACCTTCCCTTACGTTCAGTGCCCTTTATTGTCTCTTTTTTTTTTTTTTTTTTTTTTGAGACAGAGTCTCGCTCTGCCGCCCAGGCTGGAATGCAGTGGCATGATCTCGGCTCACTGCAACCTCCACCTCCCGGGTTCAAGCAATACTCCTGCCTCAGCTGGGACTACAGGTGCGCGCCAGCACGCCTGGCTAATTTTTGTATTTTTAGTAGAGATGGGGTTTCACCATGTTGGCCAGGCTGATCTCCAACTCCTGACCTCAGGTGATCCACCCACCTCAGCCTCCCAAAGGGCTGAGATTACAGGCATGAGCCACTACGTCCAGCCTACCACTTAGCATTTATAAAAGTTTCACAGTTAGGCCAAGTGCGGTGGCTTGTGCCTGTAATCCCAGCACTTTGGGAGGCTGAGGCAGGTAGATTACCTGAGGTCGGGAGTTTGAAAACGACCAACCTGGCCAACAGAGTGAAACCCCGTCTCTACTAAAAACACAAAAATTAGCCAGGCGTGGTGGTGGGCGCCTGTAATCCCAACTACTCGGCAGGCTGGGGCAGGAGAATGACTTGAACCCGGAAGGCAGAGGTTGCAGTGAGCCGAGATCGTGCCACTGCACTCTAGCCTGGGTAACAGAGCGAGACTCCATCTCAAAAAAAAAAAAAAGTTTCACAGTTGAAGAAATTAGGTAGCTTAAAGCTAAATATCCAAGACTATTTGCCATGTACCACTGCAACATTAATGAAATAAGGTTATTTCACAAAATCTTCCTCCCCTTGCCCAAATCTCCATCCTTCCTGGCTGTACAAATATTTTCATGTTTATTTTTTATTTTTATTTTATTTTTTTAAAGACAGAGTCTTATTCTGTTGCCCAGGCTGGAGTGCAGTGGCATGATTTTGGCTCACTGCAACCTCTCCCTCCCAGGTTCAAGTGATTCTTGTGCCTCAGCCTCCAGAGTAGCTGGGACTACAGGCATGAGCCACCACGCCTGGCTAATTTTTGTATTTTAAGTAGAGACAGGGTTTCATATGTTGGCCAGGCTGGTCTTGAACTCCTAGCCTCAAGTGATCTGTCCACCTCCCAAAGTGTTGGGATTACAAGCATCAGCCACCATGGCCAGAAGTATATATATATATATATTTTTTTTTTTTTTGAGATGGAGTTTTGCTCTGGTTGCCCAGGCTGGAGTGCAATGGTGCGATCTCAGCTCACCACCCCCACCTCCTGGATTCAAGTGATTCTCCTGTCTCAGCCTCTCAAGTAGCTGGGATTACAGGCATGCACCACCACACCTGGCTAATTTTGTATTTTTAGTAGAGGTGGGGTTTCTCCATGTTGGTCAGGCTGGTCTCAAATTCCTGATCTCAGCCTCCCAAAGTGCTGGGATTACAGGCGTGAGCCACCGCACCCAGCCCAGAATTTTTTTTTTTTTTTTTGAGACAGAGTCTTGCTCTGTAACCCATGCTAGAGTGCAGTGGCGTGACCTCAACTCACTGCAGCCTCCGCCTCCCGGGTTCAAGCAGTTCTCTGCCTCAGCCTCCCAAGTAGCTGAGATTACAGGCATCTGCCCCCACACCTGGCTAATTTTTGTAATTTTAGTAGAGACAGGGTTTCACCATCTTGGCCAGGCTGGTCTTGAACTCGACCTCGTGATCCACCCGCCTTGGCCTCCCAAAGTGCTGGGATACAGGCATGAGCCACTATGCCCGGCAGAAATTTTTTTTAATGTATCACAATTACTTAAATATCTTCCAGGCTACAAAACATAGAAAAGAGATTAATCTACAAATTTTTTTCCTCTAAAAATTAGATTTACTGATTCATGTAATACTGTCTTCATGATAAATGGTGGTTGATAGTGTTAATGAAATAATCACCTACTGTTAAATTCATGTATCTATATGGTTCTCAAATTTTAACAGAATTCTCAAACAAAGCCTGAGGGTTTGTTAAAACTGGAATGCTAAAAACTGGGCATGGTGGCCCACATCTGTAGTCCCAACTACTTAGGAGGCTCATTGGAGCCTAGGAGTTAGAGTCTAGCCTGGACAACAAAGCAAGACCTCATGTGTCATGTCTTTCTTTTTCTTTCTTTCTTCCTTTTTTTTTTTTTTCTGAGACAGAGTCTCACTCTATTACCCAGGCTGGAATGCAGTGGTATGATCATGGCTCACTGCAACCTCAAGCTCTTAGGCTCAAGTGATTCTCTTCTCCTGAGCAGCTTGGACTATAGGCATGTGCCCCCATGCCTGGTTAATTTTTAAAGTTTTTTTTAGAGATGGGGTCTTGCTTTGTTGCCTATGCTGGTCTTGACCCCCTGGCTTCAAGCAATCCTCCCACCTGAGCCTCCCGAAGTATTGTGATTAAAGGTGTGAGCCACCATGCCAGCCAAGACTCCATCTTTTAAAACAAAATAACTAAATTGCTGGGACTCTCACTTCTAGCCAAGATGAAGTAACAAAAACCAGATTTACCCACTCACCTAAAATAAATAGAAACAAACTAGGCAGCAAATAAGAAATAATGGTTTTTGAAGACACTGGACATCAGGTATCAAAGGACAATAATCCCTAAAAGAGAGAACACAAATGCAGGGAGCCGGGAGATTGCCCCAGTTTATTGCCTTGGGAATGTGTCTAAGTTGCAGCACAGAAACGGGGAACAGAGTTAGCCTGGTGGACTCTTTGAGCTGAGAGTCTAGGGAAACCAAACCTTAGGACAGAATTCCAGAGAGGAGAGAGCAGCACAGAAAGAGAGAAATCTGCAGAAGTTTCCTTAGAATATTCAGCAGAGTACTTATTAGCACATGAATCTGAGCAAACTACCCAAAACCACGGGGAAAATCAACAGGTAAGGTTAGAGGAAACAGTGCCCAGGGTTGGCTGGAAACAATGCCTGGTCCTATCAGCCAGATTGAAAAAATCCCATAACCTGTGGGACAGTGGATAGAGTACTCAAAAAGGTCTTGCCTCACTGATGAAAAATAATTCTAGATTGAGCACTACTCTGGATCTACCTAACAAATTATTAAAAACCTGAAAAGATCAAATTATTTCCCAGTCATTTAACTACATCCTAGAACAAAGCTCACAAGGATTTAAAGTAAAACAAAAATACACAATATCCAACAAGGTAAAAATCTGGCATCTAATCCAAAATTACTGGGCATGCAAAGAGGAAGGAATACATGACCATCATGATGAGAATAATCGATCAATTGAAACCAACATAGAACTGACAGAGATGTTACTTTAAATAAGTAAAGACATGTAAGATATTTTTTAAAAGACTTGAGCATCTAGAAATAACTACAATGTCTGAGATGAAAAATACACTAGATGGAATTAATAGTAGATTAAACTATACAGAAGAAAAGATTAATAAACTCATAGAAATAGGAGCTATTCAAAATGAAATAGAAAAGAGTCAAAAAGGAAAAATGAAGAGCATCAGTGAGCTGTGAAATAGCCTCAAGTAGCCTAATACATGGGTAACTGAAGTCCCTAAAAGAAGGGAAGAGGGACAGAAAAAAATATGTTAAGAAATAATGACCAATGATCCACATTTTCCCAAATTTGGTTAAACCACAGGTACAGATGCTTTACTAACCCCAAGCACAAGAAACATGAAGAAAATTATATCAAAGTATATTGCCATCAAATAAGTCAAAACCAGTGATAAAGAGGAAATCTTAAAAGCAGTCAGAGAAAAAGAGACTTAGTAACCATATAGGAACAAAGATAAGGGTGACATCATATTTCTCACTGGAAACACTGCAGGCAAGAAGACAGTGGAGTAACACCTTAAAATAGTGAAAGTAAAAAAAGTCACCCTAGAAATATATATCCAGCAAAAATATCTTATAAAAAGAAGGAAAAATAAAGATGCTTTCAGACACGAAAAGTTGAAAGAATTCCTTGACAGTATACCTATACTACCAGAAATGTTAAAGGCAGTGTTTCAGGCAAAAGAAAAATGATACCATATGAATCTACCCAAGGAAACAGGACAGGAAAAGATTAAGTATAATAGTATATATGTTAACTTTTCAATTTAAAACTTTTTTTAAAAAAAGATAACTGTTTAAACAAAAATAACATACTGTGAGAGTTTTAATACACAAAAGTAAAATTTATCAACAATAATGTAAGGACTGGAATAAAAAAATGGAAACATTATTGTAAGATTCCTATTCTATACAGGAAGTGGTATAATATCATTGAAGGTAGACTAGTTAAGTTAAACATGTATACAATACACCTTAAAGTAACCACTAAAATAATAGAAGAATTATACCTAATAATCACTCAAAAGAGAGAAAGTGAAACCATTAGCAATATTCTATTACAGTGGCTCACGTCTTAGTCCCAACACTTCAGGAGGCCGAGGCAGGTGGATCACAAAGCCAGGAGATTGAGACCATCCTGGCCAACATGGTGAAACCCCGTGTCTTCTAAAAATACTGATATCTTGACACTGTACTTCAGCCTGGTGACAGAGCGAGAGTCCGCCTCAAAAAAAAAAAAAAAAAAAAATCTATTAATTTGAAAGAACCCAGGAAAAAAAGGAAAAAGAGAACAAAGAGCAGATAAGACAAATAGAAAACAAATAGCAAGATAATAGACTCAAACCTAACTCTATAATGAAGTGATATAAACATACCAATTAAAAAGGCAAACATTGTCTGAATAAAAAAGCAAGAATGAACTATATGCTACATACAAAAAAAACTTCTTTTTTTATTTTTTTGGAGACAGAGTCTCGCTCTGTCACCCAGGCTGGAGTACAGTGGTGTGATCTCAGCTCACTGCAACCTCCGCCTCCCAGATTCAAGTGATTCTTCTGTCTCAGCCTCCCAAGTGGCTGGGATTACAGGCGCCCACCACCACACCCAGCTAATTTTTTGCATTTTAGTAGAGATGGGGTTTCACCGTGTTGCCCAGGCTGGTCTCAAACTGCTGAGCTCAGGCCATTTGCCTGCCTCGGCCTCCCAAAGTGCTAGGATTACAGGCATGAGCCACTGCCCGGCCATAAAAAAAACTTTTTTTTTTTTTTTTTTGAGACACAGTCTTACTCTGTCACCCAGGCTAGAGTGCAGTGGCACAATCTCGGCTTACTGCAACCTCTGCCACCCAGGTTCAAGCGATTCTTCTGCCTCTTGGCTCCCAAGTAGCTGGGATTACAAGTGCCCGCCACTGCGCCTGGCTGATTTTTGTATTTTTCGTAGGGACAGGGTTTCACCATCTTGGTCAGGTTGGTCTCAAATTCCTGACCTTGTTATCTATCCACCTCAGCCTCCCAAAGTGCTGGGATTACAAGCGTGAGCCACCACACCCGGACTAAAAAATTTCTAAAATATAAAGACATAGACGGCACACCTGTGACTCACGCCTGTAATCCCAGCACTTTGGGAGCCGAGGCGGGTGGATCATGAGGTCAGGAGATCGAGACCATCCTGGCTAACACAGTGAAACCCCATCTCTACTAAAAATACAAAAAAGTTAGCCGGGCATGGTGGCGGGCGCCTGTAGTCCCAGCTACTCGGGAGGCTTAGGCAGGAGAATGGCGTGAACCCGGGAGGCGTGAACTCAGTTTGCAGTGACCCAAGATCATGCCACTGCACTCCAGCCTGGGCGACAGAATAAGACTCCGTCTCAAAAAAAAAAAAAAAAAAGGATAAAAGAAATATAAAGACACAAATTGGTTAAGAGTGTAAGTATGGAAAAGATGTACCATGCTAACACTAGTCAAAAGAAAGCTAGGATAATTCTACTAATATCAGATAAAGTAGATTTTAGAACAAGGAATACATGAATCCACAATTATACTTATTATAATCAAGAGATTTCAATAGCCTTCTCTTATATATGACAACAAATAGGCAGAAAATCTGACATGAACAATACTATCAGCCAACTTGACCTAACTGACATTTATAAAACACTCCACCCAACAACAGCAAAATACACATTGTTCTCAAGTGTGTACCCAGAACATTTACCAAGATAAACTATATTCTGGTCCATAAAACAAATCTTAAATTGGAAAGGATTCAAGTCATACCAAGTACGTTCACAGACCACACTGAAATTAAATTAGAAGTCAATAACAAAAGATTTTTGGAAAATCTGCTGCTTTCGTTTGTGTTTTTAGAAAAAAAATTTTGAAGGGGAAATCTGCAAATAACACCCTTCTAAATAACCCATGGATCAAGAAGTCATTATATATAAAAAAACACCTGCTGGACACAGTGGCTCACACCTGTAATCCTTTTTTTTTTTTTTTTTTTGAAACGGAGTCTCGCTCTGTCGCCCAGGCTGGAGTGCAGTGGCGTGATCTCGGCTCACTGCAACCTCCGCCTCCCGGGTTCACGCCATTCTCCTGCCTCAGCCTATCGAGTAGCTGCGACTACAGGTGCCTGCCACCATGCCCAGCTAATTATTTTTGTATTTTATAGTAGAGGGAGGCCGAGGCGGGTGTAATCCTTTTTTTCTAAAAACACAAAGGTCAGGAGTTCAAGACCAGCCTGACCAAGGTGGTCTCTACGAAAAATACAAAAATTATCCAGGCGCAGTGGCAGGTGCTTGTAATGCCAGCTACTTGGGAGGCTGAGGCAGGAGAATCGCTTGAACCCAGGCGACAGAGTTTGCAGTAAGCCGAGATTGTGCCATTGCACTCTAGCCTGGGTGACAGAGTGAAACTGTGTCTCAAAAAAAAAAAAAAAAGTTTTTTTTTTATGGCCGGGCAGTGGCTCCACCTGTAATCCTGGTACTACAGGTATCCACCCCTGCACCTCGCTAATTTTTTGTATTTTAGTAGAGACAAGGTTTCACTGTGTTGTCCAGGCTGGTCTCGAACTCCTGAGCTCAGGCAGTTCACCCACCTCGGCCTCCCAAAGTGCTAGGAAAAAGAACTGGAAGTCATTATCTTAAATGAAATAACTCAAACAGAAAGTTAATACTAATGATCTCACTTATAAGTAGGAGCTGAACAATATGTACACATGGAAAAAAAATTATAAGGTACTCTGAACTGAACGAAAAAAAATATAGAACATATTAGAATTTGTGTGATGACATTAAAGCAGTACATAGGGGGAAGTTTATAGCACTAAAAGCTTAGAAAAGAAGAATGGTCTCACGTCAACAACTTCAACTTCTGCCTTGAGTAACTAAAAAAAGAGAGACAAAATTAAAACCAAAGTAAACAAAAGACAAAAGCAGAAGTCTATGAAATTGAAAGAAAAATATAGGCCAGGCATGAGCCAGCACCTTGGGAGACTGAGGCGGGTGGATCATTTGAGGTCAGGAGTTTGAGACTAGCCTGGCCAACATGGTGAAACCTCATCTTTACTAAAAACATAAAAGCTGGGCGTGGTGGCGTGCTCCTGTAATCCCAGCAACCCAGGAGGCTGAGGCAGGAGAATCGCTTGAACCCGGGAGACGGAGGTTGCAGTGAGCCAAGATCATGCTACTGCACTCCAGTCTGGATGATGGAGCGAGACTCCGTCTCAAGAAAAAAAAAAAAAAAATACAGAAAATCAATAAATACAACCAAAACATGATTGAGATCAGTAAAACTGATAAGCCTCTAATATCAGGAATGAGAGGTTACATCACCACAGGGTCTCCAGATATTAAAAGGATAATGAGGGAGTAATTTCATGTCCATAAATTTGACAGCTTAGATGAAATGGACAAATTTCTCCAAAGACAAACTACCAAAGCTCACTTGAAGAAACAGACAGGCCAGGTGTGCTGCTCATGCCTGTAATCCTTGCACTTTGAGAGGCCAAGGCAGGAGGATCGCTTGAGCCCAGTAGTTAGAAAGCAGCCTGGGCAACATGGCAAAACCTCATCTCTACAGAAAAATACAAAAAATTAGCCAGGTGTGGTGGTGTACGGCTGTACTCCCAGCTACTCAGGAGGCTGATGTGGCAGGATCACTTGAGCCCAGCAGAGAGAGGCTGCAGTGAGACATGAGTGCACCACTGTAGTAGCTTGGGCTACAAAGTGAGACCTTGTCTCAAAGAAAAAAGAAGGAAGAAGAAGAAGAAAAGAAGAAGGAGGAGGGGGGGAAGAGGAGGAGGAGGAGAAGAAGAGGAGGAGGAAGAGAAGGAAGAGAAGAGTAGGAGGAGGAGAAAGAAGAAGAAAGAGAAGGAGAAAGAAGAAGAAAGAGAAGGAGAAAGAATAAAGGAGGAAGAGGAGGAAGAGGAGAAGAAACAGACTACCTTAATAGCCTTGTATCTATTTTAAAAACCAAAAATGTAGTTAAATACCATCCCACAGAAAATTCTAGGTCCAAATAGCTTAACTGGTAGATTCTACCAGACCTTTAAGGAAGATATAATACCAATTTGACACAAACTTCCAACTCATTCTATGAAGCCTGATACCGAAAGCAGACAAAGACATTACCAAAAAAATGACAAACCAATATGTCTCATGAACATAGATGCAAAAATTCAAAAAAATTTTAGCAAAGATCATAAAAAAAATTCTAGGCCAGGCACAGTGACTCGTGTCTGTGATCCTTGCACTTTGGGAGGCTGAAGCAGGAAGATCATTTGAGCTCAGGAGTTTGAGACCAGCCTGGGTAACACAGTGAAACCTCATCTCTACAAAAAATTTAAAAATTAGCCAGGTGTAGTGACACAAGCCTGTAGTCCCAGTTACTTGGAGGCTAAGGCTAGAGGGTTGCTTAAGCCCAGGAGGTCAAGGATGCAGTGAGCTATGATCAAACCACTGCACTCCAGCCTGAGTGACAAAGCAAGACCCTGTCTAATAAAAAATTCTAGAGATGTGAATCAAAACCACAATGAGATACCATCTCACACCAGTCAGAATGGCTGTTATTAAAAAGTCAAAAAATAACAGATGTTGGCAAGGTTGTGGAGAAAAAGGGAATGCTTATATGCCATTGATAGGAATGCAGATTAGTTCAGTCCCTGTGGAAAGCAGTTTGGAGATTTCTCAAAGTAAAAATAGAACTATCATTTGACCTAGCAATCCCATTACAGGGTATATACCCAAAGGAAAATAAATCATTCTACCAAAAAAAACACCTGCACTCATGTCTTTATTGCAGCACTATTCACAATAGCAAAGACATGGAATCTACCCAGGTGCCCATCAAGAGCGGATAGGGCCAGGCTTGGTGGCTCACACCTGTAATTCCAGCACTATGGGAGGCCAAGGTGGGAGGATCACTTGAGCCCAGGAGTTTGAGACCAGCCTGGGCAACACTGTGAAACCTCATCTCTACAAAAATTATTTTTAAAAAATTAGCCAAGTGTAGGGCCACACACCTGTGGTCCCAGCTACCAGGAAGGCTGAGGTGGGGGGACCCCTTGAGCCTGGGAGGTCAAGGCTGCAGTAAGCCGAAATCGTGCCACCACACTCTAGCCTGGGCAACAGAGTGAGACTCTGCCTCAAAAATAAATAAATAAATAAATAAATAAATAAATAAATAAATAAATAAATGTGGTACATATACACCAAGGAATACTATATACCCATAAAAAAAGAACAAAATCGAGTCCTTTGCAACAAGGTGGTTGCAGCTGGAGGCTATTATCCTAAGCAAATTAATGCAGAAACAGAAAACCAAATGCTACAGGTTCTCACCTGTAAGTGGGAACTAAACACTGGGTACACACAGACACAAAGATGGGAACAATAAACACTGGGGATTCCAAAAGTGAGGAGGAAGGGAGGGAGGCAACAGCTAAAAAACTACTTGTAAGGTACTATGTCCACTACTTCAGGGACGGGATCATTAGAAGCCCAAATCTCAGCATCACACAATATATCCATGTAACAAACCTGCACATATCCTCTCTGAATCTTAAAGAAATTCTATTGATTTGATAAATGATTTTAATAACAGGAATAGAGTTGGTTTAACATAAATGAATCATATTTACAAATTAAAAAGGCTATACAGTCATTTCAATAGATGCAGGTACAAAAGCATTTGTTTTACAATAAGTTTTCTTTTGTTTGTTTTTTGAAACAGGGTCTCACTCTGTTGCCCAGGCTTAAGTGCACGGTACGATGATGGCTCACTGCAGCCTCAACCTCCCAGGCTCCATCAATCCTCCCATCTCAGTCTCCCAAGTAGCAGGGACTACAAGCATGAACCACCATACCCTGCTTAATTTTAGTTTGTTTTTGTTTTTGTTTTTTTGAGACAGAGTTTCACTCTTGTTGCCCAGGCTGGAGTGTAATGGCGTGATCTCAGCTCACCGCAACCTCTGCCTCCCGGGTTCAAGCAATTCTCCTGCCTCAGCCTCCTGAGTAGCTGGGACTACAGGCGTGCACCACCACGCCAGGCTAATTTTGTATTTTTAGTAGAGACAGGGTTTCACCATGTTGCCCAGGCTAGTCTCAAACTCCTGGGCTCAAGTGATCTGCTTGCCTCAGCATCTCAAAGTGCTGGGATTACAGGTGTAAGCCACTCCACCCAGCCAACAAATGTGTTTGTCAAATATATTTGTTAAATGTATATTAATATATACACTTGTTAAATAGATTTAACAAATACATTTGTTAAATAGTTTATATGTAGCCCGTTATTGATAAAAACTCTCAGGCAGGCCGGGCACGGTGGCTCATGCCTGTAATCCCAGCACTTTGGGAGGCCAAAGCGGGTGGATCACGGTGTCAGGAGATCGGGGCCATCCTGGCTAACACGGTGAAACCCTGTCTCTACTAAAAATACAAAAAATTAGCCCAGTGTGGTGGCAGGCGCCTGTAGTCTCAGCACCTCAGGAGGCTGAGGCAGGAGAATGGTGTGAACCCGGTAGGTGGAGGTTGCAGTGAGCTAAGATCGCGCCACTGCACTCCAGCCTGGGCAACAGAGCGAGACTCTGCCTCAAAAAATACATAAATAAATAAAACACCTCTCAGGCAAACTAGAAACAGAAGGGGACTTCATCAACTTGATAAAGAACATCTACGTGTTGTATGAAAGGAGAGGGGGGTTAGCACTTCCCTTGGCAAGGATGGAAGAGGCCCTCAGGCCTGACAACATGTATACGGTTAAGGCATTGCCACCTACTTCATGGCGTCTAGCCATCGTTATTTTTGGTGGGTGCAGTGGCTCACACCTGTAATCCCAGCACTTTGGAAGCCAAGGCAGGTGGATCATGAGGTCAGATGTTGGAGACCATCTTAGCAAACATGGTGGAACCCCATCTCTACTAAAACACAAAAATTAGCTGGGCATGGTGGTGGGCCTGTAGTCCCAGCTACTCAGGAGGCTGAGGCAGGAGAATTGCTTGAACCTGGGAGGCGGAGATTGCAGTGAGCCAAGATCATGCCATGGGACTCCAGCCTGGGCAACAGAGCAAGACTCTGTCTCAAAAAAAAAAAAAAAAGAACATCTATAAAAAACCTACAGCTAGTATCATAATTAGTGATGAAAAATTGAGGCCAGGTGCAGTGGCTCACGCCTGTAATTCCAGCACTTTGGGAGGCTGAGGCGGGTGAATCACCAGATCAGGAGTTTGAGACCAGCCTGGCCAAGATGGTAAAACCCCGTGTCAACTAAAAATACAAAAATTAGCTGGGCACAGTGGCGGGCACCTGTAGTCCCAGCTACTCGGGAGGCTAAGACAGGAGAATCACTTTGAACCTGGGAGATAGAGGCTGCAGTGAGCCGAGATCGTGCCACTGCACTCCAGCCTGGGTGACAGAGCAGGACTCCATCTCAAAAAAAAAAAAAGAAAAGAAAAGAAAAATTGAATGCTTTTCTTTGAAGATCAGAAAGAGCTGGACAAAGTGGTACATGTCTGTAATCCCAACTACTCAGGAGGCTGAGGCAGGAGGATCATTTGAGCCCAGGAGTTTGAGAGCAACATAGCAGAAACCCCTCTCAAAAAAAAAAAAAAAAAAAAAAGTTTTAAAAAAGAAAAATGTTTAAAAATGAGTATGTCTGCTCTTACCAATGCTATTCAACATTGCATTGGGGATTCTAGCCAGTGTAATCAAAGAAAAATAAATAAAGGTCACCCAGATTGGAAAGAAGTAAAACAGTCTTTATTCACAGATGGCATAGTCTTCTATGTAAAAAATCTGATGGAATCTTCAAAAAAGGCTACTAGAATAAATGAGTATAGCAAGATTATAGGATACAAGATCAATATACATATATGTACAGTACTAGTATTTTGAACAAATTTTTGAAAAATTGTAAATTTAAATTTTTTAAAAATATCATTTGCAACATCAAAAATATGATAGGCTTAGAGATAAATCTGACAGAAGATATGATAGACTTGTGTTGATAATTACAAAATATTGCTGAAATTAAAATATACATAAATGGAAAACAAACATACATATACTTTGTTCATGATTCAGAAGACTTGAAATTATTCAATTCTCCCTCAAATTGATCCATAAATTCAATGCAATCCCAATCAAAATCCCAGCAGGAATTTGTGTAGAAATTCATAAGCTGATTCTAGAATTCGTATGGAAATGTGAAGTAATTAAGTAAGCAAAACAGCCTTTAAAAAGGACACAAACTGGAGGGCTGACACCACCGGTTTCAACAATAAAGCTACAGTAATCAAGCAATGTGGTATTGGCATAAAGACAGACATATACAGAATAGTGGCACAGAATAGGAAGCGTAAAAATAAAAATAAACCCACACATATATATATGGACAACTGAATTTTGACAAAGGTACAACAAAGCCAATGCAACTGATTTTTGGCAATAATAATCACCTTTCAACAAATGGTGCTGGGACAATTAATATTCATATGCAAAAAACAAAAAAAAGAAACCCTTAAATTCATACTTCACATACACACTAAAACTAATTCCAAATGGTTTATAAACCTAAATGCAAAACCTAGAACTGTAAAACTGCTAGCAGAGGCTGAGCATGTTGGCTAACACCTGTAATCCCAGCACTTTGAGGGGCTGAGGCAGGCGGATCACGTGAGGTCAGGAGTTGGAGACCAGCCTGACCAGTATGGTAAAACCCCATCTCTTCTAAAAATACAAAAATTAGCCAGGTGCGGTGGTACACGCCTGTAATCCCAGCTACTGGGGAGGCTGAGGCAGGAGAATTGCTTGAACCCGGGAGGCAGAGGTTGCAGTGAGCTGAGATTGCACCGCTGCACTCCAGCCTGGATGACAGAGCAAGAGTCCATCTCAAAAAAATAAAAATAAAAATAATAGAAAAAAACATAGGTCTTTGTGACCTTGGGTAAGAACACAACACTTAAAAGAACAAATTCGTAAGTTGAACTAAATCAAAATTAAAAACTGCTTTTCAAAAGACACTTTTAAAAATGAAAAAAAAGTCATAAACTAGGGGTGGGGGGATCTTTGCCAAGCATGTATCTGAAAAAGAACTTGTATCAAGAACATATGGAGAACTCTGGCTGGGCTCAGTGGCTCACACCTGTAATCCCAGCACTTTGGGAGGCCAAGGTGGGTGGATCACTTAAGGTCAAGAGTCCAAGACCAGCCTGGTCAACATGGCGAAACCCCATCTCTACTAAAAATACAAAAATTAGCCAGGCATGGTGGTGGGTGTCTGTAATCCTAGCTACTCAGGAGGCTGAGGCAGGGGAATCACTTGAACCTGGAGGTGGAGGTTGCAGTGAGCCAAGATCGTGCCACTGTATTCCAGCCTGGGCAACAGAGTGAGACTCTATCTCAAAAACCAAACCAAACCAAAACAAAAACAAACAAAAAGAACATTATAGAGAACTCTCAAGGCACAACCACAGGAAATTACATAATAAGCAAAAGCTTGGAGCACTTTACCAAGAAGATACAGAGAAGGCTAATAAGCACATGAAAACATGCTCAGCATCAAAGGTCATTAGCAAAATGTAAATTAACATCTCAATAAGGTACCAATACAAACCTATTAGAATGGCTGACATTAAAAAGGCTGACCATACCAAATGTTAGTTGGGACGTGGAACTTTCATACAATACTCCTAGAAATAAAATAGTACAACCACTTTGGGACAGTTTGGCAATCTCTTAAAAAAGTTAAACATTCACCTACCATATGACCAAGACATCCCCCTCATACCACTCCTAGGTATTTACATAAGAAAAAAGGAAATATATGTCCATCCAAGGACTAGTACATGAGTTCACAGCAGCTTTATCTGTAATAGCCAAAAACTAGAAACAATCCAAATGTCTATCAACAGGTAAGTGGGTAAAAAATGTGTTATACCCCTATAACACAATACTACTTACCAATAAAAAGAAATGACTTGCTGATACAGGCAACAACATGAATGAATCTCAAAATCATCACGCTGAGTGAAAGAAGTCAGACCTCCTCCCCACCAAAAAACAGAAAGAGTATATATACTGTATGATTCCACTTACATAAAACTCTAGAAAATACAAACTATAGCAACAGAAAACATCTATAATGGTTGTTTGGGGGAGACAGAAAGGAGTGCAAATGGGCATAAGGAAATTTTGGGGGTGATGAAAATGTTCACTATCTTGGCTGTGATGATGGTTTTATGGGTGTATTCAAATGTGAAAACTTATCAAATTATACAATTTAAATATGTTCAGCTTATTGTATGTCTATTGTACCTCAATAAAGCTGTTTTTAAAAAGTATGATTTGTGGCTGTGTAAGGTGGCTAACGCCTGTAATCCCAGTACTTTGGGAGGTGGAGGCAGGAGGATTGCTTGAGCCCAAGGAGTTTCAGACCAGCCTGAGCAACATAGCGAGAACTCATCTCTACAAAACAACAACAAATAAACAAACAAAAAAACTGATTTGTTGAGTTCTACCACTAGAGCCTCTGATTATAAAAATATTTACCCATTTCATTAAATGAATGCAATCATTTCAAGTTTCCTACTGAAGGATAAAAATTCATTCACTTAAGGCTGGGCGCAGTGGCTCACACCTGTAATCCCAGCACTTTGGGAGGCTGAGGCGGGTGGATCACCTGAGGTCAGGAGTTTGAGACCAACCTGACCAACATGGTGAAACCCTGTCTCGACTAAAAGTACAAAAATTAGCTGGGTGTGGTGATGCATGCCTGTAATCCCAGCTACTCGGGAGGCTCAGGCAGGAGAATAGCTTGAACCTCGGAGGTGGGGGTTGCAGTGAGCCGAGATGGCGCCATTGCACTCCAGCCTGGGTGACAGAACAAGACTCACTCTCAAAAAAAAAATCATTCACTTAATAAGAAGTATAACTCTGGAATATAAAGTTACTATTTTCCAAAAGTATTTCAGTCAATGTAGAAGCAATTTATACCATAATGTATTCAGACTGGCTGACATGGAAAAATGTGAGGGACAGGCAAAAACATGTAGGATCTATGAAGTCCGGCTTTCTAATGGTTAAGACAAAAATAGTATAATGATGACAAGAATGGGGAGGCAAAAATAAACAGAAGATTGCAAATCTAGTGGTAAAGCTAGTAAAATGGAATGAGGCATGATTATTGAACAACAAAATCTTTTAAAATTTTTTAAAAATATTTTTTCTTTTATAGACAGGGTCTCACTCTGCTGTTCAGGCTGAGTGAAATGGCATGATAACAGCTCACTGCAGCCTCCAACTCCTGGGCACACACTATCCTCCCACCTTAGCCTCCCGAGTAGCTTTGACCACAGGCATGTACCACCATGTCTGACTACTTTTAAAAAACTTTTTTTAGAGATGGGGTCTCAGGTGCAGTCGCTCATGCATGTAATCCCAGGATTTTGGCAGGCCAAGACAGATCACTTGAGGTCAGAAGTTCAAGACCAGCCTGGCCAACATGGTGAAACCCTGTCTCTACTAAAAATACAAAAATTAGCCAGGTGTGGTGGCACATACCTGTAATCCCAGCTACTTGAGAGGCCGAGGCAGGAGGATGGCTTCAACCTGGGAGGTGGAGGTTGCAGTGCGCAGAGATCATACCACTGCACTCCAGCCTGGGTGACAGTGTGAAACTCTGTCTCAAGAAAAAAAAAAAAAGAATAATATAATGTAGTTGCTACTTTTAAAAAATAAGAGGAAGAAGTAAAAATAATTGGAGATTTGGGTTTTAAAAAAGTAGCAAATGAAGGAGAATCTAGCAACTAAAATATTTTTTTGAGAGAGGTCTTGCTCTGTCACCCAGGCTGGAGTGCAATGGTGTGATTATGGCTCACCACAACCTCTACCTCCTAGACTCAGGCCATCCCCCCCTCACCCACCTGAGCCACCTGAGTAGCTGGGACTGCAGGCGTGTGCCACCATGCTCTGCTAATTTTTTTATTTTTTTGTAGAGACGGGGTCTCACTTTGTTGCCTAGGCAGATCTTGAACTCCTGAGCTTAAACGACCCTCCTGCCTCAGCCTCCTGAAGTGCTAATATTATAGGTATGAGCCAATACATACGGCCAATATTTTTACCAGAATATTTCATAAAATCAGTGCACTGCTAGGAAAGATATGCAGCCACTTAACTGATCTGTCTAAACAGAACTGTTCACCTGTTGATAGTGAAGTACACAGGGTTTTCATTTGAAGTCCTTAAAAAAACAATCTGGCAGGAAACAAAAGGAATCTCATAATGCTCAAGTTTCACTAACTATGCATTTTCTCCAAGTAGTCCAACCCCACTCAGAAATAACACAAAATATCCAAGTGCTTTGAAATCCAAGGCCTTTAATTTAGTTTTTGGTAATGACCATAAATGCCTTCATAAAAACCTCTTTTTCACTGTAAATAGAAGGCACTAGGCATTACATAAGACCCTTAAAGCAGTGATTCCTCCTGATGCTGGTAGAGATAAAACATTTAACGTCAGGGTTTACACAGTAACAAAGTCTTCTTTAAAAAAAAAAAAAAGACAAATCTGAAAATCACAAACCAAAAATTATCAGTCAGTCTTTCTCAGGTTCCCAATGCAAATTTACATCATTTTTACAAGTACATAGTTTGAAATTAAGAGATAAACTAGGTATGATACGGTTTTCAACATGTGTTAGGTTTCAGTTAAATACAGTAAAAATGAAGACACCATTATCATGCTAATTGGCATCTTTTGCTACTGTTTAGCTGTGCAAAATAAACTTGAAATGATACATCCTGTAGTGGTATAATTTAAAAGATCCTTGATATGACACCAACAACTTGCAAATTCTGGTCACAAACTGTATATAAATTGTACGATTATTAAAATATACCTTTTTGAAAAATAATAAGATAACCATTTATACCTAAATAAGGTTTCCCAGAAAGTTATGAAATACTTTTAGCATATAAAAGTAGTTGCCCCTTTTCTGAAAAGTCAGCTGTTGTTTCACAAAATAACTCATATGATCCAAGGCAAATGATTTCTTGAATGCCATATTCTCTCTATGACTTTGAGGTATGCTTCAAGAGACTGTATCCATAAGAACAGGGCACATTTGGGTATCAGACCACAGTTACAAATGCAAGGAATCTTTCTTGGGTCAGGAATGCCCTTAAAAGTTATGGCAAGAGAACAAAAGATAGCTTCTGAAGCCATATCCTTTACAAATACATACAACTAAATTTGGTTATTTAGAGGATAATTCAAGACACAGCTATTAACCATATGCTGTGTCATGTGTGCCTATTATAATTAGTGGCTTCTGGCCGGGCGTCATGGCTCACGCCTGTAATCCCAACACTTTAGGAGGCCAAGGCAGGCGGATCACTTGAGGTTGGGAGTTTGAGACCAGCCTGACCAACAAGCAGAAACCCCGTCTCTACTAAAAATACAAAATCAGCCAGGCGTGGTGGCGCATGCCTGTAATCCCAGCTACTTGGGAGGCTGAGGCAGGAGAATCGCTTGAACCTGGCAGGTGTAGGATGCAGTGAGCCAAGATCACACCATTGCACTCCGGCCTGGGCAACGAGTGAAACTCCGTCTCAAAAAAAAAAAAAAAGTGGCTTCTGCAGGATACTCTTATTCAAACACAAACCAAACAACCTTACTCTACCAAATCACATTCTTCTATTTTTGGCAAGGCAGTATTGTTTAAACAAAACAGAAACAAAAACAACAACAACAAAAGCTAACCATAACAGTGACTCATGCAAAAGTTTCCATGTCAAACAACAGTAGGAAAAGCGTTCTGAGAAACATTAATGTTGGGAAAAATAAAACACTACCAAACAAATAATGCCTGACATCAATCTTATCATCACTCAAATAAGTATCACATAAAAAACTCATGAATGCCTTTGAAATAAGAATAGTTCAGTTTAAAAAAATAGCTGATTATGAGATTTATAATTAAAATGTCTTTGAAAAGCATCCAAGTTCATTAGCTTAAACATTTAATAATATTTAAATTAGTATTTATTATTTAATTTTTTATTTTTGTTGAGACAAAGTCTCACTACATCACCCAAGCTGGAGTCCAGTGGTGTAATCTCAGCTCACTGCAGCCTCCGCCTCCCAGGTTCAAGTGATTCTCGCATCTCAACCTCCCAAGTAGCTGGTATTACAGGTGTGTGCCACCATGCCTGGCTAATTTTTGTATTTTTAGTAGAGATGGGGTTTCACCACGTTGGCCAGGCTGGTCTCGAACTCCTGACCTAAGGTGACCTGTCCGCCTTGGCCTCCGAAAGTGCTAGGATTACAGGTGTGAGCCACTGCACCTGGCCTACTGTTCGAATTAATAAAGGTAAGAGAAAATAAACTCTTCCATAATTAATACTAGATGCCTCCTTGTCTTTGGAGAAACTGGTAAGATTAAATTTTGAAAATGGAAGAGAAAATAATGAAAATCTATATGACAACTGAAAAAAATCCATCATGTATATTAATAAACACAATGGGTAGCAAGAAACATTTTTTTTAAACAATGATCACTCAACAGAATACCTTATAAAATTACATCTCATAATGAAGCTAAGGAAAAGCTTCAAGACTAGCAGCTGAACTGTGAAACATGTAGGACAACAGAAGGCACTACATAAGCATCAATTCCTTCTAACCATAGGACAGTTCAGTCTTTCTGTTCTTAAGAAGATAGCCAGTGTGAATGTTATTTTTATATCCCCCTGAGTTTTAACATGATTGGGCAAAGCAGCACCAATTTAAAAAAATATCTGCAATGCCAGCACTGCAGTATGAAATCACTAATACTGATGGCCCACAAGTCTCTCATAAGAGCACTTTAGAACATGATTAAAAATATAGAAATGTCTTTCGGTGTTTCAGTATTAAAGTGGAACCCCCACAGATATCCACTTTAAAAATAATGCACTAAAAAGTTCTGTTTATACAATACAGTCTTTCTACCCTGTTAACTAGCATTCATGGCAATTCTCCACTCTGCTGCCACTGAGAGATCTCCTTTGTGCGTCTGGTTGAAATGTCAGTATGCTTCCTGATGCATAATCCTTTTTGGCTGGAAAATCTTGGCAAATATCATGTCATGCCTGTTTTGAGCAGTATGCCTTGCAGGTCCTCTGGCAATGCTAAGATAATGGCATCTATGTGTGTCCGTAACTTTTCCATAGTGTCAGGTTTCACAGGTAAGTGCTCTCGATCAGCCTGCAACTATATAAGGACATTTCATAGCATTTAAATTATCCTCAGAATCTGTATTAATACATTACATTCTCTAAATAAACCATTTTAAAAGTCTAACAATTGGATACTTTCAGTCTTAGACCAAAATTTACAGAAACTAAAAAAGCAAGGAGCATTCCATTTAAACAATACGTTATTGAGCTCAGTAAAAGGCTTCTATGTAAATTCACAATAATACCTAGAAATATAAGCAACAATGTTTTGATAGAGCTTATTAGATTCTATGTAGATAACGTTAGAATAATATGGCATCATTATGGTCTGTTTCAGTGACCAAGTATTTTCAGCAATACCTACCACCAATTGACCAATTTCAAGCCCTCTCATTTAAAAAGTTACTTCTGTGAACTATCATGGGTTGTCAGCTCACATGAGAGGAAAATATCTTCACAGAAAAGTCAATTTAATCATTGGCTGTTTTGGCTACATACCAGCTTATTTTTCAGCTTCAAGACAAGGTCTACTGTTTCTACTTCTGTGTGTTTCTGGATCCAGAGAAGTAAGTCCTAGAATAAATAAAATCCCAAATCAGTAAATTCTCAAAATAATATTCAAACCTCTATTTCAATAGGTAAGGCTACTGTGAAGGAAAGACAAGAAGGAAAAGGAGAACAAAGTATTTAACCCAGATATAGCATTAAGTGCAAGAATAATTCTCATAATATTCTAATAACTGTTAATTTTCTGCATTAGCCAGAATAATTGTCTTATATTTGGAAGCAAAACAAAATGTACTGAGGTGGCTTTTTTAGATCAAGCAAGAAAAACAAAATTGCAACTCAAACTGTAATAGTAACCCCCACTGCCACTAAGTAGTGACTAATTTATAAGGAACATTTGTTAACAAATCAAGAGAACTGAACATGAATTTACTACTGGATGTAAACTTCATGTTTTCAGATAAGCTCTTCCTGGGCTTGTGCTGCAGGTGCATTCATCAAATTCCTTTTCTCAAAGCCACAGTCACTGGGAGTTTATGAGCAGAAAGTTATCACTGAGGCTAGCACGCCTCGCATTTAAAGCTAAATATAAATGAAAGTAAGACTATCCCCTTTTATTTTCGTAAGTAGTTTAATTTAAAAGAGCCTGGTAATACAGAACATAAAAAACAAATCAGTCCACATTTTTAAAAGTGTTAATACTCACTAAAAAAGGTAAATACATCGTAACAGCAAAAGATGTGGAGTTAGGCTTCTTGGATTAGAATCCTTACTCTACCCAGTAATGTGCTGGTAAATATTTAACAAGTGGTTCTCCAAAAGAGGTCTCTGGTTTGTCGCATTTGCCAATTTCTGTGGTGTAATACTCCCACTGTAGGCTATTTCAAGCTGCCAACCTGAGGTCACTGAATGCAGAGCTGAGAAGAGATGTGCACAGAGAAGAGATGTGCACAGTTGGCTCTTGTGAGCCAATGCAAGTGGACTCCAGCACACTGTTGGCTCCACTACTTAGCAGGGATGTGATCTGAGGTAAGTCATTTAACTTCTAAGCCAAATGTTTCCCATAATGTAGTTCATAACACACCTACCTCAAAGAATCATTATAAAGATTAAAAGAGATTATCTATATAAAGCCCCTATAATGTCCTTGGCACACAGCACATGATCTAGAAAAGTTAGTCATTATTACTGTTTATAAAGAGTGGATAAAGGGTACAATCTTCAACCTCTAAGCATAATTATCTTTATTTTCAACAGTTGTTAATCATTACACAAACACACAGTTTTCGAACCTCTTCACAAAGAGCTTCTAGATGGAGTGCCTCCAATTTTTGGATCATTTCCTTCCTCCGGGTCTTAAACCAGCCATCAAAATTTGGAGACTTTAGGAAATGCCTATAAAAATACATTTTAAAAAAGTAAAGTTTGATTATAACTTATTTCCTTTCCTCAATACCTTTCCTATTCAGAGAACCATGTCAAACTTTAGAATTCTTTAAAAAGAATAAGTTTAAGTCTAGTTTTTTGTTTTGTTTTTAAATAAAGCACGACACATGGGTGTAAAACAGGAAAAAAAGACTAACCGGTAAAGTCCAATCCAATCGCCTTTTATTCTAGAGGTTAGCTGAGGTCCTGTTTTCTCAAGTGTTTTCATAAATTCTTCTGGAAGAAACTGTCTTAATTGAGGTGGACTCTAGAAAACAGGAAATATAATATTTAGAAATTAGGAGTGGATATGTTCACAGAAGTTAATTACAGTTAGAGGACCCAAATAGATCTGAATATATTCATACCTTCCATGGGGAAATACTTTTCTGCAAAGGCATCAAGCTTGCCACATACCTTTCCTAAAACCAAAAAAAAAAGTTAATAAAAGGAGTGTCTTCAAAAATATTTAAACAGACCTACTTAAAAGAAATGGGTCTTTTAAGTTTGTAATCATATGCTCTTTCAATGGACGGCAACAACTCCATCACTCCCCACAACAGATATAGCTAAATTTAGACTGACTTGGGAAGTCAGATTTCAAATAAAATTCAACTAAATCTTGGGTAAACCAAGGGACTACATTTTTTTTTTCTTTTTTGAGACAGAATCTTGTTCTGTTGCCCAGGCTGGAGTGCAATGGCGTGATCTTGGCTCACTACAACCTCCGCCCCTTCGGGTTCAAGCGATTCTCCTGCCTCAGTCTCCCAAGTAGCTGGGATTACAGGTGTGCACCACCACGCCTTGCTAATTTTGTATTTTTAGTAGAGACAAGGTTTTACCATGTTGGTCAGGCTAGTCTCAAACTCCTGACCTCGTGATCCACCCGCCTTGGCCTCCCAAAGTGCTGGGATTACAGGCGTGAGCCACCGTGCCCAGCCCTTTTTTTTATTTTTATTTTTATTTTTAGAGATGCAGTCTCGCTCTGTTGCCCAGTGGCACATGGCAGTGGAGTGCAGTGGTGCAATCTCAGCTCACTGCAAACTCTGCCTCCAGAGTTTAAGCAATTATCTGCCTCAGCCTCCCAGGTAGCTGGAATTTCAGGAACCCGCCACCACGCCTGGCTAATTTTTATATTTTTAGTTGAGTCAGGGTTTCACCCTGTCTTAATGATAATAGCTAACCTTACTGAGTAACTATAGGCCAGATAATGCACTCAACATTTTACATGCGTGATCTCTTGTAATCCTTGGAATGATCCTATGTGGTAGGTATTATTGGGAAACTGAAGATTCTTCAAAAGGCTAATACAATTTAGACTTGAATTGAGGTCTACTTGACTTTCATCCATGCTTTTTTTGTTGTTGTTGAGACGGAGTCTCACTCTTTTGCCCAGGCTGAGTGCAGTGGTGTGATCTCGGCTCACTGCAACCTCCACCTCCCAGGTTCAAGTGATTCTCCTGCCTCAGCCTCCAGAGCAGCTGGGACTACAGGTGCATGCCACCATGCCCGACCAAGTTTTTGTATTTTTAGTAGAGACAGGGTTTCACCACGTTAACCAGGATGGTCTCAATCTCCTGACCTCGTGATCTGCCGGCCTCGGCCTCCCAAAGTGCTGGGATTACAGATGTGAGCCACCACGCCCAGTCCATGCTCTTTTTTTTTTTTTTTAAGAGAGTCTTGCTGTTGCCCAAGATGGAGTGCAGTGGTGCAATCATAGCCTACTGTAGTCTCAAAGTCCTGGTCTTAAACAATCCTCTCACCTTGGCCTCCCAAAGTAGCAGGCCTGAGCCACTGTGCCCAGCCTAGTCCATGCTCATAAGCACTACAGAAAAGTTTATTTATTCAAACAAATAGATTTAATGGAATAAGTAAGTTGACATCCATAGACCAAGAAATAATATTTCTTTCTAAAATATAACAGCAAAGATCTCCAGGATGCCCTATATAATATTCATAGATATATTACTTTATATTAATAACTGTGCAAAGTTTCTCTATGATGCAGTCTCCAGAGTAGGACCACATCATGGTACTCCCTATACTTTAATATGACATCCTTCTGAATTTCTTAGAATAACCATATCATCTAGTCATTGATTCCATAAACATTTGAGTGCTACCATATGCCAGACTGGCAAATTAATAACGAGCAAGACAGATACAGTCCCTGTTATTATGGAGCTACAGCCTCATAGACATTATGTCAAATTTTTTTCAAGATAACTATCACAGAAGCTCTACGATAATCTTCTTTTAAGATGAAAAATGTAGTAACTACTTAACAGTTCATATAAAGTATATCATTTAATATTCACAACAGTCTTGAAAGGTACTTAGGAAAAGTGGAATCAGCCACATTTCATAGGTAAGAAAATTGAGGTTCAGAGGGAGTGACTTACCAAAGCTAAACAGTTAACACTAGAACAAATAATCCAGGTCTCTTGCAAAGAGGTTTATTTTTAATCACTCAAATATACCAGGCTGGCAAAACACACAACTTAAGATATGGTTTTGGAGGGTGGGAAAAACATTTATATACCCTTCACCAAATCATTAAATTATGCAAAAATGTATTTTATTAACTTACTAATGGAATGATGAAACTTTGTGTCAGTTCCAAAAAATAGCGTCGAAGAATAACACTTTGCGCCTCAGAAGGACGTTTCTGTTGTACACCCTTAAAGAGGAAATAATGAGAATGTTTTCTAGTGATGGAACATAAAACAATGGATAATTATCATATTCAACTGCTATGTAAATATACATTTACACTTGATATTTAAAAAACTAGAACTTCACCTTGAAGTAATTTAATGTGAAGTTAATTGTGCAATATCCTGTGAAAATAATCTTTACCAGAGCAAAACATAAGAGTTCTTAGCTTAGGGAATACTGTTTATCCCATACTGTGAAAATGTGAGTTCACAGCTGGGCACTGTGGCTCGCGTCTGTAATCCCAGCACTTTGGGAAGCTGAGGCGGGTGGATTACCTGAGGTCAGGGGTTCAGGACCAGCCTGGCCATCATAGTGAAACCCTGTCTCTACTAAAAAATACAAAAATTAGCCAGGCGTGGTGGTGGCCACCTATAATCCCAGCTACTTGGGAGGCTGAGAAAGAAGAATTGCTTGAACCTGGGAGGTGGAGGTTGCAGTGAGCCGAGATCATGCTATTGCACACCAGCCTGGGCAACAAGAGCGAAACTCCATCTCAAAAAAAAAAAAAAAAAAAAAAAAAGTGAGTTCAAAATAAAGACAATATTTTATATTTGCTATATTATATGATTTACATTTTTTAAAAAATTATAATCCCTTACTGTTAGATGCTATCATGGTAGAATCTATGGCTTTTTCACTATAACTCCCAAGTTTCTAGAAAGACTGACACTCATGTATAGCTACAGTCCCAAATTCATGCCCATACTGTTGCTAGCTTAGTCTCCTGATTTTCATAAAACTTTGAGTCAAAAAAGATACCCCGGCAGGGTGTGGTGGCTGACACCTGTAATCCCAGGACTTTGGGAGACCGAGGTGGACATATCACTTAAGGCCAGGAGTTCAAGACCAGCCTGGCCAACATGGTGAAACCCTATCTCTACTAAAAATACAGAAATTAGCCAGGCATGATGGTGCACTCCTGTAATTCCAGCTGCTCAGGAGGCTGAGGCATGAGAATCACCTGAACCTGGGAGGTGGAGGTTACAGTGAGCTGAGATCACACCACTGCACTCCAACCTGGGTGACAGAGTAAGACTCCATCTCCCCGCCCCCCCCAAAAAAAGGAAAGATCCTATTTCACATTAGTATACATAAAGGACATATTGCCTAAGTGGATATTACATACCTGAACAAGGAAATTTAAATTAATAATATGAGCAACTAATTACCTTCTGTAATTGTTTTATGATCTCTTCATCTCTATTTAAATATGGCTTATATGAAGTATAAACTCCTAAGAGCAAAGAAAAGAAGGTAAACAAAAAAACCCAAGTACCATACAAATATATATTTAAAAATCAATAAAAGTCAATACCAGGTTTAGAATCCAGAGTCTTTAGATTCTTCAGTTTTTTCACTTTAGCCTGCTTAGGAATTTCACCTGCAGGAAGCAGCATAAAGATTTTTATAATTATTCTAATCATACATATTATAAAATTGGAACTTTATAATCTACTGTTTATTACTTAAGCATGTTATAATTAAAGCATTCTTAACATCAATTAATAAGTTAAGGGTTCATTCTTGGTATTTTAAAACTGGATTACAAGAATACTGGATTATTACAATAGTACAGAAACAATTCATGTAAATTATATAAAATGGATATTTTATCTTTCATTAATATCTATCATTACTTAAATTTTTCCCTTTTTGTCACTCAACCTGTAATTTAAAATCTACATGCCAAATACATAAAACTGAAAATTTAGGTGCTGAAGAGGAATAAAATACCCTTTAAGTATAAATGGAATACAGAGTAATTCTTAAATGACTGTGCAGATGTAGTCTTCAAGGGTTTGTGTGTGGTTTTTTTTTTTTTTTTTTTTTTTTTGATGCCTCCTCAAATTCAGCTTTTCCATTACAGAAACTTACACTGCCAGCAAGTGGCAACGGTGTGTGCAGCAACCACAGGTCTGAGCCACAGATGGACAGGACTCCTGAGCAGACTGCTATGTTGAATAGCTTGTGTAGTATATGCAGGCCCTGGTCTTAGGGTCAAAGAAAGCTAACACCTAAACAACTCTTATAACGGGCAGAAAAATGCCTCAAGATACACACTTAGAAGTGTCGTGAACAAACCTAATTTCAAAGACTTTCTCCACCCTCCCTCTTCTCTGCACAAGGGCTAAAAGAACCTAAGAACTGAAACACAATCTAGAGATTATATTATTATAGAGATTATAATATAATTCAAGCCTCTAAATTCACAAAATACCTTTGTTTAAATAGTTACATAGATCAAACTGCTAATTGTGGTATATCTGGAGGTGGGATTTTAAGAACAAGGAACATTTTCCTTTGCAATCTTATATTGCTAAAAAATTTTAAGAGCATGTAGTATGATAAAACAGCTATTTCTATAAACTTTTTACTTTGAAATACAGTTGAACATTTAATAATGTGGGTTTAAACTGTGCATATTCACTTATACATGATTTTTTCTCCTCCTTATGCCACCCCTGAGTCAGCAAGACCATTCCCTCCTCTTCCTCCTCAACCTACTCAATGCGAAGGTTATGAGGATGAAGACTTTTATGATGATCCACTTCCACTTAATGAATAGTCAATATATATTTTATCTTCCTCATGACTTTCTTAGTAACATTTTATTTCCCCTAGCTTACTTTATTGTAAGGATACAGTATATAATACAAACAACATACAAAATGTGTGTGAATCAACTGTTTATGTTATTGCTAAGGCTCTGGTCAACAGTAGGCTGTTGGAAGTTAAGTTTTGGAGGAGTTAAAGGTATACACAGATTTTCTACTACATAGGAGGTTGGCATTTCTAATCCCTGTGTTGTTCAAGGGTTAACTGTAATTTCAATCTTGCAAAGAAGCTGCCAAGTAACACAATCTATAAAGGAAAGAGCGAAAGAGATTAAAAAAATTAGTTTATACTCCAAATGTGTCAACTGCCCCAATAATAATTTTAAACAGATACTTGTTAAAAAAGCAGTATCATGGATACACAGACTTAATTTTTCATTGACTCAGTATATATTAAGTAAATATAAGATACTGGCAATACAGGAACAAAACAGCTAATTCCTCATATCAATGAGCCACAGTCTAACAGCAAAATATGACACAGAGAAATGATAATACAGAGGGAAAGGTGCTGGGACAGAATTATGAACAAGATACTATGAGACACAGAAGAGTGTCCTGGCCAAAGAGGAGTAAGAAAAGTATTTAGGATTCCTAAAGGAGGTAGCATTTAAGCGAACCTATAAGAGAGAGAAAAACTTGGCCAGGCATGGTGGCTCACGCCTGTAATCCGAGCACTTTGGGAGGCTGAGGCGGGTGGATCACCTGAGGTCAGGAGTTCGAGACCATCCTGGCCAACATGGGGAAACCCCATCTCCACTAAAAATGCAAAAATTAGCCGGGCATGGTGGCAGGCACCTGTAGTCCCAGCTACTCGGGAGGCTGATGCAGGAGAATCACTTGAACCCAGGAGGCAGAGTTTGCAGTGAGCCGAGAGTGCACCACTGCACTCCAGCTTGGGTGGCAGAGCGAGACTCTGTCTCAAAAAAAAAAAAAAAGTTATCCATAGGAAGGAGAAAAGGCCTTTTGAGTAAAAAGTTAAATACAGAAGCATGAACATGCTGCTTAAAGAGTTGCAGATAATGGTAAGGACAGTAATAGCCACCATTTACTGAAGATGTCCTCCGTGCCAGTCTCTGGTCCAAGAACACTGCACAAATTATCACATTTAATCTTCACAATAAGAGTTTATTTATGATGCCCATTTCACAGATGAAGAAACTAAAGCATGGACAAAACTTGATATTCACCTGGTATGCACCAGAACCAGTTGGTTACTGGCATCATTCACTCTGATTAATGAGTGCCCTATTAAGACAGGTTGTTAGCTCTGTCATAACTAGACACAGAGGAACATCTTGTCCAAGGATGTGGGTGCACTAAAACTAGGTATAATCCAGAAAAAGCAATTCCTTTATATCAGGAGGAATGATCCTTCTGCAAGGTTAACGCTAAATATATGTTTCTGGTAAAGTTTCAGGACACAGGAGAGCAAAATCTTAATTCTGCTGTGCCTTCCCTCTTGGTCCTAAAGAAGACGCTTTTTTCTATAATTTTACTGACCCTGCCAGATTTTTTTTTTTCCTTGTAGAACTCACATCTATCTCAGGTTTCAAAGCCAGAATCCTGAGCAGGGCTGTGTTGCACAACTTGTACAGCATTTGCAGTGGGCCTGGCTGGTTTTTAACTTAACAAGCGGAAAAATACTCCAAGATATATACCACTCATAAATTAAAAGATATATGAGATTTCATGACTATGACACCAAATACTCAAGCAATACAAGGAAAAAATAAATAAGACTTAAAAAAAAAAAAAGAAGAAAACAAAAAAACGATAAATAAGACCATTAAATTATAAACTTCTGTGCACAGGCCAGGTGTGGTGGCTCACGCTTGTAACCCTAGCACTTTGGGAGGTTGAGGCGGGTGGATCATGAGGTCAGGAGTTCAACCAGCCTGGCCAAAATGGTGAAACTCTCTCTCTCTACTAAAAATACAAAAATTAGCTGAGTGTGGTGGCGCACACCTGTAATCCCAGCCACTGGGGAGGCTGAGACAGGAGAATCACTTGAACCCAGGAGGTGGAGGTTGCAGTGAGCCAAGACCGGGCCACAGCACTCCAGCCTAGAAGACAGAGCAAGACTCCATCTCAAAAAATAAATAAATAAGGTAAAATAAACCTCTGTGCATCAAAGGACACCATCAAGAGAACAAAAAGACAATACAAAATAGAACAAAAGATTCACAAAGCATGTATCTAATAAGGATTACTATTTAGAATATATAAAGAATTCTTATAACTAAAAAAAAAAAACCCATTCAAACAACCCTATTAAAAGTGGGCAAAGGACTTGAATAGACATTTCAAAAGAAGATATATATAAACGCTGGGGCTAAAAGCGGCTCACACACCTGTAATTGCAGCACTTTGGGAGGCCAAGGCAGGTGGATCACCTGAGGTCAGGAGTTTGAGACCAGCCTGGCCAACATGGTGAAACTCTATCTCTATTAAAAATACAAAAATTAGCTGGGTGTGGTGGTGCATGCCTGTAATCCCAGCTACTCGGGGGGCTAAGGCAGGAGAATTGCTTGAACCTGGGAGATGGAGGTTGCAGTGAGCCAAGATCACGCCACTGCACTCCAGCCAGGCAACAGAGTGAGACTCCGTTTCATAAATAAATAAATAAAATAAATGGCCAATAAACAATGGAAAGATACTCAACATCACTGATCATGAGGGAAATGAAACTGAAACCCACAATAAAATACTAACTCATGCCCATTAGGATGGCTACTATCAAAAAAATGGAAACTAACAGGCCGGGTGTGGTGGCTTCCACCTGTAATCCCAACACTTTGGGAGGCCAAGGCAGGAGGACTGCTTGAGCACAGGAGTTCAGGACCAGCAACATTGCAAGATCCTGTCTCTACAGAAAAAATTAAAAATCAGCCAGGCGTGGTGGTGTACGCCTGTACTCCCAGCTACTGGGAAGGCTGAGGCAGAAGGATCACTTGGGCCCAGGAGTTCAAGGTTACAGTAAGCTATGATTGTGCCAATGCACTCCAGCCTGAGCAATAGCACAAGACCCTATCACAAAAAAAATTTTTTTTAAAGGCAAAATAAATAGACATTTCACCAAAGATATATGAATGAAAGGAAGTAGATGAAAATGTGCTCACTATCACTAGACATTAGAGAAAAGCAAATTAAAATCACCATTTCAAATATTCTAGAATGGCCATGATGAAAATGACAACATCAAATGTTGGAAAAGATGTTACGAAATAGGAACCCTCACACATTGCTGGTAAGAATGTAAACTGATGGGCCACTTTGGCAAACAGTTTGGTGATTTCTTAAACAGATTTATCAACTCATGCTGCTCTACCAATGATTTTGTGCAAAAGTTCCTACCTACATCTAGCAGAGAGACTTCTTCCACTGGAAAGAGAAAACAATCAGCAGTCTACTACATTACAACTAATAGTCTAAATTAGTAGGCCCAAATCATGAAAATGTCAAGATTAAATTAAGATTTTAAAAAATTTCTCATATCGTCTCATATCCAAGACTCTAGCAACTGTTGTTCTCTGAACTATCATTAATACTCAGACAGAACAGTAACAGAATGGCAGGGGACCATGCCATTTACAGAGTACCATGCATCAGGCACTGTGTTTAATCCTCCTAGCAGACAAAAAATTTGAGACTTAAAAATGATATTTAGCCTATTAGCACACAGTTCTGATTGCCAAGGTGAAGCCCTTTGCTTTTTCCTCTATTTCATAAAGCTTCTAAAAATTTCAGTAACACTGAGTCCAGAATTTGTAAACAGTACTATTTAAAATGTTATCCTTGATTCTAACACTTCCATTTAGATATATGTATATATCAGAAGGAAAATCTTATAAAATCAGATTATTAAGTCATGTTTTAAATATATCTATGTATAACAAAAGGAACAAGATTTAAAAGTAGTGGCTGCTGGCCAGACGCAGTGGCTCAGCCTGTAATCCCAGCACTTTGGGAAGCCGGGGTGGTCGGATCGCTGGAGGTCTGGAGTTTGAGCCCAGCCTGGCCAACATGGTGAAACCTCGTCTCTACTAAAAATACAAAAATTAGCCAGGCGTGGTGGCGGGCACCTGTAATCCCAGCTACTCAGGAGGCTGAGGCAGGAGAATCTCCTGAACCCGTGAAGCGGAGGTTGCAGTGAGCCGAGATCACACCACTACACTCCAGCCTGGGCAGCAGAGTGAGACTCTGTTTTGAAAACAAAACAAAACAAAAAACTGTAATGGCCGAGAGTGGTGGGTCACACCTGTAATCCCAGCACGTTGGGAGGCCAAGGCGGGCAGATAACCTGAGGTCAGGAGTTTGAGACCAGCCTTGCCAACATAGCAAAACCCCGTCTCTACTAAAAATACAAAAATTAGCCAGGCATGGAGGTGGGTGCCTGTAATCCCAGCTACTTGGGAGGCTGAGGCAGGAGAAACACCTGAACCTGGGAGAGCTGAGATAGTGCCACTGTATTCCAGTCTGGGCAACAGAGTGAGACTCTGTCTCATAGATAAATAAATAAACATAGTACATTATAAAGTTATTAGAAAATAACTTTATAATCCCAACTATTTCAGTGGAAAATTCATGAATGTCCATTGTCATGTCAGAGAGAAGTCTTCCACTGGAAGGAGAAAATAGTCAGTAGTCCACTACATTACAATCAATAAAATAGTCTAAATTAGTATGCACAAACCATGAAAATAAATGTCAAAATTAAATTAAGATTTTAAAAATTTCTCGTATCTTCTCATACCCAAGATTCACGTCCTTAATTAATGTACCATTTAGTTGTCATCTAGATTAACAAAACTTCCAACCTCAGAATTCATATACTTAAACATTTGTTAAACTCCTACCATGAACAAGGTACTGTATGTCTTTTCCATATGAAAAGACACTGTGAACCACCCCCTAAATCAATAACCTGTGTTACAGGGACATATACTTGTTTTGAGGCCTAGCTGAGTATTTTGCAACAAGTCGGGAATAATTCTAGTTTTCTATAAGGTTTTACTCAAGCAGTATTGCAAAGTTCTGTTTTATTGGACTTCTATATATATAGAAAGTTCTGTTTTATTGGGCTTTTAAATATATATTTTTTATATTTATATTTAAATATATATTTAAATCTGTAAATATATATTTAAAATATTATTATATAATATTTAATATATATATAAAGCTAACATTTTTGAGACTTCATTTTACTATAATTCATTCAATGTCTGTAACACTATAAGTATACTTTTTGGTAGGAGGATATGACAGATTATACATATTTTAAGAACCTGCGTATTTCAGTTGGAAATTAGCAGGAAATTATACTCTTCTCCAAAGGCCTTGAAGAAAGCTGCCATCAACATAAAAAGTAATCAAGGATGAAAAGAAAGGAAGAAAGAAACCTGTTCAGCAACACTGCACACTAAAAACAGAACACCAAGTTTATACTTTACCTGTAGGTTTAAGGTCTCCTATTCGAATGATGTGTGGCCAGTGCTGGAGTGTCTTAGCAAAAAAAGGGTTGGTTACTCCTAATATAACTGAGGGCCTATATAAAACAAAACAAAATTTAAAAGGTGAGAAAAAGATGAATGTTAAATCAGTGAAGAATAGCTTACATTTTCTTTTCAATGAACAATACACAGATTGCTTTTTCCTTTATTCAAACATTACATATCAACTACACGGCCAGGCAACATGTTTTACGCTAGGCATATAAAGATGAAAGGACATGATCCTTCCAACAGCACACACAGGAAGAAGGGTATACACACCCAGTTATGATGCCTAAATTAGAAGACAGTGAAGGTGGTTTAAAATGCACAACATCGGCCGAGCGCGGTGACTCACGCCTATAATCCCTATAATCCCAGCACTTTCAGAGGCCGAGGTGGGTGGATCATGAGGTCAGGAGTTTGAGACTAGTCTGGCCAACATGATGAAACCCCATCTCTACTAAAAATACAAAAATTAGCTGCGTGTGGTGGTGCATGCCTGTAATCCCAGCTACTCAGGAGGCTGAGGCAGAAGAATCGCTTGAAACCAGGAGGTGGAGGTTGCAGTGAGCCAAGATTGCACCACTGCACTCCAGCCTGGGCAACAGAGTGAGACTCTCTGTCTCAAAAAAAAAAAAGGACAATAATCAGAAAGGAGAACCTATGTCTACAAGGGGATTAAAGGACAGCCTCACCAAAGAGATAATATTTACAGGAAGACATGAAAGATGAGTAGGTGTTTTTTGCCAAGTGGATGAGAGAAGGAAGAGTGATGCAGAACAAACTATGTGCAAAGCAATGAAGTGACATTATGGCCTGTCTGTAGAACTACACAGAGTTCAGCATTCCTGGAGCAAAAGCAGAAAGGATGAATAGTCAGAAATGAGAATATTGTTGCCCAATCATTAGTACCATGTTAGCGTGCTAAGAAGTTTAGATGTTATCTTACAGGCAAAGGAAAACTACTAGATAACCAAGTGGAGGAATGTTGCATGAAAGAAAAAGTGCTTATTAGAAAGATCACTCGGCCGGGTGCAGTGGCTCACGCCTGTAATCCCAGCCCTTTGGGAGGCCGAGGCGGGCGGATCACCTGATGTCAGGAGTTTGAGACCAACGTGGCCAACACGGTGAAACCCCATCTCTACTAAAAATACAAAAATTAGCCAGGCGTGGTGGCAGGCGCCTGTAATCTCAGCTACTGGGGAGGCTGAGGCAGAAGAATCACTTGAACCCAGGAGGCAGAGGTTGCAGTGAGCTGAGATCGCACCATTGCACTCCAACTTGGGGGACAAGAGTGACACTTTGTCTCCAAAAAAAAAAAGGAAGATCACTCTGGAAGAAATTTG
The DNA here is from genome assembly GCF_008728515.1 of Papio anubis. Lineage (NCBI taxonomy): Eukaryota > Metazoa > Chordata > Mammalia > Primates > Cercopithecidae > Papio > Papio anubis. The sequence goes on along the minus strand of NC_044977.1, from coordinate 82,653,861 downwards.
GAAGTTACCTTATGAGGAGAGAAGGGGTTGAAGGAAAAGCAAATTTGGATATGCAAAACATGAGACACAGTAAGACTGGAAAGGGAGCTACAGAAAGAAGATAAGAAATGTAATCAGAGATATTTTAGGATATCAAATTGACAGAATTTGGTAAAATTTAATGTGGGGCATGTTACAAAGGAGAAATTTATGACAATTAAGGTTTTGAGGACTAAGTGAAAACTAATGCCATCCATGAAAAGAAAGAAGAGGTATGAGATTAGGGGAGAAAAGAGGGAGACAAAAATAATTCAGTTTGCACGTGTTTAGTTTCAGATGCCATTAAGACCTCTATCTTCTATGGGGCAATGTGCTTAAAACATCCCCTCTCCCCCCGCAACACACACACATGCCTGGTTATATAGGTCTGAACCTCACAGAGATATTGGCTAGAAAGATACATTTCAGTCATTAGCATGGGGTATTAACAGAAGCCATGGGTACAGGTAAGATTGTACAGAAAGGGCCAGGCACGGTGGCTCACACCTGTAATCCCAGCACTTTGGGAAGCTAAGGCAGGCGGATCACTTGAGATCAGGAGTTCGAGACCAGTCTGGCCAACATGGTGAAACCCCATCTCTACTAAAAATACAAAAATTAGCTGGGTGTGGTGGTGTATGCCTATAATCCCAGCTACTTGGGAGGCTGAGGCAGGAGAATCACTTGAACCCAGGAGATGAAGGTTGCAGTGACCCAAGGTCGTGCCACTGCACTCCAGCCTAGGCAACAGTGTGAGACTGTCTCAAAAAAAAAAAAAGATTGTACAGAAATAATTATCAGTCTGGGCTGGGTGTGGTGGCTCATGTCTGTAATTCTAACACTTTGGGAGTCCAAGGTGGGCAGATCACAAGGTCAGGAGTTCGAGACCAGTCTGGCCAATACAGTGAAACCCTGTCTCTACTAAAAATACAAAAAATTAGACAGTGTGCACCTGTAATCCCAGCTACTTGGGAGGCTAAGGCAGGAGAAACACGTGAACCTGGGAGGCAGAGGTTGCAGTAAGCCAAGATGATGCCATTGCACTCCCTCCTGGGCGACAGTGCCAGACTCCGTCTCAAAAGAAAAAAAAAACTATCAGTCTGAAATCAGAACCCAGAAGACAATACCTAGCGAACACCAACATTTAAGGGATTCGTAGAGAAAAGAAGTCTGCAAAGGAGATTGGGATGCACCACAAGACTGCCCAGGAGAGAATGGTATTAGAGACTCAAAAAAAATTTTTGGGGGGGACAGGGTCTCACTCTGTCCCCCAGGCTGTTCCAGTGGCACAATCTGAGTTCACTGCAACCTCTGCCTCCTAGGCTCAAGCCATCCTCCCACCTCAGCCTCATGAGTAGCTGGGACTACAGACGCATGCCACCACATCCAGCTAATTTTTGTGTGTTTTTTTTTTTTTTTTTTTTTTTTGTGGAGACAGGGTTTTGCCATGTTGCCCAGGCTGGTCTCTAACTCCTGGGCTTATGTGATTTGCCCGCCTCAGCCTCCCAAAGTGCTGGGATTATAGGCATGAGCCATCATGACTGGCTGGTGATTAAAATATTTGTAAGGTTAAAAGTGTAAATGTTACAAGAAAGAAGAGGTGGCACACCAGCCTTGGCAATGGGGAGGGGGAAGGGAGGGGAGGAGGGGAAGGGAAGGCTAGGGATAGAAGAAAGAATGGAAAGATGAAAGAAAGAAAGAAAGGAAGGAAGGAATGGAAGGAAGGAATGAATGGAATGAATGGAATGGAATGGAAATGGAGGAATGGAAGGAATGGAATGGAATGGAATGGAATGGAAGGAATGAATGGAATGGAATGGAAGGGTGGAAGGAATGGAATGGAAGGAATGGAAGGAAGGAAGGAATGGAAGGAAGGAATGGAATGGAATGGAATGAAGGAAGAAGGAATGGATGGAATGGAATGGAATGGAATGGAATGGAAGGAAAGGAATGGAATGGAATGGAATGGAGAATGGAATGGAATGGAATGGAATGGAATGGAATGGAATGGAAGGATGGAATGGAATGGAATGGAATGGAATGGAATGGAATGGAATGGAATGGAATGGAATGGAATAGGAAGGAACGAGGAAGGAAGGAAGGAAGAAGGAAGGAAGGAAGGAGGAAGGAAGGAGGAAGGAAGGAAGGAGGAAGGAAATGAGGAAGGAAGAAAGGGAAGGAAGGAAGGAAGGAAGAGAAGGAAGGAAGGAGGAGGAAGGAAGGAAGGAAGGAGGGAGGGAGGGAGGAAGGAAGGAGGAAGGAGGAGAGAAGGGGAAGGAAGGAAGGAAGGAGGAGGAAGGAAGGAAGAGGAAGGAATGGAAATGAATGGAATAAATAATGGATGGAAAAGAATAAAGAAAGACTAGAAGGAACCAGAAAATCAGAAGAAGTGGATAGTGGATTGAAGAAGAAAGGAATGAATAAAAGAAGGAAGGAAGGAGCAGTGGAAAGTGGTAGATGGATCGGAAAGATTTGAATAACAAAGAATGGACAATAATGAACAGGCTAGGCTCACACCTGTAATCCCAGCACTTGGGAGGCTGAGGGCTGGGATCACCAGGTCAGGAATTCAACACCAGCCTGGCTACCATGGTGAAACCCCTGCCTACTAAAAATACAAAAATTAGCTGGGCGCAGGTGCACGTGCCTCGTAATCCCCAGCTACCAGGAGGCTGAGGCAGGAATTGCTTGAACCCGAGGCAGAGTTAGTCAGTCGAGATCATGCCACTGCACCAGCCTGGGTGATGTGGAGCAAACCTCGGCCTCAAAAATAAATAAATAAAATAAATAAATAGGTCGGCTGTGGCTCGGCTTCAGGATCCCAGCACTTGGGAGGCCGACGGGATGATCACAAGGTCAGAGATCGGTAATCACCTCCCTACAACCGTGAAACCCCGCTCTACTAAAAATACAAAAACTAGCCGGGCGAGGTGGTGGGCGCCTGCAATCCAGCTACTTGGGAGGCTGAGGCAGGAGAATGGCGTGAAACCGAGGCATGGAGCTTGCAGTGAGCTGAGATCCGGCCACTGCACTCTAGCCTGGGCGACAGAGCGAGACTCCGTCTCAAAAAATAAATAAATAAATAAATAAATAAATAAATAAATAAAATCACTCAAATAAGGTACTCTTAAAATCTAAAATTATTTATAGATTTCTTAAAATCTATAAAATCTAAAACTTCTCAAACTTTCCTTTTATAAGATCATTCTGCCTATAAGCTTTTATTACCAAAAATAATTCTACATAATTGTGGTTATAAAGGTAATACCTGGTCAATATAAGTTATTCTGTTTACTTACGGAGCTTGAGTACGGGTAGTATATTCTTTGAATTCACTATCATGAATAGTGAAATAAGGTCGGAAATCACTGAAGTACTTTAATGGAGAAATACAGCTGTGGAGCAGGAAGAACATGTAAAATAAAGGACACAGAAATTAAAAATCCTAATCTGTAACTAGAAAACATCTACACAAACAGTATACACACAAAGGGATACTTTGTTTATTTTAAAAAATGGTAAACTCATTTCACAGAATTAGAAAGACAGATATATATAATGTGAAATGGCATACTGAAAGAACACACTGGGTTTGGGGCAGAAGATGGGATGAAATTCTGGCTCTACCATTCACTAGCTATGTGCCTTGACTCTTAAGCACTGACTATCTCAAAAACAAGTAATATTTATCAAGGATTAACTTCATGTAATGAATCAATGTGCCTGTCACTCAGAACAACAAAGGCATGGTTCCAGCCCTCACGGAGCCTGATTCAATTTTCTCATCCATAAAATGGTGCTATAATAAGCATCACCTTCTGATAGGGTTGTTGCATGGATCAATGCACTAATGGGTGGGGAAACATACGACAGGTGGGAAGTGCTGCAAATATCACCAAGAGGTTCAGTACTGCAGCAAAAAAGTCAGAAATAGTAACTAAATATACTCACTTAACAAGTGCCAATACAGTCTCTGATGATTCCGATGGTGATGGCGCCATAACCACAAGGGGCTCCCCCAACAGCACCAGCTCCCAGAGCATCTGACTATGAAGGAAAACTGGGCAGAAACATCTGAAAGGTGATGCACAGTAGAAATATTTTTTAATGTAGCCAATCCTGTTTTTAAAATTCCTACATAATCTTTCTAAAAACTCCACAATGATATAAATTCTTCTGCTATTTGTATCTTGATCTGATACACAAATTCATTTAGAATATGGTGATGTATAGAGACGTAAGTCCCTTTTATCCACATAAAAATGTCTATCAATTTGACTCATTCTAATTTTTACAAAATTAAATGTAATATAATGACACACAGAATAACTGACAATAAAAGCATATAATTCTTAAATTGTTGTACCATATGATAGATCTATTTTATCAATATTGCTTTGATACATTTGAATTTCAATCCTAAATATTTTTAAGGAAACAAGAAAAATTAATTTTCCAAGGGCACTTATTGGATACACTTAATTTAAAACCCAATACTTTTGACATTAAAGAATGATGACAGATCACAAGGGGGAGTGCTAATCCTGAACAAGAGCGAACCTCCTGGGCAGATACTCTCTCTACGGAAATGTTGAGTATTTTTACAGCAGCCCTGGAATTGGGTGGAGGCCTGTTGGGACACAACTCCACTAGTATGTTACTAAGCCTAAGACACTTGGTAACTTTCACTTATTTAGGAATTTCCTCCTGGCTTGGTAAAAATTTTTCCTACTAGATTAGGGGGGAGAATCTTATCTATTTATGAAAATCATAACCAATCCACTCGGTTGAAAAGACACACATGCAAATAAAAAGAAAAGAAAAATCAAACAACAATTAAGTGCAAAAACATGCAACAAATCATGAGATGGAAATTAGGGGAGTTAATTTTAACTATTCAAAAACAAGACAAGTGCCACAAAAGAAACAAACAACAACAACAAAAAAAACAGCTCATGGGTAAGGCAAAGGAGCTCTTCCTCTTCCCTTCCTAAACAACTCAGTCCTAAAGCAGAACATGGTAGGTATCTCTGCCACGAGGGAAAGAGAGCCGTATTGACCAGGGAGGCATGTCAGAGCTTATGTAAGGTAAGGTGGACATCTACATGCAGATGGTGGCCTACTGTGGAGCTGCTGGAGCCCAAATGTGGTGAGGAACGTATACATGTGTGGGGATTATTTGGTTTGAGTTCACAGAGCCCAGGAAGCACAGAGGGGTAGCCTGATGTGTAGTATCAAAGACAGAATGAGTTGAGGAGGTTGTCACAATGTGGGACCAACTGGCACAAGGTTTCAGAGCAGAGGAACGAGGGTATCTCCAAGGAGAAGTACCCTGGAGTGGGTAAGCACACAAGCAGGGTAAGGAGGGCATTCATGTGAGGCTCGACCTAGTGTCGAGAGTCAGAGCCCAAAAAGGGGAAGATGGCACCCACTTGGAGATGTGGTCTAGTGGGACAGAATAACCTGAATGAGACAGGAGGGTATCCATGGAGGTGCGGGTAGAGTCAATCCAACAAGGAGAATTAGAGAGTGAGCAGGGTAAGGAGGGTATCCATGCAGAAGGGAAGCCAGGTGCAGAATGGCAGGGCCCAAGGGGGATGAGAAAACTATTAGCATGGGGGACAAAGTTGCAGCAGAGTCCTACCCCGAACAATCAGACAAGAGAAAGAAATAAAGAGCATGCAAATTGGTAATAAGGAAGTTAAAGTGTCACTGTTTGCTGATATCATATACCTAGAAAATCCTAAAAACTCACCCAAAAAGCTCCTAGAACTGGTAAATGAATTCAGCAAAGTTTCCAAATACAAAATTAATGTACACAAATCAGTAGCTCTCCTATACACCAACAGCAACCAAGCTGAGAATCACATCAACCCCTTTTATAATAGCTGCAATAAATAAAATAAAATACTTAGTAATACACTTACCCAAGGAGGTGAAAGACCTCTACAAGGAAAATGACAAAACACTGCTGAAAAAAATCACAGATGACATAAACGAATGGAAACACATCCTATACTCATGGATGGATAGAGTCAATATTGTGAAAATGACCATACCGCCAAAAGCAATCTACAAATTCAATGCAATTCCCATCAAAATACCACCATCATTCTTCACAGAACTAGAAAAAACAATCCTAAAATTCATATGGAACCAAAAAAGAGCCTGCATAGCCAAAGTAAAACTAAGCAAAAAGAACAAATCTGGAAGCAATATATTATCTGCCTTCAAACTATACTGTAAAGCCATAGTCACCAAAACAGCATGGTACTGGTATAAAAATAGGCATATAGACCAATGGAACAGAACAGAGAACCCAGAAACAAAGCCAAATGCTTACAGTTAACTGATCTTCAACAAAGCAAACAAAAACATAAAGTGGGGAAGGGGCACCCTATTTAACAAATGGTGCTGAGATAATTGGCAAGCCACATGTAGAAGAATGAAACTGGATCCTCATCTCTCATCCTTTACAAAAATCAACTCAAGATTAATCAAAGACTTAAATCTAAGACCTGAAATCATAAAAATTCTAGAAGATAACATTGGAAAAAATCCATCTAGGCATTAGCTTAGGCAAAGACTTCATGACCAAGAACTCAAAAGCAAATGCTACAAAAACAAGGATAAATAGATGGGACTTATTTTGCTTCTGTACAGCAAAAGAAATAATCAGCAGAGTAAACAGACAACTCACAGAATAGGAGAAAATCTTCACAATCTATACATCCAAACAAAGGACAAATATCTAGAATCTATAAGGAACTTAAATCAGCAAGAACAAAACAAACAATCCCATCAAAAAGTGGGCTAAGGACATGAATAGACAATTCTCAAAAGAAGATATACAAATTGCCAACAAACATTAAAAATGCTTAACATCACTAATTATCAGGGAAATGCAAATCAAACCCACAATACTCTAGTACCTCACTCCTGCAAGAATGGCCACAATAAAAATAAAAATAAAAATAAATAAATGCTGGTGTGGATGTGGTGAAAAGGGAATACTTTTACACTGTTGGTAGGAACATAAACTAGTACAACCACTATCGAAAACAGTATGAAGATTCCTTAAAGAATTAAAATAGATCTACCATTTGATCTAGCAATCCCACTACTGGGTATCTACCCAGAGGAAAAGAAGTCATTAAAAAAAAAAAAAAAGATACTTGCACATGCATGTTTATAGCAGCACAATTCACAACTGCAAAAATATGGAACAAGCCCAAATGCCCATCAATCAATGAGAGGATAAAGAAAATGTTATATATATATATATAGTTGTGTGTGTGTGTATATATAGATACATACACACCCCATGGAATACTACTCAGCCATAAAAAGGAATGAAATAATGGCATTCACAGTAACCTAGATGGAATTGGAGACCATTATTCTAAAGTAACTTAGGAATGGAAAACCAAACATCATATGTTCTCACTCAAAAGTGGGAGCTATGCTATGAGGATGCAAAGACATAAGAATGATACAATGAACTTTGGGACTTCAGTGGGGAAAGGGAGGGAGGGGGTGAGGGATAAAAAGACTACAGATTGGGTACAGTGTACATTCCTCATGTGATGGGTACATCAAAATCTCAGAAATAATCACTAAAGAACTTATTTATGCAACCAAACACCACCTATTCCCCAAAAACCTTTTGAAATAAACAAACAAAAAACTTAAAAAAAAAGTTGCAGAAGAGATGGGGCATTGATTACCAACAGGGGTATTGATTAAATCAGTAAATAAAGAATAATTTAATATAATATATATGATGTGTATATATACATGCATCTACATATACATATATACACACACACACATACATACATGCATACACACACACACATCCTAGCTTTGTCCACTTGAGAGGGTCTAAAAGCAATGATATCTCAATATCAATAAGCACACCAAGTGCCCAGATCTTGCCTTCTAAATCCTATTCTCTGCTAAAAAGAACCAAGGCTTTTTAGAGAAATGGCTGATTCTAGAGCTAGGGAAGAGAAAATACGAGATAATCTGGAACCCAAGAGAATAAAAAACATGTCCACACAAAGACCTATACACAAATGTTGACAGCAGCATTATTCATAATAACCAAAAGTGTAAACCATCCAAGTCTCCATCAAAAGGTAAATGGATAGACAAAATGTAGCATATCCACAGGGAATTTTTTTTTTTTTTTTTTTTTCCGAAATGGAGCTTTGCTCTTGTTGCCCAGGCAGGAGTGCAATGGCATGATCTTGGCTCACCAAAACCTCCACCTCCCAGGTTCAAGCGATTCTCATGCCTCAGCATCCCGAGTAGCTGGGATTACAGGCATGTGCCACCACACCCGGCTAGTTTTGTATTTTTAGTTGAGATGGGGTTTCTCTATGCCAGTCAGACTGGTCTCGAACTCGCAACCTCAGGTAATCTGACCGCCTTGGCCTCCCAAAGTGCTGGGATTACAGGCATGAGCCACTACGCCTGGCCCATCCACATGGAATATTATTCAGCCATTTAAAAAATGAAGTACAGACACTCCCCATGTTACAACGGTTCAACTTACAATTTTTAACTTTATGATGTTGCAATTCAGTATGCATTCAGTACACTCCTCAACATATGACAACTTACCTCCGGATAAGCCCATTGTAAACTGAAAATATCAAAAACGCACTTTGAACTTATAATTTTCAAACTTACAATGGGTTTAACAAGACATAACCCCCTTGTAAGTCTAGGAGCATCTGTACTGATTCATGATACTGCACAGATGAACCTTATAAACATTATTCTGGGTGAAGGAAGACAGACACAAAAGGTCACATTTTGTATGATTCTAGTTAAATGTAATGTCCAAAATAGGCAAGAGACAGAAAGTAAGTTAGTAATGGCAAGAGGTTGGGAAGAAGAGGGAATGGGAACTGCTAATAGGTACAGTGTTATATTTTGAAGTGATGAAAATGTTCTGGAATTAGCATTGATGGTTGCACAACTTTGTGAATATATTAAAACACTAGTGAATTGTACTTTAAAAGGTTGAATATTGTATGGTATGATAATTACAACCCAGTTTATTTAATTACCAAAAAAAAAAAAAAGATAAATCTGGAGTATCTTACACCAGAAAGCAAGAAAGTGTTCAAAGAATGACAGAGATATGGCAAAAGAACATAGAAGCCAGCCTGTAGTAAGTTCTCCCTGGCTAAACAGGGACAATTTGAATATCAAAATAGGTAATAATGGATTAGAATCCATTGAATAAAACAAGAAATCAGAGTCCAAATAGACATATAAAAATAGTGTGGTGATTTAAAATATGTCCAGGCTGTGCATGGTGGCTCACTCCTGTAACCCCAACACCTAGGTGGGAGGATCACTTGAGGCAGGAGTTCAAGGCCAGCCTGGGTAACATAGGAAGATACCTCTCTACAAAAATAATGATAAAAAATAAAATAAAATAAATAAATAACATCTGTCCACAAATTCTTTGACACTCCTTTCAAACCATGGAGCCTAATTCTCCTGTTCTTGAGTGTGGACCAGATTAGTGGTTTGATTGTAATGAACAGAATATGGTAGAAATGACAATGTACAACTTTGAAGGCTAGGTCATATAGGACACTGTGGCTTCAGCCTTCTCTCAGTACTTGCTCTGGGAAAAGTTAGCTGCCATGTTGTGAGAACATTAGGCAGCCCTATGGAGAAGTCCATAAGGCTAGGGCTGAGACCTCCTAACAACAGCCACAGAGAACTGCGATCTCCAGTCAACAGCTGTGTGAGTAAGCCCTGTAGGGAAGCAGACTCTCCAGACTCCTATGTCCAGCTGACTGAAACCACAGATAACATCTTGACTGCAACCACATAAAAAACTCTGAGCGCCAGAACGACCCACCTAAGCAGCTCCCAGATTTCCAACCCTCAGAAACTGTGTGAAATAATGTTTGCTCTTCTAAGCCTAAGTATTGGGATAATTTGTTACACATCAATAAGTAACATACATAATTTCAAATATCTTCCCCAAAAATACCCAGTTACAAAAGGAAAAACAATTAACTTATTAGTGGAGAAGCTTGGAGGATACCACATTAATCAAGTGATCAAACTGAACATCACCAAAAACAAGGCAAGCTCAACTTATGTGCCACCTCCTGACAGATGCAGAGCCTCAATCTAATCATGAGTAAATACCAGACAATCCTAAACTGAGGAGTTTCTGCAAAATAACCATCCTGTAATCTGTAAGAATATCAGGATCATGAAAGTCAGAAACTAAAGAACTATTCTAGACTGAAGATGACTAATGAGATGTGACAGTTACATGCAACAGATTATTCTCAGTTTAACTAGACATTATTGTAATAACTGGTAACATTTGAACTGGTCTTAGTATTAGATGATACTAACTTATCAATGTTGATTTTACCAATTTTGATGGTTGCATTGTATACTCGTTTGTAGGAAATAGAATCTAAAGTATTAAGGGATGACAGGGCACCAAGTCTCCAGCTTACTACCAAATGGTTCAAGAAGAAAGTCTTCTGTATTGTACTTGCCACTTTTCTGTTGGTTTGTAAAAATAAGCAAAGGAAAAATGAAAAAGTCCTACATGAAAACATCTGACCAACTTTAATAATGGGATTCCTTTAAGGCACCAAGTTGCAAATTATTGTCTTTCAAGTATATTAATATATTATTAACAAAGGGCACAAATAGAAGATAGGAAGTATAGTTACAAGATAAATCACTCTTTGAAAGCTTTGTATTATACTGATAATATGTTATCAAAGTCGTTTTTTGGGGTGAGAGGTTAAGTTTTTAATATTCAGGAAAGGCAACTTGTCTCGAACTAAAAAAATATTAGTAGTAGGCTGGGTGCAGTGGCTCACGCCTGTAATCCCAGCACTTCGGGAGGCTGAGGCGGGCAGATCACGAGATCAGGAGATCGAGACCATCCTGGCTAACAATGGTGAAACCCCGTCTCTACTAAAAACACAAAAAATTAGCCGGATTTGGTGGCACAAGCCTGTAGTCCCAGCTACTTGGGAGGCTGAGGCAGGAGAATCGCTTGAACCCAGGAGGCGGAGGTTGCAATGAGCCGAGATCACACCACTGCACTCCAGCCTGGGTGACAGAGCGAGACTGTCTCAAAAAAAAAACAGTAGTGTGCATCAAATTAACTGCAGTATAGGATTACTGAAATGAAGGTCTGTAAGGAAATCACTGGTTCTTTTTTTTTTAGTATCACATTTATATTCCCGTTCTGGAGTACCATGCCTTTATGCTAAGCTCCTCCCACCAAAACAGCCATGCCTTGGGAAAATAATTAGAAATTCACTTCTTTTTTTTTTGAGATGGAGTCTCACTGTGTCGCCCAGGCTGGAGTGCAGTGGCACGATCTCAGCTCACTGCAACCTCCGCTTCCCGGGTTCAAACGATTCTCCTGCCTCAGCCTCCTGAGTAGCTGAGATTACAGGTGCCCACCACCATGCCCAGCTAGTTTTTGTATTTTTAGTAGAGACAGGGTTTCACCATGTTGGTCAGGCTGGTCTCAAAATCCTGACCTCATGATCCACCCGCCTCAGCCTCCCAAAGTGCTGGGATTACAGGCTTGAGCCACCACATCTGGCGGGAAACAAGAACTTAAAAACAACAAACTAACTTGCCCCACTCTTAAACCAATATTATGTAATTCACATCCAGGAGACGAGACACGTGCTAATCAAAGGTGTTAGTGATGGAGGTAATTAACTAGGGGTTGAGCATCCCTAATGTGAAAATCTACATTCCAAAATGTTCCCAAATCCAAAAGGTTTTGAGCATTGACATGATGCAACAAGTGGAAAATTCCACACATGACCTCGAGATGAGTCAAAGTCAAAATGCAATCAAAATTTAGTTTCGTGCACAAAATCATTAAAAATATATTTTTTTAATTACGTTCAGGCTATGTGTATAATGTGTATATGAAGCACAAGTGACCCTTGTGTTTAGACTGGGGTCCGTCCCCAAGATATCTCATTATGTATATGAAAAAATCCCCAAATGCAAAAAAGTCCAAAATCCGAAACACTTCTGATTCTGAGCATTTCAGATATGGGATATGCAAGATGTACCACAAAAGCTAAGATAATCAGTGACAAACAATAAAGCCTAAGACTCATACCCAAAAGTTCAAAAGAAAAATTGTCTGATAATTGAACTCCATATTAATTTATGCCAATTCCGCAAACAAATTATTCCCTCATGAGTCAAGTATCAAAACGAGAAATAGTACACATTCTTCTTTGTATATTTTTCCTGTAATATTTATTCATTTATTTGGGGCACACTCCCTCTTTTCAACCTAACAATGTTATAACATGTAATTTTTAAGAAAATTAATTTGTTTTAAAAGTCACATTTATAATTTTTTTTTTTTTTTTCTGAGACAGAGTCTCGCTCTGTCACCCAGGCTGGAGTGCAGTGGCCGGATCTCAGCTCACTACAAGCTCTGCCTCCCAGGTTTACGCCATTCTCCTGCCTCAGCCTCCCAAATAGCTGGGACTACAGGCGCCCGCCACCTCACCCGGCTAGTTTTTTGTATTTTTAGTAGAGACGGGGTTTCACCGTGTTAGCCAGGCTGGTCTCGATCTCCTGACCTTGTGATCCGCCCGTCTCGGCCTCCCAAAGTGCTGGGGTTACAGGCTTGAGCCACCGTGCCCGGCCCACATTTATAATTTATATGCAGTAAAATTTACCCTTATCAAAGATCTAGAATAGTTCCATCACCTCACAAAATCCCTGCAGCCCTTATGTAGATTTCCTCCCCCAGCACCAGGTAACCACTGATCTGATTTCTGTCCCTATATTTTTGTCTTTTCCAGAACATCATATAAATGGAATCATTCAGTAAGTATCTTTAAATATCTGGAAACTTTCACTTAGCATAATGCTTTTGGAAGTCTTTCATATTATTGCATATATCAACTGTTGCTTCTTTTTTTTAATGCTGAATAGTATTCTATGTGCATTCAAGTATTGCATTTTGTTTGTCCATTTACCATTGATGGATACTTCGGTTATATATAGTTTTATACTGTTATGAATAAAGCTACTATGTAGACATTTGCATACAGGTCTTCATGTAGACAAATTTTCATTTTTATTGAATAAATACCTAGAAATAGGATGAATGTACTGTGCTAGAGCAACATATAAAACTAACCACTCTTTTCTTTTTTTTTTAACTAATCAATCTTTTGAAGCAGTATTCCATGTAGTTTACAAGTCATAAAAAACAAACAAGCAAATGAACAAACAAAAAGGTTGGCCAGGAGCAGTGGCTCACACCTGTAATCCCAGCACTCTGGGAGGGCAAGGCAGGTGGATCACTTGAGGTAAGGAGTTCCAGATCAGCCTGGCCAACATGATGAAACCCCATCTCTACTAAAAATACAAAAACGTAGCCAGCCATGGTGGTGTGCACCTGTAGTCCCAGCTGCTTGGGTGGCTGAGGCAGGAGAATTGCTTGAACCTGGGAGGCAGAGGCTGCAGTGAACCAAGACTGCAGCACTGCACTCCAGCCTAGGCAACAGAGTGAGACTCTGTCTCAAAAAAAGAAAGAAAAAAGATCCCACCAAAAAAATCCATTTCAAGTCTTTCACGACTTTTTGAACATTTGGTAACTGCTCATTGATAGCAGTGGTTTTTCAAGCTGGCCTATACATCAGAACTACCTGGGGAACTAGAACTTGGGCACCAATCCAAAGATTTAGCTGCTCTGGGTAAAGGCACAAACATTACTTTTTCTTTTTCCTCTATTTCTCTTCTAAGTGCTAACAGTATCTCTTTTTTGTTTTTTCATTTTCCATGTTGACATTTTTCAAACATACAGAAAAATAAAGACAACAGTATAAGAAACGTCATGTACATATCACTTAGATTTAATGATTAATATTTGCCATTTTTCATATAATCTATTTTTTCTTACTGAAGTATTTTAAAATAAAACACAAACCTCATGACATTTCACTCCCAAATAAAATGCATCTTTTTTTAAAAAGTACATTTTCTAACATCATTACAATATGATTCTCACACTAAACCAAACAAAAATATTTTTACATATAATACATATTCTATATCTAAATTTGCCTAATTGCCAAAGCTTATAACATGTAGCCAGGGATGAACCATTGATTTATAACATGTAAAACATAACTATTTTCTTCCAATTTTTTCCACATCCTATATAAGAACATTCATTTTTTAAATAAATTAACACCACCACCACAAAGCAAAAGAAAAGTCAGTTAACAAAATTTTTTATTCTTTACCTGAAAATATCCACCTCATGAACAGTAGGTAAAATAACAGATATATTTGTGTCTGCCTGAGAGATAGAAAAAAAAAATAATAAGAGAAGATATCACCAAAATTTACAGAAAATTTTAAAATATATCTATCTTGTGATCAATAAGCCATGTTGCCCCGTCTAACTTTTAAGATTCTCTTCCTTTAGGAGCAGCCAGAGAAGGAATGGGTCTTACCAATCTTCCCTAATATAGCAGAAGGTCAAAAATAATGCAGATATCATGGATAAAGAATTAATCCTGGCTGGGCGCGGTGGCTCACGCCTGTAATCCCAGCACTTTAGTAGGCCAAGGCAGGTGGATCATGAGGTCAGGAGATCGAGACCATCCTGGCTAACACAGTGAAATCCTGTCTCTACTAAAAACACAAAAAATTAGCTGGGCATGGTGGCAGGCGCCTGTAGTCCCAGCTACTCGGGAGGCTGACGCAGGAGAATGGCGTGAACCCAGGAGGCGGAGCTTGCAGTGAACCAAGATCGCACCACTGCCCTCCAGCCTGGGCAACAAAGCGAGACTCCATCTCAAAAAAAAAAAAAAGGAATTAATCCCAAGTTCATGCCTGTAATCCTAGCACGTTGGGAATCCAGAAGGAAGAATCGCTTGATGCCAGGAATTCGAGACCAGCCTGGGTAACAAAGCGAAATCTCATCTTTACAAAAAATATTAAAAATTAGCCAGGTGTGGTGGCATGCACCTATAGTCCTAGCTACTTAGGAGGCTGAGGTCGGAGAATCACTTCGGCCCAGGAATTGGAGGCTGCAGTGAGCTACGATAGTGCCACTGTACTCCAGCCTGGGTGACAGAGGGAGACCCTGTCCTTGTTTAAAAAAAAATTAATCCAATAGTCAAAATTAGATTAATTTGCAACTGTATGAAATACTCCCATTATACTGGTTGATATGTAACAGGAATACTAATTTTCCTACTGCTACTTGTTTTTTATTCAATTCAAAGAACAAAGTACAACAAAAAAATTTACACCAGTTAAAACATTTCAAATGAAAACTTCAACCCCACCCATGAACAGATGGTGCTTTTGGAAAAATAAAGGGGAATTGTAACTACAGAATCCTTTTAACTGAGTTTCCTAAAATCGGAAGTCTGCTGGTCACTCTCCTAAGAGGTTTTGCCAGAATCAAGGCTTATTGAAAAAAATTCACTTTTCCCTTTTCCTCACAATTAAAATATAGATTTTGAGTTCTCCAGTCTCTACTGGAGAAATAACAAGAAAAAACACCCTAAGAAACATTAGAGATTACCAATTCATTAAAAATTATTTAATGGGACAGTTCAGTAATATTCAGAAATATGTAATAACCTCAAGAAACTCTGCATTTGCTAGTTCAAAAATTCCGTTAAAGAGACTATATGTGCTGGATCATTCTACCATAGTACCACACAATACCTGCTGAGTTAACTGCACTATTTGAGTTGTCCCAGGCTTGTCATGACATGTGGGAATCCGTACCTAAAAGAAAGACAGGAAATTATTTTTGGCTATAAAAGAATGGGGGATGAGAAGTGCTATATCCTGCTGCTAAAAAGGTATGGTCATTAATGCCAAAGAAGCTACAAAAACAAAATTATCTATGTCAGAGTTAAAAACTAAGGTCATATTTATTTTTAGTCACAGCAGAAAGTAAATCAAAGTCTCCATACCCACATACACAGTAATCACTAACTCCCTGAGAAGTATGTTGAAAAACAAAATGGACATCAGCTTCATAATGCTTCCTGTTTATTGTTCCAATCTTTGCTTCATTAATATACACACACCCAAACACACCCTCTCAAGCTTGCCAAATTTTTGGATAAATCTCACAGGAAACAATGAGAACACTCCATCCAGAGCTATCAGTATTACTTTTGATGATTTCCCAAGGAAAAACACAATACAGATCCTACAAAAATGGGCAAATGTAGAGAGAGAACATTGTCAAAAATAAGTCCTACTCCATAGTGAACTGCAAAGCACTTAGAGTACAACTCATACAAAGTCTGAGAGGAAAATGCTAATTCATTTAAAAGAAAAATCTAACAGAGAACAATACCCTGGGATGAACATGCGTGGTCTGACATCACGTGTTAAGAACATCATTTAGGACTAAGAACGAATGGCTTTCCCAATTTATCTTAATTTTTATTAATTCATACTCAATTCTACCAAGTAATCTGTTTCTGCATATCACTCATCTCTGGAGGCACTGGCAGGGCCATGGAGTTGCAGAATTCTAGGAGGTAGGATGTACGTGTACATATATAACATATAAATGACACTGTTCTGCAAACTCTAGAGGATGCCATGAGATCAGAGGTGCCTGAAGTTGTGTGACTAATGGCTCTAGGAAGCAAAATGAATTGCAATATCTCTATAATGCCTCACATCAATGACAAACAAGGGAAAGCAATAACATGACTAATATTAATATTAGGTTAAAAAGCAAAGCCCATATGTGAGCTTCCTACAAAGTTCTTTTTTTTGTTGTTGTTTTTATTTTTTGAGACAGGGTCTTCTTTTGTCGTGCAGGCTGGAGTGCAGTGATGCAAACATGCCTCACTGCAGCCTCGACTTCCCAGGCTCAAGCAATATCCCGAGTATCTAGGACTACAGGTGTGCACCACCACACCCCACTAATTTTTGTATTTTTTGTAGAGACAAGGTTTTGCCATGTTGCCTAGGGTGGTCTTGAACTTTTGGGCTCAAGGGATCCACCCGCCTCAGCCTCCCAAAGTGCTGGGATCACAGGTGTGAGCCACCACGCCTGTTCAAAAGTTTTCTAAAAAGATCACAATTACCCTGGGAAACATAGCAAGATTCTGTCTACAAAAAGTTTAAAAATTAGCCAGGTGTGTTGGTGCATGCCTGTGGTACTGGCTACTTGGGGGGCTGAAGTGGGAGGGTCGCTTGAGCCTGGAAAGTTGAGGCTGCAGTAAGCTGTGATCGTGCCACTGTACTCCAGCCTGGGTGACAGCACAAGACCCTGTCTCAAAAAAATAAAAATAAAAATAAAAATAAAAATAAAAATAAGAAGGAGACAACTGGGATATAAGACACTACCTTCATTACCACCCCCATGATTGGCAGGTGTAATGTTTTCCCTGGCACTGGAGCAGGCCATCGATCAACATCATTACAAGCTGAAAAATATAACAAAATATTTTCTTAGAATAAGTGAAAACATCAAAGTATTAAAAATGAGGCATTAGAAATAAGAAAACTACTTTCCATATAGCAGAAAAAATATACTGGGAAGAATGAAAGATAAAAGGCAAAAGAAAAGTGAAAGTGATGAAAACATTTTATATTTCACTCAGAAATACACATATGTTGGTTAATTTATATCCTAAGTATTAAAGGGAGTTTTCATATTCATTTATTACCACTAATTAGCTACAAAAGCACATCAACTGGCAAAGGCCTTCCATCTGTAGCAAGTGACAAAAGGATTTTTCAACAGTACTCTAAGTATTAGAACTGTCAACTCGATATTCATTTATTATTATCCTAATAATAATAAGCATCATCAAAGTAGTTAAAGGAAATAACAACAGACAGTTTTGGATATCTGTAGGTACAGATGCCAGACAAATAGTTTTATACCTTTCTCCTATCATATATTCCTTAAATTCTTGCCTGAATTTTTATAAATTGTTATAAATCAACTTCATTTTAATCATTCATTTCCAGTAAAAATCTTAAAACTCTTTCATAAAGGTACTCAACTCATACCATGTTAAACTTACCTGCTTCCAAATAAGGTTCACTCTTTTCAAAATACTCTGGTGCTATCTGTTTGAGCACAGTGTGAAAAAAATGAATATAAGGTAGTTTGCTGATCAAAACCAAGGACTGAGGAAAAAAAAAAACAACAATGTTTTAAAAATTGCTTTGCATTCATTTCTTGCATAAGCAATAACTAACAAGCTAAATTGAGCAAAAAGTGTGGATTTTAAAATAAAAAGGCTTTTACAGTGGATAGCTAAAAGGAAATAAAACCATAGCTACAGAATACAAAAAGTTTAACCTTATTGTTACACTTTAAGAACATAAAAGCATGTAACGGATTTTCCTGCTCTTCAAAAAAAGAATTTCCTACCAACAAACTAATGTCATGAGTAACTTTGAAAGCCTCGCTCCTGCTATCCTTAAAATAGCAATATCAGGAATTAGCCATATGAACTCTTCCTATTAAAGAAAGAGCAAATTTTGATACTTTTGCAAAATACTTACGAGTTATATTTTATAGTTCAACTGCCATAGCCACATAGTTGGAAATTGTAACATTATGGTTTGATCATTTCAGATACAAATTATGCTAATTTTTAAACTTTTTTTTTTTCTTAAAAACCACTCTATCTTTCTAACACCAATCAGTGGTCAGGGCAAATTCTGAGTACAAAAGGGAAAGGTATGTCTTGCTAGCTGGGATTAAATAGGAAAGATTCTTTTATTTTTGTTTCTTTTTTCTTTCTTTTTTTTTTTTTTTTTTTTGAGATAAGGTCTCACTCTGTCACCCAGGCTACAATGTAATGGTGTGATCATGGCTCACTGCTGCCTCAACTTCTTGGGTTCAGGTGATCCTCCCACCTCAGCCTCCGAAGTAGCTGGGACTACAGGTATATGCCATCAAGTATGGCTATTTTTGGGGGGCACGGTGGATTTTTGGTAGAGATACGGTTTTGCCATATTGCCCAGGCTGGTCTCAAACTCCCAGACTCAAGCAATCTGCCCACCTTTTCCTCCCAAAGTGCTGGGATTACAAATGTAAGCTACTGTGACTTACCCGATTCTTTTTAAGAAACAAAAGGAATTGTATATTTGGAATAGAAACAATAATGGCTAAGATGTTGCTAAAGTTTATTTACTAGCTCTTTAAAAAAAGATATAATAGTTCAGGCTTTTATTAGTTGTAACAATATTACAACCTGCTTATTCCTTCCCTTATTCTAAAATGTAAAAATTAAGTGGACTCCTCTGGCTTTTGACAGAATCCTGTGCAATAATTGTAACTTACTGTCAGGAATCTAGCAGAGAGAGCAAAAATTCAATAGCAGTTAAACATATAGAGACAGGTGTCCATGATATTTAAAAAAAAAAAAAAAGATAAAATATAAACCCAAGGCTAAGCACAGTGGCTCACACCTGTAATCCCAGCACTCTGGGAAGCTGACGTGGGTGGATCACCTAAAGTCAGGAGTTCAAGACCAGCCTGGCCAACATGGTGAAACCCCATCTCTACTAAAAATACAAAACTTAGCTGGGCATGGTGGCGCACACTTGTAATCCCAGC
Source organism: Papio anubis (assembly GCF_008728515.1). Lineage (NCBI taxonomy): Eukaryota > Metazoa > Chordata > Mammalia > Primates > Cercopithecidae > Papio > Papio anubis. The sequence continues at coordinate 82,634,204 of NC_044977.1, read as the reverse complement.
TACTTGGGAGGTGCCTGTAATCCCAGGTACTCGGGAATACAGTACCTATACTCCCAGCTACTTGAACCTGGGAGGCGGAGGTTGCAGTGAGCTGAAATCACACCACTGAACTCCAGCCTGGGTGATAAGAGCAAAACTCTATCTCAAAAAAAAATATGTATATATAGGCCGGGTGCAGTGGCTCACACCTGTAATCCCAGAACTTTGGGAGGCTGAGGCAGGTGGATCATGAGGTCAAGAGTTCAAGACCAGCCTGGCCAAGATGGTGAAACCCTGTCTCTACTAAAAATACAAAAAATTGGGCAGGCGTGGGGTGGGCACCTATAATCCCAGCTACTCAGGAGGCTGAGGCACAGAATTGCTTGAACCTGGGAGGCAGAGGTTGCAGTGAGCCGACATCGCGCCACTGCACTTCAGTCTGGGCGACAGCATGAGACTCTGTCTCAAAAAATATATATATATATATATTTTATATATATATAAAATACCAAAGACTTTAAAGACTCTTAAAACTAACAGTTTCTGTTTTTCTAATCACGAAATAAAAAAATACTTTTCTTTAATAGTGTATATGACAATTACCTTCTGAAAGTAGCCTCTTTTTAGAGTTTTATCTCGAACTTGCCGGAAATACACATATCCATAAAAATAAGCAGGATCCTTCTATGAAGAAAGTGACAAGTAAGTGTGTGTGTGTGGGGGGGTACATATATATGTATCTATACCTATATCCATATCTTTATCTTTTAATATTAACATCAGGTTCCTTTATAAACCCAAATCAAGACATGAGATATACACAAAGAGCTAGTTATGCTTTTCCACCAACAAATAATAATCATGACAGCAACAGCCAGATCAGAACCTTCTAACTCTTGACGTGGCCCATATGATGTGTGTAAAAACTTAAAATTAAAACAAAAAAAAAACCCTCCTAACTTGCCCAAAGATGGCAAAGTACTAATCACAATCTAAGTACTAAAGTCAGATTTTCCCCCTATAACTTACTCAGCTTATATTCTTTATTCATCTCTATACTAGGTGATTGAAATTAAAAAACAGTCAAATTCTGTTTTCCCCAATGTTGTATTTCGTTTCTAAAAAATTCTACCTACAATTTTGAGATTGTCATATTAAGGGATCAATCTTAAAACAAAATGAGGTATCCTAACACACAATTTCAAGAGAGAAAATAAAAGGAGTTAAATGACAATCTGAATCTTATATAGTCAGTTATACGTTAACCCAATAATAATGAAGCATAACAATGTTTATCAACATACAATCTGAAAGGTAAAATTCCATTCCAAAAAATTTAAGCATTTACATCTTAATGGAGTAAACTTTGGCTCAGTTCCTTATTTGATTATTATTGCTTAAACAAATATATATTGACCACCTACTTTGAACAGGGTAATGTGTTAGAGAAGATAAAAAGATGCATAAGACACAGTTCTTCCTCAAGGATATCATGATTTAGGAGGGATAAGAAAAGTAGAAAAATGAGGCCAGGTGCAGTGGCTCATGCCTGTAATCCCAACACTTTGGGAGGCCGAGGTGGACGGATCATGAAGTCAGGAGATCAAGAACATCCTGACCAACATGATGAAACCCTGTCTCTACCAAAAATACAAAAATTAGCTGAGTGTGGTGGCATGTGCCTGTAATCCCAGCTACTCAGGAGGCTGAGGCAGGAGAATCGCCTGAACCCAGGAGGCAGAGGTTGCAGTGAGACGAGATCGCACCACTGCACTCCAGCCTGGTGACACAGTGAGACTCCATCTCAAAAAAAAAGTAGAAAAATGAGTATTATTGTAATAGGAGGGTGGGTACCATAAAAGAGCACAAAGTGTTATAGGAAAGCTAAGGGCAAAGAGTAAAGATTTCATGGAGGCAGCTGTATTTGAATTGGGAATTGAAGGATGGATATGACTTAAACAAAGACAAAGGCATTCCAGGTTGAAAGGGCTAGGAGTTTTGGTAAAAACACAAAAGACAAAAAAACTACATGCTATCTCACGAAAAAGCACATAGTTCAGTTTGACTAAAATATGGCATACATATGGCACACATAGAAAGCAGATGAAGGTGAAATTTTGATAGGATAAAGGTCTTATTTTGGAAGGTCCAAAAAGTGAAGACAAGGAAGTAGTGACCTCTTTACTCATTAAACAATTTGCAGTCATTTTAGATTTTACTTATATAATATATATGTACACTTTAGCTGGTAACACTGTATAAGATATATTGTGCTGGAACAAAACAAGAGGTGGGACGTCCTTGGGTAAATTTCTTATCCTCAATAGCCCTCAATTCCCTCATCTACAAAAGGATCTCTCTTGGAACACTGTAGGGAAGATTAATTAGATGATATATGCTTATTAATACAGTATCTAGAACATAAAAAGCCCTAACAAATAACAGCTATTATCATCATTGGTTGGAAGAATATATTAGTAGTGACAGCAAGGAGGAGATGGCTCTAAGAGACATTTCACAGGTAGTATCTCTGCCCTTAGTGGAACCAGGGAGGTAAACTATAAAAACTGGTATCAGGCAAATTATGTCCAAGTCACACTGCATGTGCTGATAGGGCATCCAGATGAAAACGTTCCTCATGTAGTTAAAATCTAGGCTCTAAGATCATCTGAATTATTAAAATGTTTTAAATAAATAATAACTAAAACAAGGCTCATTCAAAAATCAAAAAGAGACAACTATGTTATCATCAAGTATGACTACCTCAACTCTAGATGATATTTACTGTACAGTACAACTCCACTCCCAAATCTAATTCAAGAGTTTATTAACAAATGAAAGAAAATTACCTCAACATTCTAATCCATTTTTATAATTCACAATGACATTATGTTTCAAGCACAGCAACTGTATAAAGTCTCTTTCATTCAGATGCTGAATCCTTATGAGTAAGACTCACTTAGGAAATTCAGCTATATAATATAGTAGCAAAACAAAAGCAAAATATTTCTGAATGGTGTCAGAGGTAACTGAATAAATGAGTTCTAAAGTTTCCTCTCAAATGGACATTTTTCTATGACTACTTTTCCAACCTTTAAGTAAACTGGTAAATCTTTGTCAAATTGATCCAGGAGACAATGCAGCGACACCCTCCTCCCAGAAGACTGTCGAAATCTAAAACAAAACTGGGTATCTCCAAGACAACCTAATGAAAATAAAAATGAAATAAATTAAGGATAGTTTAGTATAACATTTATCCAGTTTCATCAATTTTAGAGCTGAAAACAATCCTATCAATCATTTTAACCCATTCTGTCATGTTTTGGAGGAAAAAAAGGAAATCCTAAGAGTTCAAGTGACTTGCTCAAAGCCATCCTTGCTCATCAGAGGCAAAGCCAGAGTAAAACATGCATCTTAATTCCTAAGTCTCTTTACTATTTTTTCCTATTCCATATCCCTCATGTAATAAAAAATTTTTGGAATATATCTGCATATAATGTTGACTCACAAACATAATAATGAGCAAAAGATGCCAAACACAAAAGAACACATATTGTTCAAATCCACTTTTATAAAATGTTTTGAAAGTAGGCAAAACTAAACTGTAGTGCTTAGAGATGCATTACTGGATGATAAAAGTATAAAGAAAAGAAAAGTATTGTTATAAGAAAGGATAGTGGTTACATTTGGAGGAAAGATTCACCTCAATTTCCTTGTCAACAAAATCAAGGAGTACTATTAGATAATCTCTAAAGTCACTTCCAGTAGTAACATTCAAAGATACTAAAATAAAATTCCCCAACTTGACCTATGACTGTACTGAATTCCAAGCATCTTACCCAATATACTCACTAAGAAAACTAAAGACCTACAAGATCCAAAAAGATATAGCAGTTATGCTGTGAGCACCATAGCTTTCTGATGATTCACTCAAAAACAGAAAAAATTTTAATGGAAATTGACTTTTTCTTTTATAAACAGAGTTATAAGAATGAACTTACATAATTTTATTTTTTTGAAACAGAGTCTTGCTCTGTTGCCCAGGCTGGAGTGCAGTGGCGGGATCTAGGCTCACTGCAACCTTCACCACCGGGGTTCAAGAGATTCTCCTGCCTCAGCCTCCTGAGTAGCTGGGATTACAGGTGTGCGCCACCATGCCTGGTCAATTTTTTGTATTTTTAGTAGAGATGGGGTTTCACCATGTTGGCCAGGTTGGTCTCAAACTCCTGATCTCAGGTGATCTGCCCACCTCGGCCTCCCAAAGTGCTAGGATTACAGGCGTGAGCCACTGCGCCTGGCCTTTTTAAAAAAAGTTTTCATTAGAGATGGGATCTTGCTATGTTGCCCAGGCTGGTCTTGAACTCCTGGGCTCAAGTGATCCTCCCACCTCAGCCTCCCAAAGTGTTGGGATTACAGGGGAGAGCCACCACACCCGGCCTTAAAATGACCTCAGCCTCCCAAAGTGTTGGGATTACAGGGGAGAGCCACCACACCCGGCCTTAAAATGTTATTTCTACATTTGTACAACCACAGCTACAGAGTGGATCAAAATGTCTAAGACTAAGACAAAACATGAAACTTCAAGAGCCAGCCCCCTCCCTTGACCCTCAGCTTATATAGTCACTCTCTCTGATTAAGGTGGTTAAGCTGGATTGCTGAGAAACAGTACTTTAGACCAGAGCTTCTCACAGTTTATTCCATAGACTGATGCCAGTCCATAAACGCGTTACTGTTTCATAACCAAATAAATATGCAAGTTGAGAATATACATTTAGAAACTTTCATAGCAACTTGATATTACTGTAGTAAATTTGTACTTTTAGGCCAGGCACAGTGGCTTACGCCTATAATCCCAGCACTTCAGGAGGCCACGGCGGGTGGATCACCTGAGGTCAGGAGTTTGAGACCAGCCTGGCCAACATGGTGAAACCCCGTCTCTACTAAAAATACAAAAATTAGCCAGATGCAATGGCAGGCACCTGTAATCCCAGCTACTCAGGAGACTGAGGCAGGAGAATTGCTTGAATCTAGTAGGCAGAGGTTGCAGTGACCCAAGATCACACCACTACACTCCAGCCTGCGCAACAGAAAAAGACCCTGTCTCAAAAAAAAAAAATAGACTTTTATTTTACATTTCTTTTTTTCCTCATTTCATTTTATTTTTCTAATTCAATTACAACAGACTGGAAATATTAAAAACCCTAACTGGCCCTTCAACACAGTCTGAGAAGTGCTGCTTTAGCTACTGGGAAGTGTAAAGCACATCATGATGTCACTGCTGTCTACAGAGAAGAAATGTGTTGAGACAAATATTGTCTGCATGTTAAGTTCATCCAGAACAAGGAGGATTAATGATTCCCTCAGATTCATCACTGCTTCAAACTCTCTCTACTAATGCTGAGTTTGTTCTCTGGACATGTTTAAAATACAGTGACTACTGTCCTTGGGCACTCATCACAGCTTAAGCCTCAGGAACACCTACATCCAGATGATGTTAATGGTAAATGATAAGGAAAAAAACACAGGACAAATATTTATCAGAGGGAAGATCCACTTTAAACTTAGGCTCCTAAAGATAAAAGCCATTCAAATAGAACAAAACACCAAAACCTAAAAAACCAACCAAACAAAGCTTTTTTAAAGTCAGGAGAATCTAAAGTGGCAGAGGGGCTGGGAAGGGCAAACCATTCCAATCTCAAAAGCATTTTTATCTGTGTCATTTTTTCATCCAGTCTAACAAGCTGTTTTACTTTAAGTGTATACAATGGAAATACAGGCTTGATTTATGTCTCTTTCCTAAAGACTGCTCTACTGTGTCTGGATTTCCTTCTACAGAAACTAAAAGCTATCCTGGGAAATAATAAATCTATTTCAAAGTTGGTACAGTAATCCCAACTTTCTTTTTTTTCATGAGATGGAGTCTCGCTCTGTTGCCCAGGCTGGAGTGCAGTGGCACAATCTAGGCTCACTGCAACCTTGGCATCCCTGATTCATGAGATTCTCCTGCCTCAGCCTCCTGAGTAGCTGGGACTACAGGCACACACCACCATGCCCAACTACTTTTGTATATTCTTCAGTAGAGACGGGGTTTCACCATGTTGGCCAGGCTGGTCTCGAACTCCTGACCTCAAGTTATCTGTCCGCCTCAGCCTCCCAAAGTGTTGAGATTACAAGTGTGAGCCACTGCACCCGGCCTCCAACTTTCATTTAATAAACACATTTAAAAAACCAAACTCTTTGGATAACTACAACTGAAAATAGCAATTTCAAATATTTACAAAACATACGGTCTTCTTGCTACCTAGAATAATGATGATCTGTTAAGACAGCAAAGTGCCTGCTTTCAGGTCTTGTATAGATTTTCCTCGTACCAACTATACTTCAAGTCACAGGAACCACACTTCATTTGATGTGCAGCACATAAAAAAAGCATTAAATAATATCTATGAGGAAAAAAATCGGTTGGACGTGGTAGCTCACACCTGTAATCCCAGCACTTTTGGAGGCCGAGGTGGGCAGATCACAAGGTCAGGAGATCAAGACCATCCTGGCTAACACAGTGAAACTCCAGCTCTACTAAAAATGCAAAAAATTAGCCGGGCGGGGTGGTGGACTCCTGTAGTCCCAGCTACTCAGAAGGCTGAGGCAAGAGAATGGTGTGAACCCAGGAGGCGGAGCTTGCAGTGAGTGGAGATTGCGCCACTGCACTCCAGCCTGGGTGACAGAGTGAGACTCCATCTCAAAAAAAAAAGAAAAACAATCAGCCAGGTGTGGTGGTTCATGCCTGTAATCCCAGCACTTTGGGAGCCTGAGGCGGGTGGATCACTTGAAGGCGGGAGTTCATGACCAGCCTGGCCAACATGGTGAAACCCCGTCTCTACTAAACATACAAAAATTAGCCGGACATGGTGGCAGGCAAGTGCAGTCCCAGCTACTCGGCAGGCTGAGGCAGGAGAATCACTTGAACTGGGAGGCTGAGGTTGCAGGGAGCTGCGATTGTGCCACTGCACTCCAGCCTGGGTGACAGAGCAAGACTCCATCTCAAACAAAAACAAAAACAAAAACAAAACAAAGAAAAAAGAAAAAAAAAAATCTAAAGGTCATTCATAAGCCAAAAGTACTTAAAAGTTGTTTTGATAATGACACATGCAGAGGCTATAAAACTAGATATAGGCTACCTAAACACCACAGAATTAACTTCTTAGCCTTGATGTATGAGTGTGGGGGACTTTTCCTCTACCATCTTAGGTTCACTAACTGGGCTGTGAAATAAACGAACAACAGATTAATGAGAAAATATTTAGTTCGAATGCATACAAAGGCTTCAGAGAAAAAAAAGTAAAACCTAAAGGAGGTGGTTAAACTTGGGAGCTTAGATACCATTTTAACAAAATAAAATAAAATGCACACAGCGACTAGACAAAGGAAAAAGGATTTGGACTTCTAGGGGTGGTAAATTGTGGGAAGGTAAACATACGGGTGAAACTAATGAAAGATAAGGGTTATTTTAGCAAGGTTTATTTATGCAGAACCAAGCTGGTACCATCTCCAGTGATAAGAGTTTTCTCTGGTGATTCAGAATCTTTCTCCTCTTCCTGGTATGGGAAAGGGGAGGGGTGACACCTTCACAAAGGGAAATGTATGTCCTGCTTTTAGGCATATGGGGGAGGGTAAAGGGCTCTTTTTGCATCTGCTGTTTCCCAGTTGCCTTCAATTCAAAACAATTCTTAAGCCAAAGTGGTATATTTCGGGGTGGTATATTCTGATCCCCTTCATGCTCGTGTAGAGAAGTGAAAAACAGAGGGGAGCCATGACAACCAGCTATGATCTGAAAGAGAAGAGCATCCAGTGTAATTCACTCGGATTCCATGCAAAAAGTCAGTTCATCCCGCAATCCATACAACTCAGCTAACTTTGAGTCCTGGAAATCTAACCCATCACAATATATAGGAAGTGTATGTACAGATTTTATAAGAAAAATGTTAACTGAAATGAAGATACATTCCTACAAGACCTCTGTATCATTATTTCATAAATGGGTCAAAGAACAGTAAAATAATTCCAGGTCAGAAAAAATGCCTCACTGGGATCTCTAAAAGGCAATATCTAATTCACCAAGATATCACTTTTCTTTCATATAGTTCACCAAAGCTGAGTTCCAAATGTATAGGAAAAAAATTCTGGAAGCATTTACACAGAAAGGAGAAAATGCTAAAAAATTTTAACTGTCAAATCTCTCAAATTAGATTGAAAGAACTAATTAACAGAATATTAGAAATAACTGGCCGGGTGCGGTGGCTCATGCCTGTAATCCCAGCACTTTGGGAGGCCGAGGTGGGCAGATTACGAGGTCAGGAGATTGAGACCATCCTGGTTAACACGGTGAAACCCCTTCTCTACTAAAAATACAAAAACAAAAAATTAGCCGGGCGTGGTGGCAGGCACCTGTAGTCCTAGCTACTTGGGAGGCTGAGGCAAGAGAATAGTGTGAACCCAGGAGGCAGAGCTTGCAGTGAGCCGAGATAGCGCCACGGCACTCCAGCCTGGGTGACAGAGTGAGACTCTGTCTCCAAAAAAAAAAAAGTAACCATAAAAGGAAAGAAAACTAGACTGTCTCTGCTTTATAGGGTTATAACTGTGTGTGGCCTGAGAAGCTGAATGTTTTGGTCACTATAAGCCAAGAAAAGCTAGTTTGAAAGTGAAACACAAGAGGTAACCTGAAGGATGTCAATGATTAGGACCACACAAAAGGAATAGCTTGAAAGAGACCAGCGAAACCAAGCTGAACAATTAAACAGACCCTTATATGTTTTTTTTCTATACACCAAGCACTATGCCAAGGCTTTACATATATTAACCCATATAAACTACTGCACACAACTTATGGCCTTGCTTCCTGACCAAATTTATCCTGGCTTTTTTTAGGTTCACTGCTTTTACAGAGTTCCTGGTAAGCTCCCAGATTCTGAATTGAAAGTAAACTACACACTATATAAACTATTTAATACATACTCCATGAACCCTAAATACATCAGTGTCGCTGATTTTCAACCTCTTCACTATTTCAAGAGTTTATTGTTCCTTGATGGTTTACTTCATCACACCATAACAGTTATTTTAAGAGTTGAAGCTAGTAAAATCAACAATGATATGACTAGGCATCATTAAAATAGGAATAAAAATCATTGATCTGTTTGCATTCTAATATGCTATTTCAATCAATTTTCATACATTAACAGTATAACCGGTATTCTTAGCATAAAATTAAACAGAAACAATAGATGAAAAATAGTTACCTGAATTTGAATCTGGAAAAGACAAATAGCAAATATTGGTTTTCTGAAAAAGAAAACAAAAGCGATGTATGCTGACACACACATAATCAATAAAAATAAACAGAAATATAACAGTAAACTATACAGAGCAGTATTTTTACTTACTTCTTTGTCAGTAAGTTTGGAATGCTGAGGATAAATTACCTGGAAGAAAAGAGTTAAATTTTGTTAAACATATTATAAACGTTAGTTATAAACATATTATAGGCCGGCACAGTGGCTCACGCTTGTAATCCCAGCACTTTGGGAGCCCGAGGCAGGCGGATCACTTGAAGTCAGGTGTTTAAGACCAACCTGGCCAACATGCCGAAACCCCATCTCTACTAAAAATACAAAATTAGCCAGGTGTGGTGGCATGCACCTGTAGTCCCAACTACTTGGGAGGCTCAGGAGGGAGGATCACTTGAACCCGGGAGACGGAGGTTGTAGTAAGCCGAGATCACGCCATTGCACTACAGCCTGGGTGACAGAGCAAGACCACGTCTCAAAAAAAAAATATATATATATATATATACACACACACACACACACATATATATTTTTTAGACTACTGTCTTTAGTCTACTATTTTAGACTGTTTCATATATATTACATAATATATATAAAAATACAAAATATAATATATATATAATATACATTATATATATAAAAAAAACTTCAGTCTAAAATAGTAGTTGGTTATGGTCAAATCACTTTCAGAAATAGTTCACAGAAGCACAGATAAAGAAAATGCAGTACATATACATAATGGGATATTATTCAGCCATTAAAAAAATGAAATCTAGGCCAGGCATATTGGCTCATATCTGTAATCCCAGCACTTTGGGAGGCCGAGACATGCAGAGTTCAATACCAGTCTGGTCAACATGATGAAATCCCATCTCTACTACAATATAAAAATTAGCTGGGTGTGGTGGCTCATGCCTGTAATCCCAGCTACTCGGGAGCCTGAGACATGAGAATCACTTGAACCCAGGAGACAGAGGTTGCAGTGAGCTCAGATTACGCCAGTACACTCCAGCCTGGGCGACAGAGTTAAAAAAAAAAAAAAAAAAAAAAAAAAAGAAAGAAAGAAAGAAAAAAAAAAAAAAGGAAAAAGAAAAAAAAAAAAAGAATGAAATCCTGTCATTTGCAACACCATGGGTAGAACTGGAGGACATTATGTTAAGTGAAATAAACCAGGCACAGACAGACAAGTATCACATGTTCTCACTCATATGTAAGGGCTAAAAAGAGGAACTCACAGAGATAGAAAGCAGAATAATGATGGTAAGTTACCAGAGGCTGGGAAGGGTAGTAAGGGTTTGAGAGGCGGAATAAAGAAAGCATGGTTAAGGGGTACAAAAATTAGTACAAAAGTTAGACCGAAGCTAGTGTTTGGTAGCACAATAGGACAACCATAGTTAAAAATAATTTATCGTATATTTCAAAATCACTAAAGAGTAGAACTGGAATGTTCCTAACACAAAGAAATGATAAATGCTTGAGGGGATGGATATCCCAATAACTCTGATTTGATCATTATACATTGCATGTCTGCATCAAAGTATCACATGTACCCCATATACATGTGCAAGTATTATATATCCACAATAATGAAGAATTTTTTGTGGTTTTTTTGTTTGTTTGTTTTTGAGAAGGAGTTTCACTCTTGTTGCCCGGCCTGGAGTGTAATGGTGCAATCTTAGCTCACTGTAACCGCCACCTCCCAGGTTCAAGTGATTCTTCCGTCTCCCGGGTTCAAGCAATCCTCCTGCCTCAGCCTCCTGAGTAGCTGGAATTACAGGAATGTGCCACCACACCCGGCCAATTTTGTATGTTTAGTAGAGACGGGGATTTCACCATGTTGGTCAGGGTGGTCTTGAACTCCTGACCTCAGGTGATCCACCTGCCTTGGCCTCCCAAAGTGCGGGATTTCAGGCATGAGCCACCGCGCCCAGTCAAGAATATTTTTTTAAAAATACTGGGAGGCCGGCCGGGCGCAGTGGCTCACACCTGTAATCTCAGCACTTTGGGAGGCTGAGGCGGGTGGATCACAACGGCAGGAGATCGAGACCATCCTGGCTAACACGGTGAAACCCCGTCTCTACTGAAAATGCAAAAAAATTAGCCGGGCGTGGTGGCGTTCGCCTGTAGTCCCAGCTGATGGGGAGGCTGAGGCAGGAGAATGGCATGAACCTGGGAGGCGGAGGTTGCAGTGAGCCGAGATCGCGCCACTGCACTCCAGCCTGGGTGACAGAGCAAGACTTCGTCTCAAAAAAAAAAAAAAAATTTTCGGAGGCCGAGGCAGGTGGATCACGCCAAGGTCAGGAGTTCAAGACCAGCCTGGCCAACACGGTAAAACCCCATCTCTACTAAAAATACAAAAATTAGCTGGGCATGGCGGCGCGTGCCTGTAATCCCAGCTATTCGGGAGGCTGAAGCAGGAGAATTGCTTGAACCAGGACCCGGGAGGTGGAGGTAGTAGTGGGCCCAAGATCGTGCCACTGCACTCCAGCCTGGGCTATAGAGCAAGACTCTATCTAAATAAATAAATAAATAAATAAATAGTTCTACACCACTATTCACAATAGCAAAGACATTAAATCAAACTAAATGCCCATCAATGACAGATTGGATAAAGAAAATGTGGTACATATATACCATGAAATACCATGCAGCCATAAAAAAAGAATGGGATCATGTCTTTTATGGGAACATGGATGGAGCTGGAGGCTATTATTCTCAGCTAACTAATGCAGGAACAGAAAACCAAATACTGTATACTCTCTCTCATAAGTGGGAGGAGCTAAATAATGAGACTTTATGAACACAAAGAAGGAAACAACAGACACTGGGTCTACTTGAGGGTGGAGGATGGGAGGAGGGAGAGGAGCAGAAAAGATAACTATTGGGGACTGGGCTTAACACCTGGGTGATGAAATAATCTGCACAGCAAACCCCCGGTACATGAGTTTACATATGTAACAAACTTTCACGTGTACCCAGAAACCTAAAATAAAAGTTAAAAGACAAAAAAACAAACAGTTCACAAACTTTAATAATGAAACAAAGGGGAAAGCTGGGAGCAGTGAGTAATATTTACATTAGGTAAAAAAAGTTTTTGGTTTAAAGTTATCTCCAAAAGATTGGTAAAATCGTTAAGTTATCAAGAACTATTTACCAACTGACTAATAACTCAAAGCTTACTGAGTCTTTTCTTTGGTAGCCTATAATGTACAGAGAAGATAATCTTTCAGCTGGCGTCTCCTTCAAGAAATAATAATTTTCAACTGACTTCAACAAGTAATACACATCCTAACTACTTAGTTACTAGTAAAAGAAAAATGAAAAAGAAAAATAATGATCTGCACTTTAAGAAACCTCAAGGACCATCTCTACAATAAAGGCTATCCTAATTCTCTCTGGTCCCTTTAAAGGATTATTACGCATTTTCTTAGGTTGTTTTAGTGTCTGCAGTGACTACAGCCACCTTCTGAGGAAACTCCCGCCCCAGAGCTCCTGCAAGGAAGCAGGGCTAGGTCAGATCAGCTACCACCAGAACAAATACTAGTAAACAACACACCCAAGGCCACACACTCTACAAGCCAACCAAGCTCTGTTATAACCAACCTGACCTCCTTAGGAGATGAACATTACATTGATGAAAGTGACAAAAATTACACTCTCAATACTTGACCAGTCAACTGGCACTATACATTAATCACAGAAGGCAACCTGTGTGCATTGGTAGTAATGCCTCTCTCATGCCACCAATTATCAAAGGCCAGTGATTTCAAACAGGATACCAGAGGTGCCTTAAAGGCCACCTGGTTGTACCAATGGCTGTCTTAGGAGAGTCAGGCCCCTGCCCCAGAACATAGAGGCTGCAACGAGCCAAGATCATGCCACTTCACTCCAGCCTGGGTGACAGGGTGAGACCCTCTCTCTCAAAAAAAAAAAAAAAAAAAAAAAAAAAGTCCTTCTTGGCCAGGTACCACAGCTCACATCTGTAATCCTAACATTTTGGGAGGCCAGGGTGGGCTGATCACTTGAGGCCAGGAGTTTGAGACTAGCCCGGTTAACATGGTGAAACCGTATCTCTACTAAAAATACAAAAAACTTAGCCGGACGTGGTGGTGGGCGCTTGTAATCCTAGCTACACGGGAGGCTGAGGCACAAGGATCGCTTGAACCTGGGAGGCGGAGGTTGCAGTGAGCCGAAATCATGCCACTGCCCTTCAGCCTGGGCAAAAGAATAAGATTGCTTAAAAAAAAAAAAAAATCCTTCTCTTGTTACAAGATGACTTAGAAAAAGTCCTTCTCTAATCTTTTAACAGTTAAATCCTTGTTTCCAAAAGCATGGCACACATGCCAGAGGACATATTACATGGTGCACAGTCCTTTTAAAATTGTAATAGTTACATGCACCACACTTAATTTAATGTGTAAAAGCATGGCACACATGCCAGAGGAGATATTACATGGTGCACAGCCCTTTTAAAATTGTAATAGTTATATGCACCACACTTAATTTAATGTGTAAAAGCATGGCACACATGCCAGAGGAGATATTACATGGTGCACAGCCCTTTTAAAATTGTAATAGTTATATGCACCACACTTAATTTAATGTGTATTAGGAAAAAAGACCTAACACTCAAAATCAATATACCATGGATACAAATGCTTAAGATATAGCTAAGTAAAAAAAGGGGGCAGAGGGATGTGAAGAATCCAGTTAAAGAAAAATATTAACAGTACAAATAATATGACAAGGAATGACTGAAACTTAGAAAACAACAATGAATTAAGTTTTTGCATATTTTCTTCTAATATTTATGGGCTTTTTCTTAAATTCTGAGCTATAGCTCAAACTGCTATTTTTTTATTTTTATTTATTTATTTATTTTTTTTTTGAGACAGAGTCTCGCTCTGTCACCCAGGCTGGAGTGCAATGGCGTGATCTCAGCTCACTGCAACCTCTGCCTCCCAGTTCAAGCGATTCTTGTGCCTCAGCCACCCAAGTAGCTGGGATTACAGGTGTGTGCCACCATGCCCAGTTAATTTTTGTATTTTTAATAGAGACAGGGTTTCACCATGTTGGCTAGGCTGGTCTCAAACACCAGACCTCAAGTGATCCCACGCGCGTTGGCCTCCCAAAGTGCTGGAATTACAGGCATGAGCCACCGTGCCCAGCCTCAAACTGTTATTTTTAAAATTGTCAACTTTCCCAACACTATTTGCTCAAACAAAAAACTATTTCCCCAAACAAAAAACTATTTCCCATTGATATGTAAGGCTCTAATAGTACCTTCTAATAAATTCCACCTGCTATTCCTATGTCCTATCATTTTAATCAATTCTCTACAGTGAAAGACAGCAGGAAGATGGAAAGAAACCAAGTCCTTACATTATTTCAACTATAAATTCAATTGTGCCTTGAGTCAGGCTTACCTGTGAACTTTGCAATAACATGAATCAATAAACTTTGTTTTCTTATGCCAGTTTGGGCTACCTTTGTCGTCTTTTCTTTTTTTGAGACAGAGTCTCCAGAGTCTCATTCTGTCACCAAGGCCAGAGTGCAGTGGCACAATTGTGGCTCACCCCAGCCTCAATCTCCAGGGCTCAAGTGATCCTCCCACCTTAGCCACCTCAGTAGCTGGGACTACAGGCATGCACCACCACATCTGGCTAATTTTTAAATTTTCTGTAGAGACGGAGTCCTGCCATGTTGCGCAGGCTGGTCTCAAACTCCTGGCCTCAAACGATCCTCCTGCCTCCACCTCCCAAATTGCTGCGATTACAGGCTACCATGTCCGGTCTTCCTGTCACTTTTAACAGAAAGAATCATGGTTGCTTTTTTTCCTTGACAGCAGAAAGCACTACTATATCTTAATTCACTAGATCTCAACATTCTTTCTGGCTTTGTATCAGACTGCATCTATGGGAAGTTTGACTCTTTCCCCTACCAGCTGTGATTAATATAATCCTTCTCAGTTCCTAAATAGAAGTACTTGGTAAGAGTTAATTATATCCTATTCTTTGTAAGCTGTTATATCATCTTTAATATCCAACCAACTAAATGCTGAACTACTGAGCCATTTTTGTCAAAATCACTAATTCATCACAATATCTCATCAAACTAGTTCAACACATCTCATTTAGGCATTCCTCAAGGAAATGATTCCCTTTTTTAAAAAAAGGACTTTCTGTTATAAACCACTTAGACTAAATACCAAGTTCTTTCGGCATTCATAGGATGATTTCTCCTGATACTTTTTCCAAGACAAATATAGATTTATAGAATATAGACGTTTAAATTTTAACAAAGATATCTCTACAGCTTATCAGAAATCAATAGGAGATTCTCCCAGCACGTAAATGCCTTGATAAACAGCTACTATTTTCTTCTGAGAAACGCATTCTTCAAGACCCATAAAGAGCACCTCACACACTGAATTGCCCTCAGAGGGAGGATAAAATGGTTGTTGGTTTCTACAAAGAGAATGAAAATGGTTTAAGATGAGAATTTTTTTTCCAGGCAATTGGGGGGATAAGAAATACAGTTGGGGCTCAAATCCAGAGATATCTAGTCCAGTTAGATGGTGCTATGGACTGAACCCCCAAAAATTCACATAAAAGCTCTAACCTCCAATCATATTTAGAGACAGGGCCTTTGGGAGGTAATTAGGTCAGGAGTGTAGAGCTCACATGATGGCATTAGTGCCCTTATAAGAGGAAACACAAGACATCTCTCTCTCTCTTTCTCTCTACCATGTGAGGACATAGCAAGGACACAGCCATCTGCAAGCCAGGAAGACGACCCTCACCAGGAACAAAATTGGTAAGCACCTTGATTTTAAACTTCCCCCAGCCTCCAGAACCAAGAGAAATAGATTTCTGTTATTTAAGACATCCAAGCCAGGTATGCGGTGGCTTTTGCCTGTAATCCCAGCACTTTGGGAGACTGAGGCAGGTAGATTACTTGAGGCCAGCAGTGACCAGTCTGGCCAACATGGTGAAACCCTGTCTCTACTAAAATTACAAAAATTAGCTGGGCATGGTGGCACACACTTGTAATCACAGCTACTCAGGAAGCTGAGGCACGAGTATGGCTTGAACCCATGAGGTAGAGGTTGCAGTGAGCCCACATGGTGCCACCGCACTCCACCCTGGGCGACAGAGTAAGACCCTGTCTCAAAACAAAAACAAAACAAAACAAAAAGACACTCAGTCTGGTATTTTGTTATAGTAGCCATAGCAGACTAATACAGATGGTTTGTGGGAAGACGAGACAAATATATGAAAATAGGATGCACTGGTATGGTTGCCATATGCAAAGATCCTACTGTTTTACCTTTCTAGCTTCTAGGAAACACGGTTAACTAGATATTCCTACCTGCCCTCACAGAAGACAACAGACAAAATATTAGCATTTGGCCTTCTTTTTCACTGTTGTTGTTACTTCTCATTCTACCAGCCTAAGCCAAATCTTCAGTTTCTTCCTATCATCTCTTCTTCACTTCAATTTTTTCTTTAAAGCCCAAATTGTCTTTAAAATTCACATTTACTCACCTTGACTTTGGGCAAAAATAAATGAATACAGCTCTGCATCTTCAAACTCTTAAGAGGCAGTGGGGAAGGATGGAAAGTACAGTACTGGTACCAAAACCATGTTTTGGTCCTAATTAGATGTGTCCTTGTGGGAAATCATTAGCCAGTCTATGCCTCAGTTTCTGCTTCCATAACATGAGGGTGTACCTTCCACATCAATGGTCCATTGTTGCTCACTGATGGAGTGGGGCAAGGTGAGCCTGAAGAAGTAAGGAGAGAGAAGACTATGTAGGGATTGTGGGCTACATTTAAGAAGCTGCTGGAGAATTTTTAACCTTGAATGAGTCAAAAATACAGGCTGGGAAGGCGGGAGCTCAGCCACTACTGGTGAGGAGCTACAGGAATTACAAATGCAACAGACAGCCTAACAGCAGCTCTGGAGGAAAGGTGAGATATAGAGATGGTACAGGGTGCTGAGCAGGATTATGGACAGAAATTTGTGAGAAACTAGACCTGTTAGAAGAGCAGCAGCAGCAGTAGTGGGAACAATGGACTATGTGTTCTTCGAAGCACAAAAGTTAACTTCAGGTGAAGTTGAGTAAGTTACTTTTATAACTCTTACCTAATCTCAAAATAAAGTTAAAAAAAAAAAGCTCTAATTCACAGCATATACAATAGTCAACTTTGAGTTCAAAGTGGATCAAAGGCCTAAATGTAAGAGCTAAATCGATATAACTCTTAGAAGAAAACATAGTAATAAATCTTCACAACCTTGAATTAGGCAATGGTTTCTTAGATATGACACCAAAATCACAAACAACAAAACGAAACATAAATAAATTGGATATCATCAAAATTTAAAACCTTGTTTCAATAACAACAAAAACCCCAAGGTGACAGTGGTATTAGGAGGTGAAACCTTTGGGAGGTGATCAGGTCGTGAGGGCAGAGCCCTCATGATTGGGATTAGTGCTCTTACAAAAGAGACCCAAGAACTAGCTCTCCACCATGCAAAGACACTGCCAAAAGGTGCCATCTATGCATCAGAAAAAGTACCCTCACCAAACCCCACATCAGCCAGTACCTTGATCTTGGACTTCCGAGCCTCCAGAGCTATGAGAAATAAACACATTGTTTATAAGCTGCCCAGTTTGTGATATTTTGTAAGAAGACTGAACAGGCTAAAACACAATATAATAAGGGTCTGGTATATAAAATACATAAAGAACTCCTACAATATAACAATAAGAAGACAAATAACCCAATTTTAAAATGAGCACAAATGTGAATAGACACTTCTCCAAAAAATAAAAATGAAAATGGCCAATAAGCACATGAAAAAACACTGTTTAGCATTAGTTACTAGGGAAATGCAAATAAAATCACAGTAAGACACGGCTATACCCACTAGGACACCTGTAATCAAAAGGACAGACAATAACAAGAGTCGGCAAAGATGCAGAGAAATTGGAACCCTCATGTATCAGTAGTGGAAAACAGTTCGGCAGTTTCTCAAGAAGTTACAATATAGAGTTACAGTATAGCCCTGCAATTTCAATGCTAGGTATATATCCAAGAAAAGTGAAAACACATGTTCACACAAAAACTGGTACACAAATTTTCATAGTAGCAATATTCATAACAGCCAAAAAGTAAAAACAAGCCTGGACAACATAGTGAGACTCTGTCTCCTCAAAAAAGTTAAAAATTAGCCAGGCCACAGTGGCTCACACTTGTAATCCTAGCACTTTGGGAGGCTAAGGCAGGCGGATCATGAGGTCAGGAAATTGAGACTACCCTGGCTAACACAGTGAAACCCATCTCTACTAAAAATATAAAAATTAGCCAGGCGTGGTGGTGGGTGCCTGTAGTCCCAGCTACTCGGGAGGCTGAGGCAGGAGAATGGCGTGAACCCGGGAGGCAGAGCTTGCAGTGAGCCGAGATCGCGCCACTGCACTCCAGCCTGGGCGACAGAGCGAGACTCCATCTAAAAAAAAAAAAAAAAATTAGCCAGGCATGGTGGCAGGCACTTGTAGTCCCAGCTACTCAGAAGGCTGAGGCAGGAGGGTTGCTTGAGCCCAGGCGGTCAATGCCACAGTGAACTATGATCATGCTATTATGCTCCAGCCTGGGCAAAAGAGCAAGACTCTGTTAAAAAAAAAAAAAAAATCCAAATTTTCATTAAATCATGAATAAACAAGATGTGATATATCCATACAAAGGTATATTATTCAACCATAAAGAGGAATAAAGTATATATACATACTACGACATGGACAAACGTATATGATTCCACTCCCATGAAAAGCATACTGACAGAAGCTTATTAGGGGCTGCCAGGCGCCAGGGAAAAAGGGGAATGGGTATGCGTTTTTTTGGGGTGAAGAAAAATGTCCTGCAATTAGATAGTGGTGTTAGTTGCACATCTTGTGAAAAACTCAAAACCAATGAATTATACACTTTAAAAGTGTGAATTTTATATGTGAATACCTGAATTTTTAAAAACGGAAACGTAGACACAATAATTCAAACCTTAAAAAGGCATAAAATCATAATTATAGTCTCTCTCCCATTGAGCTTGAGGTTTTCTTCCTTCAATAACCATTGCTAAACAATTTCCTATGTATCTTTCAAAGAAAAATTATGTATGTACTTTTCCTTAACATAAATTATATTCTGCGGGAGGCTGAGGCAGGAGAATTGCTTGAACCCAGGAGGCGGAGGTTTTGGTGAGCCAAGATTGTGCCATTGCACTCCAGCCTGGGCAACAAGAGTGAGACTCCATCTCCAAAAAAAAAACAACAACAACAAAATTACATTCTGTTCTGTTCTCACTGCTTTACACACTGCTTTTTTCCTTAAGATCTTGAAGATCATAATATTTCAGTACATAATATATTCATTAATTCTAAAGATGCTTTGAACTTTCCTGCTTCTTCCCTTGCTCACACTTAGGAACTGATTCACCATTTATCTGCCTATCAAATTCCACCCAGCAGGGGAAATAAGTGATTCCTATTGCCTCTTTTTGTAATTTCTGTAATTTTTCCTCAATAAATATTGTGTATAATTTTTTAATTATATAAGCTGAAATTTTAAATTACGCAGCCCTAAAGGTTCAAATCAATTTTCACCTTCCACCAGAAAATTTCACTTACTCTCTGGACCACTGACTATATAGTTTGTTTTGTTTTGTTTTGTTTTTGAGATAGAGTCTGGCTTTGTCACCTAGGCTGGAGAGCAGTGGCACGATCTCAGCTTATTGCAACCTCCGCCTCCCAAGTTCAAGCGATTCTCCTGCCTCAGCCACTCAAGTAACTAGGATTCCAAGTGTGCACCACCCCACTCGGCTAATTTTTTTGTATTTTTAGTACAGACGGAGTTTCGTCATGTTGACCAGGCTGGTCTCGGACTCCTGAACTCAAGTGATCCACCCACCTCAGCCTCCCAAAGTACTGGGCCTATAGGCATGAGCCAGCACACCTGGCCAACTTGTCTCTTTAGTTAAATTCTGGAGAGCAAGGATTCTTATGTCTTCATCTACTGATTAACATAACAGAAACCTTTGTGCATGTTAGGTGCTTATTATGGCCTATGCAAACAGTCCCAGTGCTCCTACTATAATAAGTACCAACAAAAATTTAGTGATGCTACCCTCATACTGATCCTGTATTACTTATAAAGGACTCTAAGCTTAGGCAGGAATTCACTAATGAGTAATACAGATAGAATTGAAATAAGCTAGACCAAAAGAGTACCTATTTCATTATTTCAGAAAAACTCAATAAATAATTACAATTGCCAACTTTATCAAGTGTTTTCCTTGTGCCAGGCACTGTGTTGTATCAATCAATCCTCACAATACACTAGAAATGAGAACTATTAAAATTATCATCTCACTTCATCTGCCCATGGTTGTAAACTGCTTTCAGTCAGAATACCTACATTCAGGAAATCTAACTTTATGTCATTGACATAGGTCACACTGGTCTGAGTTCAGTTATTCTTTCGTCCAAACAGAAGCAAGTGTCTACTGTGCATTTCACAGGATCGTAAAGCATTTTGCCAACTAAAAGATCACAAAAATGCTAAAAGCAGTTCATACAACTCACAAAATAGCCCTAGGTACTTTATTACATTTAGTATTAGCATGTAAACAGGAACACTTTGAGAAATGAGGTAAACTACTACTACCAAGAATTTAAGAATTTTAGTTCAAGCTACCACTGGCATTTCACGTCTTCTTTGCTTCAGTTTCCCCTAAATAGTAAACAAAAGTAGCTTAATTTTGTACCCAGGATAACACAGTATAGTGGGGGGAAATTAGGCTTCAGAATCAAAAGGACCGGGGTTCAAATCCTGGCTTACTAAGCAAGTGATATAGGGCAAGTTACCTCTTTTAAGTTTCAGTTCCCTTATTTAAAAAGAGTTTAGCTGGGCACGGTGGCTCATGCCTATAATCTCAGCACTTTGGGAGGCGGAGGGGGGGATCACGAGGTTAGGAGTTTAAGACCAGCCTGGCCAAGATGGTAAAACCCCATTTCTACTAAAAATACAAAAATTAGCCGGGCGTGGTGGTGGGCACCTGTAATCCCAGCTACTCAGGAGGCTGAGGTAGAGAATTGCTTGAACCCAGGAGGCAGAGGTTGCAGTGAGCCAAGATTGTGCCACTGCACTCCAGCCTGGGTGACAGGGTAAGACTCCATCTCAAAAAAGAGTTTATGGGCCAGGCACGGTGGCTCACGCCTGTAATTCCAGCACTTTGTGAGGCTGAGGTGGGCAGATCATGAGGTCAGGAGTTTGAGACCAGCCTGACCAATATGAGGAAGCCCTGCCTCTACTAAAAATACAAAAACTAGCTGGGTGCGGTGCCACGTGCCTGTAATCCCAGCTATTCAGGAGGTTGAGGCAGGAGAATCGCTGGAACTCGGGAGACAGAGGTTGCAGTGAGCTGAGATTGCGCCACTGCACTCTAGCCTGGGTGACAAAGCAAGACTCTGTTTCAAAAAAAAAAATCTAAAGCCGGGCATGGTGGCTCATGCCTATAATCCTAGCACTTTGGGAGACTAAGGCACGTGGACTGTGGGAGGCTGAGGCAGGCAGATCACTTGAGGCCAGGAGTTCAAGACCAGTCTGGGCAACACAGCAAAACCCTGTCTCTACAAAAAAACAAAAAATAAAAAAGTAGCCAGGCTGTAGTCCAGCTACTTGACAGGCTGAGGTGAGAGAACTGCTTGAGCCTGGGAGGTCCAGGCTGTAGTGCACTGTAGCCTGGTGACAGAGCATGATCCTGTTGCAAACAAATAAATAAAATCTATATATTACTTAATAATTAGAGTGACGGAAAGGAATAAATAAGGCTAAGTAAAATGGCTCATGCCTGGGATCTCAACACTGGGAGGTGGAGGCAGGAGGATCCCTTGAGCCCAGGAGTTCAAGATCACACTGGGTGACACAAAAATAAAACAATTTATTTGGGCATGGTGGCACACACCTGGAGTACCAGTTACTTGTGAAACTGAGGTGGGAGGATCACTTGAACCCAAAAGTTCAAGACTGCAGTGAGTCATGATCACACACCACTGCACTCCAGCCTGGGCAACAAAGTGAGACACTGTCTCAAAAAATAAAAAAAGAAAGAAAGAAATGAGATATACAAATAAAGTTTCTCTTTAAAGTAAATTTTCTGTTTAAAGTCATAGAACAATCAAAGAAACAACTGGGCCCATAGTTTTGCATCTTCTGTGCGAATCCACAACCTTCAAAGCCTGTCAACCACAACAGAGCCTGAAGTTGCTGAGCCCCTGATGTGTGCCAGGCACTGTGCTTAGCGCCTCGCACACTTGATTTAACTCTTATGGGAACTCTGTGAAGTTGGTTCCTGTTTATACCAGAGGAGATGAAGCATACAGAGTGAGTGACTTCATCAAAATAATACATCTAGTAAGTACTCAAACCAGGATGCCAGCCCTGGTCTGACTTTACAATTCACTTTACTACTTTAGCCTACCTCCCACAAGTCAACTAATCAAAGCATCTCAAGCCAGAGAGTGTAAAACTGCAACTGTCAAACTTTTTGTTTCCAACATCCCTTTATACTCTTAAAATGTACTGAGGCTCCCAAAGAACTCCTGTTGGTATTTCGTTTCATTTTTTGAGACAGAGTTTCATTCTTGTTGCCTAGGCTGGAGTGCAATGGCACAGTCTCAGCTCACTGCAACCTCCACCTCCCCGGTTTAAGTGATTCTCCTGCCTTAGCCTCCCCAGTAGCTGGGATTACATGTATGTGCCATCACGCCCGGCTAATTTTTTTTTGGTATTTTTAGTACAGATGGGTTTCACCATGTTGGCCAAGCTAGTCATGAACTCCTGACCTCAGGAGATCCACCTGCCTCGGCCTCCTAAAGAGCTGGGATTACAAGCGTGAGCCACCATGTCCGGCCTAGAACTCTTGTTTATATGGGTTACGTCTATCAACACTCACCATTGTAGAAACTAAAAGTGATCATTTAAAAAAACTGTTATTTTAAAATAATAACCTATACTCATTAACATATTCAATTTTCATGAAAAGTAACTATATTCAGGTTGAGTATTCCTTATCCAAAATGCTTGGTGGGATCAGAAGTGTTTTGGATTTCAGATCTTTTCAGATTCTAGAATATTTGAATTATACTTACTCAGTTGGACATCCCAAATCCAACAACCTGAAATCCAAAATGCTCCAATGAGCATTTCCTTTAAGTATCACATCAGTACTCAGAAAGTTTCAGGTTTTGAATGTTTAGGAAAAAACCACCTATATTCCTAAATAAAACAAAAACTTTACTGAGAAGATGGCATCGTTTACACGTTTGCAAATATCTTTAATGTCTGATTTAATAGAAATAACTCGATTCTCATATCTGCTTCGACGTTCATTCCTTTTTTAAAAAATTTGTTTTTCTTTAATGTTTGCTCTTGGCAGAATCATTCTATGTTCATTCTATTACAATATGTTGTTCTGGTTGAAGAACATGAAGAAAAGCCACACATAGTTTGAAAACATCCTGGCCGGGCGCAGTGGCTCACGCCTGTAATCCCAGCACTTTGGGAGGCCGAGGCGGGTGGATCACGAGGTCAGGAGTTTGAGACCAGCCTGACCAACAAGGTGAAACCCCGTCTCTACTAAAAATACAAAAATTAGCCAGGCGTGGTGGCACGCACCTGTAATCCCAGCTACTCAAGAGGCTGAGGCAGGAGAATTGCTTGAATCCGGGAGGCAGAGTTGCAGTGAGCCGAGACTGGGCCACTGCACTCCAGCCTGAGCAACAGAGCGAGACTCTGTCTCAAAAAGAAAAGAAAAGAAAAAAGAAAAGAAAACATCCTACAAATCTCCTGAAATGGTCTCAGAGATGCCCAGAAGTCCTCAGACCACATTTTGACAACAGCTGGTTTACAAGAAAAACAGAAAAGCATATGTAAAGAGAAAATTCAAAAACATACTCCAAACATGCCTACACATAATGATCATCTGGAACTGATTCTGATTAAGCAGATGGGTGAGCCCCAGAATCCTCATATGTAATAAATGCTCCAGATGATTCTTATAATAAGAAAAACAAAATAACTCAAATAGAATCCCAATGATACAAAACTAGCTTAAATTTACCAAGATATAAATGTTTAGCCTTATTTTCAACAAGCATTAACAGATATTTCCATATCCCAGGTAAAACAGAACATAATCCTTTATTTCAAAGTTACATAATGGTGTAGAATTTTTAGGCACATATACCCTTGGCTCTCAACGAGCTCAAAGTTACTAAAGTTTATATCCTAAAACCCAAGCTTAGAAATATTTCAAAATAAATATTTGATTACATAAGATTATAACTGTTCTCAGGTAAGGCAGTAAACGCTTGTTGCCTTCCAATACCACTCCTCCTTCTCCTTTTATTAATATAGGCATACCTTGTTTTATTGTGCATCATTTTATTGTGCTTTGCAGTTACTAGTTTCTACAAATTACAGGTTTGTGGCAAGCCTACATTAAGCAAGTTTATCAGCATCATTTTTCCAACAATGTGTTCACTTTGTGTCTCTGTGTTACATTTTGGTAATTCTCACAATATTTCAACCTTTTTTGTTACTATTGTATCTGTTACAGTGGTCTGTGATAAGTTATCTTTGATGTTACTATTGTAATTGTTTTGGGGCACCACAAACCATGCCCATATAAGATGGCAAATTTAATCAATAAATACATGTATTCTCACAGTTCCACTGACCAGCCATTACCCCATCTCTCTCCCTCTCCTCAGGCCTCCCTATTCCGTAAGATACAACAATATTGCAATTGGGGCAATGAATAACTCTATAATGGCCTCTAAGTGTTCAAGTAAAAGGATGAGTCACACATCTCTCACTTTAAATCAAAAGCTAGAAATGATTTAAGTTTAATGAGGTAGGCATGTCAAAAGCTGAGATAGGCCAAAAGCTAGGCCTCTTGGACCAAAGAGCCAACTTGTGAATGCAAAGGAAAAGTTCTTTTTTTCTTTCTTTTTTTTATGCAACAGGATCTCACCATGTTGCCCAGTCTGGTTTCGAACTCCTGGGCTCAAGGAATCCTATTGCCTCAGCCTCCCAAAATGATGAGATTACAGGCCTGAGCCACCACACCCAGCCAAAGGAAAAGTTCTTGAAGGAAATTAAAAGTGCTACTCCAGTGAACACATGAATAAGAAAGTGAAACAGCCTTACTGCTGATGTGGAGAAAGTCTGAGTGGTCTGGATAGAAGAGCAAACCAGCTACAACATTCCCTAAGCCAGAAGCCTAATTCAGAACAAGAGCCTAACTCTTTTCAATTCTGTTTTTCAATTCTGTTACGGCTGAGAGAGGTGAGGAAGCTGCAGAAGAAAAGTTGGAAGCTAGCCAAAGTTGGTTCATGAGGTTTAAGGAAAGAAGCTGTCTCCATAACATAAAAGTGCAAGGTGAAGCCGCAAGGACTGATAGAGAGCTGCAGCAAGTCATCCAGAAAATCTAAGAGGAATGATGAAGGTGGCTACACTAAATAACAGATTTTCATTGTAGATGAAACAGTCTTCTATTGGAAGACTATGCCCTCTAAGACTTTCATAGCTAGAGAAAAGTGAGTATCTGGCTTCAAAGTTTCAAAGGACAGGCTGACAGCCAGGTGCAGTGGCTCACGCCTGTAATGCCAGCACTTTAGGAGGTGGAGGCAGGAGGATCCCTTGAAGCCAGGAATTTGAGACCAGTCTGGACAACAAAGCAAGACCCCATCTCTACAAAAAATTTAAAAATTAGTCTGGTGCATAAGCATACGCCTGCAGTATCAGCTATCGGGGAAGCTGAGACAGAAGGATCACCTGCGCCGGGAGTTCGAGGCTTCAGTAAGCCATGATTGCATCACTGCACTCCAGCCTGGGTGACAGAGTAAGACCATCTCAAAAAAAAAAAGAAGAAAGAAAAGAAAAGAAAAGAACATCTGCTTTGTAAAATCATATTTATGAAGAGTTTTTTGTTTTTTGGCGTTTTTTTTTTTTTTGAGACAAAGTCTTGCTCTGTTGCCCAGGCAGGAGTACAATCTCAGTTCACTGCAACCTCTGTCTCCCAGGTTCAAGTGATTCTCCTGCCTCAGTCTCCTGAGTAGCTGGGATTACAGGAATGTGCCACCAAGCTGGCTAATTTTTGTATTTTTTAAGTAGAGACATGTTGGCTACAGTGGTCTTGAAGTCCTGACTTCAAGTGATCCACCCGCCTCAGCCTCCCAAAGTGCTGGTATCACAGGCATGAGCCACCGTACTTGGCTTATGAAGAGTCTAATGATCTCAAAAACTGTTTATGAGAATATTTATGAATAAAAGCAGACTCTCAGTAGACATGTTTAGGAGACTGCCGCCCAGACTATGCTTTGGAAGTGTCCCTCCTATTGCAGGGGTGAGCCTAAGTGACTGCTACTGCTACCGAAACCTTGTCTCCTAACCACAAGTGAACAAAATGGGACACCTGTCCCATGCTGAGCCAATCAGATACTCCAGTATTAAGCTTCAGCCTCATTCCAGAAAAAGAGTTTGGCTAAAATCAGTACCATGGAAACCCAAAGTCAAGCAGAGTAATGGGGGAGCAGAAACTGAGGCCACTGCAGCACAAACCAGCTTCAGCATGGAGAATGGAAAAGACATGCAAAGAGCAAAGACAAAAAAAAAAACACAGCTCCAGAGACAAAGGCAAAAGCCTGGGGCTTTCCAAATCCCACAAGTTCATCCCTGCTTCCCACACACTTGGATTCCAAAAGACTGCCTGGAATCCTTATAATCACTGTACCTTTACTTAACTTTATTTGAGGTTTCTGTTCCTAACAATCAAATTAATCCTTGACAGATACAAAATTATACAAGGAAAAAAGCATTAACAAAAATGCCAAATATTAATAGCAGTTGCCTCTTAGTAGAATTAAGAGTGATATTTTCTAGTGTTTATAATTTCTTGTCTTTTTTTTTTTTTTGAGACAAAGTCTCACTCTACTGCCAGGCAGGAGTGCAGCGGTGCGATCTCATTGCAACCTCCGCCTCCCAGGTTCAAGCGATTCTCCTGCCTCAGCCTCCTAAGTAGCTGGGACTACAGGCATATGCCACTATGCCTAGCTGATTTTTGTATTTTTAGTAGACGGTGTTTCACCATGTTGGCCAGGGTGGTCTCGATCTCTTGACCTCGCGATCTGCCTGCCTTGGCCTCCCAAAGTGCTGGGATTACAGGCGTGAGCCGCCACGCCTGGCCTAATGTTTATAATTTCTTTACTTGCCAAGTTTTCAGCAATGAGTATGTTATTATTCACTCAGGAAAAAAAAAACTTGAATAAATAAGGTAATTCTGTATTCAGATAATTAAGGCTTTACTAAATATTGGTAATTTCAAAGCTAAAAGTGAGGTACAGTATATCAAACCCAGGAGGTTTCAAACCTTGTTCCAGAGGACACTTTGATTCTGTGGTAATGCCTCCACAGCCACTTCAGGTGAAAAGCAGCTCAGCACACCCACTACAGTCAACACCTTGTTCAGTTACTTTCTAGCTCAAAGACCTCCTTAACCTCCTTCACTTAGGACAGGGCCTTAAAAGACATTTTATGCAAGGTGAAACACTCCCCGTTCCATTCAGAGCTTTAGCCAACTGTATCAGAATGGGAACCTGCCCCAAACCAGGCCAGATCATCTTCCTCTGGCTTTGGAAGAGAGTTAAAGATTCACTGTTTTCACTGAAGTGGCTAAAAACGTTAACTTCTCATCTTAAAGATCAGAGAAGGACTGGGCCTGGTGGCTCACCACCTATAATCTCAGTACTTTGGAAGGCAGAGGCAGCAGGATAATTTGAGGCCAGAAGTTTGAGACCAGCCTGGGCAAAATAGCAAGACCTCGTCTCCACAAAAAAATTTAAAAATAGCCGGGTGTAGCGGTGCATGTCTGTAGTCCTAGATACTCAGGAGGATCCCTCGAGTTTAGGAGTTTGAGGCTGTAGTGAGTTATGATCATGCCACTGCACTCCAGTCTGAGCCAGACCATGTCTCTAAGGAAAAAAAAAAAAAAAAAAAAAAAAAGCCAGGCACAGTGGCTCACACCTGTAATCCCAGCACTTTGGGAGGCTGAGGCAGGGCTGTCACCGAAGTCAGGAGTTCAAGACCAGCCTGGCCAACATGGTGAAATCCTGTCTCTACTAAAAAAAAAAAAAAAAAAAAAATACAAAAATTAACTGGGTGTGGTGGCATGCCTGTAGTCCCAGCTACTTTTGGGGCTGAGGCAGGAGAATCACTTGAACCTGAAGGGTGGAGGCTGCAGTGAGTCGGGGCCACGCCACTGCACTCCAGGCTGGGGACAAAGCTAGACTCTGCCTTAAAAAAATCAGGCCGGGCGCTGTGGCTCACGCCTTTGTAATCCCAGCACTTTGGGAGGCCGAGGCGGGCGGATCACAAGGTCAGGAGATCGAGACCATCCTGGCTAACATCGTGAAACCTCATCTCTACTAAAAAATACAAAAACTGGCCGGCGCAGGTGGCGCCTGTAGTCCCAGCTACTCTCGGGAGGCTGAGGCAGGAGAATGGCGGAACCCGAGTGGCGGAGCTGCAGTGAGCTGAGATCCCGCCACTGCACTCCAGCCTGGGCGACAGAGCTGCACTTCGGCCTCAAAAAAAAAAAAAAAAAAAAAAAAAAAAAAAATCAGAGAAGAGGAAGAAGGCAGTTTGCAGAGAGCATGAAATATAAGCAAGATCTGCACACACAAAAAAGAGCAAAACCAAGAGGATTCCCTGATTCTGAACTCTAGCCATTTTCTGAAGCCCCACTATGTTTATGTCTTAAATCGCTGGAAACAGGTATTTAAGTTCTGTGTCCTTACAGTAAGTTCCCCTTTACTGCTTGAGGTAGCTTAAATTAGTTTCTGTTGTAGACAAAGATACACACACAAGCCCCATTTCAACAAGATTAGTCATTAAGGTTCCAGATTAGATATCTATTTACACAGGGAACAAAG
This sequence comes from Papio anubis, assembly GCF_008728515.1. NCBI lineage: Eukaryota > Metazoa > Chordata > Mammalia > Primates > Cercopithecidae > Papio > Papio anubis. Next base: position 82,604,831 of record NC_044977.1, on the reverse strand, counting down.
TTCCCTACTAAAAAAAGGTATTGATTCTAGTACCTCAATTTCATTTTACAAGTGAGAAAACTGAGGACCCACTTCCCAAAAGTTAGGGGTTCTCTTCACTTAAAAAGGAAATTTCAGGCCGCGCCCAGTGGCTCAAGCCTGTAATCCCAGCACTTTGGGAGGCCGAGACGGGCGGATCACCTGAGGTCAGGAATTCAAGACCAGCCTGGCCAATATGGTGAAACTCTGTCTCTACAAAAATATAAAACTGGCCGGGCACGGTGGCTCAGGCCTGTAATCCCAGCACTTTGGGAGGCTGAGACGGGTGGATCACGAGGTCAGGAGACCAAGACCATCCTGGCTAACACGGTAAAACCCCGTCTCTACTAAAAAATACAAAAAACTAGCCGCGCGAGGTGGCGGGCGCCTGTAGTCCCAGCTACTCGGGAGGCTGAGGCAGGAGAATGGCGTGAACCCGGGAGGCGGAGCTTGCAGTGAGCCAAGATCCGGCCACTGCACTCCAGCCTGGGCGACAGAGCAAGACTTTGTCTCAAAAATAAATAAATAAATAAAATAAATAAAACTTAGCCAGGCATGATGGCAGGTTCCCGTAAACCCAGTTACTCAGGAGGCGGAGGCAAGAGAGTCATTTCAACACGGGACGCGGAGGTTGCAGTAAGCCAAGATTGTGCCATTGCCCTCCAGCCTGGGTGACAGGGTGAGACTCCACCTCAAAAAAAAAAAAAAAAAAAGAAGGAAATTTCTAGAAAATCAATGCTTCTCAAATGAAGCCTTAAATACATCTTACTGTGTCCCAGGAACTGCTCCAAATGCTTTACAAACATTAAATTACCTAATCCTCACAACAATGCCATGATATAGGTATTGTTATCCTGTTATAAAGAAGAATGTGAGACTCAAACAAGCTAAGTAACTTGCCCAAAGTCACCTGGATTCTAACCTAGGCAGCCCAGCTTTACAGTCTGGGTTTTGTTAGGGGTTTTTTGGGGGACAGTGTCTCGATCTGTCACCCAGGCTTGAGTGCAGTGGCACGAATATGGCTCACTGCAGCCTCGACCTTCCTTTATTAGAGAATCTTCCCCACCCTCATCCTACACCTTCTAAAACCAGTGATTCTTAATGTGGGGACAATGGAACAGAAGGTCCATGGATAAACCCAGACAGTCCATGGAACCACATACATGATTTCGTTTACTCAGCCTTTTCCTAGTGGAAAGTTCACAATGTTTGTATTTTTAAAAGATCCAGGAAGCAAAAGGTTAAGAACTCCTGACCTAAAAAACTCTATACAGTGGCATACATTATGGAAAATGAAATTCAAAATAAGTCCTTTAATAATTCACATTTTTGCAGCACTGTTTTCTGTCTATCTGGTCAAAAATATTCATAAAGAATGTCCCAAATAATAAGAATCCAAAAGGATCTCCTTTAGCTATTTAAAAACACAACTACAACAACCCATTCTTAAGCTTTCTGGTTAAATTGTATCTTGCTGTACATATAACTTCAGGTTAACATGGCAAGGTGAATAATAAATGGCTTATAAATCTTTTATTCAAAATCTTTGGGAACTGTTTTTCTTACTTTAATAGGATAAAAGAATTGCTCACATATTCACCCATTCTATCAAAAGTATTTACAGAATGCCACTAGGTGCCAGGGACTGCATTTGGCCTTATCAGCTACTATGATTAATTCTTGGTTCTCTAAATTGTTGCCTCAATCTACAAATATAGGTTAGAGCACACCCTATTTGTATGCTCCGCAACTAACATAATGCTTGGTTCTTAGTGGAAACTTAATGTTGAACTGTGTTATACTAAAACACCCAGAAGGCAGGCCGAATACGAAAGCAGTGGCTTCGCATTAAGAAAAACCACCCCTAGCCAGTTTTCTTAGTCAACCAGGCCACTACAGTCAGAATGAGATAGAAATCTGTCACCAATACCAAAAACAAAAACATCTAAACAAACGCCCTTCTGATAACGATTTTCTTGGACACATGAAAACAAGCAATTCCTTAGAAAAGTTGACTGATTCACAAGCAAATGATTTTCCCTATATTCATCTTGACATTAGTTTCACACCAACTGTTCCAGAGGCAACATTTAAAAAAATAACAGAAATGAAGCCCGGCACGATGGCTCACGCCTGTAATCCCAGCACTTTGGGAGGTCGAGGGGGGCAGACCAACTGAGTCAGGAGTTCGAGACCAGCCTGACCAAAATGGAGAAACCCCGTCTCTACCAAAAATACAAAATTAGCTGGGTGTGGTGGCGCATGCCTCTAATCCCAGCTACTCGGGAGGCTGAGGCGGGAGAATCGCCTAACCCGGGATTCAGAGGTTGTGGTGAGCCGAGATCGCGCCATTGCACTCCAGCCTGGGCAACAACAGCAAAACCCCGTCTCAAAAAACCAACCAACCAACCAACCAGAAATGAGGCACAAAAGGAGGAACGGGAGAAAACGTATGCTGAGATAAGTATTTCGGCTCAGGCTGAGGGAAAAGCTCTATGAATTACTACAAATGACCAAAACAACCAAAAATTGGTTGTGCAAGTTCCGCTATTAGAGTTCATCATTAGTTATGGAGCATTGTTCTTGAAAAAGTACCAAACATCCTGCCTGCAGGCTTCCTCGGGTGGGTGCTACTAACCCTTTTAGTTAGTTCTGTGGCTCTCGGTTTAAAAGAAAGAAAGAAAGAATAGGATGAACATCAACAAGTATTTAGGAAGTGCCTAAGAGAGAACTTTTCACCCCTAGCCGCAGCCCAAGATCCTCCCACGGGAAGTGCCGTAGGACTGCAGCCCGAAAGACCGCCGGAGGGGAGACTGGCCACGCCCGGATGCGCGGCGGATGGGGTCCAGGCCGGCCAGCCCGCGGGCGCTTGGCTTTGCTGCAGCCGCCCAGGCGCAGGGGCGGAGCGCGGAGACAGGGCGGGGCCGGGCCTCACCTCCACGGCCTGGCCCAGCTCCAGGTCGAAGCCCACCACACACACGCAGTGCAGCCAGGCGGAGAAGCCGTCCCAGCGCAGCAGGCCCCGGCCACGGCCATCGTCCTCTTCATCGTCCTCTGGCGCGCCTCCCGCCGCCAGAAGGGCCGGCGCCTCGCGCCCTACGGCCCCTGCCACTGCCTCGTCCAACGGCCTTCGAGAGCCGGGCCCCAAGCCCGCAGGGCCCCTCAAAGCCATCCGCCGCCCCCTGGCCGTTCGCGCCGCCTCCACCGCGGACCGCGCCGCAGAGCGCGCTTGCCTCCGCGCAGGCGCAGGCGCAGACGCCGCTGCCGCAGCCGCTGGGGACACACTCAGTCCAGGCGGGGCTGCGACTCACGTGACCCTGGGAGCGCGGCTCTGCGCAGATCCTCCCGGGCCGGACCGGACGTGGGGACGTCACGCCGCCGCTTGTCTCGGATTGTGAAGCCGGCCCTGACCTTGTCTGAAACGCCTTTGGGACTGAAGCAGTTGTTTATGAATCTTTGTCAACCTCGTTCGCAGTCAACGACCAGGGAATAAATTATTCGTGGAATGGCACTGTTCATAATTATTATAAGGTATTAAATTATGAAAGCGTAGGCTGGGCGCGGTGGCTCACGCGCCCACTTTGGGAGGCCGATGCAGGCGGATCATCAGATCAGGAGTTCAAGACCAGCCTGACCAACATGGTGAAACCCCGTCTCTACTAAAAATGCAAAAAAATTAGCCAGGCTTGGTAGCGCGTTCCTGAAATCCCAGCTACTCAGGAGGCTGAGGCAGGAGAATCGCTTGAACCCGGGAGGCAGAGGTTGCGGTGAGCCAAGATTGCGCCATTGTATTCCAGCCAGGGCGACAGAGCGAGATTCCATCTCAAAAATAAAAAGTATGAAAGCGTAATGGTAACGGTGGCTAACATTGAATGCTTACTTTGTGCCAGTTGATATGCCAAGTACAAATGGGAATATTTACAAATATTACCTTATTGAATCTTCACATAATCGCAAATAAGTAGACAGTATTTATTTATTTTTACAGATAAGGAAATGGAGATTCTGGAGGTTACATGACTAGCCCAACAAGTATGACAACCCCGATACCTTCTTGCGATTCACTCATTCAGTTTGCTGACTCAGAGATCTGTGCATTCACTGACCTGTTTCTTCTGCAGCAACGCCTCCCTACCCCGCCACCTCCACCTTTCTTGGTTTGGCTGTGACTCACTCAACACACATCCCCAGACCTTTCTGGAACTCCAGGTTGGGCAGATTGGCCTCCACAGCAACCTGTGGATCTCTGAGCACTGGGGCAAGGGCCTGGTCTCAAGCAGCTTCATATTCAGAGATCAGTTTTTACTGATTATTGGAAGAGCCAGGATACTAACTAGTATTTATTCAGCACCTACTATGTTAAGTATAAATAGCATAGTAAAAGTAGGAAGCACACAGTAATACCTCAACAGAAAAATGAGTAAACCAGTGAGGTGTCACACCTATAGTCCCAGCTTCTTGGGAAGCTGAGGCCAGCTAAGGCCAAGGGGGATATCTTGAGCAGGAGTTCCAGGCTGCAGTGCGCTATGATCATGCCTGCAAACAGCCATTGCACTCCAGCCTGGGCAACATAGCGTGACTGCGTCTCTAAAAAACAACGCAAAACAAAAAACACTGCAGAACTTAAGCATTTTGCTGCACTGCCCAGTCAAATCCATTCCACTTGACAAATACTGCCCTCTTAACATTCTTAGAATTTATTTTTTGGAGCAAGTGTTAGTGTCCCTGTTTTCAAGGAGGTGGTCCAGGTATGCACACACATCAGTAGTGATGTTTGCTGGAGACTTCCTTTAGACAAAAATGAACTTAGGGACAGCACTTAAGTTAGAGGTCACATCTTTGACCAAGGTAGCCTGCCATCCTACTCCAGAGAACGCTGTGGTTAAAAGAGGAAAAACTGTATTCTGCGATCAAGTAAGGCTCTAAACCCAGTATTAGGAAAGAACAGTAGCCTTTTGTATTAGAAAGAACACTGGCCTGGAAGTCAAAAGTTCTGGATTCTAGTGCCAGCTCCACCCACGATCATGGTAGGGCAGGCTGCTCCAAAACCCAGTTTCTGCTCAATGGGAATGATGATTACTAACTCACCTCACTGACTGTTGGAAAAAGTTAAGCTATCCTAATGTACCCATTTTACCAGATGCTACTTAATTATTAATGATCGCAAAACACCAGTTGTGGCCAAGCACAGTGGGTCACACCTATAATCCCAGCACGTTGGGAGGCTGAGGCAGTAGAATAGCTTGAGTCCAGGAGTTTGAGACCAGCCTGGGCAACATAGGGAGGCCCTGTCTCTTAAAAAAATTAAAAATTAGCCGGGCATGGTGGCACACACCTCTAGTTCCAGCTACTTGAGAGGCTGAGGTGGGAGGATCACTGGAACCCAGAAGGTGAAGGCTGCAATGAGCCATTACTGTGCCACTCTACTCCATCCTGGGCAACACACCAAGACCCTGTGTCAAAAACCAAAACCAAAAAAGAACACTAGTTGTTCCACAGGGCTGGTTCTTTCGTGCATAGACACAAACTACGATTCTGTGAAATGTCGCTTTATAATATTGGGTTAAGGATAATCTTGTCAAAATACACTACCCTGAAAACAACATATTAGGAGGGCCAGAAGTTTCCAGAGAACGAAAGCACACCAAAGCTCTAGAGAATTTTAAAAGTAAAAAACTTGTTTGGAGAGAAAAAAAAAAAAAAAACACTACTTAAATCTTTATGCACAAAAACAGAATAACCACCAGGGAAAACAAAGCACCTTTGGCTTTATTTCCCTCTACCTTCATAACTTTGACATTCTGCCTTACAGTCTATTTTCACACAGTTTCTGTTGTTACTAGGAGCTGAGGAACAAGATACTGACACCTTCTTATGGTTCATCAAAAGAACCTTTGACTCTGAAAGGATCTTGGATAGGATCATCTCTCCAAACTTCCTATTCATGGATCTTCTGACATTCAGTTAGCCAGCCTCTTTTCTAACACTCTCTATTAAAGTTAAGTCACTAGCCTGTAATCCCAGCATTTTGGGAGGCCAAGGCTGGTGGATCACCTGAGGTCAGGAGTTCCAGACCAGCCTGGCCAACATGGTGAAATCCTGTCTTTAGTAAAAATACAAAAATTAGCCTGTTGTGGTGGTGCACACCTGTAATCCCAGCTACTTGGGAGGCTGAGGTGGGAGGAACCCTTGATTTGGGGAGGCAGAGGTGACCGTGAGCTGAGATCACACCACTGCACTCCAGCCTGTGTGACAGAGGGAGACTCCGTCTCAATAAATAAATAAGTAGCCGGGCGCAGTGGCTCATGCCTGTAATCCCAGCATTTTGGGAGGCCAAGGCAGGTGGATCATGAGGTCAGGAGATTGAGACCATGGTGAAACCCTGTCTCTACTAAAAATACAAAAAAAATTAGCCAGGCGCGGTGGCGGGCACCTGTAGTCCCAGCTACTTGGGAGGCTGAGGCAAGAGAACGGCTTGAACCCGGGAGGGGGAGCTTGCAGTGAGCCGAGATGGCACCACTGCACTCCAGCCTGGGTGGCAGAGTGAGATTCCGTCTCAAGATAAGATAAGATAAAATAAAATAAAATGAAATAAAAAAATATACCTGGCGCAGTTGCTCACGCCTGTAATCCCAGCACTTCGGGAGGCCGAGGTGGGCAGATCATTTAAGGTCAGGAGCTTGAGACCAGCCTGGCCATCGTGGTGAGACCCTGTCTCTACTAAAAATACAAAAAATTAGCCAGGCTTGTTGGCGTGCTCCTGTAATCCTAGCTACTTGGGAGGCTAAAGTGGGAGAATCGCTTGAACCCGGGAGGTGGAGGTTGCAGTGAGCCAAGATAGCGCTACTGCACTTCAGCCTGGGTGACAAGAGCAAGACTCCATCTCAAAAATAATAAATAAAAAGTTAACTACTTTCAGAGCTGCTATTTTTTGGGTGTTCGTAAGGGCTAGAAAGTTCTTCCCTTTACGGAGACAAAATCAGCCACTTTGTAATACATACCCATTGGTCTAAGTTGTGCTTGCTGAGATTACATAGAAGAGTCCCACTCTTCTACATGATAACCCTGTGAACATTTGAAAATAGTTATCCCACACCCACATGCCTTCCAGTTTTCAGGGTAACTACCCCAATCCTCCAACTGTTCCTCAAAAGATGTAGTTTCTAGGCCATTCATCATCCTGTTGCCCAATTTGGGCATACTCCAACTTGTCAACATCACTCTTATAGCGTGGGAGGAAACACCATTCTCCAGGTGTGATCTTACCATTGCAGAATGTACTCTAGGACTATTACTTTTCTTGTCCCAGCCACCAGGCTTCTTTTAACGCCAGTTCATATCGCATTTACTTGTTTTGGCAGCCAGGTCACATCACTGGCTCAGGTTGCATTTACTGTCAACTAAAGCCCTGGATCTCTTTTCATGTGAGGAGCACTTAAGTCAGGGTAGACCGCATTAGCCAAGAGCATGACTAGATTCATGGCTCTGCTGCTCTTCTAATGTTACCAAGAACACTGAACACAGGATTAAAAACATTCCAGACTTCTCTACTCACCCTTAACCAAACTTCAGGCATTTCAGTAGTTTTAACAGAAGAAAGAAAAAATAAAAGGTTGAGCATTAGACAATGGTGTGAATTGTGAAATGCAGTGTCAGGTCTCTGGGTTTAGTTTTACCAAAAGGACCCACAGGGGGTCCAGATGTCCTAGATATTTACCCAGATGGGCAGCCAGGGGACTTCCCTCTTGCACTTAAGGTAAATGCTGCCAGGGCTGCTGGGACATAACTATACTTGCGGTGGTGAAAAAACTACATGGAGATATACACAGAGGCCCCATACCAGTGTGTTATCAATAGAGAACTGAGTTTACTGCTGTACTTCTCTGGAAGACAAAAATGCTCAAATACAGATTTTGAAGGGAGGATCCAGCCAAAGAAGACTATAAAATGCACGATCAGGGCCAGATGCCGTGGCTCATGCCTGTAATCCCAGTACTTTGGGAGGCCAAGGCAGGCGGATCACTTGAGGTCAGGAGTTCGAGACCAGCCTGGCCAACATGGTGAAACCCTATCTCTACTAAAAATATAAAAATTAGCTGGGCATAGTGGCATCCTCCTATAATCCCAGCTGCTCAGGAGGCTGAGGCAGGAGAATCACTTGAACCTGGAAGGCAGAGGTTGCAGTAAGCCAAGATTTCACCACTACACTCCAGCCGGGGCAACAGAGCAAGACTCCATCTAAATAAAATAAAATAAAAAATAAAATGCACCAACAGGTTTTCCCAAACAGTGTTTGTGACAGCTTTAAAAAATGGTGGTCGGGTGTGGTGGTGGCTCAGACCTCTAATCCCAGCACTTTGGGAGGCCAAGGCAAGAGGATTCATGACAACACACACCTGTAGTCCTAGCTACGTAGGAGGCTGAGGCTGGAGGATCACATGAGCCCAGGAGGTCAAGGCAGCAGTGAGCTGTGATTGTACCACTGCACAGCCTGGGCAACAGAGTGAGATTCTGTCCCCCCAGCCCTTCAAAATAATAATAATAATAATAAATAAAAACAGGAAAGAAAAGAAAAAATAATGAAGAGCCTTTTTTGTTTATTTTTGTTTTTACATTCTTAATATTTATACAGTGCCTGACATGTGGCAGGCACTCAGTAAATATTTAATTAATTAATTAATGCACTTTATTTTATATTTTTTGAGTCGGAGTCTCCCTCCGTCGCCCAGGCTGGAGTGCAGTAGCGCGATCTCGGCTCACTGCAAGCTCTGCCTCCCAGGTTCACGTTATTCTCCTGCCTCAGCCTCCTGAGTAGCTGGGACTACAGGCACCCACCACCATGCCTGGCTAATTTTTTGTATTTTTAGTAGAGATGGGGTTTCACCAGGTTATCCAGGATGGTCTCAATCTCCTGACCTCGTGATCTGCCCGCTTCAGCCTCCCAAAGTGCTGGGATTACAGGCGTGAGCCACCGTGCCCAGCCATGAATGCATTTTAAAAAAGCATCTTGACTTTGCCTCCATCTCTACAGAAAAATTTAAAACATTAGTTGGGCACGGTAGCCAACACCCATAGCCCCAGCTATTTGGGAAGCTGAAGCAGGAGGATCTCTTGAGCCCTGGAGTTCAAGGCTGCAGTGAGCTATGATCACACTACTGTACTACAGCCTGGGCAACAGAGCAGATCCTGTCTCTATTTTAAAAATACATAAAATAAAAATAAAGGTTACTTTTCCAACTGTCTGATGCAGTTAGCACTAGGAAGTTGGTTTAATAGGCTCAATGTAAGCCAAAATGCAAAACAGAGAATATAATCAAATTCATACTCTTCAATCACAGAGATGTGAGGCCTTCACTCGTAAGTTATTTTGTCTAGGTTTACACATAATTCTGGCTGGTTCAAGTGCAATGGTGTTTACAACTGATTGAAACTAATTGAACACAACCAAGTAGAGATTTCTTCTTCTTCTTTTTTTTTTTTTTTTTTTTGAGACCAAGTCTTGCTCCGTCACCCAGGCTGGAATGCAGTGGTGCAACCAATTAGAGATTTCCTTGTTCCTTTTCTACTCCCACTGCTTTGACTAGCCTTAAAAATAATAATAAATTTACAGACAATTTTAATAGATTTACTTGTCTGGTTTCCCAGACTAAGAAGCAAATACGAAGCGCAAAGAGGTTGCTTGAGGCAGAGCATGACAAGAGCAGAAAACAAAACACCATAGGTTAATAGAATAGGAGGGAAAAAAAAGGAAAAAAAAAATGAGTCAGAAAACAAAACTTTAGATGATACACAGTAAATTAATAGTCTTTCCTTATGAGGCATAGAAGTGCCAGGAAACAGGCCAGGTGCGGTGGCTCACACCTGTAATCCCAGCACTTTAGGAGGCTGAGGCAGACAGATCACCTGAGGTTGGGAGTTCAAGACCAGCCTAACCAACATGGAGGAACCCCGTCTCTACTAAAAATACAAAATTAGCCGGCCGTGCTGGCACATGCCTGTAATCCCAGATACTCAGGGGGCTGAGGCAGGAAAATCGCTTGAACCTGGGGGGCGGAGGTTGCAGGGAGCTGAGATCACTCCAGCCTGGGCAACAAGAACGAAACTCCGTCTCAAAAAAAAAAAAAAGAAGTGCCAGGAAATACAAGTACTGGTGAATCAAATGGGCAATTTTGCTTTTTGTTTTACACACTACTATATTTTGCAAATTATTTAGGAAGGACATATATTGCTTTTGTAAGTAAAATATTAAGATAATTTATATAGAGTTAGTTATAGTAGTAAAAAATTAGAAGCCACCTAAATGTCCAACAATAGAGAACTGAACTGAAAAAATCATATATCACAGGCTGGGCACAGTGGCTCATGCCTGTAATCTCAGCCTTTTGGGAGGCTAAGGTGGGCACATTGCTTGAGCCCAGGAGTTCAAGACCAACCTGTTAACATTTCTCTACAAAAATTCAAAAAATTTAGCCTGGTATAGTGGTGTGCGCCTGTAGTTCCAGCTACTCAGGAGGCTGAGACTGGAAGATCGCTTGAGCTTAGGAGGTCAAGGCTGCAGTGACCCGTGATCATGCCACCGCACATCATCCTGGGCAACAGAATGAGACCAGTTTTCAAAAATAATAGGGCCAGACGTGGTGGCTCACACCTGTAATCCCAGCACTTTGGGAGGCCGAGGCGAGTGGATCACCTGAGATCAGGAGTTCAGACCAGCCTGACCAACATAGAGAAACCCCGTCTCTACTAAAAATACAAAAGAATTAGCCGGGCATGGTGGCGCATGCCTGTAACCCCAGCTACTCGGGAGGCTGAGGCAGGAGAATCACTTGAACCTGGGAGGCAGAGGTTGTAGTAAGCCAAGATCGCGCCGTTGCACTCCAGCCTTGGCAACAAGAACAAAACTCGGTCTCAAAAAATAAATAAATAAAATAATAATAATAATAACAATAATATAGGCCGGGCACAGTGGCTCACGCCTGTAATCCCAGCACTTTGGGAGGCCGAGGCGTGTGGATCATCTGAGGTCAGGAGTTCGAGATCAGCCTGACCAACATGGAGAAACCCCATCTCTACTAAAAGTACAAAATTAGCTGGGCGTGGTGGCTCATGCCTGTAATCCCAGCTACTTGGGAGGCTGAGGCAGGAGAATCGCTTGAACCTGGGAGGTGGAGGTTGCAGTAAGCCGAGATCATGCCATTGCACTCAAGCCTGGGCAACAAGAAGGAAACTCTGTCTCAATAATAATAAGAATACATTAATTCCTTTGAACTGGAGCTGCAAGGTAAAAGAAAAAGTAAAAGTATAAAAATATTTTTAAAATTCGTAAGTTTCAAATTATGTACCATTCTGAGTTGCATAATGAAATCCCAGAGTGGTCCATCTTGCCCTATAATGTAGAATCAGCAGGAACCCTGAGCTTGTTTTCCTGCAACTAGACAGTCCCATCTGGGGGTGATGGAAGACAGTGACGGATATCAGGCATTAGATTCTCCTAAGGAGCAGGCAGCCTAGATCCCTTGCATGAGCAGTTCACGATAGGGTTTGCATTCCTATGAGAATCTAATGCCGCTGCTAATCTGACAGGAGGAGGAGCTCATGCGGTAATGCCAGTGATGGGGAGCGGCTGTAAATACAGATGAAGTTCACCCACTGGCCCGCCACTCACCTCCTGCTGTGTGGCCTAGTTCCTAAGAGGCCATGGAATCAGATACCAGTCCCTTGCCCAGGGGATTGGGGACCCCTGGTATATGCAACTCTACTGTTAGTCACTTAGTAGTTGTCTGCGTTACCAGATTGACTATTAACAGTATTGCAGTGCTTGTGTTCAAGTGACCCTTATTTTACTTGAAAATAAATGGCCTCAAAGTGCAACAGCAGTGATGCTGGCAATTAGGATATACCAAAGAGAAGCCATAAAGTGCTTCTTTTAAGTGAAAAGGTAAAAGTTCTTTTTTTTTTTTTTGAGACAGGGTCTTGCAAGGCTGGAGTACAGTGGTGCTGTCATGGCTCACTGCAGCCTCCCAAGTTCAAGCGATCCTCCCAGCTCAGCCTACCAAGTATCTGGGACTGCAAGCATAGGCCACCACACCCAGTTAATCCTTGTATTTTTTTTGTAGAGACGAGGTCTCCCCATGTTGCCCCAACTGGTCTCGAACTCCTGGCCTCAAGTAATCTTCCTGCCTTGGCCTCCCAAAGTGGTGAGATTATAGGCGTGAGCCACGGTGCCTGGCCAAAAGTTCTTGACTTAATAAGCAAAGAAAAAACTCATATGCTGAGGTTGCTAAGATCTACAATAAGAGCAAATCTATCTGTGAAACTGTGAACAGTATTGTTATACTTGTTATATTCGTTATCAGTTATTAACCTATTACTGTGCCTAATTTATAAGCTAAACTTTATCATTATTATGTATTATATATAGGGAAAAACTTAGTGTATATATGGTTTGGTACTATCTGCAGCTTTAAGCATCTACTGAGGGGGTCTTGGAAATATTCCCTATGGAAAAGGGGAAACTACTGTATCTATTTTATGCCTACGTGACCATTGTATTTTGGAAGCACGTAATTATCTGATTCAGAAGTTCGTAGCTGGAGAGGAATTTTGTCTTAGTTTGACTCTGCCTCGAGTGTCACTCATATCTGATTTAGATGGTATTTAGGTAAGGGTTTCAACTTTAGGTAGAGTTGATGGTGGAACAAGATAAGACTTTTCGAGTTATTGGGATGAAATGGATGTTTTTTTGGAGACGGAGTCTCGCTCTGTAGCCCAGGTCTCGCTCTGTAGCCCAGGCTGGAGTGCAGTGGTGTGATCTCTGCTCAAGGCAACCTCTGCCTCCTGGGTTCAAGCGATTCTCCTGCCTCAGCCTCCTAAGTAGCTAGGATTACAGGTGCGCACCACCTAGCCTGGCTAGTTTTTTGTATTTTTAGTAGAGGCAGGGTTTCCTTTTTTTTTTTTTTTTTTTGAGACGGAATCTCCCTCTGTCGCCCAGGCTGGAGTGCAGTGGCTGGATCTCAGCTCACTGCAAGCTCCGCCTCCCGGGTCTACACCATTCTCCTGCCTCAGCCTCCTGAGTAGTTGGGACTACAGGCGCCCGCCACCTCGCCCGGCTAGTTTTTTGTATTTTTTTAGTAGAGACGGGGTTTCACCGTGTTAGCCAGGCTGGTCTCGATCTTCTGACCTCGTGATCCGCCCGTCTCGGCCTCCCAAAGTGCTGGGATTACAGGCTTGAGCCACCGCGCCCGGCCTGAGGCGGGGTTTCACTGCATTAGCCAGGATAGTCTCGATCTCCTGACCTTCGTGATCCACCCGCTTCAGCCTCCCAAAGTGCTGGGATTACAGGTGTGAGCCACCGTGCCCAGCCTGGCATACCTGGTTATATTCTTTAAGAAGCAAGCAGAAAAAAAATAAATAAAGCAAGTACTTGTTGCCCTTTTGGAGTTTTCTGTTTTTTGTTTTTGTTTTTGTTTTTGTTTTTTTTGAGACAAGGTCTAACTTGTTGCTCAGACTGGAGTACAGTGGTGCTATCTCAGCTCACTGCTATCTCTGCCCTGCGGGTTCAATTGATCTACCTCAGCCTCCCGATTAGCTGGGACTCTGGATATGCAACATGACACCCAGCTAATTTTTGTATTTTTGTAGAGATGGGGTTTTACCGTGTTGCCCATGTTGGTCTTGAACCCCTGGGCTCAACAGGTCTGCCCGCCTTGGGCTGCCAAAGTGCTGGAAATAGAAGCGTGAGCCACCTCACCCATCCTTGTTGCCCTTTTACTCCTTTGCTTCCTCCTACTGCATCCTGGACATGAAGGCCAAAATTTCAGCAGCCATTTTGGGACTGTAAAAAAAATATCAAGAGAGTCACATCCATAAGGTGCCAAACCAATGCCAGCAACAGTCTGCCTCTGAACCTCTCCTTACATGAGAAAAACTAACCTATCTGTTTAAGGCACTGTTAGATCTGTCACTGGCAGCCAAATGCAATTTGTAACTGACATGAGTCAGCTTTTTCATTAGAACTTTCACCATGTGCAAAACTACATCAGAAAGTTCGAATAGTACATAGAAGTTAGAAACAAATTTGTGTTTAGAGTTGACTTCTTAATTACTTTTATATAAAAACAGACTTGAAAATAGGTTTGTTCTTTTGAAGAAAGACTAGCAGTACTCAGCATTCACTTTGTTCAAATTCGCTGAGTATTCCAAATAACTTTGATGTGGGAAGAGAAGAGGAACCTTACTTGACTTTTGGTGATTGACACTTAATATGTAATGTTGGATTTTTTATTTAGCAGGGAGAGTTGGTGAAGTTAATGGTATACTATTTTTGGAAGATAAGTATGGAAAGGGCTTGAAAATCTTATGCTTGGGCACTTTGGACTTCTTTTTAAGCTTGCTCTTTGGAGTAAATCAGAGGGAAACAGAAAAGTCTGCTATTCCTGAATTAAAGGCTTTTGAATTATCTGGGAAATTGTTAAAATGCAAATTCTCATGTCATCCCAGAACCACAACTTAAGAAACAGTAAAAAAAAAAAAAAAAAAATAGACTGCTCAGTTGACTAGGTGCCCGTTGATTTCTTTTTCTTTTTTTGAGAGACAGAGTCTTGCTCTGTCACCCAGACTGTAGCACAGTGGTGTGATCACAGCTTACTGCAGCCTCAACATCCTGGCTCAAGCAACCCTCCCATTTCAGCCTCCCAAGTAGCTAGGACTACAGGTACATGCCACCACACCCAGCTATTTAAAAAATAAAAAATTTTTTAGAGATGGGGGGGTCTCACTATGTTGCTCAGGCTGGTCTTGAACTCCTGACCTCAACTGATTATTCTGCCTTGGCTTCCCAAAGTGGTGAGATTACAGGCGTGAGCCATAGTGCTTAGCCCCTATTGAAATTTATAAGAAATTACAGAAGACACTGAATAAGGGCAGTCTGTTAAGACAGTATGATTCTTTGACCTGGGAGGCAGAGACCCTTTCAGAGTGCCCATGAGGTCAAAATTCGTTATAATGGCCAGGCACAGTAGCTCATACCTCATGCTGTAATCCTAGCACTTCGGGAGGCTGAGGCAGGAGAATTGCTTGAGGACAGGAGTTTGAGACCAGCCTGGGCAACATAGTGAGACCACATCTTTAAAGGAAAAAGAAGAAAAAAATTGTCATAATAACGTTAAGATACTATTTGGTACAAAAAGTAGCCAGATGTGGTGGCGTGCACCTGTAATCCCAGCTACTTGGGAGGCTGAGGCAGGAGAATCTCTGTTGCCTGGGCAACAGAGCAAGATTCCAACTCAAAAAAAAGATATTATTTGGACTTTTTTACAATTCTCAAGTAAATAGTGGAGTTTCCAAGTAATTACATGACAGGTACACAATGGAATTAATGGAATGCAGAAGCACATAAGAACCTAGATCTCTTTTATTAAAGAGATCATGACACTTTTAATTTCTAATATAAGTATTGATAATCCATATAACAAAACTTTTTTCATGTCCAATTTTTCTGACAACCAAAAAATTGCCTAATTAGCAAATTAAACTAGTGTACTTATGAATTAAAGTAAAGATTACTATATTTTTTTGTAAATACTTTTGTTTTGGCCAGGAGCAGTGGTGTAATCTCAGCACTTTGGGAGGCTGAGGTGGGCTGATCGCTTGAGGCTGGGTGTTCAAGACCAGCCTGGGCAATGTGGTGAAACCCTATCTCCACTAAAAATACAAAAAATTAACCGAGCATGGTGGCACGCACCTGTAGTCTCACCTGCTCAAGAGGCTGAGGTGGGAGGATTGCTTGAGCTTGGGAGGTCGAGGCTGCAGTGAGCCGAGATTGTCCCACTGCACTCCAGCCTAGACAATGGGAATGAGACCCTGTCTCAAACAACAACACAAAGTTCTGTTTTGCAAAACTAGGATTTTGTTGTCGTTGTTTAGTTATGGAGTCTCACTGCCTTTACTTGCCCATCATCCATTGTACCCTCTTCTGCTTAAGAGTCCCCAGTTTTCAGCCAGGCACGGTGGCTCACACCTGTAATCCCAGCACTTTGGGAGGCCAAGATGGGAGGATCCTCTGAGGTCAGGAGTTCGAGACCAGCCTGGCCAACATATCGAAACCCCATCTCTATTAAAAATACAAAAATTAGGTGGAAGTGGTGGAGTGCGCCTATAATCCCAGCTACTCAGGAGGCTGAGGCAGGAGAATCACTTGAACCCGGGAGGCGAGGTTGCAGTGAGCCAAGATCGTGCCACTGCACGCCAGCCTGGAAGACAGAGGGAAACTCCATCTCAAAAAAAAAAAAAAAAAAGTCCCAAATTTTCTAATGGGGAGCCACCTCCCCAGTGATCTCAGTCTATGAGGTTCAAGAGGAGGTAAGCACTACTCCTGGATTCCAGCATGTGCATGTAACCCAGGCCTAGACCATCAGTGTATTCGATATACCTAGAACAGTGATGGGTGCAGGCATATCCCCGTGCATGACCCAATCAAACAACGCAACTCCACTCTGGGAGTCATTAGAACTGTTCTGAAAGAGGCACTGTCCTGACACTGGGATTGCTGAAAGGATAGAATATAAACTTGGAGTCTTATCACTGTAAAGGAAGAGCATACCCAACAAAGAAAACGCCAAGAAATAGAAAGAGGAAGACAAAGTCCTAATGACATCATTCAGCCCTGGAATCAGACAAGGCTGAACTTTTCACATACATGAGTCAATAAATTTTCCTTTTAGATTGAAGCCAGTTTGAGCTAGATCTTCTGACAGGTGCAACTGTAGGAGTCCTGACTAATATAATTACACATGGTTAATAGTCCTGATTCATTACATTAGTCTTTTACCATGCCAAGTGCTTATATAAAATCTCCTCGGTCGGGGGCGGTGGCTCACGCCTGTAATCCCAGCAATTTGAGAGGCCGAGGTGGGCAAATTGTCTGAGGTCAGGAGTTCGAGACCAGCCTGGCCAATATGGTGAAACCGCATCTCTATTAAAAATACAAAAAACTTTGAGGCCGGGCACAGTGGCTCACGCCTGCAATCCCAGCACTTTGGCAGGCTGAGGCGGGTGGATCACGAGGTCAGGAGATCGAGACCATCCTGGCTAACGCAGTGAAACCCATCTCTACTAAAAACACAAAAAATTAGCCGGGCATGGTGGCAGTCACCTGTAGTCCCAGCTACTTGAGAGGCTGAGGCAGGAGAATGGCGTGAACCCAGGAGGCGGTGGTTGCAGTGAGCTGAGATCATGCCACTGCACTCCAGCCTCGGCGACAGAGTGAGACTGTGTCTCAAAAAAATAAATAAATAATAAATAAATAAATAAAATAAAATAAAATTAGCCCAGCTTGGTGGTGCACACCTGTAATCCCAGCTCTTCGGGAAAATGAGATGGGAGAATCGCTTGAGCCCAGGAGGCGGAGGTTGTAGTGAGCCGAGATTGTGCTACTGCACTCCAGCCTGGGCAACAGAATAAGACTCTGTCTCAAAAAAAAAAAAAAAAAGAAATCTTCCCTTAGAATTTATTTGCCCCCAAAAAAGCCATATGATACAATACTTAACTAATGAATTGTTTCTGGATTTTTATATCCTAAAATAATCTACAAAAGCAACCTAAGGGTCCATCAGCAGATGAATTGATAAAGAAAATATGGTACAGATACAATGGAGTACGATTCAGTCATAAAAAGGAATGAGATCTTGTCATTTGCAACAGTATGGATAGAACTGGAGGTCATTATGTTAAGTGAAATAAGCCAGACACCGATAGACAAACTTCACATGCTCTCACTTATTTGTGGGAGCTAAAAATTAAAACAATTGAACTCATGGAGACAGAGGGTAGAAGGATGGTTACCAGAGGCTGGGGAAGGTAGTGGAGGCATAGGGGGAAGAGGGGATGGTTAATGAGTACGGAAAGTAGATAGGGATGGATACCCCCATTTACCATGATGTGATTATTATGCATTGCATGCCTATATCAAAATATCTCATGTACCCTATAAGTATATATACCTACTGTGTACCTACAAAAATTTTAAAATAAAATAATTCACAGGTTTTTTTTTTTTTTTTTTGAGACAGTGTCTCACTCTGTTGCCCAGGCTAGAGGGCAGTGGCGCCATCTCGCCGTCTCGGCTCACTGCAACCTCTGCCTCCTGGATTCAAGCAATCATCCTGCCTCACCTGAGTAGCTGGGACTACACAGGCAGGTACCACCATCCTTGGCTAATTTTTTTCTTTTTCTTTTTTTTTTTTTTGAGATGGAGTTTCACTCTTGCTGCCAAGGCTGGAGTGCAATGGTGCAATCTCGGCTCACTGCAACCTCCGCCTCCCGGGTTCAAGCGATTCTTCTGCCTCAGCCTCCCGAGTAGCTGGGATTACAGGCATGCGCCACCAGGCCCAGCTAATTTTGTGTTTTTAGTAGAGTTGGGGTTTCTCTGTGTTGGTCAGGCTAGTCTCGAACTCCCGATCTCAGGTGATCCACCCTCCTCAGCCTCCCAAAGTGCTGGGATTACAGGTGTGAGCCACCATGCCTGGCCAACAAATTATTTTTAATAGGATAAAATAGGGGAAATGTCATTACTATAATATAATCGTTATCACCTAGTAAAGGATATTTATTTCACCAAAAAATAAACAATTCTCATGAAAAATAATCTTCAAAACAAAAAGAGATAGTGGTCGGGCACGATGGCTCAAGCCTGTAATCCCAGGCTGGTAGATCACCTGAGGTCTGGAATTTGAGACCAGCCTGACCAACATGGTGAAACCTAGTCTCTACTAAAAATACAAAAATTAGCCAGGTGTGGTGGCACATGCCTGTAATCCCAGCTACTCAAGAGGCTGAGGAAGGAGAATCACTTGAACTGGGGAGGCAGAGATTTCAGTGAGCCAAGATCGCACCATTGCGCTCCAGCCTGGGCAACAGAGGGAACTCTGTCTCAAACAAAAACAAACAAACAAAAAACAACAAAAAGCAAAAAGAGATAGCACAATTCATTCTCCCCTCCTTCAAATATTTGTTTCATTTATGAAAAATGCAGTGCTAAACTCTGAGAGACAGCAAAACGAGTAAGTTTTTTTAGGACTTTGTAATTTAGCAGGACAGATAAAACATGTATGCAAATAAGTTATTTGGTGTTCCCTGAGAATCAGAGAATAAAAATAAATAATATCTAGAAGAGGTTTTAAAAATCCTGTAATATTCTTAAAGCTGTAAGAGTTTTTGGAGATGTGACAATTCTCTCAACACGTGGTGGAGGAAATTGCAGTTCAGTGAGCCAGTGACTTAGTTCCCATAGCAAGTCAGTGGCAAAATCCCACTAGAAACCAGACTTCTTAGACACAGTCCAACATTCTTTCTTATTACCCCACCCTACCTCTGTTAGAAGAGAAACAAAATACCAAGAAGTATCTTGAACTATAATTTTTCTTCAGCACAACCTGAAATGGAGAGAGAATCTCCAAGACCACACTAAAATAAGCGTGATTCTCTCTCTCTCTCTTTTTAAAAATCATTTATAGAGGTAGAACAGCCACGACTCTGCCTCAGTTCTCAGAGTTTGGCTTCAGTTTTCTGTCATGGTTTTTCTCTCATTGACTTTTGTTTTTTGTTAGTCTAACCTTGAATGTGCAACAGCTTTGCCTGAGCAAAATCCCAAACAGCTTGTTTTGAACATGTTTGTTCTCTTCTCTCTTCTGGGCAAACTAATGGAGCCTAGGAGTGCAAACTTTAGTTACCTAAGTTAAACTTAATCCAGGAAGTCTTCTTTGGCTGATTTCCCAGTGTGGCAGTGCCAGCCTGAACAAAAGACTTAAACACTGCAAATTCTAATTCTCTTGTGAGTAAGAGCTTTGTCTAGGGGAAATAAAGAAAATACAAATATTCAAAACTAACACTGTTATTTCTAGACACCTTCTTGTCAAGAACTTACAAACAGGACCTGTTCTCATTAGAAATAATTGCTGTGAAGTACAATTTTTACAGTGTCACTGATATGGCAACTCCCTATAAATAATTTGGGATAGTGGATTAAAAATTTGGTTTTAAAGAACAAAGTAGAGGTCTCACACTGCCCGTTTTCAAAACTTACTACAAAGCTGCAGTAATCAAAACAGTGTGGTACTGCATAAAGACAGACCAACAGAGTACCATACAGAGCCCAGAAACAAACCATTGCATAGTCAAATGATTTTTGACTAGAGTGCTGAGACCATTCCATGGGGAAAGGACAGTCTTCAAGAGCAAAGGGTACTGAAAAATTGTATACCCACATGCAAAAGGATGAAGTTGCACCCTTACCTTTTAGCATATATGAAAAACAATTCAAAGCCAGGCATGGTGACCCTCGGCTGTAGTCTCAGCTACTGGGAAGGCTGAGGCAGGAGGATCACTTGAGTTCAGGAGTTCAAGGCTGCAGTGAACTATGATCATGCCACTGCATGCCAGTCTTGGTGACAGAGTAAGACCATTACTCCCCACTGCCCTGAATCCTCAAAATGGATCAAAGACATAAACATAAGAGCTAAAACTGTAAAGCTCTTAGAAGAAAACATACGAGAAAAGCTTCACTATACTGGATTCGGCAATGATTTATTGATATGATGCCAAAAACACAGGCAACAACAACAAAAAAAGAGATAAATTGGGCATCATCAAAATTAAACACTTTTATATATCAGAAGACACCACCAACAGAATAAAAAGGCAACCCACAGAATGGAAGAAAACATTTGCAAATCCTTTATCTGATAAGGAATTAATATCCAGAATATATAAAGAACTCCTATAACTCAACAACATAAAAACCAACAACCCAATTCAAAAATGGGCAAAGGACTTGAACAGACATTTCTCCAAAACAGGCATACAGATGGCCAATAAACACTTGAAAAGACGTTCAACATCACTAATCATTAGGAAAATGCAAACCAAAGCCACAATGAGATACCACTTCACATCCATTAGGACAGCAAAAGAATGTGAGAGAGAGAGGAGGGAAGGAAGGAAGGGAGAGAGGAAGGGAGGAAGAGAGGAAGAGAAGGAGGGAGGGAATATTAAATTTTGACAAGGATGTGGAGAAATTGGAACATTGTGTGGTGTCAGGGCAATGTAAAATGGTGCAGCCTCTGTGGAAAACACTTGGAGTTTCCTCAAAAAAAAAGGTGTGTTTTTGTTGTTTTTTTTTTGAGACAGTCTAACTTTGTCACCCAGGCTGGAGTGCAATGGTACGATTTTAGTTCGCTGCAACCTCCACCTCCCAGGCTTAAGTGATTCTCCTGCCTCAGCCTCCTGAGTAGCTGGGATTACAGGTGCCCACCACCATGCCCTGCTAATTTTTTAATTTTTAGTAGAGACGGGGTTTCACCATATTGGCCAGCTGTTCTCGAACTCCTGACCTCAAGTGATCCACCCGCTTGGGCCTCCCAAAGTGCTGGGATTACAGGCATGAGCCACCGTGCCTGGCAAAAAATTAAACATATTCATAAATTTAGCTATGATGCAGCTTGCATGCTTTCTCCTTTTCCTTAATTATGTGAAACTGAAGAGTTGCTTGTTTTGTTTTCCTTTTTAGAAGTTTATTTTTTCTTTTTCTTTTCTTTTCTTTTTTTTTTTTTTGAGACAGGATCTGGCTCTGTTGCCCAGGCTAGAGTGCAGTGGCACAATCTTCGCTCACTGCAATCCCCGCCTCCTGGGCTCAAGCCATCCTCCCACCTCAGCCTCCCAAGCAGCTGGGACTACAAGCACACAGCATCACATCTGGCTAATTTTTGTATTTTTTGTAGAGATGAGGTTTTGCCATGTTGCCCAGGCTGATCTTGAACTTCTGAGCTCAAATGATCTGCCCATCTTGGCTTCCCAAAGTGCTGAGATTATAGGTGTGAGCCACCGTGCCCATCCAGAAGTTTTTTTCTTAATGTGAAAGTAATTTGACCAAACCTTTTTTCTTTTTTGTTCATTTCGAGACGGAGTCTCACTCTGTCACCCAGGCTGGAGTGAAGTGGCACAACTGCAACCATCGCTTCCTGGGTTCAAGCGATTCTCCTGCCTTAGTTGCCTGAGTAGCTGGGACTATAGGCACCTGCCACCATGTCCAACTAATTTTTGTATTTTTAGTAGAGACGAGGTTTCACCGTGTTGGTCAGGCTGGTCTCGAACTCCTGACCTCAAGTGATCCACCCGCCTCAGCATCCCAAAGTGCTGCAATTATTGGTGTGAGTCACCGTCCCCAGCCTTGACCAAGTTATGATGCATTTTCCTCTTTTAAAAAAATCCCCTCCTTAAACAGAGCTATAAAGTGGCGAAATCTGAGAACAACCACATTCATTTTAGTTGCAATAAATTTAATACTTGTAAATATAAAAAAATTTAAACATAAAATTACAATATGATCCAGCAATTCCACTTCTAGGTATATACTCAAAAGAAGTGAAAGCAGGGACTCAGACAGATATTTGCATACCAGTGTTCATAGCAGCTTTATTTACAATTGCCAAAAAGTGGAAACAACCCAAATGTCCATCTAAAAATGAATAGACTTCTTGTTGTTGTAGAGACAGGAGTCTACCTATGTTACCAGGCTGGTCTCAAACTCCTGGCCTCAACTTTTAAAGCAGAGGCAAAAGTTTATCAAAAAGCTTAGAGCAAGAACAAAAGGAAGTAAAGTACGCTTGCAAGAGGGTTCTAGTGGGCAACCTGAGAGCTCAAGTGCACAGTTTGGCTTTTGACTTGGAGTTTTAATTGTTTTCTTTTCTTCTTTTTTTTTTTTGAGATGAGATATGGGATCTTGCTCTGTTATTCAGGCTGGTCTTGAATTCCTGGGCTCAAGCAGTGCTCCCACTTCAGTCTCCCAAAGTGCTAGGGTTGCAGGTGTGAACCACCACACCAGGCCTGACTTGGAGTTTTATGCATTGGCATGCTTCTGGAGGGTTGTATCCCTTCTCCCCTATTTCTTCCCTTTTGGGGTAGGCTGTCAACATGCAAAGCGGCCTGCCAGCACTTGAGAAGGGCCACATGCGCAGTGTGTTTACTACAGTTGTTTGCATGCTCAGTTGAGGCATTTTTCCCTTACCAGTTGTGTGTTTATACTCTGCCATTTTGCCTCTTAGTGACTTGAGGCATTTTTCCCTTACCAGTTAAATGTTCCTAAAGGAAGGTCACATACCAGTTAAACTCTGCCAGTTTGCCTCTTAGTGCACGTGCTTGAGCCCACTCACCCAACTCCTGAGATATTTTATTTTATTTCATTTTCAACTCACTGCAACCTCTGCCTCCTGGGTTCAAGTGATTCTCCTGCCTCAGCCTCCTGAGTAGCGCCCACCACCACACCCAGCTAATTTTTGTAAATTCTTAGTAGAGATAGTGTTTCACCATGTTGGCCCGGCTGGTCTCAAACTCCTGACCTCAAGTGATCTGCCCGCCTCGGCAGATGCTGGGATTACAGGCCTGAGCCACCACATCTGACCAACTAATTATTATTTCAGAGAGGCAGTTTAACAACCGCCTGACCATCACCTGATGGTTGTGACATCCCTAGATGTGGGGGGTTCTCCCCTTCCCCGCTCATGTCTAACTAACTACCAACTGTAACAACTGGAAAAGACAAATATCGTATTCCATTTATGTGGGGTACCTAGAGCAATCAAATCCATAGAGACAAAGTAGAATGGTGTCTTCCCAGGGCTAGAGGGAGGAGGGAATGGGACGTTATTACCTAATGGACGTACGTTTCAGTTAGGGATGATGAAAAAGTTTTGGAGATGAGTAGTGGTGATAGCTGCACAATAATTGGAACGTACCTAATGCCATCAAACTGCACATTTAAAATGGTAAATATTATGTTATATATATATTTCCAAAATTAAAAAAAAAAATGTTGACCAGGCACAGTAGCTCATACCTGTAATCCCAGCACTTTCGGAAGACAAGGCAGGAAGATCATTTGAGCCCAGAACTCGAAACCAGCCTGGGCAAATAGTAGGACCTTGTCACTACAAAACAAAAAAAAAAAAGTTAGCTGGTTGTGGTGGAGTGCACCTGTAGTCCCAGCTACTCTGGAGGCTGAGGTGGGAGCATTACTTGAGCCCAGGAAGTCCAGGTTACAGTGAGCCATAAGCCCATCACTGCACTCCAGCCTGAGCAACAGAGTGCAACCCTGCCTTGAAAACATCTTTTTTTGTTGTCTTAAGCACATAATTATTGAGAATAATTTTCAAGAATCAGGCTTGCTTATCTGTAGGGCTTTTTCCCCCGAAGGTTAATATACACTTTGAAGTTTCGTTCATTCATTGCTGAATGCGTGCTTTGAAGTTCCATTCACAAATGTTCATTGACAACTTGCTGAAGTTGCAACAGTGAGCAAAACAGACATAGTTGCAGCCACAACAGCGCTTACCGTTTATTGGGGGAAGTAGGTAAAAAGAAGTTAAATAAATAGGTTGGGTGTAGTGGCTAACGCCTGTAATCCCAGCACTTTGAGAGGCCAACGTGGGCAGATCACTTGAGGCCAGGAGTTCCAGACCAGCCTGGCCAACATGGTGAAACCCCATCTCTATTAAAAATACAAAAAATTAGCCAGGCATGGTGACACATGCCTGTAGTCCCAGCTACTCGGGAGGCTGAGGCAAGAGAATTGCTTGAACCTGGGAGACACAGGTTGCAGTGAGCTGAGATCACACCACTGCACTCTAGCCTGGGCGACAGGATGAAACTCTGTCTCAAAAAAAGAAAGAAAAAAAAAGAACTTAAACATATAAAATAATGAACTATAAATGTGAAGAAGTAAACATTGTGCTAAGATACAGATTAATGGGGGTGGGGAAGGATCTGATAGTTGCTTTATTGTATGCTAGAGCTGAGTGATATAATAAAAATAAATACTTGGTCTATGACCTCGGTTCCCAGCACACAGCTCCTAAAATCCTTGGAATCTCTGGAGAGAGAAGAATGTTTTCTGTATGCTAAAAGATGACTGGTGCGTGGGTGTCCCTAGACAGCTTCAGGATTGGGGCTGGTTTCCAGAAAGACCAAGGCATGATTAGAGGCTTGGAACTTGTAGCCCCACTGCCTCATCTGTGGGGAGGGAAGAGGAACCAGAGATCCACTTAATCACCAATGCCAGTGATTTAATCATTCATGCCTACACAATGAAACGTCCGTAAAAACCCTAAAGAACAGGGTTCAGAGAGATTCCCAGATTGGTGAACACATCAAGATGCTTGGAGGGTGGCACTCCCAGGAAAGGCATGGAAGCCCTCCCCACGACCCGTACCTTGCCTTATTCATCTCTTCCATTTGACTGTTCCTGAGTTATATCATATATATATACACACATTAATAGGGCTGGACGCAGTGGCCCATGCCTATAATCCCAGCACTTTGGGAGGCTTAGATGAGTGGATCACCCGAGGTCAGGAGTTCGAGACCAGCCTGGCCAACATGGCAAAGCCCCATGTCTACTAAAAATACAAAAATTAGCCAGGCGTGGTGGTGGGTGCCTATAATCCCAGCTACTTGGGAGACTGAGGCAGGAGAATCATCTGAACCCAGGAGGCGGAACTTGCAGTGAGCTGAGATCATGCCACTGCACTCCAGCCTAGGCGACAGAGCAAGACTCCATCTCAAAAAATAAAATAAAATAAAGCAAACCATTAATAGTAAATAAAGCATTTTCCTGGCCAGGCGCGGTGGCTCAAGCCTGTAATCCCAGCACTTTGGGAGGCCGAGACAGGCGGATCACGAGGTCAGGAGTTCGAGACCATCCTGGCTAACACGGTGAAACCCTGTCTCTACTAAAAAAAAAATACAAAAAGCTAGCCGGGCGAGGTGGCTGGTGCTTGTAGTCCCAGCTACTCGGGAGGCTGAGGCAGGAGAATGGCGTAAACCCGGGAGGCGGAGCTTGCAGTGAGCTGAGATCCGGCCACTGCACTCCAGCTCCGGCGACAGAGCAAGACTCCGTCTCAAAAAAAAAAAAAAAAAAAAAAAAGCATTTTCCTGAGTTATGTGAGCCATTCTAGCAAATCATGAAACGTAATGAGGGAGTAATGGGAGCCTCCAGTTTATAGCTGGTTGGTCAGAAGTACAGGTGGCAAGCTGGGACTTACAACTGACATCTGAATGGGGAGCAGTCTTGTGGGACTGAGCCTATAACTTGTGTGATCTCATGCTCACTCCAGGGAGAGGGTCAGAATTGAACTGAATTGTTGGACACTCAGTTGGTATCCGGAGAGCTGGAGAATTGTTTGGCATGAGAAAAAAACCCACACATTTGGCATCAGAGATATTGCCAGTGAAAATAGTTCAGAGGCTGTCATAACAACGTACTACGAACTGGGTGGCTTAAACAACTGAAATTTATTTTCTCACAGTTCTAGAGGTTAGAAGTCCATGATCAAGGTGCTATCAGAGTTAGATTTCCAGTGAGGCCTTTTTACCTTGCTTACAGACAGCTGCCTTCTTGCTATGCCCTTACGTGGCTTTTCTTCTGTATACACACACACACACACACACACATACACAGATTCTCTGTTGTCTCTCTTTTTTTAAATTCAATTTTATTTATTTTTAATTTTTAAAATTTGAGACAGGGTCTTGATCTGTCACCCAGGCTGGAGTGCAGTGGCGCAATCTCAGCTTGTTGCAGCCTTGACCTGCAACTCAAGCTATCACCCACCTCAGCCTGCTGAGTAGCAGGGACTACAGACACACTCTACACACTCAGCATTTTTTTTTTTTTTTTTTGTAGAGACAGAGTATTACTATGTTGCCCAGGCTGGTCTCAAACTTCCAGGCTCAAGCAGTCCTCCCACCTTGGCCTCCCAAAGTGTTGGAATTATAGGCATGAGCCACTTTACTTGGCCTCTGTTGTCTCTTCCTCTTCTTCTTTTTTTTTTTTTTCTTTTGAGACGGAGTTTTGCTCTTGTTGCCTGGGCTGGAGTGCAGTGGAACAATCTCGGCTCACTGCAACCTCCGCCTCCCAGGTTCAAGCAATTCACCTGCCTCAGCCTCCTGGGTAGCTGGGATAACAGGTGCCTGCCACCATGCCTGGCTAATGTTTTTGTATTTTTTAGTAGAAACAGGGTTTCCCCACGTTGGCCAGGCTGGACTCAAACTCCTGACTTCAGGTGATCCACCCGCCTCAGCCTCCCAAAGTTCTAGGATTACAGGCATGAGTCAACGCGCCCAGCCTGTCTCTTCCTCTTCTTATAAGGACAAAAATCCTATTAGACTAAGGCTCCACCCTTATGACCTCATTTAACCTTAATTACCTCACTGAAGGCCCTATCTCCAAATACAGTAACATTGGGGATTAAAATTTCAACATGAGAATTTGGGATGAGGGACCTAATTCAATCCATAACAGATAGTTAATGGGGGAAGGCCTCTCAGAGGAGGTGACATTTTCACTGAGAACGAAAGCACCTACAGGAACTTGTTATGATATGAGGCAGAGGAAGGTCACTACAGAGCAGAAATGTGTGCAGAAGTGAAATGTAAATTTGTTATACTGTTTGAGAATACTGAGTTATGCTGCAGGAAAAAATAAAAAACAAATGGAATAGAGGAAACTCCTAAGATGAGTTAAATATAGATAAGTAGTGGATAGAGCATGTGTGTTTTAAATGTAGATAAAAAGAAATGAAAGAACCAAAAATAATATTCATGAGGCATAAATATGCATGAGGGACCTAGACACTAAATATTCATGGCAAGTTAAATATATACGAGACATTTAACATTCAGGATACCCTAAATATACATGAATACTTAATATTTATGAGGTCTTAATTCAACTACTCATTGGTAATAACTATTCTGGTGCATGTGTCCTCTGCCCAAAAACACAAACTCATAACCCGAATAAAACCCATAGTTGTTCAGCAAGTTAATTGGCAAGCGACAGCTGCAGGCCAGGTGTACGTGTTCCTCCTGAGTCCTTCTGGTAGAACAAGTGTATGCCACTGACTCAGGGCACCTTCTGTCTGTGGGCACCTTTACTTAAACGTCAACTTCCGTTCATCAACAGAGAAGGTTGATGCAAAGAGTCATACCAACATTGTATAACCCAGGATTTATGTTGTGTGAACCTTCTATCTTGTTTGCACCCTTCCCTAATTGTGTGTTAATTTACCCCATTTCTTTTCTTTTGCTTTTTGCTGTATGTTTTAAGTTGATTTTTTTTTTTTGAGATGGAGTCTCGCTCTGTCACCTAGGCTGGAGTGCAGTGGCACCATCTCAGGTCACTGCAATCTCCGCCTCCTAGGTTCAGGTGATTCTCCTGCCTCAGCCTCCCTAGTAGTTGGGATTACAGGCATGTGCCACTATGCCTGGCTAATTTTTTTCTGTACTTTTAGTAGAAATGGGGTTTTGCCATGTTGACCAGGCTGGTCTTGAACTCCTGACTTCAAGTGATCCACCCACCTTGGCCCTCCAAATGTTGGGATTACAGGCGTGAGCCACCATGCCTGGCCTAAGTTGATTTAATAAACTGTATGTGATTCAAGCATTTTAAGTTGGTCTGTAAGCTCTTGTGTCCTTTGATCTTTGGGATAGCCTGCCTGATAGTGTAATTGAAGTTTACCATTGCATCAGGGTAATTTCCCACGCAACAAAATGCCTTAAAATAAGAAAAACTAAATAATATGTTCTAGAACTGCAGTAGAATAGCCACTAGCCACATTTGGCTATTTAAATTTAAGTTGATTAAAATTAAGAAAAAAATGAAAAATTCATTTGCTCAGGTCCATTAGCCACATTTCAAGTGGTCAATAGTTACACATGGTTGGTGAATGCCAACAGACAACTGAACAGTGCAGAACATTTCTATCATCACATAAAGTTGTATATTTTTAGTAGAGATGGGGTTTCACTATATTAGTCAGGATGGTCTCGATCTCCTGATCTCGTGATCCGCCCACCTCAGCCTCCCAAAGTGCTGGGATTATAGGCGAATCACATAAAGTCCTATTGGACAATAATGTTCTAGAAACTTAGAGGCCAGTGTGGCTAGAGGGTGATGCTGAGGACAGCTGGCAAGAGATGGGTTTGGAGAGGAATGCAATGTCAATGTCATGCAGGGAATTGTGCACCATGGTAAGAGTTTGAATTTTAGTCTAACATATATAATCTGGTTTATATCTTAAGAAGATTCCCTCTAGTTATTTGCTGAATAATAGGTTGGAAGGTATGCAGAATATGGTTAATAGTAGGTCCAATAGCTCCCCTTTGAAAATCCAGCTTAGGCTGGGCGTGTTGGCTCATGTCTGTAACCTCAGCACTTTGGGAGGCCCAGGCAGGCAGATAACCTGAGGTCAGGAGTTCAAGAACAGCCTGGCCAGAATGGTGAAATCCCGTCTCCACTAAAAATACAAAAATTGGTCAGACTCGGTGGCTCATGCCTGTAATCCCAGCACTTTGGGGCCGCCCAAAGTGGAATCAGGAGGTCAGGAGTTTGAGAACGACAGCCACAACCCAGCGTGGTGAAACCCTGTCTCTACTAAAAGGAAGTACAAAGTTAGCTGGGTGTGGTGGCACACTTATAATCCCAGCTGTTCAAGGGCAGAAATTGTTAGAATTGCTTGAACCCAGGAGGTGGAGGTTGCAGTGAGCCAAGATTGTGCCACTGCACTGCAGCCCTGGGTGACAGAGAACTCCATTTCCAAAAAAAAAAAAAAATATATATATATATATATATATATAAATAGGAGTGATAGTGCATGCCTATAGTCCCAGCTACTCAGGAGGCTGAGGCAGAAGGATTGCTTGAGCCCAGGAGCTCAGGGCAGCTGTGAACTATGATCATGACACTGCATTCCAGCCTAGACAACAGAGTGAGACCCTATCTCAAAGGAAAAAACAAAGCAGGGCAGGCTGGTGGCTCAACCTGTAATCCCAGCACTTTGGGAGGCAGTGAGGCCCGAGATCCGCGAGAGTCAGAATCGAGACCATCCCACAGCTAACATGGTGAAACCAGTCTCTAAAAATACAAAAAGCGAGTGGTGGCGGG
This sequence comes from Papio anubis, assembly GCF_008728515.1. Classification (NCBI taxonomy): domain Eukaryota; kingdom Metazoa; phylum Chordata; class Mammalia; order Primates; family Cercopithecidae; genus Papio; species Papio anubis. The sequence goes on along the minus strand of NC_044977.1, from coordinate 82,574,821 downwards.
GAAGCGCCTGTAGTCCCAGCTACTCCGGAGGCTGAGGCAGGAGAATGGCCTGAACCTGGGGCCCGGAGCTTGCAGTGAGCGAGATCAGCCACCTGCCTCCAGCCCTAGGTGACTGGCCTTGAGACTCCGTCTCAAAAAAAAAAACAAAATTCCAGCTTACAAGGGTGGTCCTTGGTTGGAACTTGGATCTTGGGAAGGTTTCCACCACCCAACTGACAGGGAAATGAGCTGGTGTGTGCAGGGCTGTCACTAGTCATGTGGTAGAGCAGGCAGCTTTTCTGGCGTGGCTCCCTCAGAAACCATATTTCTCACAGCTGTGGAGACTGGGATATCTAAGATCAAGGCACTGGCAGATTCAGTGTCTGGTGAGGGTCTAGTTCATAGAAGGTACCTTCTTACTGAGTCCTCACATGGTAGAAAGATGAGGAGTCTCTCTCAGGCCTCTTTTATTAGGGGACTAATCCCACTCTGCTCCCATGACCTAATCATATCCCAAAGATCCCACCTCCTAATAACATCACCTTGTGTGAGGTTTTCAACATATGAATTTTGGAACCATGTAAGTATTCAGACCACAGCAATGCTGAACACCTGCTTTCCTTTGAGGAATCAGGAATTTTGGTACATTTTGCATAGGCAGGGGGTGCCTATGCAACCAGCTCCCATAAAATCCTGGGGTGTGGCTGGGCACCGTGGCTCACGCCTGTAATCCCAGCAGTTTAGGAGGCCGAGGCAGTTGAATCATGAGGTCAGAAGATCGAGACCATCCTGGCTAATACAGTGAAACCCTGTCTACTAAAAACACAAAAATTAGCCGCGTGTGGTGGCAGGTGCCTGTAATCCCAGCTACTCAGGAGGCTGAGGCAGGAGAATCGCTTGAACCCGGGAGGCGGAGGTTGCAGTGAGCTGAGATCGCACCACTGCGCCACTGCACTCTAGCCTGGGTGACAGAGTGAGACTCTGTCTCAAAAAAAAAAAAAAAAAAAAAAGAAATTCCTGGGGTGCTGGGTCTTTAACAAACTTACCTGGTTGGCAATACTTCACTTGTACTGTCACAACCCATTGCTGGGAGAATTTTTTTTTTTTTTTTTTTTTTTTTTGAGACAGAGTCTCCCTCTTGTCGCCCAGGCTGGAGGGCAATGGCGTGATCTTGGCTCACTGCCACCTCTGCCTCCTGGATTCCAGTGATTCTCCTGTCTCAGCCTCCCAAGTAGCTAGGACTACAGGTGCCTGCCACCACACCCGGCTAATTTTTGTATTTTTAGTAGAGACAGGGTTTTGCCATGTCGGCCAGGCTGGTTTTGAACTCCTAACCTCAGGTGATCCGTCTGCCTCGGCCTCCCAAAGTGCTGGGATTACAGGTGTGCACCACTGCGCCTGGCCGCTGGGAGAATTAAGTATGTCCCATGTGATACCAGTGGAACTCATTTCCTCTGAACTTTATCCCATGTGAGTTTTTCCTTTTGCTGATTTTGCTTTGAATCTTTTTGCCATAATAAATCACAGATGTGAGTATGACTATATTCTGAGTCCTGTGACTCTCCTTAGTAAATAATTGAAACTGGGGGTGGTCTTGGGGACCCCTATACAGAGGAGGAGAAAATAACAATGAAGTGGGAAGATTCTTCGAGAGGCAATTTCAATAATTCAGATGAGAGACAATGATGGCTTGGACTAGAATGGTGGCAAGATGAAGAGAAACATAAAGATTTTTAAAATATTATCATTGTTGTGGAAATACAGGTGTAGAAAGGAACTCCTCAGCTGATATAGTGATGGGAAATTTGGTTCTTTCTCTCCAATTCCCCACTCCTTTTTGGGTTTTAACTTGGATTCAATTTACTATTTACAATGTTCTGCCTATAATGTTCAAAGGATAGAACCACCCACATGTAGCTCATCTTTTTCACTTTCCATATCCACAAAATGTGTAAGTTTTTCCCTTGAACAGCTTTCATTTCTATTCCTTCTGTCTCTTCTCCATTGCTGGTCCCACCATTGTATCTCTTGAGGTTCAAATTAATGCATCAATTCAGAAAGTCAGTCTTCCTAATATCGGGTTCTCACATCCTTAGCCACATTAAACATGTTCTAATTTTCCTTAATGACCAATCCATTCCCATTGCCATCACATTAAATTCCTTTTCCCCAGTTTCAAGGCTCTCCATAATCTAGTTCTATCCTATCTGGCTTAACTTCCCATCCTAGTCTTCCCTCTTACTTTTCCTCCTCTTCCCAGGGCTCCACTGACCCAATGTGATCCTTCCTACCCCAAGGCTTTAGTCATTCACTTTTATTTTTATTTTTTAGTAGAGATGAGATCTTGCTTTGTTGCCCAGGCTGGTCTCAAACCCCTGGGCTCAAGTGATCCTCTTGCCTCGGCCTCCCAAATTGCAGGATTACAGGTGTGATCCACCCTATCTGGCCTCATTTACTTCTTATACTTTTCTCTCTCCTTATCTCTCTGATTCATTCAAGTCCCATTTTATTCATAAAGCCTTTCTTTTCTTTCTTTTCTACTTTTTTGTGTTAGGGTCTCACTCCATCACCCAGGCTGGAGTGCAATGATGACTCACTGCAGCCTCGACCTCCTGGGCTTAAGTGATCCTCCTGCCTCAGCCTCCCAAGCAGCTGGAACTATAGCCATGTGCCATTACACCCATCTAAATTAAAAAAAAAATTTTTTTTAGAGATGGAAGTCTCCCTATGTTGCCAAGGCTGGTCTCAAATTCCTGGGCTCAAGCAATCCTCCCGCCTCGGCCTCCCAAAGTGCTGGGATTACAGGCACAAGCCACCATGCCCAGCCTCCTTCTTTGTTTTGAGTTTCCTAAATCAAATTAAATTTGGTATTGGCTTCATTTGCCTGTCTCATGTAATGACCAATATTCTCGTGTCCCTCCCTCCTTGAAGCATACATAAATCCTGGAAATTATGGACTACATGAAAATTGAATGAAGAAACTTGGCCTTTGGTTTATCATCTTATGGCTTGGAGATATTCACCGGCCTCATTTTCTGTTTGAATATAAGCAGCTCTGTTGGGGGCATCTTACTGCAGGTTCTATGGCCACATTTCTTAGAGTTGAGGGCCCAGGCACCCATACACATCTTCGGTGGTTTTGTACCCCCTAGGACAGAGCTGTATTGGATCAAGACTAGTATCTCTGGACTGACGCGGTGGCTCACGCCTGTAATCCCAGCACCTTGAGAGACCGAGGCAGGCGGATCACCTGAGGTCAGGAGTTTGAGACCAGCCTCAACATGGAGAAACCCCATCTCTACTAAATACAAAATTAGCCCGGCATGGTGGCGCATGCCTGTAATCCCACCTACTCAGGAGGCTGGGGCAGGAGAATTGCTTGAACCTGGGAGACGGAGGTTGCGGTGAGCCGAGATCGTGCCATTGTACTCCAGCCTGGGTAACAAGAGCAAAACTCCGTCTCAAAAAAAAAAAAAAAAAAAAAGACTAATAGCTCCATTAGTCATAGACTTACATACAATCTCATAGTAACTTCTTTTATATGGGTAAGATTTTTCTTTCAAGTTAAATTGTTTTGTAATTTATGCTTTTGTACGCCTTACTGTGCTGAACATGGAAAAATCCAATAAATACTTGTTGATAGGCGCAAAGAAGAGAATGCATAATTTCTGCCTAAGGGAATTTACAACTGGCCAAGGAAGTATAACCAAGAAGGGGAGGCCCAGATATGACCACAAATTAAGGAATTGTAAGATAACTAAAATGGGAATTTAAAAGGAAGGAAGTATTATAGAGGATCTAAAAAGACAAGATTGGCCGGGTGCAGTGGCTCAAGCCTGTAATCCCAGCACTTTGGGAGGCCGAGGCGGGTGGATCACAAGGTCAAGAGATTGAGACCATCCTGGCCAATATGGTGAAACCCCATCTCTACTAAAAACATACAAAAAAAATTAGCTGGGCGTGGTGGCACGCGCCTGTAGTCCCAGCTGCTTGGGAGACCAAGGCAGGAGAATTGCTTGAACCCAGGAGGCGGAGGTTGCAGTGAGCTGAGACTGCGCCACTGCACTCCAGCCTGGACACAGAGCAAGACTTCGTCTCAGAAAAAAAAAAAAAAAAAGACAAGTTTATATCTTGCTGGGGGTTCAGAAAGGATACATAGAGAGGAACACATTAAAGAATGCTTTTGAAGCCTTGAACCTCTTTTGAGAGAGAAAAAAAGACCTGTTTTTTGCTTTCTAATTTTTTGAGATAAGTTTTTTTTAGACAAAATCTCACTCTGTCGCCCAGGCTGGAGTGCAGTGGTGTGATCTCAGCTCACTGCAACCTCCACCTCCCAGGTTCAAGCGATTCTCTTGCCTCAGCCTCCAGAGTAGCTGGGATTACAGGTGCCCCCCACAACCATGCCCGGCTAATGTTTTAGCACTCCAGCCTGGGTGACAGAGCAAGACTCCGTCTCAAAAAAAAAAAAAAAAAGGTCTGGCTGGGAGCGGTAGCTCACGGCTGTAATCCCAGCACTTTGGGAGGCTGAGGCGGGGCGAATCATCTGAGGTCAAGAGTTCAAGACCAGCCTGACCAACCTGATGAAACCCTGTCTCTACTAAATATACAAAAAATTAGCCAGGCATGGTGGCACATGCCCATAATCCCAGCTACTTGGGAGGCTGAGGCAGGAGAATAACCTGAACTTGGGAGGCAGAGGTTGCAGTGAGCTGAGATTGTGCCATTGCACTCTAAACTGGGCAACAAGAGCGAAACTCTGTCTCAAAAACCAAACCAAAACAAACAAACAAAAAAATGACTTTTAGCCAGGCATGGTGGCAGGTGCCTGTAGTCCCAGCTACTTGGGAGGCTGAGGCAGGAGAATCACTTGAATCTGAGAGGCTGAGGTTGCAGTGAACCAAGATCGTGCTATTGCACTGCAGCTTGAGCAACAAGAAGAAAACTCCATCTCAAAAAAAAAAAAAAAAAAAAAAAAGGTTGACCAGTAAACTGCAGGCACCAACCACCTGTTTCAGCACTTGTCACTGCCCCATCCTCACCTCCGAGGCCCAGAAGAATGACATAATAAGGTCAAATTTATCTATATAATATCACAAACTAACAAATAGTACATCTGCCATTCCCCCTCCCCCTTCCCAGGTACCTTTCCAATAGGATTGACTACAAAACTGGCTGGCCTGATACAAGATACATATGTAGGAGAACATGATGACTTAAAAAAAGCATTAGACACAAGAAAAACATTATCTTTCATTTCATAAGAAAATGCTAAAAAGCAGAGAAGTAAATGTTTTATTGTTACATAGGAATGTGTATGAACGTTAGTGACTGATTACTAATAAAAAATGAAATTCTAGAATCCTGTTTGCATACATTTGAAAAAGAGATGCCAGAACAGCATTTGTGTGGGATCTCTCACAAAAAGCACTAACAATACGGTCACAGTTAAATTACTGTATTTCAAACAGCCAAATGCAGGTCAGGATGAGGGAGTGCGGTTAGAGCTGGAAAGAAAATTCAGTACTGAGGAGTGGTAGGTAATAAGGTCAGAGACTGCATTTGTTTCTGCAGCCAGAAGTTTTCTGATGATTCTTTGATGGCTGATATATATCAGATGTTAGTTTAAAAAGTGGTTTGCAGGGCCCTTCAAAAGAGTCATATTCAGCAGATGTAAGGTGGGTCTAGCAATCTGCACCCTTTTAATACACCTTCTAAGTTATTCGAATGCAGGTGATCTGGAGATTGTACCTTGAGAAACATCTAGAGCAATTACTGCTTCAATGTATCTATACATTTATTTATTTATTTGGTTTGAGATGGAGTTTCTCTCTTGTTGCCCAAACTGAGTGCAATGGCATGATCTTGGCTCACTGCAACCTCCGCCTCCTGGATTCAAGAGATTCTCCTGCCTCAGCCTCCCAAGTAGCTGGGATTACAAGCATGCACCACCATACCCAGCTAATTTTGTGTTTTCAGTAGAGATGGGGTTTCACTGTGTTAGTCAGGCTGGTCTCAAACTCCTGACCTCAGGTGATCCACCCACCTCGGCCTCCCAAAGTGCTGGGATTACAGGTATGAGCCACCATGCTCAGTCCAAATTTTCTAAACAAAACGTAGAGTGTACAAAACTTTCTAGTTGGAGAGGGTGGCTAAGGAACTTGTTCAAAAGTTTATTTAGAATATTAGAGGTGCTAAGGGGCCCTTGAGGGAGACTGGAGGAGCCATGGGTTAAGAGATGCTTAAGAGGAGTGCTTCTTAAAGCTCAAGTGCACACACATCACTGGGATCTTGTTAAATGCATTTGCTAAGTCAGTGGGACTGAGTGGGTCCTGAGAAATCTGTATTTTAACAAGCTTCCAAGTGATGATAATGCAGCTGGTCCTGGCCAGGCACAATGGTTCACACCTGTAATCCCAGCACTTTGGGAGGCCGAGGCAGGTGGATCACCTGAGGTCAGGAGTGCGTGACCAGCGTGACCAATATGGTGAAACCCCATATCTACTAAAAATACAAAAATTAGCCGGGTGTGGTGGTGTGTGCCTGTAATCCCAGCTACTCGGGAGGCTGACACAGGAGAATTGCTTGAATCTGGGAGGCGGAGGTTGCAGTGAGCCAAGATCATGCCACTGCACAACCTAAATGACTAAATTACAGACCGAGACTCTATCTAAAAAAAAAAAAAAAAAAAAAGGTAATGCAGCTGATTCCAGGGCCACACTTTAAATAGCAAGACTTTATACTGAAAATGGGGTAATGGGGTATATAATGGAGAGAGATATGTTTAGACATTGTATATGAGATGGAAAACCAAAACATAAAACACCATCAAGTTTTGAAATAAACTTAATCCAAAAGTTAAGCAAACACGAATCTTGAAAGAGGAAATAACTGAATTAGAACCCCAGGCAGTGCAGATAGTCTAAAAGTGAATCACAAGGCTCTCTCAGGTTTTCCCAGGCCACACCCGCCCCTGTAGAGCATGTTTGATGCTTACATGAAAAGAGGGGTTATAGATAAGGTCTAGGCAAGGTCCCATCAGCTTCTATTCAAAAAAGTCCATCCAAGTTTCTTAAAGAAGCTGGATGTGTGGCCGGGCGCGGTGGCTCAAGCCTGTAATCCCAGCACTTTGGGAGGCCGAGACGGGCGGATCACAAGGTCAGGAGATCGAGACCATCCTGGCTAACACGGTGAAACCCCGTCTCTACTAAAAAAAATACAAAAAACTAGCCGGGCGAGGTGGCGGGCACCTGTAGTCCCAGCTACTCGGGAGGCTGAGGCAGGAGAATGGCGTAAACCCAGGAGGCGGAGCTTGCAGTGAGCTGAGATCCGGCCACTGCACTCCAGCCTGGGCCACAGAGCGAGACTCCGTCTCAAAAAAAAAAAAAACAAAAAACAAAAAAAAAAAGAAGCTGGATGTGGTGGTGCATGTCTTTAGTCCCAGCTACTCAGTAGGCTAAGGTGGGAGAATCACTTGAGGCCAGGAGGTCAAACCTGCAGTGTGCCATGATGGCACCACTGTACTCCAGCCTGGGCAACAAGAGTGAGGCCTTGTCTCAAACAAAAACAAAACAACAAAAACAAACATTTCTTAAGCTCATTGTTTTCTCTGATTAACAAATCTACTCCCTACAAGCTAGAAAATGCAACTTTGCAACACAGGACAATCAATTATCAAACCAAGATCTGGCCGGGCATGGTGGCTCACGCCTGTAATCCCAGCACTTTGGGAGGCCGAGACAGGCGGATCACTTGAGGTTAGGAGTTTGAGACCAGCCTGGCCAACATGGTGAAACCCTGTCCCTACTAAAAATACGAAAATTAGTTGAGCGTGGTGGCGGGCACCTGTAATCCCAGCTACTCGGGAGGCTGAGGCAGGAGAATTGCTTAAAACTGAGAGGTGGAGGTTGCAATATGCCAAGATTGCGCTACTGTATTCCAGTCTGGGTGACAGAGTAAGATTCCATCTTAAAACAAACAAACAAAAAACCCAATATCTTATATCTTTCTCTGCTGAAAATCCCAGATGGTCCCCCTACTGTTAGGGACAAAAACCTAGATTTCTGAGCTTTTAATTCAATTTCCTCCACATTCTTCTCTGTCACTCTATTTCCAGCCCTATCTCTTGCCAATAACCAGTTTTCTCACACATTCTTAATGCAGTTCACACCCACCTACAGGGTACTTCCTACTTCTAGGCTTCTGCTCCAGTCAGTCTCTTTGCTGGAATGCCCTTTTAAACAATATATTCTTCAAAGCCTAGCTTAAACATAATAGCAATCATATGCAATAGTAATCTATATTTGCATAGTCCTCACTATTTGCTAGGCACTACATTATCTCAATGAATCCTCACCCCAACTCTGAAAGACAGGGATTATTATTTTCCATTCATTCATTCGGGAAATATTTATTGAACCCCTAATGCATGCCAGGCACTGCTTATAGCACAAGTCTCTTCCTTCAACAGGCTTACATTCCAGCTTTAAGAGACAAATAATAAGGCCGGGTGCGGTGACTCATGCCCGTAATCCCAGCACTTTGGGAGGCCGAGGCAGGTGGATCACTTGAGGTTAGGAGTTCAAGACCAGCCTGGCCAACATAGTGAAACCCTGCCTCTACTAAAAATATAAAAATTAGCCGGGTCTGGTGGTACATGCCTATAATCCCATCTACTTGGGAGGCTGAGACATGAGAATAGCTTGAACCTGAGAGGCGGAGGTTGCAGTAAGCCGAGATTGCACCACTGCACTCCTGCCTGGGTGACAGAGCAAGACTCTGTCTCAAAAAAAAAAAAAAAAAGGGAAATAGTGGAAAAAATAAGTAAACATACAGTGTGTCAATGAAAAGTGCTGTGGAGAAAAATGAAGCAGGGTATGGGGATATGAGGATACTGATAAAGGGAATGGTTTGAGCTAATGGTTGGAGACAACCATTAGCCTTGAAAATAGCTAGTGGCCAAGAAAACAGCAAGTGCAAGGAGCATGCTTGACAGGTTTGGCAAGGGTAGATGACCGAAGAGGAGGATGGTTGGGGCTGAGGTGAGACAAGTGGGGCTAATTCACATAGAAGGACTTTCTAGGCTAGTCTAAGAATTTTGCTTTTTTCTCCAAGTTAGATGTAAAGCCATCATGTGTTTTAAAAAGTCATGGGCTATTGCCTTGAAAAGTGATCACAAAGAGACCTGTTAGGAGTCTACTGCAAAGGCGCAGGTGAGACATGATAGACCAAGCTGCAAGCAGTGGAGGCGAGGAGAAAAGGTCAGATTCTGGATCTCTTTGAAGGTTCAACAGGCAGAATGTGATGGCTTGCAGGTGAGAGAATGAGAGATATTCTTGACTTAGGCCAACCAACTAATTTTTTTGGCCTCTACAGCTGGCAGGATACAGTTGCTATTTGTTGCTATCTTGTAAAGAATTTGAGGTTTAAGGAGGTTACATAACACACCCAAAGTCAACTGTATCGTTATCTGTTACAGGTTTATCTGGAAACATTGAGCAGCAGTTTCCCTTCTTCCCATCTCCTAAGAAACTAGCCTGGGCTAGAGTTTTACCTTTCCGTTGACCTAAAGAATTAATAGGCCTTTGTTTTCCAAGAACTCTTTGCTAACATAAAGAAAGGATGAATCGCACTGAGTCTGGGGAAGGGTTGTGGGATTTTTTTTTTTTCTTTTTGAGATGGAGTCTTGCTCTGTCACCCAGGCTGGAGTGCAGTGGCGCGATCACAACTCACTGCAACCTCCGCCTTCCAGGTTCAAGCAATTCTCCTGCTCCAGCTTCCTGAGTAGCTGGGATTACAGGCGCGCTCCACCATGCCCAGCTAATTTTGTGTATCTTTAGTAGAGATGGGGTTTCACCATGTTGGCCAGGCTGGTCTCAAACTCCTGACCTCGTGGTCCAAACGCCTCGCCCCCACAAAGCGCTGCCACCGCACCTGGCAGGGATTTTTTTTTTTTTTTTGAGACAGGGTCTCACTCTGTCACTCAAGCTGGCATATGCGGCATGATCTTGGCCCACTACAACCTCCGCCCTATCAGGTTCAAGCCATTCTTGTGCCTCAGCCTCCAAAGTAATTGGGATTACAGGTGTGCACCACCACGCCTGGCTAATTTTTTGTATTTTTAGTAGAAATGGGGTTTTGCCATGTTGGCCAGGCTAGTCTCAAACTCCTGACCTCAGGTGATCCACCCGCCCTGGCTTCCCAAAATGCTGGGATTATAGGCATGAGCCACCACTCCTGGCCTGGGATTTTTAGGATTTCCAAATGCTTTCCTCTCCTGAAGCTTGCAACAGAGGACAGGACTCAAGCAGGGATGACTGCAGGATGCCTGGGAGACAGTTCACTAAGCACTGAGACCCTGGAAGGAGTGCTGGTGACAGCTGTCTGGTCAGACGAAAGTAAATCAACAGCATCACCCCGTTTCAGTGACCCGGGACCACTTGACCACCCAAAACCTAGAGGTCTTGTATACTTCACTGCAGTACAGAAAGAAATCCCAGAAATAATTCTTATCCATCTTCAGAGTGTGGGCTCTAAGCCATATTTTATTTGAATAAATAAATTAAAAGAAGAAAAGAAATAGGACAGGGATGTTCACCATGTCTATTTATATAGAGTGTGATACTATGCATCCGTTTAGAAAGCTAGAATAGATTTATATTTATAGATGTGGAAAGATGTCCACAATGTGTTGCAAAATTAAAGGATCAGTTTACAGAACAGTATGTAGAATATGAATCTGTGTAAGTCAAATCCTGTGCATACATATGCCTACACAAATATATGGATGAAGAGACAGCTGGGAGCAAGTTCACAAAGTGCTGACAACACTTATCTGTGGCTAGTGAGGTTTATGTAATTTATTTCCTGCTTTTATGTATTAACTGAATTTTTAAAAAATAAGCATGTCTCAATTATGTAATCAGAAAAAAAGTTTTCTTCTTAGAAAAAAACTACTACCTTGGATTTTGCAATTTTACCTTTAATTATGCTATAAAACTGTTTTATCTAAAGATACATTTAAAATATTCATTAGACATTTTGCACCCTAGAAACTTTTTGGTAAGCCTCCATTTTCATCAATTAAATGCTGAAAAAGTTAAGTACATTAATCAGTGTCCTTTATGCTTGAATTCTTCCCACTAAGCACTCTGGTAAAAATACTCAGCTCCATTTACTCATTTTTAACATTACTTTTCTTGGGCTTTTGTGATGACAAAAATTAAGTGGTTACTTTTTAAATACCACAGTTACTTCCACAAATAAGATGACATGAATTTCACTGATATTAATTTTTTACTGAGGCACAAATAGTTTTAAAATAACCACAGGAAAAAAAGTGCTATTCAAAGTCTGGCATTTTAGTACATTTACTGCAACGATTCTTCTTCCCAACTTGATTACAAAATTATATGACTTCCATGTTGTTACTTTTTCTTTAATTCTTGAAATACTAAGGCTATGGACACTACACTCATCTCAGTGATATTTCTAAATACATAGTTTCTGGATAAGAAAATCAGCTCAAATCAAGTGAATTTCCTGAATTCGAACTCTTAGAGTGTTGGGTACCAGGTCATAATTAGGTGTTAGGGATGAAAATCACTCTACTAGTTGAAAAACAATTTCAAAGAAGTAGATGGCTATTGACAATGAAATCAAGAAGTGTGCCTTGCCTGTACAATACCCAATAGAGGACATTAAGAACTCTGCCACACCTGTTATATATTTAATAAAAGGAAAGGTTTTGTTCACAAAGAGCAGGAAGAGGAAAAAGGAAAATGAAGGTGGAAGTTCTCAGATAATGAAATGGATACAAATTTACTGGAAAATAGGTGAAGTAAATAGAAGCAAAATTTAATTTAAAAAAATTTAATTGGTGAATAGAAATGGGAGTTACACCTTAAGAAATTCGAGGAATGTCAGGCAAGGTGGCCCACACCTGTAATCCTAGCACTTTGGGAGGCCAAGGCGGGCGGATCACCTGAGGTCAGGAGACCAGCCTGGCCAACATGGTGAAACTCCGTCTCTACTAAGGATACAAAAAGTTAGCCGGGCATGGTGGCACATGCTTGTAATCACAGCTACTCGGGAGGCTGAGGCAGGAGAATCGCTTGAACACAGGAGGCAGAGGTTGCAGTGAGCTCAGATTGCGACGTTGCACGCCAGCCTGGGCGACAGAGCAAGACTCCGCCTCAAAAAAAAAAAAAAAAAAAAAAATTGGAGGAAAAACTTTTGGGGAAGAGGGAAGTCGTTTTTTAGACTCGTCTCTTTCCTTCAATCTCTCCATTTAATTCGTTACCAGTTTCTAGTGCAGGTTGAATCCTCAGCAGAAGTGGAAAATCTTAAAAGGTAGTCTTCAAGGCCGGGCGCAGTGGCTCACGCCTGTAATCCCAGCACTTTGGGAGACCAAGGTGCGCGGATCACCTGAGGTTGGGAGTCCGAGACCAGCCTGACCAACATGGAGAAACCCCGTCTCTGCTAAAAATACAGAATTAGCCGGGCGTGGTGGCACATGCCTGTAATCCCAGCTACTTGGGAGGCTGAGGCAGGAGAATTGCTTGAACCCAGGAGGCGGAGGTTGCGGTGAGCAGAGATCACACCATTGCACTCCAGCCTGGGCAACAAGAGCGAAACTCCATCTCAAAACAAAACAAACAAACAAAAAAGGTTGTCTTCAAGTTACTCTCACTGCTTCTACCTGGTTGTAACCTCATTCCTCCAATCCATCTTTCGTTTGGCCATCATTCTAAAATGTACAATTGATTATGTCAGCTGTTTGCTTTAAAATTCTTCAGTGGGCCGGGCGCAATGGTTCACGCCTATAATCCCAGTGCTTTGGGAGGTCAAGGTGGGTGGATCACTTGAGGTCAGGAGTGCAAGACCAGCCTGGCCAACATAATGAAACCCCGTCTCTCCTAAAAATACAAAAATTAGCTGGGCATGGTGCTGGGCGCCTGTAATTCCAGCTACTGGAGAGCCTGAGGCAGGAGAATCGCTTGAACTCAGGAGGCGGGGGTTGCAGTGAGCTGAGATCAAGCCACTGCACTCCAGCCTAAGCAACAGAGCAAGACTCTGTCTCAAAAAAAGATAACATAAAATAAAATACAATAAAATTCTTCAATGGCTTCTCATTGCCTTCAGGATAAAACAGCAAACATGGCCGGGCGCGGTGACTGATGCCTGTAACCCCAGCACTTTGGGTGGCTGCAGTGGGTGGATCACAACGTCTGGAGTTGGAGACCGGCCTGGCCAACATAGTGAAACCCCCTCTCTACAAAAAACACAAAAATTGACCGAGCGCAATGGCTCACGCCTGTAATCCCAGCACTTTGGGAGGCCGAGATGGGTGGATCACGAGGTCAGGAGTTCAAGACCAGCCTGGCCAAGATGCTGAAACCCTCTCTACTAAAAATACAAAAAAATTAGCCGGGTGAAGTGTGTGTGCCTGTAATCTCAGCTACTCAGCTATTCGGGAGGCTGAAGCAAGAGAATCGCTTGAGCCCAGGCAGCGGAGGTTATAGTGAGCCGAGATCACATCACCGTACTCCAGCCTGGGTGACAGAGCAAGACTCCATCTCAAAATAATAATAATAATAATAATAATAATAATAATAATACAAAAATTAGCTGGGCATGGTGGCATGCACCTGTAATCCCAGCTATTCAGGAGGCTAAGGCAGAATTGTTTGAACCTGGGAGGCGGAGATTACAGTGCACTCTAGCCTGGGCAACAGAGCAAGACTGTCTCGGAAAAAAACAAAACAAAACAAAACATGGGCATGGCATATAAGGTCCTCTGTCAGCTGACTCCTGTCTGATCTTCTAATCTCTACTTCATTCTTTAAACACACTGCAACTGAGTCATGCTGAACTAATTGTTGTTTTTCAAATAGGCCATGCCCTCTTACTGTGGTCAAACTGTTCCTTCAGCCCGAAAGGACTTCCTATTCTCCACCCTAACTCCATACCTGTAAGCTCCTAGTCATCCCTGAAGACTCAACTCATTTCCCCTTTTTTTACTGAAGACCTTCCTGGACTCTTTAGGCAGTTTTGTTTGTTTGTTTGTTTGTTTTTTAGATGGAGTTTCGCTCTTGTTGCCTAGGCTGGAGTGCAATGGCATGATCTTGGCTCACTGACACCTCCACCTCCCGAGTTCAAGCTATTATCCTGCCACAGCCTTCCAAGTAGCTGGGATTACAAGCATGCGCCACCATGCCCAGCTAATTTTTGTATTTTTAGTAGAGAAGGGGTTTCACCACGTTGGCCAGGCTGGTCTCGAACTCTTGACCTTGGGTGATCTGCCCACCTCGGCCTCCCAAAGGCAGTTTTATATAGACATTTATTCTGTAGAATCTATAGCATAGTGTTTTAATTATCTATTGCTGCATAACACATTATCCCCAAACTTAGTGGCTTAACTTAAATATAAACATTATTATCTCTCACAGTTTCTACAGGTCAGGAATTTGGGAGCCACTTGACTGGGCAGGTCTAGTTAGGCATTTTTCGTGGGGTTCAATCAGATGTTAACCAAGGCTGCAGTCATTTGAAGACCTGAATGGGGCTGGAAGATCCACTTCCAATGGCTTACTCACACAGCTGGTAAGTTTGTGCTGGATACTGGTGGAAGCCACAGTTCGTCCTCTAGTGGGCCCCTCTACAAAGTTGTTGGAGAGTCCTCATGAGATGAATGCTGGCCTCCCCCAGGGTAAGCAATCCAAGAGACTAAAGTGCAAGTAGCAAGTCCTTCACAGTCTACCCTTGGAAGTCACCCCTTGTAACCTCAGCCATACTCTTGTTCACATAGACTAGCCCTAATTCATTATGGAAGAAGACAACATAAGGACATTAATACCAGAAAGTGAGAATCATTGAGAGTCATCTTAGAGACTGGCTGTCATATACAGTGACTCGATTATATGTCATATCTCACTAGCCAGTGACTACAAAATAAGATCAGACCTTCTTTTTTTTTGAGACAGGGTCTCACTCTGTCGCCCAGGCTGGAGTGCAGTGGCACGAACATGGCTCACTGCAGCCTCAACTTCCTGGGCACAAATGATCCTCCCACCTCAGCCTCCTGAGTAGCTGGGACTACAGGTGTGCACCAACAGGCCTGGCTAATTTTTTTTATTTTTCGTAGTCATGAGGTTGCCTCAAACTTCTGGGCTCAAGTGATCCACCTGCCTCCGCCTCCCAAAGTGCTGGGATAACAGGTGTAAGCCACTGTGCCCGGCCTTAATTTTTTAAAAATTTTAGTTGACAAATAATAATCATATGTATTTGTGGGGTACAATGTGATGTATACATTATCAAATGTATCAAGCTAATGAACACATCTATCACCTCACATATTCATCATTTTTTGTGGTGTGAACATTTAAAATTTACTCTCAGCAATTTTGAAATATACGTTACATTAATATTAATTATAGCCACCATGTTGTTCAATAGATCCTAAAAACTTATTCCTCCTGTCTAGCCAAAATGTTCTACCCCTTGATGAACATCTCCCTTTTCCCTCTCCCTGCAACCAACCCTCAGTTAACCACCATCCTACTGTCTGTCTGCTACTGTGAGTTAACCACATTCTACTGTCTACTCCTGTGTGATTCCAGATAAAAGTCAGATCATGCAATATTTGCCTTTCTGTGCCTGGCTTATTTCACTTAAAATAAGGTCCTCCAGGTTCATCCATGTTGTGGCAAATGGCAGTATTTCTTTTTACAGGCCATTGTGTATACATAGCACATTTTCTTTATCCATTCATCCATTGATAGACAAGATTGATTCTATATCTTGGTTATTGTGAATAATGCTGAATAATTCAGTACAATTATTGTGAATAATGTGAATAATGAGCATGAGAGTGCAGATATCTCTTTCACAAACTGGTTTCAATTCCTTTGGATATATTTCCAGAAGTAGGATTGCTTGATCATATGGTAGTTATATTTTTAGTTCTTCGAGGAAACTACTTACTCTTTTCCATAATGGCTATACTAATTTGCATTCCCACTAACAGTATACAAGGGTACCCTTTTCTCCACATCCTCTCTAACACTTGTAACCTTTCATCTTTGTGATGACAGCCATTCTAACAGGTGGGAGGCAATATCTCCCTGTGGTTTTTTATTTGGCATTCTTCTGATGATTAGTAATGCTGAACAGTTTTCATACATCTATTGACCATTTGTATGTCTTCTTCTGAGAAATACCTATTTAGATCCTTTGAAATTTTTTAATTAGGTTGTTTTCTTGCTATTAAGTTGTTTGAGTTCCTTATATATTTTGGATATTAAAATCCTACTTTTTTGTTTTTTTTTTTAAGATGGAGTTTTGCCCTTGTTGCCCAGGCTGGAGTGCAATGATGAGATCTCAGCTCACCGCAACCTCCGCCTCCCGGGTTCAAGCAATTCTCCTGTCTCAACCTCCCGAGTAGCTGGGATTACAGACATGTGCCACCACGCCCGGCTAATTTTGTATTCTCAGTAGAGACGAGGTTTCTCCATGTTGGTCAGGCTGGTCTCGAACTCCCGACCTCAGGTGATCCGCCCACCTTGGTCTCCCAAAGTGCTGGGATTACAGGTGTGAACCACCACTCCCAGCCTAAAATCATACTTTTAATGTTCAAATTATGATTACTTAAGCCCTCATGGCACATTGCCTTGAGAAAGCAATCTCTTCCTCCTCCCATATTTCTGATACAGCTCCCTGTTTTCAGGAACAGTTCTTGTTCTCCCACAACCTTCTGGATCTGCTGGAGTGCTGCTCTGTCTCACCCTAATAAGAATGTAGCTCCAGTGGGCACCACTCTCCTGCACTGATGACTGTCACCATTGCTTCCACCACTGAATTGGGAAGTATTTGATGTTCTTCCAAGAAAGTGAAATAAGCCCAAGAACACAACTGAGGTCAAGCTGTGATTGTTAACAGGTTTTGACTTTTGTTTACAGAAAGTATAATAGACAGGGTTAACTACACTGCTGTTAGCAGTGGCTGCTGTGAAAGGTCCACAGTCTAAACTCGCTATCAGAATGGCAGATTCGCAGGGCTTCTGGAAACTCTACCATCATCAGAGGCTGTCCTCTTGTCCTATACCCTACAAAAGACATAATACAACACAATCTGTCATCAGTTCAATTCCTGAGTTCTGGGATTTTCAGTCTTTAACACCACAGGTGGAACTCAACAATCCATGCCATAAAATCCTGGGCCAAGTGCCCTCCATTTCTTGTTCACAGCTTCTCCTCCAGCACTGACTGAAGAAAACAAGCCTGCACACTCTCTCAGCATTCCTCTCCATCCCACTTCCATGACCCTCACAGATAACTGTCTAAAGAACAGGCCTCTCAGCTCTGTAAAGATATCCAGTAATGAGACAGGCACGATGGCTCATGCGTGTAATCCCAGCACTTTGGGAGGCCGAGGCGGGAGGATCACCTGAGGTCAGGAGTTCGAGACCACTCTGGCGAACATGGTGAAACTCCATCTCTAATAAAAACAAAAATTATCCGGGTGTGGTGGTGTGTGCCTGTAATCCCAGCTACGTGGGAGCCTGAGGCAGGAGAATTACTTAAACCCAGTAGGTTGCAGTGAGCTGAGATTGCACCACTGCACTCCAGCCTGGGTGACAGAGCGAGACTATTTAAAAAAAAAAAAAAAAGATATCCAATAGTGCACAAGCATAGGACAATCTAGATCCATACTTAGGGAGAAACATTTCTTTATAGAAATCAATATATAGAGGCGGATAACTACTAAAAGATACCTTATTAGCAGCCTGAAGCATCTTCATTTGTTTTTTGTTTGTTTGTTTTGAGATGGAGTCTTGCTCTGTCATCCAGGCTGGAGTGCAGTGGTGCAATCTTGGCTCACTGCAACCTCCTCCACCTCCCAGGTTCAAGTGATCCTCTTGCCTCAGCCTCCCAAATAGCTGGGACTACAGGCACGCACCACTATGCCTGGCTAATTTTGGTGGGGTTATTTTTTATTAAAGATGGGGTTTTGCCATGTTGGCCAGGCTGGTCTTGAACTCCTGGCCTCACCTGATCCACCCGCCTCAGCCTTCCAAAGTGCTGGGATTACAGGCGTGAGCCACTGTGTCCAGCCTTCATTTGTTTTACCTCAATTATTTCAGGCCTTCACCTAGAACTGGACGTTGGTGATGACTTTGCAATTACAAAACCCGAGGCAGCTTCAGGGTATCTCCCAGGACAAGGGAGGAATTAGTACTAAAAGGAAATTAGAGCCTTCACTTTTAAAGGTAGTGTTTCCAGCTGGTTCACTCATCAAGGTTAAAAAATAAAATCCTGGCTTCAGCCAGCTTGTTTATAATATCACTTGCCGTGATTACTTGTTGGAAAGCATCTCTGTTTCATTAGAGAGCCTGGAGGTCAGATAACAAAAATAGAAACTGGAAGGGATATTAAAGGAATAAGTGGTGCCTAGGGATAGAAAATAACGTCAAGCAGATTGTTTATCACATGGTAACAGTGAGCTGCGGTGAAATGGTAAGAGGTTTTGGAGCCAAACAGACGTAGGTCCACATGATGATGGGACTCTTCTCCCAAGGTGGGGTGACTGGGACTTCACTTCTCTGAGCCTTAGTTTCTTCACATGTAAAATGATGGTAACAATTTTACTTCACAGAGTTGAGGATTAAATGAGAAAATATATTATCAAGCACTGGCAGGAGGCAGGCTATGCTTCAGGTATAGCTGGTGCTGGGAATAAAGGAGTGAAGGGATGAAAATGAGTCACTGTCTTCACTGAGATTTCAATCTAGAGTGGAAGGCAGGAATTAAAGAACTACCTAACTTCAATTGTGATGAGTGCTATCACGAAGCCTAGGGTACCATAAAAAGAGACCTGACCTCATTTAGGGTGTCAAGGACTGTGGCCCTGAGGAAATGATGCAAAAGCTGGGGAGTCTGGGTTAGGGGACAGCGTGTCATCTTTCAGCTGAGGCATTCTAGGCTCATGGAAGGTGCTCAATAAATGAGAGTTGCTGTTATTATTATTTATTCAGTAAACATTTATTGAGTGCCTACTATGCATACTGTGCTACCATGCATACTGAGGGTAAAATAAATGTGTGAAGTTGAAAGGTAGCTTAACTTCTTTGAGCCTCAGTATGTTCAGCTGTAAAATGGGAATATTAATATTACCTACCCCTTTAGTCTTTCTTTGAAGATTCAATGAGATAATGAATGCAAAATGTTTAACATAGTGCCTGGCATAAGGAGAACATAATATATATTAGTAATATTTTTATTGTTCACTAATCAAGACTGGCCACATGATTTACAGGGCCCAGAGCAAAATAAAAATGCAGGGCCTCTTGTTAAAAGATTATTAAGAATTTCAAGCCAGGTGCAGTGGCTCATGCCTGTAATCCCAGCACTTTGGGAGGCTGAGGCAGATGAATCACAGGGTCAGGAGTTTGAGACCCTGGCCAACATGGCGAAACCTCGTCTTTACTAAAACCACAAAAATTAGCCAGGCGTGGTGGCGGGCACCTATAGGTGCTACTCGGGAGGCTGAGGGAGGAGAATCGCTTGAACCTGGGAGGCAGAGGTTGCAGTGAGCCAAGATCGGGGCACTGCACTCTATCCTGGGTGACAGAACGAGATTCTGTCTCAAAAAAAAAAAGAAAAAAAAAACTTTGGTCGGGCATGGTGGCTCACGCCTGTAATCCCAGTATTTTAGGAGGCTGAGGCGGGTGGATCACCTGAGGTCAGGAGTTCGAGACCAGCCTGACCAACATGGATAAACCCCATCTCTACTAAAAATACAAAATTAGCCAGGCTAATGTGGTGGCGCATGCCTGCAATCCTAGCTGCTCAGGAGGCTGAGGCAGGAGAATCACTTGAACCTGGGAGGTAGAGGTTGCAGTGAGCCGAGATCGTGCCATTACACTCTAACCTGGGCAACAGGAGCTAAACTCCATCTCAAAAAAAAAAAAAAAACAACCTCAAAACAGTAAGATATTAAACCAAGGGAGGGCCCTGTGTAACTGCACAGTTCACATGCTTACAAAGACAGCCCTTTCACTAGTTATGTCATATGTACATATATGCTTTTGTATAGCTTACCTGTACAAACAGGCTGAATCTTTCTTGGGAGCAACTTTCAAAATTCAATATGTGGAATTTAGTGTATAAGGATAAAATAT
This sequence comes from Papio anubis, assembly GCF_008728515.1. NCBI lineage: Eukaryota > Metazoa > Chordata > Mammalia > Primates > Cercopithecidae > Papio > Papio anubis. The sequence continues at coordinate 82,554,666 of NC_044977.1, read as the reverse complement.
GTATACATGCAGTATATCAACAGATGATTGAGACATATTTTTCTCAACATGTTGTTATGAAAAATTTTAAACAAAAATTATAAGAATTTCCTAGTGAGCACATGTATACAAACCACCTAGACTCTATTATTAACATTTTGTTATATTTGCTTTTTTTTAAAATATATATATATGTATATATTTTTCAAGAGATTCAGTCTCGCTCTGTTGCCCAGGCTGGTCTTGAACTCCTGGGCTCAAGCAATCCACTCTCCTCAGCCTCCCAAAGTGCTAGGGTTATAGGCGTGAGTCCCCACACCCGCCTCCCTTATTATATATCTATCCATTTCTTTATCCATTTATTAATCAATCTATTTTATTTTTGGTGCATTTCAAAGTAAATTCCAGATATCAATATCACTAACTAAAGCCAAATTTGTTTGATTCTTTCTCCTTTTGATGTAAATTGATATACAGAGGAATGCATAAATCTTAACAGTAAATTTGCTGGCTGGGAGAGGTGTCTCACGCCTGTTATCCCAGCATTCTGGGAGGCCAAGGCGGGTGATCACTTGAGGCCAGGAGCGCGAGATCAGCCTGGCTAACATAGTGAAATTAGTGAAACCCGTTCTCTACTGAAAATATAAAAATTAGCCGGGCATGGTGGCACATGCTTGTACTTCCCCTGCTACTCAGGAGGTGGGAGAATTGTTTGAATCCAGGAGGCAGAGGTTGCAGTGAGCTGAGATCGTGCCACTGCACTCCAGCCTGGGCAACAGAGTGAGACCCTGTCTCAAAAAAAAAAAAACAACAACAAAAAACAAGAGTAAATTTGGTAAATTTGCTGAGTTTTGACAAATGCATTGTCCTCTGTAACCCAAACCTCTATAAAGATACAGAACATTACCATCATCCTAAAAAGTCCCTTCACACTCCTTCCCTGTCAGTCACCACTCCTACCCTTTCCAGAGACAACTACTGTTCTGATTTTTTTTTTTTCTGGTGCTTAAATTTTTCAAAAGGAACCTTGATACGTATAAGTACTTAGCTTCAGGGCTTTCTCCTATTATGCATAGAAAATCTTGCAGCCTTTAAAATAGGAGAGGTAATTCCAGGATAGTCTGGTGCAATCAACAACAAATATTTATTGAGACAAAGAGTAACTAAATAAATCACTTGAATGCTTTTTTCAATAGTTTTTGGGTAAAAGTGATACAATGAACACTCCAGAAAAAGTGTAAACAATATGAAAAAACATAGAGAGAGGAAATTAAAAATCACCTTACATGAACAGATGAACACTTAAAATATTTGGGGCTGGGCATGGTGGCTGATGCCTGTAATCCCAACATTTTGGGAGGCTGAAGAGGGAGGAGGATAGCTTGAGGCCAGGAGTTTGAAATCAGCCTGGATAACATAGACCCCATTTCTACAAAATAAAAATTTTTAAATTAGCCAGACTTAGTGGCATACTCCTGTAGTCCCAGCTACTGGGGAGGCTGAGGCAGGAGGCTCACTTGAGCCCAGGAGTTTGAGGCTGCTGGTAGCCGTCATTGCTCTACTACACTCCAGCCTGGGCAACAGAGTGAGACCCTGTCTCAAAAATACATATATAAATAAAATAGCGGGTGCAGTGGCTCATGCCTGTCATCCCAACACTTTTAGAGGCCTAGACAGCTGAATTACTTGAGGTCAGGAGTTCGAGACCAGCCAGGCCAGCATGGTGAAACCCCATCTCTACTAAAAATACAAAAATAAAATAAATAAATAAAAACATTTTGATGAAATTTCTCCCTGATGCCTATGTATACATATATATAGTGATCTCTGTATAAAACCTGATATAAATGGGATCATACACATGCTACTATGTAACCTGTTTTTATCACTTAACAATATCCTGTAGATATTTTTCCTCATTATAAATACAAGTTAGAAATATAAATCATCATTTCTAATGGGCACACTCAATGGACATATAATTCTTTTTTTTTTTATACTTTAAGTTCTGGGGTACATGTGCATAACGTGCAGGTTTGTTACATATGTATACTTGTGCCATGTTGGTGTGCTGCACCCATCAACTTGTCAACACCCATCAACTCGTCATTTACATCAGGTATAACTCCCAATGCAATCCCTCCCCCTTCCCCCCTCCCCATAATAGGCCCCCGTGTGTGATGTTCCCCTTCCCGAGTCCAAGTGATCTCATTGTTCAGTTCCCACCTATGAGTGAGAACATGCGGTGTTTGGTTTTCTGATATAATTCTTTAATTAACCAGTTACCAGCTGGGCATGGTGGCTCATGCCTGTAATCCCAGCACTTTGGGAGGCCAAGGTGGGTGGATCACTTGAGGTCAGGAGTTCAAGAATAGCCTGGCCAACATGGTGAAACCCTGTCTCTACTAAAAATACAAAAATTATCCGGGCATGGTGGCACATGCCTGTAACCCCAGGTACTCAGGAAGCTGAGGCAGGAGAATCTCTTGAACCTGCGAGGTGGAGGTTGCAGTGAGTAGAGATCGCACAACTGCACTCCAGCCAGGGCTATAAGAGTGAAACTTCATCTTTAAAAAAAAAAAAAATTAACTAGTTACCTACCAACGATCATTTTGATTGTTTCTAAAATGTCAGTATTATCAACAATACTGTAATAAATAAACATGCTTATACATACAGCATTTTCTGAGCTGTATAATTATTTCCTTATGGTAAATTGCCAAAGGTGGGATTATTCAGTTACAACATGAACATGTTGTACATGCTGGCTTGTTATACTAAAATGCCTTCCAAAAAAAAGAGACAACAACTTACATCCACTGACTGACTAAGTTCTAAATTCTTGAGGTAAGAAAGTAAATATTTGTTTTGTCTTCTTCCTTAAGAATAGAAAAGATGGAGACACATAAGGGGCTAAAAAGCCTATATTTAAACCAGCAAGCAAAAATGTATGTAAAGGTGCCTCATAAACACTGCAAATAAATCCAGTTGAACTTGATTCAATAAACAATTATTTAACACCTACTATATTCAAAGATGGGACTAGCTCCTGGTAGTAGGAAGGTGAGAAGCCATGGGCCCAATCAAGTTCAAAATACTCACAGTCTAATAGGACAACTTTCCTGGCTACAGAGCTTTATTCTCACTAAAGCCTACATGACAAGAATGGACCCCAAGGGACTGCTCCTAAAGGAGCACTGACTTCTACCTTATTTTTGATATAAAACTCAAAAGATAGGCAGAGTGCAGTAGCACATGCCTGTAATCCCAGCACTTTAGGAGGCTGAGGCAGGCAGATTGCTTGATTCCAGGAGTTCGAGACTAGCCTGAGCAACATAGTGAGACCACATCTCTACAAATACAAAAAAATTAGCCAAGTGCAGTGGCTCATGCTTGTAGTCCCTGCTACTTGGGTGACAGAATGAGACCCTGTCTAAAAAAAAAAAAAAAACTCAAAAGACATAAGTAAAAGGAAAGTGTCCCTTCTCTTCTTATGCCCCAGATCACTATTTCCACCCATAGTTCCCCTATTACCAATTCCCTGCATATCTTCCCAGAAGCTATCACTATTAACAATTTCCTGTATATCTTCCCAGAAAATGCTGTGTGTCTATGTATCCAGGCATATGCTGAGCAGGCATATGCTAATTGTCCACTCATCACTTACTCATTCAAGCAATTTTTTACACAGTAGTATTATACACAATTTTGCACATGAATCATAAAAATATACATCAGAGATTATTCCATATCCATTCATACAGAGCTGCTTCATTTATCTTTTACTTGGAGATCATTCTATATCCAGTCTTATGAATCTATCTCATTCTTTTGTGTCATCTGCACAATATTCCATTACATGAATGTATTCTATTGACGGTTGGTCCCAATATTTTGTTAATAGAATGCTGCAATAACTATCTTTCTAGATACCAAAATCTTTTTGTAATAAGAAATGACTATGTGATGTTTGGCTTCAAATCAAGTTAGTAAGCTACTGGAGAGAGAAAATTTTGGGGTTATAGATGAATATTAAAAAGTAGAGTCTGCGGCCAGGCGCGGTGGCTCATGCCTGTAATTCCAGCACTTTGGGAGGCCAACGCGGGCAGATAACAAGGTCAGGAGTTTGAGACCAGCTGGCCAACATGGTGAAACCTCGCCTCTACTAAAAATACAAAAATTAGTCAGGTGTGGTGGCGTGCACCTGTAATCCCGGCTACTCAGGAGGTGGAGGCAGGAGAATTGCTTGAACTGGGGAGGTGGAGGTTGCAGTGAGTGGAGATCGCACCACTGCACTCCAGCCTGGGCAACAGAGCAAGACTCCGTCTCGAAAACAAACAAACAAAAAGAAGTAGAGGCTTGGTATGGTAGCTCATGCTTGTAATCCTAACACTTTGGGAGACTGAGGCAGGAGGATAACTTGAGCCCAGGAGTTTGAGACCAGCCTGGGCAACATAGTGAGACCCTGTTTCTACAAAAACATAAAAAATTAGCTGGGCACAATGGCATGCATTTATAGTCCCAGCTACTCACGAGGCTGAAGCAGGAGGATTGCTTGAGCCCAGGAAGTTGAGGCTGCAGTGAGCCATGATCATGCCACAGGACTCCAGCCTGGGTGACAAAGTGAGGCCCTGTCTCCAAAAAAAAAAAAAAAAAGGATAAAGCATTAGGGACTGGGGAAGTTGGGGAAAGGAGAGACATTTGATCATTTGATCAAAGGGTATAAAATTTCGGTTAGAGAGAAGGAATAAGCTTTAGTGATGTATTGCACAGAATGGTGATCATAATAAATAATAATGCACTGTATATTTCAAAATTACTAAAAAAGTGGATTTTAAATGTTTTCACCACAAAAAATGATAAGTATATGAGGTGACAGATATGTTAACTAGCTTGATTTAATCATTCCACAATGTATACATGTAGGAAAACATCATTTTACCCCATGAATATATACAATTATTATCTGTCAATTAAAAATAAAATAGAGTACAAAGCATTAAATATATACACTGTGTCTGAAACATGTTTTCCCAAATAACTGGTAAAACAAGAGAAAAGCATAAAAGCCAAGAGGATATCTCCACCCACTTAGACTCCTCAGGAGGTGTAAATATATAGGCCTTACCCAAGGTCTTAGCGGTCCACAGTAGAGCTTTGTCACACTAATAGCGAGAACTCGTTGTAGAGTCCATGCCTTAGCACTAAGAACTTCCCCTAGAGAGTTTAGATCTAGCAATGTGAACATACAAATATTCATTTGTCACACATGATTCATCAAAAGGCTTTTGTACATGCAAGCAGAGGAGTACATTTCCTTTTGCCTTTCCCATTGACTTTTGTTTCTGAACTTCATTTTGAAATAATTACAAACTTGAAAGTTTCAAGAATAGCACAAAGAACTCCCACACATTCTTTATCCAAACTCACTATTTTCAAACATTTTGCCACATTCTTCCCTCTATATATTTTTTCTGTATTATTTGAGAATAAATTGCATACATTATGCCTCTGTATCCCTTAATACTTCAGTGTAGGCTGGGTATGGTGGCTTACGTCTGTAAACCCAGCAATTTGGAGGCCAAGGCAGGTGGATCACCTGAGGTCAGGAGTTCGAGCCCAGCCTGGCTAACATGGTGAAAACCCATCTCTACTAAAAATAGAAAAATCAGCCAGGCGTGGTGGTGTGTGACTGTAGTCCCAGCTACTAGGGAGGTTGAGGCAGGAGAATTGCTTGAATCCGGGAGGCAGAGGTTGCAGTGAGCTGAGATGGCACCACTGCACTGGGTGACTCTTTCTCAAAAAAAAAAAAAAAAAAAAAAGCTGATGCATAGACATCTACTGTTTTTGCTTGCCCAGCTCTCTTTCCTCTTCCTTTTGGCAACAGCTTTAGGAAACCATCCCTTTTTCATTGGATACAGAGTTAATGGAACTGTCCTTCGAAGTCCTCATCCCCCATCTCCGCCCCCTTTATGGCCATGGAATGGGCATGTAAGGCAACCTAGGTCAATCAGTTGGGGTGTTTGAATCTTGAAAGGGGCTTAAAGATTGACAAAGTGTGAGTTGATTCCTAAAGGTGGTGCCTTGAAGAGGTTGCTTAATGGCTCTTGCTACTCATTAGCTCTGCTTCTTTGTGACTTGCTTCTTTAGCATTTCTTTTCATTCTCAGTGCCACCCCATGTCTTTCCAATAATTTCCATAGGCTTAGGTTGACCAGTTTCTGTCGCTTGCAAACAGAGGACCCTAATCAATAACAGCTGACTTGAAAAAATTTTTCTTTCAGCAACACTTGCACAAATGGAACTGTGACTTGAATTGCATAGAAAAAAGTTGGCCATGGGTACACCCTTTCCTAATGCTTAGTGTGGCAATGCCTTATAGACTTATGGCTCTGCTGTTCAATCTAACTAATGACAACCTGTTTTCACACTCCCAGAAGTGACCATTCTTGGAAAAGCAGAGCAACTCTTCTGTTAGTTGTAGCTTTTAGAAATGTCTCCAGCAAAGGGGCAGTGCTTTAGTCAGTGGTTATTTTAACTCTGTCACCCCCAAACTGATCCATCTGGTTGGCAGAGTGATGAAATACAATCTGCCTTGAACACAACATCACAGGGGGCTCCCTGCCTGATTGACTCTAGGGCCTGCTGCCAGCAGGAAGTGAAGATACCACTTATTGTCTTTCCTGACAATCTGTTCCTGACTTCTAGGAACTCACACATATGGAAGAACACTTTGATGTCTCCAAAAGACATTCAGACAGTTTAGTATGAATCTATCCCCATGAAAAAAAAATCTCCATAAAAGCTTAATCAGTAGGGTACAGTGACTCAAAACCGTAATCCCAGCACTTTGGGAGGCCAAGGCCAGAGGATCACTTGAGCCCAGGAGTTTGAGACCAGCCTGGGCAATATGGCAAGACCCTGTTTCCACATACACACACAATTTTTTAAAAATTAGCCGGGTGTGGTGGTGCATGCCTGTAGTCCCAGCTACTTGGGAGGCTGAGATGGGAGGATCCCTTGAGCCCAGGAGGTCAAGGCTCCCGCGAGCCATGATCTCACCACTGCACTCCAGCCTGGGTGACAGAGCAAGACCCTGTCTCAAAAAAACTCACCAAAACTCCACATATTTTGGTTACTTAGAAAAATGTTTCCAGTAGTGAAGGCATGCTGATCTATTTCTGTGGTTTACTGCCAAAAGTTCAGAAAACACATAGGTAAGGCAAATATGACAAAATGGTAACAACTTAGAATCAAGGAGCTCTGTGTATGTTCATTGTAATTTCAATATTTCTGTACATTTGAAATTTTTTATAATAAAAAGTTTGGGAAAATATAAAAATGAACAATTTTAGTGGACACAGGTTCTACATTGATTCAATATTATTCTCATTATCATCTTCAAGACTAACTTCAGGCCGGGCGCGGTGGCTCAAGCCTGTAATCCCAGCACTTTGGGAGGCCGAGACGGGCGGATCACCAGGTCAGGAGATCGAGACCATCCTGGCTAACACAGTGAAACCCCGTCTCTACTAAAAATACAAAAACTTAGCCGGGCGAGGTGGCAGGCGCCTGTAGTCCCAGCTACTCGGGAGGCTGAGGCAGGAGAATGGCGTGAACCCGGGAGGCGGAGCTTGCAGTGAGCTGAGATCCGGCCACTGCACTCCAGCCTGGGTGACAAAGCAACACCCCGCCACAAAAAAAAAAAAAAAAAAAAAAAAGACTAACTTCAGAGCCTAAGCTAGAGGGAGAAGTTACAAAATCAAGTTTTCTTCTGCCACCATCTTTGCCACTGACCCCGAGTTATCATATAACCAGAAAATGGGGAGATGGACCTGTCTGGTTGCACTTAAAGCATCTCATTTCTCTAGAGATCTGTTTTCAGTGTCGATAGCCCACGAATTTCTCCTACAGTATTTTTCACATGTCATGCTTGTTAGTATGCTAGATTTGCACAAAGGAGACTGGGTTCCCGAGCCATATGTTCAAGGCAGGAACAGCTATACAATTTTTTTTTTTTTTTTTTTTTTTGATAGAGTTTCACTTTTGTCTCCTGGGCTGGAGGGCAAGGGCACAATCTTGGCTCACTGCCCCAGCCTCCTGACTAGCTGGGATTACAGGTGTGAGCAACCACACCAGACTCATTTTGCATTTTTAGTAGGGACAGGATTTAATCATGTCAGTCAGGCTGGTCTTGAACTCCTGACCCCAGGTGATCCACCCGCCTTGGCCTCCCAAAGTGTTGGGATTACAGGCATGAGCCACCATGCTCGGCAACAGCTATATAATTTGAGGGGTCCAGTGCAAATGCAAATGAGAAATCTGTTCAAAAGTTACTGAGAATTTCAAGACAGCAGAGTACATCCAGGTATAGTCCTTCCAAGCGGGGCCCTACGTAAAGGTGATACGCTTATGAAACCAGCTCCGTACAAAGTCCAGTGAAGAATCCACAGATGATTGGCCAGGCGCGGTGGTTCATGCCTGTAAATCCCAGCATTTGGGAGGCAGAAGCGGGCAGATCACTTGAGGTCAGGAGTATGAGACCAGCCTAGCCAACATGGTGAAACCCCTTCTCTACTAAGAAAAAAAAACAACAAAAAATTAGCTGGGTGTTGTGGTGGGTGCCTGTAATCTCAGCTACTCGATCGGAAGGCTGAAGTAGGAGAATTGCTTGAACCCGGGAGGCAAAGTTTGCAGTGAGCGGAGATTGCGACACTGCACTCCAGCCTGGGCAACAGAGTGAGACTCCATCTCAAAAAAAAAAAAAAAAAAAAAAAAGAATCCACAGATGAGACCTCCTCCTTCCAGCCTTGTATGCTTGACATGCTTTGGGGGAGTGGAGGAGTGGGAGAAGCAGGCACTTCAGAGTCACTTCCCTATATAGGTCTCTTCAATCCATTTCAACCTATTTTCTGAGGAATCCTTAAGACCAAAGACCGCTGAGAAATTTATTAGTTTTCTAAAACACAGGCATTTAGTGAGATGCTGATGTATGACAATATTATACAGTAGCAACAAGGCATTTTTTCTGAAACAAAACTCAAGTAAAGCTTATTAAAAGGAAACACAAATAACCACATTCAAAAACAATTATTCAAAATATCATAGTTTTCTTTCTCTCTCTCTCTCTCTTTTTTTTTGGACAGAGTCCTGCTGTTTCACCTAGGCTGGAGTGTAATGGCAAGATCTTGGCTCACTGCAGCTACCACCTCCCGGGTTCAAGCGATTCTCCTGCCTCAGCCTCCCCAGTAGCTGGAATCACAGGCGCGTGCTACCACACCTGGCTAATTTTTGTATTTTTAGTAGAGACAGGACTTCACCATGTTGGCCAGTCTGGTCTTCAACTCCTGACCTCAGGTGATCCTCCCGACTTGGCCTTCCAAAGTGCTGGGATTACAGGTGTGAGCCACCATACCAGGCCAAAATATCATAGTTTTCTTAGAATAAAATATGTACTTAAAATATATTTTTATGTGCAACACTTGCAGGGAATTATAATATATATATGTTATAAATTATTTGATGAGCAAAGTCATCATATATAGAGTCTCTGATATTTTACTTGGTAATTAAGTTATTTGGAAACAAATCCAGATATACCAATAAAAATTCAGAAAGAAAATGCCTCATGGGGCTTTCTGACCCAACCCTTTTACTCTTAAGCATTTGCTACATTCCAAGTAACATTCTTAAATTAGTTATAAAAAACAAGGGGATACTTCAAGTAATCAAAAGGGGACTTACATAAGAGTGACGAAAAATAGCATAATTTCTTCCCTTCCTCTTCCTCCTGCCCCAATACAGCCTTTTGCTATTGATATAAATTATTTATCACTTTTAAGAATAAGGCCCTTAGTGTTGACCTTCCCGTTTCTAATAAATGTGGTATTTTTAAAAGGGCATGCCTCATGTGGCTTAGAATAGCATCTGGAAGAATAGAGCTAACAAATTGTTAACAGTAGCATTAGACTAAGTATTTGTGATGGGCTTAGAGAGGACTTTTACTTTCCTTATTTTTGCTTACCTGAATATATACAATGAACATGTGTTTCTTTCATCAATCAAAAAAAATCAGTCAGGGCCGGCATGGTGGCTCATGCCTGTAATCCCAGCACTATGGGAGGCCGGACAGGAGGATCACTTGAGCCCACGAGTTTGAGACCAGCCTAAGCAACATAGTGGATCTGAGGTATACAGAAAAAAAATTAATAAACAAAAAATAAATTAGCTGGATATGGCGATGGCACATGCCTGTGAACCCAACTACTAAGGAGGCTGAGATGGAAAGATTGCTTGGGCTGGGGAGGTTGAGGCTACAGTGGGCTGTGATCGTGCCACTGCACTCCAGCCTAGGTGACAGAGCAAGATATTGTCAAAACAAAACTAAACAAAACTAAACAATACAGATAATTTTTAGAAAGAAAAAACCCCAGCATGTACTTTGGATCTAGCATGGTGACTTACTTTCAGTCACTCAATCAAATATTAAGATTCTTAATGTTTTTCTTAATGTTTGAGCCTGAGCCTTAGTTTCCTTACCTATAAAATAAGGTTAATACTTAATACACAGAGATGTCACAAGGAAAATGCTAACCACATGGTAAATACACAACAGAGCTTTAATTTCCTTGCCTGTAAAATGTGGAACCTGGATTTGTTGTCTATGATTCTTTCTGGAGTTATAACATTGTGATTTCCTCTTTTTATATTCACAGAAAAAGGTTGCTAAATGAACTTAAATGTCTTCATTTGTCTTCAGGTAGTTATTTCTTTTTATTTCCTGAATGACCAGGAAGCCAAAAACATGTGAGCAGTGCCTCTGGAATGTCTGGGCCACTCCACCCTGGGCACCTGGGAAATGACAGGGTATTTCCACTCATTAGAAACTCCCTGATGAAGAGAGCTTTCCTTAGTGGGAAGAGGATCTAACTTCAGTTGTAATAAGCCAGTGTGTGCCATTAAAAATGTTATATACTCTCAATTTTGGGCTTTGAGTACTCCCAGCTTTCTCTTAATTGGTTTGCTTACCTATATTTGCAATCCAGATACTCTGCTGAAACAGTTACGCAAGTGTTCCATAATTTATTATATCCCATGTGTATGTCATTGGTTAAAGTCCAATTAGATCATTATCAATTAGAGAGGGATACATATTAGTTGAGTTTACAGAGTTGTCTCCTACACATTAGAAATGCTAATAATTGCCCGTCTTTGATGGTACTAGGATGATAATTTTACAAGTCTCTTTTTGCTTTCAGAAGATTGAAAAGTGGCTTGGATCATAGCAGTGGCAATACTCATCAGACTATAAAAAGGCAAAAACTTAAAAAGGGAGAGAACTACAAAATCAGGAAACATTGCCATCCCCAATTTCTCAAAACATGACATGCTTTTTATTTAATAAAAATTGTGTGTGGATACAGAATCATAGAGAGGAACACCCACATGACTTAGAATTCAAAGTATCTCATGTATGAGATTTCTTAAATTAAGCCTTTTCTGTGCCTGCTGAATACCAGTGGGTGAAGAACGCCTTCAATGCCATTTTGGCATTTCTAGCACCCTGTGTGGCTTGGTAAGATTCTTTATCCTGACATGTTATAGTAGTCCCAGCTTTTCTTGCAGAAGAAAGTTCATTCTGCTTAACATTAATTTTAAGAGATATTATAGTAGAACTGAATATAAACAGACTTTTTTTGTTTCCATATGTATGATTAAGTTTCTCTATATACAAACTAGAGATAAAACAACTTGATCCTTACTACAGGGAAGGCTGAGGGAATTCTTTCTGTGAGCAATAATGATAAATATTAACATTTTCTGAGTGTCTACTATTTCTCAGCCATCATGGTTGGCATTTTGTATTCCACTATTTTATTTAATCCTAAGAAGACTCTGTAAGGTATTACCTACTTTTTTCCTTCCACCCCACCCCCCACCCCGGCCTTTTTTTATAAAAAAAGAAAAGTCTAGTCAAATGCAGTAGATATATGCTTTTTTTCAAATAAGGAAGCTGAAATTTACAGAAGCTAATAATTTACCATTTAAGTATGCCATGTCTGATTCCAACACCTTGATTTTCATTACTTCTCTTTGACCTTCTAGGAGGAAGATGGAAATGTTCTGAAGTCTGGTGCATTGCCTACAAGTCCTTCAGCAACTGAAACCACACTTGTGTCACTCTTCCTCCTCCTGCTTTCCCTTATCTCTTACGCTCTGGTGATACAAGCCTACTTGCAGTTCCCTTAAAGTCCTGTTCTCTCAAGTCTCTGGACTTTTGTTGGGATTGTTTTTTGGCTTAAAATTTCTTTATCCCAATAGCATCAGACTAGCTGGCCTACTCTTTTCAAGTTTCAGTTTAAATTACTCTGCCATGCTTCCATTACTCTTGACATACTCCATTACAGTAAGGATCTTTCTGTGTCATCACCTAAATTGAGCAACTTGAGGGAGTCCTTTTGTTTCTTCATTATTGTATTTCCAGGACCTTTCAAAATATCTATTTTGCAGTAGATGTTCTATCAAATATTTATATAATGAATGTATGAAAGAATGCATAAATGACTTGCTATTCATGCAGAAAAACTCATTAGGGATCTGAGGCGGTTCCTATCTTATTTTATTCCATAGCAGCCTACAAGTTACCAGAAGTGGAAACTTTTCATCCTCTCATAAGAAAGCTTTCCAACATATCCTTATTTTGAATAGCATACCTGGAACACAGTAGTAGCTTGACACATATTTGTTGAATTGATGAAGAGCCTGAGAAACGAATATAACGTCTTGATAATATAATGCCTCTTCTTTCCAGACTCACTTTGTGCCCTGCCTACTTTGTCTTCTAATAATGAGTAACAGTATGTAATTTTCATTCATGCACCAAATACTTATTTATCCACTATTATGTGCCGGCACATTGGTGCACTGTTTCAAGTAGGCTCTTTCCTTTCCTTGCTATCCGTGTTCGTGGAAATCCATGAAACCATTCAGCGAATACCATATTTATTGTGGTTTTCTTATCTTCCTTCATTCAGTTCAGTCACTTCTCCCAGACCATCCCTGACCCCTTAGGCAGCTAGTGCCTGCCTCTATCTTAGCCCTGATTACATCAATTTTATGTTTGTCACTCTCTACCCCCATCTCTAACCCACAATACCATTATGCTCTCAGAAGGCAGGAATTGAAGTTTGGTTCACTTATGTGCCCCCAGGGCCCAGCAAAAACCTAGGACACAGCCAAACTGTCTATATATAAGTATTGAAATGAATAATTGCTACTCTTTTTTTTTTTTGGAGAGAGAGAGTTTCACTCTTGTTGCCCAGGCTGGACTGCCATGGCAGGATGTTCGCTCACTGCAACCTCCGCCTCCCAGGTTCAAGCGATTCTCCTGCCTCAGCCTCCCGAGTAGCTGGGATTACAGGCATGCGCCACCACACTCGGCTAATTACGTATTTTTAGTAGAGACGGGGTTTCTCCATGTTGGTCAGGATGGTCTCGAACTCCCAACCTCAAGTGATCCACCTGCCTCAGCCCCCCAAAGTGCTGGGATTACAGGCGTGAGCCACCGCGCCCGGCGTAATTGCTACTCTTTATTGAACAACATGGATTAACACTTTGAAGTCTCACCACACCACGTGAATTAACTATTATTAACATGTCATCCATGAGAAAGAAGAGGCTTGAAAAAGTTTAGAAACTTGCTTAAGGTCACACTGCGGTGGAGCCTGTTATTGCAGGAATCTGAAGAATGAAGTCACCTTTGAATCGAAATGAGTAAGACTCCTTCTCACTATTTTTTCTTGAGTTTTCATTTAGCTCTTGCAAAATCTTTGTTCTTTAGACCAATGACTCCTCATCTTGATATTGTAAGTGGGGGAAATACCCTCTTTCTTCACTTTGGAAATTGTTCAATCTCTCTTTGGAAGAAACATGATTTTAAACTTTCTGAACGCTCCTTCTGTCGAAAAATCCGCGCGGGAGTCCTGGGGCACATTAATAGGTTCAGTGAGGACTGTCATTCGAAACGGAATGCGGGAACTAAGATTTTTTTGTTTTTCCGGGAAGAAAACACAACGAGTTTAGCAGAGGGGAGGATGGTCCTTCTGTTAAGTGCACAAATCCTAAGACTTAAGGGAATTTGACTGCTCACACTTAAGACAGCTGCGGGTGACTGTGTTGCCCACAGCTAAGATGGCTGCTAATGACCATCCCCTTTGGCTGGGTCTATTCTTTTGCTCGCTAGTATTTTCATCGAGAATTAAAGAGAATAAAATTTAGTAAAAGTTGGCACCTCCTTGCTAAGTAGATAAAATAAGAAAGTGGTACTGTTTGTTTAGAAAACCTTCTACCGCGCAAATTGTTCTTTCCCTTAACCAAAATGGTCGTTAAGGTTGTCCCGAGGTTTGAAGCTTCCAGCCCTTAACTAAGATGGCGCCTGGAGGCCTGTTAAAAATTAGCTTGCCCTTTTTTCTGCCCTCTACCAACACGGCTTCCGTGGCTTCGTTCACGTGACATTCCTGGACTACGGCGCGGGAGAGGGGGTAGGAGGGCCCTTGAAGGGTGCGCGTTCCCGTGGCGGTGCACCGGGTAGGTTTCAGTCAGAGTCACTATGGCGGCCGGCGCTGGCAAGGTAAGCTGAGGCGGCGGTGGCGGCTAAGGAGGTAGCACCCGTCGTGGCGTCCTGGCTCCAAATCTTCGCAGCCTCCTTGCGGAGAGGTCGGCGGAGGTCGTGTCTAGCGGTGGGGGCTGGCGGGGGTCTGGCTGGAGGAGCCGAGGGCTGAGGGTGGCGGGCTGAGGCGCCTGACGGCCGTTTGTTTTGATGTTTTCCCCACCAGGTCGGAAAGTTTCCTGCCTCGTCGGGCGCAGCTTGAGCTTGCCCCATCGGCCGCGATCGGTGGAGGCTGCGGCGGACCCAGCCCGGGGCCTCCAGGCCTCTCCCCAGCCTCCGGGCCAGTCTCCCTCCCCCACCTTCTCGTCCGCCGGGAGCTGCGGCTGCCGTCCCTGAGATGCGACCCTCGCGGGGGCGACCCTGAGGGGAGGCGGCCCATGTGCTGAGCGGCGGACAGGAGCCCAGGCGTCCGGGGACCAACTTCCTGCCGCCTGGGAACCCGCGCCTCCCGGTGTCGCGCCTCGCTCGGTCAGCACCGGCCTGCGGAGCCGGGTCCCCGCCCTGGTCGCGGGGACGCTCACCAGGTGCCCGGGAGTCCCAACTCGGCTACTGCCCGCGCCCTGCCGGCCTCCACGCCTCGCGCGGAGGACCTCAGCCACCGCCGCCTCGGATCGTGCCAGGCCGGGGACCGCGTCCCCCTTCCCGGGGCGGCCTCCGCGCAGCAGGGGCGATGCAGACTGTCCCGCCGGCCGTCTAGAGCCTCTACACTGCGGGCAAGGACGGGCGGTGACTGCCCAGAGGTGCCCGGCCACACCTTCCTTCGGCCCAAAAGGACTTTCCTGGCCGCGCCGAACCGACCCTTCCTTCATGCTGCAGTGCTGCAACGTTTCCGCCACCGAGGGGGAAAAGCGTCCGCGATCTCAAACCAAACACAAGAATTGGCGTGTGACTCATCTGCTTGGATACCTCCAGTCCCCAAACTGTGTTCCAGGAGTTTTCTTGGCGGAAGCTGCCCGATGTTTGAGCCTTTTCTTCCCAGAGAAGAAGATGGACTGAAAGCTGCCAGTTGGGGACTTTTTGTGATCAGGGCGCTGCTGGGTTTTAAAGGAGGTGATGGGGCTTGCGCTGGCTTGTCTTCCCACCCAAGTGAAGAGTTGATGTTCACTGGTTATGCTTAGACAATGTGCAGTTTGTGTTAATTTAAAATTTTGGGTGGGATAGGGGGATAGGCTTGTGAAGGGCAGTCCGGATCCAGAGGAACTCCTCTTTGTTCCTGGTAGGAGAGACACCCCCAGTCTATCCTCGATGCCGTCAGCCTTGGCCATCTTCACTTGCCGCCCGAACTCGCACCCGTTTCAGGAGCGTCATGTCTACCTGGACGAGCCCATCAAAATCGGCCGCTCAGTGGCCCGCTGTCGACCAGCGCAGAATAATGCCACTTTTGATTGCAAAGTGCTGTCAAGGAACCACGCTCTCGTCTGGTTTGATCACAAGACGGGCAAGGTAATGTCAGCACATTGACCAGCGGCATTGTTTAACAAACTTGTTTCCCCCGCTTTGCCCTTTCTGAGAGGCCTAATGTATGCAGGATCCCAGGGTTTGCATCCAGAGGAGGCTTTGCGCAAAGCCACGAAACAACTGTTTGTGTGCCTGGTTCTAGTGGAAATTTGATTGAGGTGGTTGAATGGAAAACAGAGAAGGTATTGTAATTAAAAGCCTCAGGAAGTGTATGGCATCTTGATAACGGGGTCATTCCCAGTGAAATACCAAACTAGATAGTGAAACTTGGCGTCTTGCTTTCAGTCTGCTTGGAAAGGTGAATTCACAGTTCAGCGCTTTATTAAGCAAGCAGGAGTTGTCAGAGCAATTCGGGGAATCTGTGGCCATTATTATCCCAGGGCTCAAGTGTCTTAGTAGTGAAATGTAGTTAACACATAGCTTTAGGTGAGTTCAGATCAGGACCTTTCTAGTAAGGACAATTGCTGGTATAAACCTAAGATTTTTGAAAGGTTTGATACATACTTGCTCTTGAAGGAATAATTTGCAGTAATCAAAGCTAATTTAATTAAGCATGAACAATTGTAACTTTATATATTTTCAGAGTGTTTTTTACAAGTTGGAGAACATACACATACTGCATTTGAAAATCACTTTTTGATGTTCCCTGCAGCACTTATTAAGTACTTAGTGCATTCTTACAGAGGTGCTATTCAAAAGTTAGTGTTAGGAAATAAACTTATTTTCTGAAATTATACCCTATTCTGTCAATTATAGCATTACTTAAATGTGATGGGATGAATTCAGTGCTTTTCATTTTAAGCGTAATCAATTTAGTATTTTTATGTTAGTATCGTAAGTTACTATACACGTATGTACTTTTAAGAAATGAAAGAAATTAAGATCCTTTCCATTTTTAAAAACTGTTTATTTATGTTTATGGATAGTATACTAAAGAGCTCATCTTTGTGCCTAAACCTCAGGTTTTTAGCTGAGCTACTGAATCAGTTCCAACTTTAAGTTATGTAAGACTAATAGGACTGTCTCAGGTTTCACCTCCTGACTTTTTGCCCCTTCTTTCTGAGTTAAATAATTAAATCTTTCTTAAAGGAAGAACTTAAGTCTTCAAGAATATGTTTTGAAATGAAAGAAACCTGAGCCTTAAAAGGAAGAGAAAAAAATGATACTTCGGCAGCTACTGATTTAAGGAATTATTTTGTAAATTATTTTTTGAAGAAAGGAGGAAAAGATTGTCCAAGTGCTGTGTGCTGCATAATATCTGTACTTTATTCTACGTGTAGGAGTGTAGGATGAGAACTGAAGAATATGTTAACTTTTCTGTATAACACCAGATCGTCATTTACCTGTGGAGCAGACCCTTCCTCCCTACCCCCAAGCTGAACGTAGGGTGCCTAATTTTTTTTGAGACAGATTTTTGCTCTTGTCACCCAGGCTGGAGTGCAGTGGTGCTATCTCAGCTCACTGCAACCTCTGCCTCCCAGGTTCAAGTGATTCTCCTGCCTCAGCCTCCCAAGTAACTGGGATTACAGGTACATGCCACCACGCCCGGCTACTTTTGTATTTTTAATAGAGACAGGGTTTCACCGTGTTGGCCAGGCGGTCTCGAACTCCTGACCTCAGTTGATTCGCCTGCCTCAGCCTCCCAAAGTGCTGGGATTACAGGCGTGAGCCACCGCACCTGGCCCTCATAATTCTTTAAAATGAATATTCATAGAGCTCATTTTTCCAGCAGTTGAATTTAAATATCAGTTTACTACTAAGTAGTGCCTTAACTCAACCAGCTTTTACATTTTTGCCATTTTATGTTCTTGGGCAACAGGTCTAAACTAATTAGACATCAGGTTTGCTCACGGTACATACTCTGCAAACGCACTTTGATTAAACACTCAAAGGGAACTCTCATTTTTTGTTTTACTTATTTGAAAAATACTGATTTCATGCACAGTGCTTTCCATGGCCGTAATAAAACTCTCGCAATAGGTTATTTTGAGATAACTAAGAATAGATCAATAGTGACTGTTTCATGAATTGAGATGACATGTTAATATTTGTTCTTTTTTTTTTTTTTTGAGATGGAGTCCTACTCTATTACTCAGGCTAGAGTGCAGTGGCGCAACCTCAGCTCACTGCAACCTCTGCCTCCTGAGTTCAAGCAATTCTCATGTCTTAGCCTCATGGGTAGCTGGAATTACAGGCACGTACCATCATGCCCAGCTAATTTTTATATTCTTAGTAGATACTGGGTTTCACCACGTTGGCCAGGGTGGTCTTGAATGCCTGACCTCAAGTGGTCCAGCCTCCTCGGCCTCCCAAAGTGCGGCCAACGTGCCTGGCCATGAAATTTGTTCTTCAGAAAAACTTATCTTTGAAGGGTAGATATGGCTTATTTCTACCATTTTCACTTTTTTCCCTCTTCTGCTTTATTAGCTAAAATAACACGCAGGCTATGAGACCACTACTTTAGATATAGATGTAATTATTGATTATTATACCACTTAATCTAGTTACAGCAGATACTCTCAGATCTTACCATGTCATTGAATTGCTTTAGGAATTAACTATTTAAAGTTTTGGTTTGGACAGATAGTAGGTTTTATTTGAGCATCTATTATGTGCCAGACACTGTGAGGGACACAGTTCCAAAGAAAACCCACAGCATGACCAAATAGTTCTTGTATGAAATGTGCATTGTCTGTAGTCCCAGCTACTCGGGATGCCGAGGCACGAGGGTTGCTTGAGCCCAGGAGTTTGAAGTTTCAGTACTGTGATTATGCCACTGCACTCCAGCCTGGGCATTAAAGCAAGACCCTGTCTCTTAAAAAAAAAAAAAAAAAAAAGAAAGAATCCCTTCAGGCAAGGAGTTTTGCTCTTGTTGCCCAGGCTGGAGTGCAATGATGCGATCTTGACTCACTACAACCTCTCCCTCCTGGGTTCAAGTGATTCTCCTGCCTCAGCTTCCCGAGTAGCTGGGATTACAGGCATGTGCCACCACGCCTGGCTAATTTTGTATTTTTAGTAGAGATAGGGTTTCTCCATGTTGGTCAGGCTGGTCTTGAACTCCCAACCTCAGGTGATCCACCCACCTCGGCCTCCCAAAGTGCTGGGATTATAGGTATGAGCCACCGCGCCCAGCCAGGTTTTTTTTTTTCCCCCAAAACATCTGGGGATGATAATAGTACCTATTATTGGTTTGAGAATTGAGGTAATTATATAAATCACTTAGCACCCTGTCCCTGGCTCTTACTAAGCACCCAGTACTTACCAGAGAGGGTGTTTAGTGGGGAAGAGGGAACTATTTAGACAACACTTTGCAATTTGCTATAGTGCTATGGAGTCTTAGGAAGGTAATGAGAAATTATTTTCTTTAATGTGATAACATATATAGAAGAAATTTTTTTTTTTTTTTGATACGTGGCTCTGTTGCCCAGGCTGGAGTGCAGTGGTGCAGTCTCGACTTATTGCAACCTATGCCTTCTGGATTCAAGGGATTCTCCTGCCTCAGCTTCTCAAGCAGCTGGGATTACAGGCATTCATCACCAGGCCCAGCTAATTTTTGTGTTTTTGGTGGAGACAGGGTTTCACCATGTTGGCCAGGCTGGTCTCAAACTCCTGACCCCAGGTGATCCACTTGCCTCGGCCTCCCAAAGTGCTAGGATTACAGGCATGAGCCACTGCGCTTGGCCAGATGAAATTTTTTAAATTGAAACTGATGTAGTTGATAACTTTGTGCAAATTGGCAATTTACCTGGGAGGTCGAAAATTGGGGTAATATGTGCTTTGGATGACTTTCACTTTGTGGTGACTGATGCATTCTGCATTGTCCATTATGGGAGGCTCTTTAAAAGTTAGAAGAAATAGGTCGGGCATGGTGGCTCATGCCTGTAATCCAGCACTTGGGGAGGCTGAGGTGGACGGATCACGAGGTTGGGAGATTGAGATTATCCTGGCTAACACGGTGAAATCCCGTCTCTATGAAAAATACAAAAAATTAGCTGGGCGTGGTGGCATGTGCCTGTAATCCCAGCTACTTGGTAAGGCTGAGGCAGGAGAATTGCTTGAACCTGGGAGGTGGAGGTTGCAGTGAGCCAAGATCGCGCCACTGCACTCCAGTCTGGGTGACAGAGCGAGACTCCATCTCAAAAAAAAAAAAAAAAAAAGTTGGAAGAAATAATAAACACTTGAAACTTTATGATTATTCAAATGATACATGTTCATTTTAGAATATCTGCAAAATGTAGGCAGGTGGAAATCTAAGTGACACTTTTTAATGCTAAGCTCATGGAATATCTTATTGTATAATACTTAAATCTGCATGTTGAAGGGTGACAGGTTTGGCACAAGGCAGAGTTTCATAATCTTTCCCAAATCATCTTCTCAGTAATGTAGCAGTTGGATATTGCCTTGCTTGGATGCTGGCCCTATATATTATCCTCCATCCTTTTTGGAAGTCACGCTCTTCAAATTAGATGGCAGATAGTATAATGTTTTTTTTTTTTTTTTTTGAGTCAGAGTCTTGCCCTATCTCCCAGGCTGGAGTGCAGTGGCGCAATCTCGGCTCACCACGACCTCTCCCTCCTGTGTTCAAGTGATTCTCCTGCCTCAACTTCCCGCGTAGCTGGGATTACAGGCATGAGCCACCATGCCCGGCTAATTTTTTGTATTTTTAGTAGAGACAGGGTTGCACCATTGGCCACGCTGGTCTTGAACTCCTGACCTCAGGTGATCCGCCCGCCTCGGCCTCCCAAAGTGCTAGGATTACAAGCCTGAGCCACAGTGCCCAGCCTAGAATGGTTATCAATCCCTCTGTTGATTCAAGGCACCATTGAGCAAGCAAATCTACCCGTATAGTAGTTACGTAGAAGGGATAGTGAGTGGACTCTTCTCTTGTGATTTGGATGGCCCTATTTGATTTGAGGCTTTGGGGTACTGGTGACATGCTAGTGGTTGACATAGCAGTCTAGTTCCAGTCTCATTGAAGTTTACTTACTAGTGGTAGTAGTTGTCTACTTCTAGTCTCACTTTTAATTTAAACTTAGTGCATTTTTTTTTTTTTTTTTTGAGATGGAGTCTCGCTCTGTCACTCAGGCTGGAGTGCAATGGTGTGATCTCGGCTCACTGCAACCTCTGCCTCCTGGGTTCAAGCAGTTCTCCTGTCTCAGCCTCCTGAGTAGCTGGGATTATAGGCACACACCACCATGCCCAGCTACTTTTTTGTATTTTAGTAGAGACGGAGTTTCACCATGTTGCATAAGCTGGTCTCGAACTCCTGAGCTTAGGCAATCCACTCGCCTTGGCCTCCCAAAGTGTTAGGATTACAGGTGTGAGCCACCGCGCCTGGCCTAGTGTATCTTTTTGAGCACCTGTTCTATCATGATTTGTTTGAGTGAAGGACATAGTGGTAGAGGGGGAGAAAATGACACCAACTGGTAAGAATTTATTTCTTCTTTTTAGGAACTTTTACACTGGATAGAGAAGGTGACTGTGCACTTTGAAAATAGTTGAGATAGGTGATATTATATAAGTTTCAATGGCAAAAGAGTGATGACATTTGACTTTAAAATTAGGGGTGGGTAGATAAGAAAAGGTGTTTTTGTTGTTGTTTTTATTTTTTTGTGGGGATGAGGATGGAATAAAACAAAAGCAGATAATTTTGAATGAGCTTTGCATTTTCCAAATGCTGAGGAAACTCACTTTGTTGGATTAGAGAGTTCTTTGAAGAGTAGCCAAGGGTGAACATCTGTTCTGTGTGATGTTCTTATTTGTGCCTCGTCTTTGTAATTAATTTTCACACTCTGGAAGACAGGAACGTTTTCCTACTATCTTGTATAAAGTAGTTGTTGAATAAATGAAGCTGACTGGATAGTGTGGTGCCAGGTTGTGAAGTGCCTTGTTTACCAAGCTAAGGATGTAGACCCTTGGGTTATGGAAGGCCTAGGAGAGTTCTGAGCAGAGCACTGACATACCAAACCCCTGTTTAATAAAGAGTGGGCCTGGTGCAGTGGCCCACGCCTGTAATCCCAGCACTTTGGGAGGCCGAGGTGGATGGATCACCTGAGATCAGGAGTTTGAGACCAGCCTGGCCAACATGGTGAAACCCCATCTTTACTAAAAATACAAAAACTAGCCAAGTGTGGTGGCATGAACCTGTAATCCCAGCTACTTGGGAGGCTGAGGCAGGATAATCACTTGAACCCAGGAAGGAGAGGTTGCAGTGAGCAGAGATTGCATCTTTGCATTCCAGCCTGGGCAACAGAGCGAGACTCCGTCTCAAAAAAAAAAAAAAAAAAAAAAGAGTGATACAATAGTGATACAATAGCGTATGTAGAGTTGCCTGGAACAAGGAAAAATGAGTAACAGCTTAACTAACACTCTTGTACTAACTGTATACTGGGCCCTGTTCTAAGTGCTTTACATGTTAACTTATTTAATCCTCAAGTAACTCTTTGAGGTGCTTGGTTTTTCCACATTAACTTGTGGGGAAATTGAGGCACAGAGAGATCTTGGTCAAGTTCACAAAGCTATTAAATGGTAGAATTGAGATTTAAACTCAAGCTCATAACCACTGTGCTATTCTAAGGCTTTGTAATACTTTAGATATGATGTGAAAGCATAGACCAGGTTAACAGTAGGAATGAAAATGATTAAATGCCAGAAAAGAAAAAAAGATAAGAGTATTAAATTAACTTGCACATTAGGACTTCGGCAAAGAGCAAGGTCCTATGTGAACTGAAGATTTTAGGGAAAGTTTAATGGATGAAACAGTTTCATGGAAGAATGCAATTTAAACTAGACCTTAGGACTTTTAAAAAGAGGAAGAATGGCCAGAAACAGTGGCAAATGCCTGTAATCTCAGCGACTTGGGAGGCTGAGTCTGGAAGAGTGCTTGAGGCTAGGAGTTTGAGGCTGTAGTATGCCCAAATTGCACCTGTGAAAATTCACTGCACTCCAGCCTGGGCATCATAGCAATAATTTGTCTCTAAAAAAAAAAAAGTTCAAAAATTTGTATTTGCCAGGGGTACATCAGGTCTGTAGCCCCACCTACTTGGGAGGATGAGACAGGAGGATCACTTAGGCCAGGAGTTCAAGGCTATAGTGCACTATGATTGCTCTAGCCTGGGTGACATAGTGAGACCCATCTTAAAAAAAAAGGAAGTGGGATTAGGGGATAGATTGTAGTTAGAGTCAGTCTGGGAAAGGAGTTTTGGGTGGGAGGAAGAAGCAGGGATGATATATGGCATGTTCCAAGGACATTGCAAGAAAGTCATTGTGAAGAGCCTGCTGAATTTGACCACCAAGATTGTTTCTTCTTTTTTCCTCCACACATCTAAACATGACCACAAAGATCCTAGCCTCAGCTTTTGGGAGAATGGCAGGTCATACCTTCTTTTACTTTTTGTTTGTTTGTATGTTCATTTTAACAGAAGTTTTTTGTTGACAGAAGTATAAAGGTCATTAAGGGGTGCTGGTGTTTGTGAGAAAGTCTTTTACTTGACAAGTTGTATTTAAGACACGTAATGTGAACATGTATAGAAAGCCAAATTGTATATTTAAAGCACGTGTTCATTTCCTTCTATATTACTTTTCATACTAGTGGGAAATTGATAAAATATTTTATCTGTGATTTCAAGTTGTTAAAAATATTGATGGTGTATATACTTAAAGCATTTTTTTTTTTCCCAGTTAGTTCTTTGACATTACCCCTTAGGTTAAATTCACTCTTTGCCCTTTTAGGCTCCTGTCTGGTTTTCTGGGTTTTTTTTGTTTTTTTTGTTTTTTTTTTGAGACGGAGTCTCACTGTATTGCCCAGGCTGGAGTGCAGTGGCGCGGTCTTGGCTTGCTGTAAGCTCCGTCTCCGGGGTTCACGCCATTCTCCTGCCTGAGCCTCCCAAGTAGCTGGGACTACAGGCACCCGCCACCACGCCTTGCTAATTTTTTTTTTTGTGTGTATTTTTAGTAGAGACGGGATTTCACTATGTTGGCCAGGCTGGTCTCGAACTCCTGACCTCGTGATCTGCCCGCCTCGGCCTCCCAAAGTTCTGGGATTACAGGCGTGAGCCACTGCGCCCAGCCTAGCTGTCGGGTTTTCTTAAGTGATATTTCTGCTAGAGCTTAGTATTTATTCTTTTTGGTAAGTAGGGAAGAGAATGTCATTTAGAGTTTTAAGTGAAAAGATTGTGATGTTAACTCTTAATGTATGTCAGTTACTTGATAGTTACTTGAATCAAGAAAAATGATAGCATTTATTAGCGGCTGAAACGTTCTAAGTTTACAGTCCAGACTCTTTCCTCTTGTCGGGTACATGCTTCTCTTACTGCTACTCTATAGATAGATAAATAGTTTACACCTTTGCTTAAAAATCTTTGACGTCTCATTAATTTTTACCATTAAAATCTATATCGTATTTTCTTTTTTTCCAGCTCTCTCTTTTATTACTGTTTTTTTCTTCACCCCAAACTTTGTGTACTAGCTGTATGACAGTGTTCACTGTTCCTAGAACAAGTGCCTTTTTTTACTGTTTTGTCTTCTAGAATGACCTCTTCTCGTCATCCCTTAAGGCTCAATTCCAATGTGAAACCGTCCCTGACTCCCTTTAACTGAAGAATTAATTGCTTCTTCCTCTGTACTTCCATTTAACTTTGTGTATAATTTCTTTATTTCTTTTTTTTTTTTTAATTTTTAAATTTTTTATTTTTGAGACAGGGTCACCCAGTGCAGTGGTGCGATCTTGGCTTACTGCAGCCTCCACCTCATGGGTTCAAGCAGTTCTCCTGCCTCAGCCTCCCAAGTAGCTGGGATTACAAGCACCCACCACCATACCTGGCTAATTTTTGTATTTTTAGTAGAGACAGAGTTTCACCATATTACCCAGGCTGATCTCGAACTCCTGGCCTCAAGCAATCCACCTGCCTCAGCCTCCCAAAGTGCTAAGATTAGAGGTGTGAGCCACTGCACCCGGCCTGTATGTAATTTCATTATGGGACATAAACAACAAAATAACTGTGATGCAAATATACTATTGTCCCATCAGATGTGAACTCTTGAGAACAAGAGAATAGGCACTACATACATGTTTGAATGAGCGAAATGTGAACAATGGAGCGGTCTGTATTTCTGCAAACCTGTGCAGTGTTCGAGGGCAAAAAGTCATTCAAGTTAGTTCTTAATTGGAGATCATGGACTCAATTATCAATATGTAGTCTTTGTATAAGTCATTATTTATTGAGAACTTGCAGTTTGCAAAACATTTTGCTAAGTGTTTTTGGATTGTAGATAATCTTGTGATTGATGATATTAAATTATATATATGAACTATTACATTTTCACACAAATTAATTTTAAAAGGTTTTAAAATAATCAGAGTGCTTTCTTGTTTCATTTGGTCTATATAATATTCTTAGAAGTTAAGTAAAACAGCTGCAGTCTAGCTCCCTTTTGTCCAAAAAGCGTTTGATGTTTAGAGGTTATTTGTACAAGATCGTCTAGTAGTAACTATGGGAGTTTTTTCCCTCCTGAAATAAAAGCCAACTATTAGACATTTATTCTGAACTATCTTCTTAGGAACTGACGCAATTATTATGAAAATCTGTCTTTTGCGCTTGCTTGCTCTCTTGAAAGGTAATCTAAGCTATTGCTTTTTGATGTATAACCAAAACTTGTCATATTACAGACTTTCAGAGACTGAAATAACTCAAGTTAATTATTTCTCTGAGTCAGCTAATATTTTTTAAAACTTACCTCTACTATTCCTAGCAATAAAATATTGTTTCTTGGGCTTGCATTCTGGCAAACTGATTTGGCTTTGGGTATATATGCAAATGAATGAAATAGCCTTGGAAAAGCTTGTTTGGCCATGTATATTTTTCATACTTTATAAGAGAGTAGCTGACAAATGTAAAGAAAAAAAGGAAAGCTTATATAGGCACTTGAAAATACGGACGTGTTTGGTAATTAGTACTGTATCTTTTGTCAAATATACAATTTGGGTTGGATTTTAAATTTAAGCATGTAGAAGCTGTGTGTTAAGATTTTCTCAATACTTTCAGACTTACAGTTTTATTTATATATATAACTACTGACTTATTCTAGATGAGCCAAGCAGAAATGACTTTCCAATATAGACTTTCAAGCTTTTCTTATTTTTTACTTATACAAATAACAGGAATATATTCTCATAAGAAGTCAAGCAGGCTGGGTGTGGTGGCTGACACCTGTAATCCTAGCACTTTGGGAGGCTGAGGCAGGAGAATTGCTTGAGGCCAGGAGTTCAAGTTCAGCCTGGGCAACTGTTTATATGAAATGTGTAGAATAGGTAAATTCATAGAAACAAAGATTGGTGGTTTCTAGGGGCTAAGGGTAATTAGGAATGTGATGGTTAATTTTATGTCAGTGTGACTA
This sequence comes from Papio anubis, assembly GCF_008728515.1. Lineage (NCBI taxonomy): Eukaryota > Metazoa > Chordata > Mammalia > Primates > Cercopithecidae > Papio > Papio anubis. The sequence goes on along the minus strand of NC_044977.1, from coordinate 82,528,167 downwards.
GGCTGTGGTATCAGTGTTTCGCTTGACCAATTTTTGGTCAAACACCAACCTGATATTGCTGTGAAAGTATTTCTTAGATGTGACTAACATTTATACCATTAGACTTTGAGTAAAGTATATTACCCTCCATAATGTGGCTGGGCCTCTCTAATCAGTTGAAGGCCTTAAGAAAAAAGACTGAGGTCCCCCTGAAGTTAGGAATTTTGCCCTCACAAAGCTGTTGGACTCAAGACTACACAACAACTCTTCCTTGAATCCCTAGTCTAATGATCTGCCCTACCGATTTCATACTTGCCAGCACCCCCAACCCCAGTTGCGTGAGCCAATTCCACTAAATAAATCTCTCTATATAAATATACATTTGATCCGTCCTGTTTTTCTAGAGCCTTGACTAATATAGGAGATGACTGCCAAATGGGTCAAATCCTTTTTGGGATGATGAAAATGTAAAATTGATTGTGGTGATGGTTGCACAACTCTGAATTGTATACTTAAATTGGCAATTGTAAGGTGTTTGAATTATATCTCAAAAAAGGATTTATTTATTTATTTTTTTTGAGATGGAGTCTCGCTCTGTCGCCCAGGCTGGAGTGCAGTGGCGCGATCTCAGCTCACTGCAAGCTCCGCCTCCCGGGTTCACGCCATTCTCCTGCCTCAGCCTCCCAAGTAGCTGGGACTATAGGCGCCTGCCAGCGCGCAGCTAATTTTTTGTATTTTTAGTAGAGATGGGGTTTCACCATATTAGCCAGGATGGTCTCGATCTCCTGACCTCATGATCCACCCACCTCGGCCTCCCAAAGTGCTGGGATTACAGGCATGAGCCACCGCGCCCAGCTGTATTTTTTTTTTTTAAGACACAGGGTCTCACTATGTTGCCTGGCTGGTCTCAAAGTCCTAGGCTCAAGCAACCCTCCCACCTCAGGCTCCCAAAGTGTTAGGATTACAGGGTGAGCTACCACACCTAGGCCCAAAAGGAATGTTAAATGAAGTAATAGCTTAATGAAAGCAGCCTAGGGAATAGGAAGTAGAAGAGAGTGAGTATTCAAGGTAGGTAGGATTAACAGAGCAGCTTTTGAAGTACCATATAGTTTGATTTTTCTCCCTACTTCCTTATTGTGAATGTCTTACTCTTGGTCGGACCTTTGTTTTAACAAATGTAGTATATAGATAGTATGTTTCCAATTTTGAAATATTTGTTTCTAGGCACAATTTTGATATTTTTGAGAAGTTGTAGTGCCAGAGTATTAATGTGAGAATTGAGAGAAATGGTTAAGATAGAGTTTAAAAGTCTCAATCTGCACCTCAATCAGTTCAGCATAAGATTAATTTTACTTACCAAGGAATCTTTGATGTATGTAGGCACATACATAGAAGCAGTAAAGTGTTAGAATGAACAGTACTAGTTTGATTAGAAGAAAGTATTCATTTGAATTGTAGCTGAACTTAAACTGGGGCCATTATGCTTTCTTAGTCTTTAGTATCTGAGTGTCTCATTCTTGCAGTGCAGTGTGGTGTCCAGTACATAGTCCTGGAAAAATACAATTACGATACAAATAAGTCAAACAATAGTAGCATCTGTGAATCATTGTTTCCAGGGAGCTAAGAGAGTGATGTATTCCTTCCCCCAGGATTGGGGGCAGAAAATGTGGGAGGAAAGAAGAGGGCTTCACAGAGAAAGTTGTTTTTAGGCCACTGTTTGAAGAGTGAGTAGGGCTTTGCTAGCTGGATAAAAAAGAGCAGTGCATTCTAGCTGGAAGCATATGTTTAAGGCAGAAAAGCCTGAAAGAGAATGATGTATTCTGGGAATGCAAACCCAGAAGTTGACAAAATTGGGGGGAAGAAAATAGAGCTGCTATCAGTTCTTTGGGGGTAGTTGAGCACTGCAGGCAGATGCCTTAAGGGAGGCAATGTAGTTAAAGATTTTGGAGTTGGACTACTGGTGTTGGAATCCTGGCTCCATTGCTTGCCAGATATGTGACCTTGGGGAGTCTGTGTGTTTTCAGTTTTCCTTATATGTAAAAGGAGGCTAATAATGGTATTTACTTCATGGGACTTTTATAAACATTTAATGAGAATTGTAAAGCACTTAGCAGAACACCTGGCACAGGATAGGCAGTCAATAGCTTGTGGCTATTAGAATTTTTCTTTCTTTTTTGGTTGGTGTGTTTGTATAGTAATACCAGTTGAATATTCCTTATCAAAAATGCCTGAGATCAGCAGTTTTTGGATTCCAGATTTTTTAGGATTTTGGAATATTTGCATTATACATACCAGTTGACCATCCCTAATTCAAAAATCTGTAATCAGTTCGCTTCAAAATTCAGAACTTTTTGAGTACTGACATGGTACTCAAAGGAAATGCTCATCAGAACATTTCAGATTTCAAATTTCAAATTTTCAGATTTGGGTTGCTGAACCTGTATTACTTCATAGACAGGGCTTTTCCATGATGCCCAGGCTGATCTCAAACTCCTGGGCTCAAGCAATCCCCCTGCCTTGCCTTCCCAAAGTGTTGGGATTACAGGCATGAGCCACTGTACCTGGCCTTTTTCTTCTTTTTTTTTTTTTAGGCAGGGTCTTGTTCTGTTGCCCAGGCTGGAGTACAGTAGTGTGGTCACAGCTAATTGCAACCTTGAACTCTTGAGAACACAAATGATCCCCCGACCCTTGGCCTCCCAGACTGCCAGGATTATAGGCGTGACCCACTGTACCTGGCCTTATTTTCTGTAAATATGCTTTTTCATTGTTGAAAAAGTTTTCTTTTTTGAATATATCTTTTGAGTTCCCTAAACCAATTAATTTTTTTTGGAATGTGTGAAATTTTTTTGAATATGTTAAAGAAATCATCTGTTAATGCATGTTATCCACTTCTACTAAGTTTGTGTAGTTTCCCTGTTAAAAGCAATAAATCAGTGGTATACTTGGTCCGCCTTACCTGAAGATTCAAAATTAAAGGAGTTGAGTAAGTTACAAGAATCTAGTCAGTCAGTTAGGAAAAATATAAATGAACCTATAATGCTCTATCAGGCACCATAGAGCGTGGTGAAATTACAATGTTACTTCAGTCTTCAAGAAGCTTCTAGTTTAATTGGAAAGCTAAAGCTAACTCCCATAAAGAATTAAGGAAGAATTAAGGCACTATGTGATCAAGATTGAGAAGGCTTGTTTGTCATGTAAGGGGGACTTGAATTGGACCCTGAAGATTTAGGATAGAGAATAACAGGTGTCCTTGGTGTATATGTCCTTGGTGTATAAAGGTCTGTATTGAAAGGCATTCCCCAGAGGAACAGTCAGGAGGCAGTTGAGTCTAAAAGAACAGTTTATCAGTTGAGGTTTTAGTTATATGCCACAGACATTGTCGATAGCTGATTTAAGAAGAGTAGCAGTATATTGAAAGGGGATTGGGTTGTTTTCAGAATCCTTGAAAGGCTGGGATCCAGTTTGGAAACTGATGCTGGAGTCACAACCAAAATCATGCCACAGAAGTGGCATTGTGCAGACATGGCTGCTGCATTCCTTGAGCACTTATACCTCAGCTTAAAATGTTGACATTTCATACTGGATGATGCCTTTAGCACTGTTGTTATTGCTGCTTCTGGAAAGTGGATGCTGATGCTTCTGCTCTGCCACCAGAGAAATCTACCATCATGTTTCTTTTTTTTATTTTTTATTTCTTTTTTGAGACAGAATTTCACTCTTGTTGTCCAGGCTGGAGTGCAATGGCACGATCTTGGCCCACTGCAACCTTTGCCTCCTGGGTTCAGTTGATTCTCCTGCTTCAGCCTCCCGAGTAGCTGAGATTACAGGCATGCGCCACCACGCCTGGTTCATTTTGTATTTTTGGTAGAGACAGGGTTTCTCCATGTTAGTCAGGCTGGTCTCAAACTCCCGACCTTAGGTGATCCACCTGCCTTGGCCTCCCAAAGTGCTGGGATTACAGGTGTGAGCCACCACGCCCAGCCTACCATCATGTTTGTTTGTGGCACTAACTCCTGATGTAAAGTGCTAAGCTTGTATATTTGGTTGAGCCTAGGTACATGACCATGACTTAGCTTCAAAGGAAGCTATAAATGACAGCATGTGTCATTTCAGCTTTTAGTAGGGGATAGGCTTTGCCTCCCACCAAGTTGGATATTTATCCAGTAATAACCAGGGGGTTCAGATGCCAGCATCCAAGAAAATTACCAGTGTTTCCTCCAAGTTGAGTTTGTATGTTAAGGAGCCCTATTACTGAATTACCACGAGATGGTTTAGACTAAATGACAGAGTTGAACCTGATTTAGACTGCATTTCAGGTAGGCGGTGGAGATAAGTCCTCAACATCAGTGTCATCAATAGGTTCTTGGAAACTGTGACACTAAGCCACATGATGTACTATATGCTGTAGGAACTTAATTCTTGTTTATATTAATTAGCCTGTTGTAAAATTGGTAACATCGGTTTCTTTATACGTTTTGTCATTTTACTTAAAATCACAGTTTCCAAAAACCTATCCATGACTATGTTAAGTGAGGACTTTCTGTACAAGGTTGATGGGACCATAGGGCAAAAACCTTTAGTAAATCAAGGCATAAACTTTGGGAGCTAAGAATCTTGGAGTTGCAACTGTGGGGAAAGCAGTGCCTCCACTTAATTCATCTCGATAACCCAATAACTAAACTAGTATGTTATGAAACACCTGTCTGCTTTAGCATTCTGACTTTGTATTAGAGTGATTGTAAAATGATAAAGATTGGTTTTGTAGGTATAGTGAGCAGACAAGATTTGAAGATTCCAAAGTATTAATATAATTTCTTATTTTCTTTTATTTTTAAAAACTACCTACATATTTGAAAATAGGATGTTTCTTATTTTCAAGATTATTTTTCTCTTGGCATATTAAAAGATTGTACTTGTGTGCATTTTTTAAGGTATATTGTTTTGTTCATCATTTAACATTCTGCAGTAAGCTCATTTAAATACTATTTCTGATATTGCCAGAAGTATAGATTTAATACTTTGAATAAAACAAGAAGTTAAAAGGATTATGATGAAAATATTGTATGTAATTGTCCAAGCGAAAGGTAGGTATTAAATGATAGAAACTACTTCAGAATTTCAGTATGAAGTATATTTTAAAACATAACACCTATGTAGTAGTACTAGTCTTTTTTTTTTTTCTTTTTTTTTGAGACACTCTTGTTGCCTAGGCTGGAGTGCAATGGTGCGATCTCAGCTCACTGAAACCTTCGCCTCTCAGGTTCAAGTGATTCTCCTGCCTCAGTCTCCCGAGTAACTGGGATTACAGGCACGCACCACCATGCCCAGCTAATTTTTTGTATTTTTAGTAGAGACGGGGTTTCACCATGGCCAGGCTGGTCTTGAACTCCTGACCTCAGGTGATCCGCCTGCCTCAGCCTCCCAGAGTGCTGGGATTACAGGTGTGAGCCACCGCGCCCAGCCAGTAGTACTAGTCTTACCATTTTAAACTGATACTCTAAACTGAGGTTTATTTATAATTGCCAGTTGTGTGGAGGCAGAGTTTTAAGATGAGCAGCAGTTAAATTTATTGGTTTTAATAGTTTTTTTACCCACTTCCCTGATTTAAGAACTGTATTAAAATTTTATCCTTTATTTTATCTGCAGCTATTTTGGAAGCTGATATAAAAATAGGTAAACTTTTTGAATAATGTGTGAAAAAATGATTAAAACGTACTTTCAAACATTAGGTGTTACTATTATTATGAAACTTAGTTGTTACTGCTTTCTCCTTTCACTAATCTTTATTATTACTACTTTGCCATAGTGGTATGTAGTCTTAGGTGCACAAAGGAAATTACAGACTTTAATAGACAATTATTATGATGATGATGATGATGATGATGTTTGAGATGGAGTCTTACTCTGTCACCCAGGCTGGAGTCTAATGGCATGATCTTGGCTCACTGCAACCTCTGCTTCCTGGGTTCAAGCAATTCTCTGGCCTCAGCCTCCCGAGTAGCGGGGATTACAGGCATACACCACCACACTCGGCTAATTTTTGTGTTTTTAGTAGAGATGGGGGTTTCACCATGTTGGCCAGGCTGGTCTCGAACTCCTGACCTCATGATCCACCTGCCTCGGCCTCCCAAAGTCTGGGATTACAGGTGTGAGCCACCGCGCCCGGCCAGTAGACAATATTTTTAACATGGCTGCCTTGTTGTAGGTCTGCTGATTGTGTTTTATATATATAAGCATTAATATGTATTCATATATATACTTAAATGCAGAATTAAACATTTTGTGTATAAAAGTGTTTACTTCTGATATTTAAGTCCTGCTGCCAAAATATTATTCCTCAAACCAAATATTTGGAGTGTTGGTATCCGAATGTTGGGGTTGGATAAGAAAATTTTTATTTTTCAAGTTCAGCCACTTTAAAAATACTTGTGGCTGGGCCAGGTAGTGGCTCATGCCTGTAATTCCAACACTTTGGAAGGCTGAGGCAGGAGGATTACTTGAGCCCAGGAGTTCAATACCAGCCTGAGCAACAAAGTGAAACCCTGTTGGTACAAAAAAAAAAAAAAAAAAAAAAAAAAGCTGAGCGTGGTGGTATACGCCTGTAGTCCCAGCTGCTTGAGGGAGGCTTAGTGCAGAAGATAGCTTGAGCCTGGGAGTTGGGGGCTGCAGTGAGCTGTGATCGCGCCACTGCACTCCAGCCCGGGAGACAGAACAAGACCCTATCTCAAAAAAAAATATTGTTATTATTGTTGAGACGGAGTGTCACTCTTGTTGCCCAGGCTAGAGTGCAGTGGCGCAGTCTTGACTCGCTGCAACCTCTGCCTCCTGGGTTCAAGCGATCTCTTGCCTGAGCCTCTCAAGTAGCTGGGATTGCAGGTGCCCACCACCATACCCGGCTACTTTTTGTATTTTTAGTAGAGATGGGGCTTTACAGTGTTGGCCAGGCTGGTCTCAAACTCCTGACCTCAGGTGATCCAACCACCACGGCCTCCCAGAGTGTTGGGATTATAGGCGTGAGCCACCATGCCCGGCCAATTTTTTTAATTTAATAATTTAAAAACATTAAATAGACTTGTGGAAAAGGATACTCATTCTCCTTTCTGGGATCAATGCCATAGTTTCAGTTTTATGACTGTGCTACTTTGGTAATAGTAGCAGTTAGTTGTTATTCAACTCACTTAACCTTTCTTTACTTTTGAACTTTGAATTTTCTGGTTGTCTTTGGAGTTGGTTGGGCTGGGTAAATCTTAAGTTATTAAGTGATGCAGGCACAGAAAATGAAAATTTATATAATGTTTATACATTTAACATTGTTACCTTCATTATATTTCCCATTTCTGTTGCTTTCACCTTAGAGTTTTGTACTAATTCAGACTTTGTGGTTCTTATCTGTTGGCTCTTTTAAGTGTGGATATGTTTTAGGCAAGTTCTATGGATTTTTGTTTTATTCTAAATCAGAATTGAATAATAGATCAAGTAAGTGATAGTTTAATGCTTTCTTTATGAAATTTTACCGATTGCCACAATTCTCCCTGATTTGTCCCTTCTCTCTCTCTTTTTTTTTTTTTTTGAGATGGAATTTCACTCTTGTTGCCCAGGTTGGAGTGCAGTGGCGCAATCTTGGCTCACTGCTACCTCTACCTCCTGGGTTCAAGTGATTCTCCAGCCTCAGCCTCCCAAGTAGCTGGGATTACAGGTGGGTGCCACCACTCCCGGCTAATTTTTTGTATTTAGTAGAGACAGGGTTTCACCATATTGATCAGGCTGTCTTGAACTCCTGACCTCAGGTGATCCACCTGCCTCGGCCTCCCGAAGAGCTGGGATTACAGGTGTGAGCCACTGTGCTCCGCCTGATTTGTTTATTCTCTTAATATTTTGAACTTTGATCATGTTTAACCCTTCACTTAACCCTTAATTATGTATTGTTCTGAGTAAGTTCTTTGATTATTATGGCCCTAATTAGCTTAAAATCTCCTTAAAAGCAACTGTGATAGACTATGCTACCTTGTAGCCCTACAGTATAGGTATAATGCCTATCGTATAGTAGATGGTTAAAAAAAATTATTGCCAACACAATACCTTTCTCCAAAGAAATTATGGAAGTACTAGCATAAGAAATTTGATTTTTAAAAAAAAAACCTCTTAGAAGAATATATAGGGTAACATCCTTATGACCTTGAATTCAGGGAGGCTATAATAAGTAATTTACAAGAAGCATACATTGAGGGAAAAGAGTAATACATTCAAATACATTAAAAATTAATTTTATTCATTGGAAGATAGAATAGCCAGGCACAGTGGCACTTGCTTTGTAGTCCCAGCTACTTGGGGGCTAAGACGGGAGGACTGCTTGAGCCCAGGAGTTTGAAGCTGTAATGTACTTTGATGGTGCCTGTGAATCACCACTGTACTCCAGCCTAGGCAGCTTAAAAAAAAAAAAAGAATAAGAAAAACTCAGAAGAAAAAAATTGGCAAACATATTTGTAATACATATCACTTGCGAAATGTTAGTATTCAGAAAATAGAAATAAGTTGTTTAAATAAAAGACAACCCAACAGAAAAGAAACAGTCAAAAGACACGCATAAGAATGTCACCGAAAAAATAAGATGCGGCAATAAACAAATGCTCAACTTTCAACATAAGTGAGGAACTGTAAACTTAAACCATGAGATGCCGTTTCTACTCAATTAAAAACTTGGAATAATATCAACTGTGAATGATACTGTAGAGCAGTAGCAACTCTCATACTCCGTTGTTGATATGATGAATTTCATTGATTTTTGAATGTTAAGCCAAGTTTGCATTCCTGAGATAAACTATACTTGGTTGTGATGTATTGTCCCTTTTATATATTGCTGGATTTGATTTGCTTATATTTTGTTAAGGATTTTTGCATCTCTGTTCATGAAGTATTCATCTTAAATGCTTGTGAGAATTTACCAGATGAAGCCATCTGGGCCTATTTATGTTTTGTGGAAAGTTGTAAACTATAAGTTCAATTTCTTTAATAGAAGCAGAGCTTTTCCAGTCATCTATATTTTCTTGAGTTAACTTTGATATTTTGTATCTTTCAGGAAATTTGTCTGTTTCATCTAAGTTCTTGACTTTATTATTATAAAATTATTCATATTACCTTGTTATTTTAGTATCTATAGAATCTGTGGTGCTGTGTTGTCACCTCTCTTATTCTCAATATTGGTAATTTGTGGCTTTTTTTTTCCATTACACTTTGGCTAGAGGTTTGTTAACATTATTGTTCTTCTTAAAGAATCAGGGGTTTTTTGGGTAGATTTTTTCTATTATTTTTCTGTTTTCTATTTCATGAATTTTTGTTCTTTATTATTTCCTTATTTCTTCTTGCTTTGTGTTTAATTTCCTCCTCTTTTTCTAGTTTCTCTTTTCTTTCTTCTTTCTTTTTTTGGGGGGGGACCAGGTCTTGCTGTGTTGTCATTCAGGCTGGAGTGTAGTGGCGCAATCATAGCTCACCATAGCCTCAAACTCTTGGGCTCACGCAGTCTTCCCTTCCTCAGCCTCCTGAGTAGCTAGTACTACAGGTGCATGCCACCATGCCTGGCTAATTTTAAAATCTGTGGTAGAGATAGGGTCTCTGTATGTTGCCCAGGCTGTCTAGTTTCTCAAATTAGAATCTTAGGTAATTGAGTTAAGTCCTTCTTCTCTTCTAATAAATCGTGTAATGTTATAACCATTTTGACAAACAGTGCGACATAGTTATAATGCTAAATTTCTGTATATCTATTGACCCAGCAGTTCTTCTCCTAGGTATATGCTCTAGGAAAATTTTTTTATATCTTTGCCAGGAGACATGTTCAAGCATGTTTATAGTAGGATTTTTCATAATGGCAAACATCCAAATGTTCATTGACAGGAACATATAAATACTTCTGTTAAATTATGCTGTGGAATACAGTATTGAACATGAATGAACAATAGCTGCATATATCAATGCAGATCAATCTCAGAAATGTTGAATAAAAAGAGCAAGGTGCAAAAGAATACTTACACTGTGATGTCATTTAAGATAAAATTTGAAAAATCAGTTGGACGCAGTGGCTCACACTTGCATTCTCAGCATTTTGGGAGGCTGAGGCAGGTGGATTGCTTGAGCCCAGGAATTCAAGACCAGCCTGGGTACCATGGCGAAGCTCCATCTCTACAAAATATACAAAAAATTAGCCAACCATGCTGATGTGGGCCTGTTTTCCCAGCTACTCAGGAGGCTGAGGTGGGAGGATTGCTTGAGCCCAGGAAGTTGAGGCTGCAGTGAATTGAGATCGCTGCACTGCACTCCAGCCTGGGCAACAGAGTGAGACCCTGTTTCAAATAATAATAATAAAAATAAAATAAAAAAGAAAAATCACTATACTTACTGATATATCTGTTTTGCTATATATATATATAGTAATAGAATGATAAACATATCCTTGTGGGGGAGGCAGAGTTAGTAAAAAAATAGCTAAATTTCTATATTACATGCTGCAAGATGTTTCAACTACTTTATAAATGAATACTTATTTGATTCTCATAATCAAGTACTTCTGTGATGCAGGCACAATTTTTATTCTCATTTCTAAATAAAGAAGCAGAGAAATCTTAACTTCCTAAAGTTATACCACTAATAAGTGGTAGACCTTATAATCAAATCCAAGCAACTGTGGCTCGAGTCTGACTCTGAATGACTAAGCCATAGTGCTTGCCATGATGGAAGGGGCAGGAAGTTTCTCAAGCCGGCAGTTGGGTACATAGACTTTTTTTTTTATTGTTTCATTCGTATTTATATGCTTATATTTATGTTTATATTTAACTTAATTAAAATTTTAAAAGAGAAATAAAAAAAGTTAAGCCACCTGAGAAGGAATGTAAGAACATAACCTCCCTAACTATATTTACATTCTAAATGAACACTATTAATGTTCCCTTTTTTTTTTTAATCACACTGCCCTGCCCCTCCCTTCTTTTTTTTTTTTTTTTTTCTTTTTTTTTCTTTTGAGACAGGGGCATCACCATACCCAGCTAATTTTTGTGTTTTGTAGAAACAAGGTCTTGCTAGGTTGCCTAGGCTGGTCTCCAACTCCGGGACCCAAGCGATCTGCCTGCCTTGGCCTCCCAAAGTGCCAGGTTTGCAGGCATGAACCACCGTGCCCAGCCTCAACACTATTAATTTTCTATAACATATTTCCTAGATAATACTAATAAAGCATGAAATATTAAAACTTGGATAGGTGAGGTGTTATTAATCTTATATATCTTGACCTGGGTGGTAGTTACAATGGTGTGTTCATCTATTGGTGATTCATCAAGCTGTACACTTTTGATTTATTCAATTCTTTTTAGGTATTTCAACTTAAATAATTTTTTTTTTTTTTTTTTTTTTTTTGAGACAGGGTCTTGCTTTGTTGCACAGGCTAGAACTCATTGGCACTATCTCTGCTCACTGTAGCCTTGATTTCTTGGGCTGCAGCGATCTTCCTACCTAGGTCTTCCTCATGGCTGGGACTGTAGGTACGCACCACTATTCTTGGCTAATTTCTATTATTATTATTTTTTTTTAGAGACAGGGTCTCGCTATGTTGCCCAGGCTGGTCTTGAACTCCTGAGCTCAAGTGATCTACCTACCTTAGACTCCCAAAGTCCTGGGATTACAGGTGTGAGCCACCTTGCCCAGTAAAATTCTTTAGAGATAGAATAAGATATATACATACACATATATATACCTATGTACATGCATATATACACACACATGTATATACACATATATAAAAAACAATAAGGTATTAAAAAAATTAGAAAAAATAAATTAGCCAGGCATGGTGGTACATGCCTGTAGCCCCAGCTGCTTGAGCCTAGGAGTTTGAGACTGTAGCGAGCTATGATTGCACCACTGCATTCCAGCCTGGGCAACAGAGTGAGACCCCATATCAAAAAAAAAAAAAGGACTAAAAAATATTAGATAAAATTTTCTTAAATTCCAAAGGTTTCTTATTGCAGTTATATTATGTATGTATTTGTTGGGATGATTAAAGGGGTATAAAATAGGTTATAAAATAAATGGCTGGCTTTTTGAGATGTTACTTCATTGAAAAGGCTATAAAAAGAATAAGGAAGCTGTTTATATACTGATATGGGAGATTTTCTAAGATATAAATTATTAGGTTAATAAAAGAACAAACAGGAGACATCACCATGTGTATAATAATCTACCTTTCTTGTAAAGGAGAGAAAAATAAGAATCTATGTTTGTTATTTGTTTATGCCTAAAGAAACTCTGAAGGAGGCATAAGAAATTAGTAGCTGCGGTTACCTGGGAGTGTAGTGGGGGTGGAGACCGTGTTGATAAGAAATAGGGATGGCAGGAAGTCTTTTCACTGTATTTACCATTGTAGTTCTTTTTAAACCATGTAACTGTACAACCTATTCTAAGTAAATAAATATTGACTGATTTATTTTTTTATTTTTTTATTTTTTTGAGATGGAGTTTCACTCCGTCGTCCAGGCTGGAGTGCAGTGGCGCAATTTCAGCTCACTGCAACCTCCGCCTCCCAGGTTCAAGCAATTCTCCTTCCTCAGCCTCCCAAGTAGCTGGGATTATAGGCATGCACCACAACACCCGGCTAATTTTTGTGTTTTTACTAGAGGTGGGGTTTCACCATATTGGCCAGGCTGGTCTCGAATTCCTGACCTCAAGTGACTGCCCACATCAGCCTTCCAAAGTGTTGGGATTACAGGTGTGAGCTTTGATTTTTAAAAGAAAGCATGTTTAGCATATCTGTTAGGTAAATTCAGATTTATGCTGTTTTATTTTGGGACTTACATTTGATTATTTGTTAGATACAGAGTATTTCCATTTTTATGAGATTTGGTCATACAATCTCTTGAAATAGAGAAATTTGGGGGATACTGTATCATTATAAGGGCTTATGTTCAAAGAGGATTTTTTCAGTTAAATTCCCCAAATCTTTCCAGCATCTCCCCTTTTCCAGGACCATTTTAATTATTTTTAAAATTACTTTTTGCTCTTTTGGATGTTGTGCATTTTTAGGCAGAAGTTTCCTTTTAATGAGATGTTAATAATGACCTTATATTTAAACAGTTTTAGAATTAAAAAGGTGTTTTGTTACTGTGACTGAGCTTTCTGATTTCATTTAGTTAAAAGGTAGGAAAAGCCAATGTTTAGGTGGCCAAACTTTCCTTTTCTTCTTCTTGATTGAGACAGGGTCTTACTCTGTCACCTAGGCTGGAGTGCAGTGGCATGATCTGGGCTCACTACAACTTCTGCCTCCTGGGCTCAAGTGATCCTCACAACTCATCCTCCCAAGTATCTGGGGCTACAGGTGTGCACCACCATGCCTGGCTAATTTTTTGTGGTTTTTTGTAAAGATGGGTTTCACCGTATTGTCCAGGCTGGTCTCAAATTCCTGGGCTCAAGCAGTCTGTCCACCTTGGCCTTCCAAAGTGCTGGGATTATAGGCATGAGCCACAATGCCCAGTCCTGAATGGATTTTTGTCATTATCTTAGGAGTGAGTTAGTATTGTATGAGTGGGCTTGTTATAAAAGTGAGCTTGGCCCCCTCTTGCTCTCTCCCTGTCTCATGCTCTCCTATCTTTCCACGTTCTGCCGGGGGTGCTGCAACAAGAAGGCCCTCGCCCTCACTAGATGATGGCACCTTGATACAGAACTTCTTAGCTCCCAGAACCTGTGAGAAATAAATTTCTTTTCTTTATGAATTACCCAAATCTGTGATATTCTGGTATAGCAGCACAAAATGGACTGAGACAGAAAACTGCTACCAAGAAGCAGGGGTGTTGCTGTAACAAACACGTGAAAATGTTGAAGCAGCTTTGGAACTGGGTAATGGGTAGAGAAGAATTTGGAGGAACAGGCTAGAAAAAGCCAAAATAAGGGTGATTCTGGTGACAGCTCCGAAGAAGGAGAGACATGTATCAAAAAATCTGAAAACCTTAGAGATTACTTAAGTGTTCGTGATCAAAATATTGGTAGAAATAGGGATAGTAAAGGCCATTCTGATGAGCTCTCAGATGGAAGAGAGAAATATCTTAGTGGAAACAGGAGTAAAGGTCATCTTTGTTATGAAGTGGGAGAGAAGATGAGTGAATTGTGTCCTTGCCCTAAGTCTTTATGGAAGGCAGAATTTAAGAGTGATGAGCTAGGATATCTGGTGGAAGAAATTTTTAAACAAAATATTGAAGGAGCTACATGGCTGTTTGTAACTGCATACAGTAAGATGCAAGAGGAGAAAAATGACTTAAGAGTAGATTTGTAATTAAAAGATAAACAGAAAGGAAAGATTTGGAAAATTTGCAGTCTGGCTATGTAAAGAAGGAAAAGACATGAGAGCAAGCCAAGGGTGTGGCCAAGTAACTGTTTGCTATAGGGAGATTAGTATGGATAGGAGGGAGCCAAGTAATTATGATCAAGAAAATGGGAGAATGACTCTGAAGCCATTTCAGAGATCTTCAGGGCTATCCCTGTCATCACAGGCCCAGACCTCTAGGAAGACAGAACAATTTCGAGTCAGGGCCAGGGCACCCTTTGGCACCTTTCATGGGCTTGATGCCTAGGGCTTCCCCGTCTCTGTTCCCTGCATTCTGTTGCAACACTGCCCCAGCTGTGGCTCAGGTGGGCCCAGGTGTTGCTGAATCTGCTGCTCTGAAAGGTACAAGCCATAAACTTTGGTGGTGTACCCTTGGTAATAATTCTGTCACCAAATTCAAGAACTGTGGGGCCATGGCAGCCTCCACCTATATTTCAAAGGATGTCATGAATGGGCTGGGGGCCCAGACAGAGATGTGTAGGAGAGGCAGAGCCGCTACTGCAAGTTCCCACAAGAACAGTGCCTAGTGAAGCTGTGGGAATGAAGCAGCCCCCAAGACCACAGAACTATAGGGCCACCAGCATATAACTGCATCCTGGGAAAAGCTGCAGGCACAAGACTCCAACCTGTGAGAGCTGTTGGGTGGACTGAGTCCAGGAAAGCTATAGAAGTAGGGCTGCCTGAGGCCTTTGTGAGCCCAACCCTTTCGTCAGTGGGCCCAGCCTCTGTCCTAGTGTGTCCAGGATTTTGTTCATGGCATCAAAGGATATTCTTCTCCAGCTTTAAGACTTACTGTTGTTTTTCTTGGGACCAGTTACCCCTCTTTTCTTACCTATTTCTCCCTATTGGAATGAGAGTGTCTGTCCTATGCCTGAGTCTTGTGTTTTGGAAAGTTGATAACTTGTTTTAACAGGCTCTTCAGGATGAATCATGCCTTGAGTCTCACCTGTGTCTGATTTAAATGAGACTTTAGACTTTTGAGTTGATAATGGAATGAGTTAAGACTTTAAGATTCTTGGGATGGAATCTTCACATTTTGCATTGGGAGAAGGACATGAATTTTGGGGTGCTAGGATGGAATGTTAAGGTTTGCATGTGTCTGCCATAGTTCATGTGTTGGAAACTTAATCCCCAATGCAACAACTGTGGGGCCTAATAAGAGGTGACTATTAGGTCATGGATTAATGTTATTATCTTGGGAGTGGGTTTGTTATAGAAGTGAGTTCTGTTCTGTCTTGCTGTCCCCTTCTCTTGTGCTCTCTTACCCTTCTGCCTTCTGCCATGGTATGTGGTATAATGCAGCAAGAAGACTCTCACCGGATGCTGGCAACTTGATGTTGAACTTCTCAGCTTTCAGAACTGTGAGAAATATATATATATATTTTTAGTGAAGTATTCAATCCGTGGTAATCTGTTTATAGCAATACAAAACAAACAGGTATTTCAGCTATAGAATAAAATGTTTGCAAGATTTAGCAAACATAAACATTTACTTGGTTTTAGAGAATTTGAGGTACATTTCTTAATCTACATAAAATTTAAAACTCAAATATGTTGTAATAGGTTAGGGATTACACCAGTCATAATGATGCCATAGTTCCCTTACACCCTGAGAGAATGAGCCATTTTAACAAATAGGATTTTCTGAGCAGTTGAAAATTTGTACCTTTTATGCCCAAATCAGTTTTGGACAGAAAGTTAAACATTTCCTGTCATCTTAAATAGAACAAAGGGCATAACCTTTTCTTAGTGACCTAGTTGCATTTACTAGTATAATTATCCTTTTAAGGGGATTAGAGGTTATAAAGTTTGTGCCTTAGGTCTAAATGACTAAATTATCATGATTTAAAGTTTCCTGATATATGAGTTTTGTAATGTTTTGATTCTTCTGGGTTTTATTTTCTGTGTCTGCTATTCCTATAGAAACTAAATAGCAACATATATGTAAATACAGATCTGTGAGAAAGCATGTGAATTTTACACGACACGAACTGGCCCATCTGCTTCTGCTACCACACTTCCCTTTTTTCCTTCTTGGTTAACAAGTGAATACCACATGAAGTGGTATTATTGAAGTCTTTGGTAAATGTATTCCTGAAACCTTTTAGAAAAATGTTAAGAGATTTTATATAAAGACCAGGTCACAAATGACCATGAAATCTCTTCACCTGTTCTTTATGTTATTTTTGTATAATATTTTCACGTTAACTATGTAGCTACATTTATTGGAAATTATAAGTACCTTTATAGTTATTTCAGCAAACATTTATCAGTCTTCTACTACTAAGTAAAAGAACCCCTTCTACCACTACTTTTCCAGGTGACAGAGATGAAAAAACAGGTATCTGAATTTTTGAAACCTAAAGTCTATTTGACTAAGACAGAATAAAAAATTAGTAAGTATAGTATAATATTTTAATGGCAGTGTATACCTACTGTTAAATGATATTATAGAGGAGGATCGTCTAATTCAGTATATCAATTTGATAATGCTAGCTATACTGTGCTAATAACTCCAAAACCACAGTGCCTTATAACAGCAAAGATTTATTTCTTGCTCATGTTACATGTTTAGGTTGATGGCAGCTCTATCCATAGTTGTTCTCCTTTCAGGGGTTCAGGCTGACGGAGCAGCTCCTATCTGGGACATGTATGTTCTGGTGGTTGAAGGAAAAGAGCTATCCAGAACAGAACCATGGAATTATAGTTAAAAAAGGGGAACATGTTACTCAACGCACATTTTATTGGCCAAAGCAAGTCATGTGGCCTTTGCATAATGCAATTGGTTAGGGAAGTATAATTAATACTCATATAGGAGAAGCAGTAGAATAAGTGAGTACAATAATACATTCTACTACACTCAGCTTCATTCCCAACTTCCCAACTGGAAATTATATAGTTTTTTTTTTTTTTTTTAAGACAATCTTGCTCTGTTGCCCAGGCTGGAGTGCAGTGGCACGATCTTGGTTCACTACAACCTCTGCCTCCCGGGTTCAAACAATTCTTCTGCCTCAGCCTCCTGAGTAGCTGGTATTACAGGTGCCCACCACCTTGCCCAGCTAGTCTTTGCTTTTTTTTTTTTTTTTTGAGACGGAATCTCATTTTGTTGCCCAGGCTGGAGTGCAGTGGTGCGATCTCGGCTCACTGCAAACTCCGCCTGCCGAGTTCACACCATTCTCCTGCCTCAACCTCCTGAGTAGCTGGGACTACAGGTGCCTGCTACCACACCTGGCTAATTTTTTGTATTTTTTTAGTAGAGACGGGGTTTCACCGTGTTAGCCAGGATGGTCTTGATCTCCTGACCTTGTGATCCGCCCGCCTTGGCCTCTCAAAGTGCTGAGATTACAGGCGTGAGCCACTGCGCCCTGCTGAAAATTACGTAGTTTTGAGAGCCATCAAATAAAAATGCATTATAGCAAAAATAAAGTTGTTTTCCAGTCCCTTATGAACATTCTAATATCCATAAGGTAAATTGCTTGTATCTCCCTTGAAGATGAGAAAATTAAGCTGTAAAGAAATTATAATTTGAAGTAATGTTGTTCTTTTTGTGGGAGATGGATGACTATATCATTGACACACTACTTGGTATCTTTTTTGAATAACTCTGACATCGAGTTATGAGGTTCAATCATAAGTTTTTTTTTTCTTTTCACATCTCTTCAATCTACTTTATGTTACCCATTAATTAATTGCTTTGTCATGGACTGAATCTACACAACATATTTTCTTTTTATTCATTTATTTATTTTTTATTATACTTTAAGTTCTAGGGTACATGTGCACAATGTGCAGGTTTGTTACATATGTAACAAACATATGTAAGTTCTAACTTTAAGTTCTAGGGTACATGTGCCGGTTGGTGTGCTGCACCCATTAACTGGTCATTTACATTAGGTGTATCTCCTAATGCTGTCCCTCCCCCTTCCTCCCACCCCACAACAGGCCCTGGTGTGTGATGTTCCCCTTCCTGTGTCCAAGTGTTCTCACTGTTCAATTCCTACCTATGAGCGAGAGCATGCGGCGTTTGGTTTTCTGTTCTTGCGATGTTTTGCTGAGAATGATGGTTTCCAGCTGCATCCACGTCCCTACAAAGGACATGAACTCATCCTTTTTTATGGCTGCATAGTATTCCATGGTGTATATGTGTCACATTTTCTTAATCCAGTCTGTCATTGATGGACATTTTGGGTTGGTTCCAAGTCTTTGCTATTGTGAATAGTGCCACAATAAACATACATGTACATGTGTCTTTATAGCAGCATGATATATAATCCTTTGGGTATATACCCAGTAATGGGATGGCTGGGTCAAATGGTATTTCTAGTTCTAGATCCTTGAGGAATACCCACACTGTCTTCCACAATGGTTGAACTAGTTTACAGTCCCACCAACAGTGTAAAAGTGTTCCTATTTCTCTACATCCTCTCCAGCACTTGTTGTTTCCTGTCTTTTTAATGATTGCCATTCTAACTAGTGTGAGATGGTATCTCATTGTGGTTTTGATTTGCATTTCTCTGGTGGCAAGTGATTAGCATTTTTTCATGTGTCTGTTGGCTGCATAAATGTCTTCTTTTGAGAAGTTTCTGATCATATCCTTCGCCCACTTTTTGATGAGGTTGTTTGTTTTTTCTTGTAAATTTGTTTGAGTTCTTTGTAGGTTCTGGATATTAGCCGTTTGTCAGATGAGTAGATTGCAAAAATTTTCTCCCATTCTGTAGGTTGCCTGTTCTCTCTGATGGTAGTTTCTTTTGCTGTGCAGAAGCTCTTTAGTTTAATTAGATCCCATTTGTCAATTCTAGCTTTTGTTGCCATTGCTTTTGGTGTTTTAGACATGAAGTCCTTGCCCATGCCTATGTCCTGAATGGTATTGCCTAGGTTTTCTTCTAGGGTTTTTATGGTTTTAGATCTAACGTTTAAGTCTCTAATCCATCTTGAGTTAATTTTTGTGTAAGGTGTAAGGAAGGGATCCAGTTTCAGCTTTCTACATATGGCTAGTCCGTTTCCCCAGCACCATTTATTAAATGGGGAATCCTTTCCCCATTTCTTGTTTTTGTCAGGTTTGTCAAAGATCAGATGGTTGTAGATGTGTGGTGTTATTTCTGAGGGCTCTTGTTCTGTTCCATTGATCTATATCTCTTTTTTGGTACCAGTACCATGCTGTTTTGGTTACTGTAGCCTTGTAATACAGTTTGAAGTCAGGTAGCGTGATGCCTCCGCTTTGTTCTTTTGGCTTAGGATTGTCTTGGCAATGCAGGCTCTTTTTTGGTTCCATATGAACTTCAAAGTAGTTTTTTCCAATTCTGTGAAGAAAGTCATTGGTAGCTTCATGGGGATGACACTGAATCTATAAATCACCTTGGGCAGTATGGCCATTTTCACGATACTGATTCTTCCTATCCATGAGCATGGAATGTTCTTCCATTTGTTTGTGTCCTCTTTTATTTCATTGAGCAGTGGTTTGTAGTTCTCCTTGAAAAGGTCCTTCACATCCCTTGCAAGTTGGATTCCTAGGTATTTTGTTCTATTTGAAGCAATTGTGAATGGGAGTTCACTCATGATTTGATTCTCTGTTTGTTTGTTATTAGTGTATAAGAATGCTTGTAATTTTTGCATATTGATTTTGTATCCTGAGACTTTTCTGAAGTTGCTTGTCAGCTTAAGGAGATTTTGGGCTGAGACAATGGGGTTTTCCTAATTGAATACCCTAACTGAATCATCCTCAAATTTGGACAATTTGACTAAGTCTATATCGTAATCGAATACCCGTTATTTCTTTCTCCTGCCTGATTGCCCTGGCCAGAACTTCCAACACTATGTTGAATAGGAGTGGTGAGAGAGGGCATCCCTGTCTTGAGCCAGTTTTCAAAGGGAATGCTTCCAGTTTTTGCCCATTCAGTATGATATTGGCTGTGGGTTTGTCATAAATAGCTCTTATTATTTTGAGATACGTTCCATCAATACTGAATTTATTGAGAGTTTTTAGCATGAAGGGCTGTTGAATTTTGTCGAAGGCGTTTTCTGCATCTATTGAGATAATCATGTGGTTTTTGTCTTTGGTTCTGTTTATATGCTGGATTACGTTTGTTGATTTGCATATGTTGAACCAGCCTTGCGTCCCAGGGATGAAGCCCACTTGATCATGGTGGATAAGCTTTTTGATGTGCTGCTGGATTCGGTTTGCCAGTATTTTATTGAGGATTTTTGCATTGATGTTCATTAGGGATATTGTTCTAAAATTCTCTTTTTTTGTTACACAATATATTTTCAAGGTACAATCTGGGGTAGATTAGTTCATGGGGTCAAACATTAGCACATTTAAAATAGGAAGTGACATGAATTATGTAGCATTTGCTTATTGGGCATCTCTTTCTTTTTTGAGACAGAGTCTTACTCTGTCGCCCAGGCTGGAGTGTAGTGGCGCAATCTCCGCTCACTGCAACCTCTGTCTCTCAGGTTCAAGCAATTCTCCTGCCTCAGCCTCCCAAGTAGCTGGGATTACAGGCATGCGCCACGATACCCAGGTAATTTTTGTAGTTTTAGTAGAGACGGGGTTTCACCATGTTGGCCAGGCTGGTCTTGAACTCCCGACCTCAAGTGATATGCCCACCTCAGCCTCCCAAGAGTGCTGAGATTACAGGTGTGAGCCACGTGCCTGGCCAGGAAGCTTTTTATTGAGCATCTCCTATGTGGTATATTTGCCAGCTGACTGGGATATAGGAGTGAAAGATAGGATCCTTGCTTTTCGGAATTCTACGTAAGTGAACATGTCTCTGGATAATTCCAATACTGGGAAATAATTGCCAAGAGAGGTACTAGTCAAATGAACTGCAGTTTAAATGTTTAGGATGGAATGACCAATGATAAGACGGTAAGGAAAGAAGGATTAGAATGGTTTCTCTACAGGTGACAGCTGAAACAAGCCTTGAAAGAGCAAGACTTTGTCATGCAAATGAAGGGAAGTACATTCTAGGCAGCACTAATATACATCATGAGTGACAGCATGAAGGAGTAAAAACAGTGGTGTTTTATAGAAACTGAGTGATTTTTGTGAATCATACAGGAGAGAGGACAGGGAATGAGGCAGAAAAGGTAGATTTGTACCAAATCTTGAAGGACTTTAGTGTCATGCTGTTTTTTCCTTTAGGAACAGGTGGTGAGGAGTTCGATAAAATTTTAAGTAATAGAATCACGTGGTTAAATCTTTGTTGTTAGAATAACAGTCATGGTGATAATGTGGAAGACATTGGCTTTGTGCCTAGAGGCAAGGGGACTTGGTAGAGTGATAAAGTAAAAAGGACAGTTAGAGGTAAATTCTTGTTGTGTAGCCAGATCATCTGGATAGAGGGAGCTAGACTTGGGAGTTATCAGCCCATGTAGTGAAGGCTACAGGAAATACACTCCCAGGGAAGTTTGTATATCGCTAGAAAAGTAGAGACTGGGGAAGAACCCTGGGAATGACCAACATTTGAACAGCTAGCAGGGAAAAAAGAAGGCAGACTTAAAAGTCCATCCAGAGAAGTAGGAGGACGAGGAGAGATTAGATTTGTGAAGTATGAGGCAGGGGAGAGTTTTTGAGAAGAGAGTTGCGAATAACCCTCAAATGCCACATTATAAGGGTTTAAAGTAGTCCTTGGACTTGTCAGGTATGGGTCTGTCTCATCAGTGGCTTGAGGGCTGGTTGTTCAGTAGAGTGATGAATATGGAAGCTCGCTGGCAGTTGGTTAAGAAGGCAGTAAGTTAGGGAGTGTGACAGTTCTGTACATGCATTACTATAAGTGGATCCAGAGAGTAATTAAGTTATTTCCATAAGAAAGGTAGTGTTTATATACTTCAGTGGTGTTCATTTGTTTTTCCCCAGTTTCAATCCTTGCTGTTGCCAAGGAGCCCGTGGTGGTTCTGCCCTTGCATGTCGGGGGAAATGGGGCATAAAAAAAGCAGTACAGGTCAGGCACTCTGTGTCCAAATTAATTTCTCAATAGACTTATGTGTAAATTGAAATCTTACTGAGTTGAATAAATATGTGCAAATGGGATATTGGTAAGAAAAAATTATTCAGTGACACTTGTTAAAGCATAGTAAGGAAGATTTATTCAGGACCATTGAGATAGGTATAGAAACCACTGCAGTGGGGTGTGGGGATTGTGGGGCGAGGGTGGAGAGAAACTGGGCTCATTCTGAGTACAGCATGGGCAAGTGGGAATCTATAGCCAAGGACCAGTGTGAGGGTCAGTGAATGGAAAATTACTAAGAGGAAACATCAGGGGTAAGGGGGATTCTGGCTAAACCAATTTAACAGGATTCTTGGTGGAGTCAGGCCAGGGTGTTCAGACATCCCCTGAGGGATGGTAGATGATGAGGAACCTGATCATACATCAAGGATGATCAGATATCGAGGTTGAGGGGGTTCTGGCCAAACTGACTTAGCAAGGTTCTTTGGCTAAAACTGGATTTTACAAGGAAGTACACGGATGAGCCTAGAAGAAAGTTCATAAGCCCAAGTAAAGTTTGGCCAAGCAAAGAATCTTTGTCAACATGAGTCACATTGTTAAAAATATATGGAAATGTTAAAACTCTATAATTCAGCACAAATTAGAAATTCAGCAGCTATAAATGATATTCCCATAGATTTTTTGATGTTCTGAGTTCTTTTTTTCTTTATCGTCAAGTCCAAAATGTCATGTTCTGAGTTATTTTTGTTTGTTTGTTTTATTTTGTTTTGTTTTTGAATCAGAGTCTTACTCTTTCACCCAGGCTGGAGTGCAATGGCACGATCTTGGCTCACTACAACCTCCGCCTCCTGGGTTCAAGCAATTCTCCTGCCTCAGCCTCCCAAGTAGCTGGGATTATAGGTGCCCAACACCACTCCCGGCTAATTTTTTTATTTTTACTAGAGACGGGGTTTCACCATGCTGGCCATGCTGGTCTTGAACTCCTGACCTTAGGTGATCCACCTGCGTTGCCTCCCAAAGTGCTGGGATTACAGGCGTGAGCCACTGCACCCAACCAACCATGTTCTGAGTTCTTAAAGCCAGAAACTTATCTTTGCATTTCTGATGATAGCAAAAATTAATTCTATGAAAAGTTTGTGTGTATATATGTGTAAATATGTATGTGGATAGCTAATTATACACTCAGTTCTTACTGTGTCCAAAGCATGTGAATGAGAGGCTAAGGACTGCATACTATGGGGATGAATGATTGTTGCTTTACATTTGGCCAAGATCATAGATCTTATAACAAAAGGATTAAATGTTTTAGTATTGATCCTGATGAACACCTGATTTTTAAAGAAGGGTTATAAGAGCTTATAAACCAAGGTTAAGAAAAAAAAAACTGGAATACTGTGGTAAAATATTAATCTTTTTGCAGTAGATACATATTTTGTGAATTATCAAATTCTACCTAATTTTATGTTAATTTAATCACTTATTTTCTATTCGTATAATTTTGTAGTTTTCTAGTTTTACATTCTTGTTTTTGTAATAGGTGCTAAATATGTGAGTTTTTAAAACGTACTTTCAACATTAAGTAAAAATGAAACCATCAAACAATTATTAAACACGTAAGACTAACAGTTCTCCTTAATTTATACCATATAAAATGAGGTCATGTATGTGGAAGTATTCTATAAACTAGGTAGCTAGAAATTAAGTTGTTAATTTTAAGTAGAAGAGAAGTATTAAATATTCACTGTAAATTTTAAAAACATAATTAAGTTGCTTTGGAGCAAAGGGGTCACATAAAATAATTTCAATTTTAGAAAATAATATCCATGAATATAAAGATCATAAGGATATACTGAAATATATATATATAAGATACATTTTCTGAGTTCTAGGATGGAAAAACTTATTTGGACAGGGGATGGGGGAAGAGGAATGGCTTATGAGTTTCAGCCCGGTATAAATATAGCAGCAGACTTATTTTAAAAAATTGGACAGATGCATTGGCTCATGCTTGTAATCCCAGTACTTTGGGAGGCTGAGGCGGGCAGATCACTTGAGGTCAGGAGTTCGAGACCAGCCTGGCCAACATGGCGAAACCCCATCTGTACTAAAAATACGAAAAAAATTAGCCAGGCATTGTGGAGCATGCCTGTAATTCCAGCTGCTTGGGAGGCTGAGGCAGGAGAATCGCTTGAATCCAGGAGGTAGAGGTTGCAGTGAGCCGAGACTGCACGAAAAAGAAAAAAAGAAAAAAAAAAGTATTTCATTTAGTGTATGTGGTAGCTCTGAGCCTTAGTACTCTTTACTTGCACAATGTTTTCTATTGTAAAGCATGTATGTCAAA
Organism: Papio anubis; assembly: GCF_008728515.1. Taxonomy (NCBI): domain Eukaryota; kingdom Metazoa; phylum Chordata; class Mammalia; order Primates; family Cercopithecidae; genus Papio; species Papio anubis. The sequence goes on along the minus strand of NC_044977.1, from coordinate 82,503,545 downwards.
ACCCAGAATCTGCACTGTCACTTCCTTATTGTAAATACGGCTCTGCTACTAAGATAACATCCCTGAAACGGGGCGTAAATTTCTGAGGGTCTTGAAAAACAGTTTGAGAAGGGGGAAAAAAGGTATGAGTAATTTTCTGAGTTATGACTGTTCTTTTAAAGTTCATTTCAATAAACTATCAAATGAATTTCTATTTCAACAGAAAATCCAAAAATTGCCTTTTTTTTTTTTTTTTTTTTTTGCATAGTATCTAAATTGGCTCAGATTAAGTTTATTTTATTTTATTTTTTATTTTTTTTTTGAGACAGTCTCACTCTGTCACCCAGGCTGGAGTGCAATGGCACAATCTCGGGTCACTGCAAGCTCCGCCTCCTGGGTTCACGCTATTCTCCTGCCTCAGCCTCCCGAGTAGCTGGGACTATAGGCGCCCGCCACCATGCCCAGCTGATTTTTTGTATTTTTAACAGAGATGGGGTTTCACCGTGTTGGCTAGGATGGTCTTGATCTCCTGACCTTGTGATCCACCTGCCTCGGCCTCCCAAAGTGCTGGGATTACAGGCGTGAGCCACCACACGCCGGGCCCAGATTAAGTATTTAAAACTTATAATTTTAATGAATAGTAGAGATCTCTCATATTTGAACCAATTTATATCTTTTACTAAACTTGAGAGTTGAAACTGATTTATTAATTTTAATAGATCTCTGTTTATTAATGATCTATTAATGATCTCAAATTTTGCTTGATATTTTAGATTAAAAAACAGTACTTAACAGATAAATTGAAAACAGTATTAAAATGCAAGAAGTATATCAGGATATTTTAGTGGCCTGTCTTTTTATTGTGTTCAAAGGGAATTGTTTGAACTTGAGTTAAAGCTTTAATTTCACGTCAATTATCTGCAAGTATCTTACGTAAAAAGAAGGTAAGTGAATTAAACTAACTAGTGACATTTATCTTTAACAACAGAGCACTTTGATTTGAAGAACAAAATTTTGTAATAATTGTGTTGAGTAAATATTTAGATGCGACCTTCTTAGTAATATTTTTATATAAAACACCCTTATTTTGATGGTATGGTACTATTTATACTTTAAGTAAGAGCAATGTGTATCTTCTTCTCCCTGTAAACTTAAAAGTAAACTAGCTGAAACAGTCATTGTTAGAAATCATCCTTGCCTAAATTTTAAAGAAAAACATAGTTAAAAAACTACAATAGTGACTGAATTCTTTTAAGTCGAGGGACTGTCTTATTTTCTTCTGTGTTTATTGTTCTTAGTTTAATTAATATTGAATAGGTTTTAACAGTTAGGTTTTATATTTTCTCTTTAGATCTCCTCAGTATTGGTTTTGTCTATTCTGTTTCACTTAAATTATATCTTCATCTATAGGGGATTTTATATTCTATATTGTGTGTTTCTTTAAATTGACCATGATGAATTCTGACTGTGCAGGTATTTGTACCATTTAAGTAGTTAACTCTTTAGAAATGTATAGACTTATTTATATTTTTTATAATATTGATAGTGTAAAAAATATGGGAAATTTATTAATATGTTTAAACATTTGACAATACTAGCAAGTTATGTGGGCTTTTTAATTTTTTTAAAAAGATTTAAAAAGTCTGGGCTACTTTATGTTGCCCAGGCTGAACTCAAACTCCTGGGTTGGGCCAGGTGCAGTGACTCAACGCCTGCAATCCCAGCACTTTGAGAGGCTAAGTGGGGTGGATTGCTTGAGCTCAGGTGTTGGAGACCAGCCTGGGCAACATGGCAAAACCCCATCTCTACCAAAAAATTGCAAAAATTAGCTGAGTGTTGTGGTGTGCACCTGTGGTCCCAGCAACTTGGGAGGCAGAAGTGGGAGGATCACTTGAGTCCAGGAGGCCAAGGTTGCAGTGAGCCAAAATGGTGCTACTGCACTCTGGCCCAGGTGACAGAGTGAGAACCTGTCTCAATAAAAAAAAAAACAAAAAAAAATCCTCTTGAGCTCAAGTGATCCTCCCATGTCAGCCTCCAAGTAGTTAGGACTACAGGCATACACCACTACACTCTATAGGCTTCTTATGTCCTTCCAGTCAGTGTAATATTTTGAGGTTAATTCTTTTCTTCCCTGAAACTCTAGTTTTAGATCTCAGATATCAGTGACTTTTTAAATTCATTAACATTTCATTTCTAGATATGAATTTCTAAAACATGTATGATATTTTATAGATTTCAAAGTGCTATTGATTAATTTAGGTAACATTGAATATTTCCTGTGTGCTGAACTCAATTCTATAATCAATAAAGGTTTCTGTCCCCATGGAGCTGACATCCTAGTGTTCAATATGCCATCATTCATCTTTCATCATTACCTCAGCCTATTTAGAACAAATGGGAGTGCTTCTGAAATATTGACAGCAAATCCAGCATAATTAATTTGTCCTATTAATTTACTGTGTAATAGCAGTACTTTCATACATTTCCAGAGTATTCTAGTTAAATTTTAGTTTTGTCCTCAATTACTAGCATTTGGTGAAATCTGCCCATATCTCCTTCAGTTTTATGAATTTAGATAATATACGTACCTTCTTTACCTTGTTTTTTTCTGATGGGTAAACCTTGGCTTATTTTTTAAAGCTGGTGTGGTGGCTCATTCCTGTAATCCCAACACTTTGGGAGGCTGAGGTGGGAGGATCACTTGAGCCCAGAAGTTCAAGATCAGCCAGCCTGGGCAACAAAGTGAGATCCTGTCTCTCTTAAAAACAAAACAAAACAAAACTGGATGTGATGGTGTGTTCCTGTAGCCCCAGCTACTCAGGACTCTGAGATGGGAGGATCACTTTAGCCCAAGAGGTTGGGGCTGCTGTGAGATGTGTTTGAGTTACTGTATTCCAACCTGGGTAACAGAGAGAGAGACCCTTTCTTAAAAACAAAAAAATAGTTTTTTAAAGTCATCAGGAAACTTTTTAGATGAGTTATTCAGTGATTCAGTTTTGGTGGCTATTCTTTTTATTTTCTCCCTATTCTGAAACTCACTTTTCTAATTTCCTTAGTATGCATTTTAATAGAACTTTTCAAAATTCTGTTCATACACTATACTCTCCTGGTTCTCAATTTTCTGACAGTTTTGACATTTCCATCTTTGTCTTCATTGTCTATAGTTACCACAAAGACTTTGTCTTTATCCTTTGGCTTTTACTGTCTTGATTCTCTCTCAAAATTCACATACTTACAGTCTTATATTACCACTTATAAGCACTTTATTTCAAAATGTATTTTTTTAATGAATTTCTCAACCATTTTAGTTCTTTTTTTTTTTTTTTTTTGAGATGGAGTCTCACTGTCACCCAGGCTGGAGTGCAGTGGCACGTTCTCGGCTCACTGCAAGCTCCGCCTCCAGGGCTCATGCCATTCTCCTGCCTCAGCCTCCCGAGTAGCTGGGACTACAGGTGCCCACCACCACACCCGACTAATTTTTTGTATTTTTAGTAGACACGGGGTTTCACTGTGTTAACCAGGATGGTCTCGATCTCCTGACCTCGTGATCCACCTGCCTCGGCCTCCCAAAGTGCTGGGATTACAGGCATGAGCCACTGCACCTGGCCTTTAGTTCATTTTTACTTTTTAAGTGTACACTATAGTGGTCTTTAGTATATTCACAAAAATTGTGCATCTATTACCACTACCTAGTTCTAGAACATTTTCATCACCCCCAAAAGAAACTTTGTATTCATTAGCAGTCACCCCCCCCCCCCCCCCCCCCCCCCCCCCCCCCATTTTCTCCTCCCTTCAGACCCTGGCAACCACTAATCTGCTTTCTGTCTCTAGATTTGCCTATCTGGACATTTTGTATCGATGGAATGATACAACATGTGGTCTTTTGTGTCTGGCTTCTTTCATTTAGCATTTTCAAGGTTCCTCTAAGTTCTAGTTTATATAGGTATTGCATTGCTGGATAAAATTCCGTTGTAGAGATAGCTACTACATTTTATTTATCCATTAATCAGCTGATGGACATTTGAGTTTCTATTTTCTACTTTCGGATGTTATGAATAATGTCACTAAAAAAGTTTGTGTATAAGCTTTTGTGTGAATTTGTGCTCAGCTCTATTGGCTACATACCTTGGAATGGAATTGTTAGGTAATATGTTAACTCCATGTTTAACATTTTCAGGAACTGCCGAAATGTTTTCCAAAGTGCCTAAACCATTCCCACCAGGAATTTCTCCACTTCCTGGTCAATACTTCTTAATGTTGGTCTTTTTTGTAGCCATCAGATGGGTATGAAATGGTACCTAATGATTTTGATTTGTATTTCTCTAATGACTAATAATCTGATAATCTAATGACTAATAATTAAGCATCATTTCATGTCCTTATCGGACATTTGTATGTATCTTTTTTGGAGAAATATTGATTTATATCTATTTGAAAAATTGGGGCTGGGCATAGTGGCTCACACCTGTAATCCCAGCACTTTGGGAGGCCGAGGCAGGTGGATCACGACGTCAGGAGTTTGAGACCAGCCTGGCCAGCATGGTGAAACCCCATCTCCACTAAAAATACAAAAAATTAACCGGGCATGGCGTGCACCTGTAGTCCCAGCTATTCGGGAGGCTGAGGCAGGAGAATGGCTTGAGCCTGGTAAGCAGAGGTTGCAGTGTGAGCTGAGATCACGCCACTGCACTCCAGCCTGGGCAACAGAGAAAGACTTCGTCTAAAAAAAAAAAAAAAAAAGAGAAAGAAAAAGAAAAGAAAAATTGGATTATCTTTTTATTGTTGAGTTGTATGTTCAGGATATAATTCCTGTATCAGATAAATGATTTATAAGTGTTTTCTCTCATTCTGTGGGTTGTCTTGGTGGTATCTTTTTTTGTTGATTGAGGTAAAATATGCATAACATAAAATGTACCATTTGTACAATTTTAAGTGTACATTTCAGTGGCATTAAGTACATTCACAGTGTTGTGCAACTATAACCCCCATTTCCAGAACTTTTTCATCATCCCAAATAGAAACACTGGACCCGTTAAATAAAAACTCTCCTTTTTCCCCTCCCCCAGCCTCTAGTAACCTCTATTCTACTTTCTGTCTCTAGGACTTTGCCTATTCTAGGTGCCTCAAATAAGTGGAATCATATAGTATTCGTCCTGATGGTATCTTTTAAAGTGTAAACATTTTAAATTTTGATGAAGTCCAGTTTATCTATTTTTATTTTTATAAGTAATTTTTAGTAATTAAAACATTTTAAATTTATGTTGTCACTTGTGCCTTTGGTGTCATTTTTAAGAAGCCATTGCCTAATCTAAGGCCATGAACATGTATTTTGACCATTTTGAGTACTCTCTTACTTGATTCTCCCTTCTATATTTAAAACATCCACCAATATAACTATCAAAGGTTTTATGGGAGGAGTTTTATTAAGTGTTCTGCTCTTTTTTGTTGTTGTTAAGATCAGGATAGTAGTTTTCAAACGGTAGAGTCTTCTGAGATGTTTAGTAAAATAAAAGTTCCTCAGCTGTTTTGTGTATTTGTAATAAACTTCCAGGAGACTTTGCATGATGTGGTTGAAAGAGTGTGGAATTAGAATAGTCTAGCCTAGTAATTAAGAGCATGGATCGTGGAGCCTAATTACCTGGGTGTGAATCGTGGCTGTGTCACTTCCTGGCTGATTTTGGACAAGTCACTTGTTCTCTCTGGACCTTCATTTCCTCCCTCATAGGACTGTTGCAAGGATTAGCTAGGATATAGCTGTAAAGCACTTAGAATATCTGTGGATATATATAACTTAGAATATCTGCAAAGCACTTAGAACGGTTTGGCAATGATCACCATATAAGTATTAGCTGTTATACCCTTTAAGTCACAGTAATGTCATTTCTAGAGACCTAATCTAAGAACATTATCAGAGATGTTACATAAAGGTGTGTGTATAACAGTTTCATCACAGACACTGATTGTAAAAATAACCACATATAGTCAGTAGACATATGGTTAAATAAATTAATGAAATTTATGAAATGTCATATAGCCATTAAGTCACATTGTCAAAAATACTTAATGCCATGGGATGATATCAGTGAAAATGTCAAAAACACAACTATATGTAGAATATGTCTCTAAAATTTTTTAAAAATTCAAGGCAAGGGGCTGGATATGGTGGCTCGTGTCTATAATCTCAGCACTTTGGGAGACTGAGGTGAGAGATCCCTTGAGGCCAGGAGTTTGAGACCAGCTTGGGCAATGTAGTAGGACCCCCGTCTCTACAATTTTTTTTTTTTTTTTTTAATTAGCCAAGCATGGTGGCTTGTGCCTATAGTCCTAGCTACTTGGGAGTCTGAGAGGCAGAAGGATCACTTGAGCCCAGGGATTAGAGGTTACAGTGAGCTATGATTGTACCACTGCCCTCCAGCCTAAGTGACAGAGTGAGATCCTGTATCTTAAAAAAAAAAAAATGCCAGGTGCGGTGGCTCACGCCTGTAATCCCAGCACTTTGGGAGGCTGAGGCGGGCGGATCACCTGAGGTTGGGAGTTTGAGACCAGCCTGACCAACATGGAGAAACCTCGTCTCTACTGAAAAAAGAAAATTAGCCAGGCCTGGTGGCGGGTGCCTGTAATCCCAGCTACTCGGGAGCCTGAGGCAGGAGAATCACTTGAACCCGTGAGGCGGAGGTTGCAGTGAGCCAAGATTGCGCCATTGCACTCCAGCTTGGGCAACAAGAATGAAACTCCATCTCAAAAACAAAACAAAACAAAAAACGAGACAGGAGAGTGGAATGTTAGTCGTGTAATGCATATAAAGCAATATGTTAAACTGTTGACAGTGGTTATTCTTGGAAGCTGGGAGATGTTATTTCAATTTTCTTCTGTACTTTATTATATTCTTCTGATTTCAACAATGAGTATTTTATACTTGGAAAAACAAAGTAAAATTATTTTTCAAAAAGATTAAGTGTAGTGAAAAACCTCATAATGTGAATAGGAAACCTGAGTTTAGTACCAGTTATGTTATTAAATAGGTATAAACCTTGAATGATTTTTATCTCTTCCTTGAGGAGCACAGTTTGCTTATCTGCAAAGTGATGAGTTGGACTAAAATAAAGACTGTATGGTAGAGTGGTAAAGATCTGGAAGTCAGGAGTGAGGAATTAGGGATGACAGCTGTGGAGGTCGCTGCATGGGTTCATATCCTGGTTTCACCTCTTATTACCTGGTGACTTTTGGCAAGAAATTTAGCTTCATTGTGCCTTAGGGGTTTTTCATTTATAAAGTGCAGATAATAATAATACCTCATGGGGTTGTGAGAATTAAATGAGTTAATATATGTAAAGGCATACATGGCAGGGCACACAGTAAAGACTAAATAAATGTTAACTAATTTTATTGGTACGTAAGCTCCTTTCTAAGCAGTCATTTATTACCAAGAATATTTTTAGTCAGGTGGGTGGTTTCTTAACTTTGTCTGTCATTTGAAAGTTTAACTAATTTTTTGTTTAGATATTTTCAGGATTGCTGAGGCTATCTATTTGTGAAATTGAATATTGTGGACTTTGGACTTGCTTTGTTTACTTGTCTTGTTCTTACACAGGCAGCTGCTTTGGGGCCCTAAGTTACCTCGTTGATGAGGGTATTTTGTAGTCCTTTTTAGCACTAAAAATCTCATACTTGATTTTCTAGAGTGTTTTCTGGCTCTTTGTTTTGAAACTAATGTTGTATGTAGCTTAATCTAAGTTGCATGAGCTGTTAGGTTGTAGCTATTTTCCTTCAACTGATGTTTTAATTTTAAATTTAGGAAATGGCATAAAACTCAAGAGAATACATATTATAGCTCAGTTGACTAGCCTATTCTAGGAAAAGCTAACATTATAACATAAACTCAGCTAAAAGTTGGTAAAGCATGACCTCTAGTTTAACTCAATTGATGCATAGGTGTTATGTAACTTAATCCCAGAAAAAGAAATGTAGCCAAATGCTATTAAGAAGTAAATCTAAAAATCACTTTCAGAGTCAGCAACCATATTGAAATTCACTTTTGGAACTCTGAACAAAGACTGCAGAAATGTTACTTTTATAGTATTATTTTATTTCACTGTCTATATGAGATAAGTGTTCAGTGAATAGTGACTCAGTTATCGTATTGCTTTGGAAATGTTGGTGAGCAAGTCACTCTGGAGTACCTCACTTAGTTTATAGTTGCAGTCATAATAAAAATGATTATATTATTTCCTTATGGGGTAAGAATGGAAATTATATTTTAATATATTTATTCTTAGATCTTCAGAAGCTCTCTCCATCTCTGCATGGTGTAGCTGCAGAAGCAGCCCAATGCAGGAGTCCAGTCATCATTTCTGTGTTAAAGTGTAAGTTAGAGTAACATTGCCAGGAAGCAAAAGGTAGGAGTTTGCCACAGTTAAGGGATACAATAACAGATATTAAGGGATACTTATCACAGATGTTAAAGGATATTCTTTGCTAATCGTAGTAACTTTTGTTCGTTAAATATACCTAGCTAACCCATTACAGGAGAGAGGTATTGTGTCTTCTGGCTTGACAGTTAGGTAAAGCCAGCCCAAGACAGCTTTGTGACCTACTGGTGGAGGAAAAGGCTCTTGCCTTAGGGACTGGATTTTATTTTAGGATGTTGTTTGCCTAAGGTCAAAGAATTGCTACCCTATGTGTTGCAGAGATTTAACTCAGTGCCTCCAAATTCCCTGTGTTTACTTTTTGTATCTTCTTCTAACTTGGGTCCTGTTAATTACTTAGTATTTATATTTCTCTCCATGTTTTTCTTTCTGAAAGTAAGAATTTATGAGCTTTTCCTTTAAACATTTTGAGCTTTTTGTGTTTGCTGTTTTTTTTTTTTTCCAGTTAAAATTTCCGTTTTTTAATATATAAGAGGCTGATAACATGTTTGCTTCTGTGGAGGAAAATTGGGAAGCTCTGGAACATCAGGACAATGTATTTTTTATTGCACCACTGGACCTTTGGAACTCATTAAATTTTTTTCCCAACTTTTAAAACTTTATTTTATGCCATAGTACAAACATATTCGCAAGCTTTTTGATTTGCTTGTTTTAACAAAGTTAAGAATACAAAGTTTCTTACAGTTGACCATGTATGTTCCATTGAGGCATAATAGTAAATTTACGGTCTCCCTTAGAATGATCTGATTCTACTCTGGAGGCTAAAGCAGGGGGATTGCATGAGCCCAGAGATTTAAGGTTACAGTGAGCTATGAAATCGCACCACTGCAATTCAGCCTGGGCAACAGAGTAAGACCCAGTCTTAAAAAAATAAAAATCTACTTAAACTGGATCCACTGATTTACATCATAAACTTCAAAATGCAATAAATGTACTGGCCTAATTCTTCCAAAGGTAGTTTGGGATAAGTTGTATCAACATCGGTTTCCTTTCATTCTTTTTTTTTGAGACGGAGTCTCGCTCTGTAGCCCAGGCTGGAGTGTAGTGGCGCCATCTCAGCTCACTGCAACCACCGCCTCCTGGGCTCAAGTGATTTTCCTGCCTCAGATTCCCAAGTAGCTGGGATTACAGGCATCCGCCACCATACCTGGCTAATTTTTGTATTTCTAGTAGAGACGGGGTTTCACCATGCTGGCCTCAAACTCCTGACCTCAGGTGATCCACCTGCCTTAGCCTCCCAAAATGCTGGGATTACAGTCGTGAGCCACCCTGCCCGGCTGTCCGTTTATTCTTTAACACTGGCAAGATTGCTATTTACCATTTTATCTTCGAGAAGCATAGTAGAGTCAGTCCTCTTGCCTCTTGAATTTCTTCTTGTGTACAACTGACTCCAGGATCACTTACACTGTGCCTTGATAATGGTAAGTCTGCAGCTTCATCAGTATGATCCCCTTTCCAGATATACAACAGGCAAACTTTGTTGCCTCATGGACACATAGAATATTCATTCTATCTATTTTAGTCCAGGTACAAAATTGCCTCTCTTACAGTAATCAGTGCGAGGTGCTGCTGTTTCAACAGATGCCCTTATTCCATAGCAGTTTTGTTCTCACAGATGAAAATGTGAGGTAATTTCCATAAAGTGGCTGTATTTGAAATATGAATAATTTCTGTCATTTTTGATGACAATATACAGCAAATAAGCTGTATAAACAGAAGGGTCCATTTTTTAATTCCATTTGATGAACAGTCTGCATCATCCTGTAATATTTGAGTCCGTCTTCCGTGGTGAGCACTATTGTGATAGGAGAGCCCTCTTCCACCTATTGAGGTTACATTTCTTAATTTCAAGTTTGCCTCATTTGCAAAATTACAGAATGCTACCAGCACTCTGCTAGCTGGCTTCTGGGTGAGCCCACCACACAGGGTGAGATGGAGATGGGCATCTTCCTCTCCAGTGCAAGCAGCAGTGGCCAGGATGTTATTATACTCTGCACCAGGCTGCAGGCTCACAGACATTTTTGAAGGGAACATAATATTCATGGATAGGCTGTAATTTTCTTATCCATTCTTCCATTGTTGAATATTTACTGTTTTTACTATTTTTTTTTAACCATTATAAATCATGCTTTGCTCAGTATCTTAATACCCTGATCTTTATTCATTTTTTAAATTATTTCTTTAGGGTAGATTCTCAGAAGTAGATCAAAGAGCACATTTTTAATGCTCTCTTGGTATGCCTTGCCAAACTACTTTCCAGTAGTTTGTGCCAGTTGGCACAACAGGTTGTGCCCATTTGCATTCTCATGATGATCAGCTTGTGAAAAGTTTCTTTTATGGTACTCTTGGAAGCACTGAATATTTATTATTTAAATACTTTTTGCTACATTTAACAGTAACAAATTGACTCCCTTAAATTTTTATGTTCCAAGGTTATTTAAAATATGTGTGTATATTTATATTTTGTTGTTTTTATCCTTCCTCTGTTCATTGCCTTCTTAAAAACAGCTTTATTGAGATATAATTTACATTCCATAAAATTTACCTATTATAAATGTAAGTCAAATACTTGAATTCAGTCAATGATTTTTTTGTAATTCTATACAGTTATGTAACCATCACTGTAATTCAGCTATAAAACAGTTGCATCACTCCAAAAAAAATTCCCTGTGTCATTTGCTGTTAATTCTATATCCCAAAGCCAGCCTTAGGCAACTACTAATCTGCTCTTTGTGTGTGTGTATGTTTTTTGTTTGTTTGTTTGTTTTAAGATGGAGTTTTGCTCTTTCTGCCCAGGCTGGAGTGCAGTGGCATGATCTCAGCTCACTGCAACCTCCGTCTCCTGGGTTCAAATGATTCTCCTGCCTCAACCTCCTGAATAGCTGGGATTACAGGCTTATGCCACCAAGCCTGGCTAATTGTTTAAAATATTTTTAGTAGAGACGGGGTTTCACCATGTTGGCCAGGCTGGTCTCGAACTCCTGACTTCAAGTGATCCACCCGCCTCAGCCTCCTAGGCTTGAGCCGCCGTGCCTGGCCTGCTGTTTGTCCATAATAGATTTGCATATTCTAGAAATTTCAAACAAATAATGTCATATAATATGTAGTCTTTGTATCTGGTTGGTTTCTTTCACTTAGCATTATGTTTTTGAGGTTCATGCATGTTGTAGCATCTATCAATAGTTAATTCATTTTTATATCAGCTACACTATATTTTGTTTATGTAGTGTTTGATGGACATTCAGATTGCTTCCAATTTTTGATTATTATGAACAATACTGCCAGGAACATTTGTGTACAATTATTTGTGTCTTTCATTTCTCTTGGGTAATTTCTCTAGGAGTAGGATTGCCTGGAGCCCATTTAATTTTATGTAATTGCTTAGCCACAAGAAAAGTTTCTTTTAAAAAATGGATGATAGCACTATACTTGAGAAGAAATACATAATTAAATGGTGTAAGAGAGTTAAAGTGCAGTGATTGGAGCAGGTAAATGAAAAGTTCTAAAACATGCGGTATGACTGTAATAATGAAAACTATTTCAGAATTTATTGGTAGATGAGCAACTACTACAGTCTAAAACCAAGTGAAAGCAAATAAAAACAGTGAGCATCTAAATAAATATTGGAAACTTTGATTCCATGAAAAATGGCAAAAATGGAAATTGGGCATGTTTGCATTCATTAGGACAGAAACATGAGTATATAAGATATATAAATTCTCTTTCCAGTATTAAAAAAGGCCATCAAGATTATGATAGATAAATAAGCCAAGGAGTTAAGTAGTCAGTTTATTCAAGATGAATGCATGTACTCTAGTGAATAAACCGGCATTCGTCCTTGCTAGTAACTATAGCAATAGATATTTTATAAATTTGTTGGTTATACTAAATTAACAAAATCAAGTTAGTGCTAATGCTAGAGAGGTTGTGATGACATTAACTTCGTTGGTCTAGTCTGTGTGCCAAGCATTGTGGCAAAGCCATCTAGATCCTTGTAGATGTGAGATTTTGAAATAGCTTTCATTCTTGTTTGCTTAAATGTAATTTAAATATTTTAGTACTATATAAATAAAGGAAGAAATAAACCAAAAGATAAAACAATTTTAGATTCTCCCATGTGCTGAAGTCAAATCTAGTCATGCCTTCCTCTCCACTGTCTTTCTCTCTGTCTGACTCAAACTCTGGAGGCACACATCCAACATGGGTTTTTTTCTTTTTGGGCCGGAGAGCTGCATGCTTGCTCTGCTGTGTTCTGAATCCTGCTTGTCTAGCTCGCCTAAATCCTGAATCCAGTTGTTCTTTAATCCAGTGACTCACACCTTGGGAGTTTCCCGCATCCCACTCCAAGAAAATGCAATTAACTTTTCCATTTCAAGTAAATAATTCTGTCATGTCCTTTCTACTCTTTACTGATTTTGCTTTAAGTGCTCATCTGAAAATATGCTTCCTGTTGACTTTTTAAAAGTTCCTTGTAGAGTTCTTCTGTATGGGTGGGACCAAACATTTGTGAGTCACTCCCAGTTAGTATAGCATAGTACAGTCATCTTAACAGTAAGTGATTTTTTAGTTTGACAGGTTGTCCGCCAGAAAGTGATAAAGTAGAGCCAAAAGCAAGAAACAGAAATTGACTCTTGCTCTATCTATTTTCACCTTTTTTCATCTTTTTTCATCTAACATCAAAGATTATTTCCATTTCTGATACATTTTTATTGTATTTGTATTATTTTTGTCTAATTACTAGCATAGGTTTCTACATCATCCATGCTTAAATGCTTTTCTTTGTTATATAGGGCTGTAAGACATTTATACTGTCAGTAGTTGAGCTTACTTGAAGTCATAGGTGAAGAGGTAATGTGTGACGATTAAGAAGTCAGAAATGATAAAATAAAAAATTTTCTATTTGTTTTATTGTGCTTGACAATAAGTTTTGACTTATTAAAAATACATTGGCCAGGTGTGGTGGCTCATGCCTATAATCCCAGCACTTTGGGAGATTGAGGCAGGAGGTCACTTGAGCCTAGGTGAAACCTCTCTACAAAAATGGTAAAACCTTATCTCTACAAAAAATACAAAAGATTAGCTGAGTGTAGTGGTGTACACTTGTAGTCCCAACTACCTGGGGGGCTGAGGTAGGAACATCACCTGTGTCTGGGAGGTCGAGGCTGCAGTGAGCCATAATCATACCACTACTTTCCAGCCTGGGCAACAGAGTGAAACTCTGAGTCAAAAAAATAAAAATAAAAAATATATAGTACCAATTTACTATAATAATATTAATAATTTTCTTCACTGTAAATAATCTACCACTGTAAATGATCTTCTCCTATAGGTAGGGATACATCTGTGTTTGGTCCTTTTACTCTTTTGTACTCAGATTGGCTTCACTACTTTAAGGCCTCAGAAGGAAATGTCCCAGTAGGTTCTGCTAATTTTCAAGGAGTTAATACAACAGAATTAGAGAGTCTAGATTGTTATTTCATGTGACTTTTTTTGATCTCTTGTGATCTCTGTTGGCTTTTTCAAGTCATTATGGTTTCTCTTTGTATACTGGTTGGAGGTATTAGCCGTTGGCTGTTTCTCTGGCCTCTTGGATGGTACTTTTCCTGATTTTCCTTGTACCTTTTTGACTATATGAAATCCCTTCAAGCATTTTTTTCCACTGGTTTTTCCTCAAGTGTGTGTTCCTAAATGTCATTGTTTTCTCTGTTAGTGTTATTTTTGGATCATTTTATATATTAGAATAATTTTGGTGACCATTCAAATGTGGATGCTTTTTAGATATATTGAGCCCTGAAGCCTGAATTTTCTGCCTTTACTTACTTTACTTACTAGATATCCTTATAGTGAATCTAAAAGCAACATATCTAAAACTGAAGTGATTCATTCACTATCCACCCTTGCTCCAGTATTTCCAAATACAGATACTGGTGTTATCTGTCCAGTAGCCCAAGCTACCAACTGCTGCCTTATCACTGAACACATAGTTTCTGTCACTGAGCCCCTCTTACTACTTCTAACACTGTCCTAATTCAGGGCCTTATGGTTTATTTCAGTAGCCTCTTAACTGGTCTCCAACTGTTTTAGTCTGGTACTCTTCAAGGTACTTCTTCATTGAATGAAATATCAGTTTGATCTCAGTACGTCCCTGCCTAAACCCTATAGTCCTAAGTTCTCTATCTGATAAAGGTTGTACTGCATGATATGTCCTAAAAGACTTGGTGACTGCTTACCTCTCTAGCCTCATCTCCTGTCATTCTCAGTCTCATACATCACACACTAGTCCTCTCGACTCCCCTGACCAACCCCACACTATGCTGTGTCTTACCTTTGTTTTTCATGATGTTTCAATCCCCTCCCTGCTTCCCCTGACTCACTCTTACTCAGCCTTATGATTCAGCATGGGACAGCTCCTTCAGGAATCCTCTTAATTCTCAGGGTTGGGCCAAGTGCTCCTTTTCTCTGTTCTTGTTAGTGTGTAAAACAGGGTAATTTTTTTTTTCTTTGTTGTAAATTTTACTTTAAGTTCTGGGATACAAGTGCAAAATGTCTAGGTTTGTTACATAGGTATACATGTGCCATGGTGGTTTGCTGCACCTATCGACCTGTCATCTAGGTTTTAAGCCCTGCATGCTTTGGCCATTTGTCCTAATGCTCTCCCTCCCTTCGTCCCCTGCCCCCCTACTGGCCCTGGTGTGTGTTGTTCCCCTCCCTGTGTCCATGTGTTCTCATTGTTCAGCTGCCACTTATGAGTGACAACATGTGGTGTTTGGTTTTCTGTTCCTGTGTTAGCTTGCTGAGGATGATGGCTTCCAACTTCACCCATGTCCCTGCAAAGGACATGATCTCATTTCTTTTTATGGCTGTATGGTATTCCATGGTGTTTATGTGCCACATTTTCTTTTCTTTCTTTCTTTCTTTCTTTTTTTTTTTTTTTTTTTTTTTTTTTGAGATAGAGTCTTGCTTTGTCGCCCAGGCTGGAGTGCAGTGGCACAATCTTGGCCCACTGCAACCTCCACCTCCCAGGTTCAAGCGATTCTCGTGCCTCAGCCTCCCAAATAACTGGGATTATAGACATGTGCCACCATGCCTGGCCAATTTTTTTGTATTTTTAGTAGAGACAGGGTTTCACCATGTTGGCCAGGCTGTTCTTGCACTCCTGACCTCAAGTAATCCACCCACCTCAGCCTCCCAAAGTGTTGGGACCACAAGCATGAGCCACCACGCCCATACCATATTTTCTTTATCCAGTCTATCATTGATGGGCATTTGGGTTGGTTCCATGTATTTGCTATTGTAAATAGTGCTGCAGTACACATATGTGTGCATGTGTCTTTATAGTAGAATGATTTATATTCCTTTGGTTGTATACCCAGTAATGGGATTGCTGGGTTAAATGGTATTTCTGGTTCTAGATCCTTGAGGAATCACCACCCTGTCTTCCACAATGGAACTAATTTATATTCCCACCAACAGTGTAAGGGTGTTCCTATTTCTGTACAGCCTCACCAGCATCTATTGTTTCTTGGCTTTTTAATAATCACCATTCTGACAGGTGTGAGATGATATCTCATTGTTGTTTGGATTTGCATTTCTCTGATGATCAGTGATGTTGAACTTTTTTTCATATATTTGTTGGCCACATAAATGTCTTCTTTTGAGAAGTGTCTGTTCATATCCTTTGCCCACTTTTTGATAGGGTTGTTTGTTTTTTTCTTGTAAATCTGTTTACGTTCCTTATAGATTCTGGATATTAGACCTTTGTCAGATGGGTAGATTGCAAACATTGTCTCCCATTCTGTAGGTTGCCTATTTATTCTTCCTATTTGAATAGGAGTGGTGAGAGAGGGCGTCCTTGTCTTGTGCTGGGTTTCAAAGGGAATGCTTCCAGCTTTTGCCCATTCAGTAGGATATTGGCTATGGGTTTGTCATAAATAGCTCTTATTTTGAGATATGTTCCATCAACACCTAGTTTATTGGGAGTTTTTAACATGAAGGGATGTTGAATTTTATCAAAGACCTTTCTGCATCCGTTGAGATTATCATGTGGCTTTTGTTATTGGTTCTGTTTATATGCTGGATTACGTTTATTGATTTGCGTATGTTGAACCAGCCTTGCATCCCAGGGATGAAGCCAACTTGATCGTGGTGGATAAGGTTTTTGATGTGCTGCTGGATTTGGTTTGCCAGTATTTTACTGAGGGTTTTTGCATTGATGGCATGAAGTTTTCTTTTTTTGTTGTGTCCAGAGTTTTGGTATCAGGATGATGCTGGCCTTATAAAATGAGTTAGGGAGAAATCCCTCCTTTTCAATTGTTTGGAATACTTTCAGAAGGAATGGTACCAGCTCCTCTTTGTACCTCTGGTAGAACTTGGCTGTGAATCCGTCTGGTCTTAGGCTTTTTTTGTTTGATAGGCTGTTAATTACTGCCTCAATCTCAGAACTTGTTATTGGTCTATTCAGGGATTCAGCTTCTTCCTGGTTTAGTCTTGGGAGGGTGTATGTGTCCAGGACTTTATCTATTTCTTCTAGATTTTCTGGTTTATTTGTATAGAGTTGTTTATTTTCTGTTGGTAGTTTGTATTTCTGTGGGGTCAGTGGTGATATCCCCTTTATCATTTTTTATTGTGTCTATTTAATTCTTCTGTCTTTTCTTTATTGGTCTAGCAAACAGTCTGTCTATTTTGTTAATTTTTTCAAAAACTTAGCTCTTAGATTCATAGTTTTTTTTTTTTTTTTTTTTTTGTAGGGTTTTTCGTGTTTCCGTCTCCTTTAGTTCTGCTCTCATCTTAGTTATTTCTTGTCTTTTGCTAGCTTTTGGATTTGTTCGCTCTTGCTTCTCTAGCTCTTTTAATTGTGATATTAGGGTGTTGATTTGAGATCCTTCTAGCTTTCTGATGTGGGTATTTAGTGCTTTAAATTTCCCTCTTAACACTGCTTTAGCTGTGTCCCAGAGCTTCTGGTGTGTTGTCTCTTTGTTCTCATTGGTTTAAGAGAACTTCTTGATTTCTGCCTTACTTTATTTACCCAGGAGTCATTCAGGAGCAGGCTATTCAATTTCCATGTAGTTGTGTGGTTTTGAGTGAGTTTCTTAATCTTGAGTTCTAATTTGATTGCACTGTGATCTGAGAGACTTTTGATTATGATTTTTGTTCTTCTGCATTTGCTGAAGAGTGTTTTACCTGCAATTATGTGGTCAGTTTTAGAATAAGTGCCATGTGGTACTGAGAAGAATGTATATTCTGTTGATTTGGGGTGGAGAGTTCTATAGATGTCTATTAGGTCCACTTGATCCATAACTGAGTTCAAGCCCTGAATATCCTTGTTAATTTTCTGTCTCGTTGATCTAATATTGACAGTGGAGTGTTAAAGTCTCCCACTATTATTGTGTGGCAGTCTAAGTCTCTTTGTAAGTCTCTAAGAACTTGTTTTATAAATCTGTGTGCTCCTGTATTGGGTGCATATATATATTTAGGATAGTCAGCTCTTCTTGTTGAATTGATCCCTCTACCCTTCTTTGTCATGACTATGGACCCTGGCCTCCCTGTGATCTTGGTGGAGGCAGGGAGCAGGCATGAGCCCTGCCCTTCTGGGCACAGCTGCAGCCACCCAAGTCTCAGCTGCACACCCCGGCCTCCCGTTCCATGGAGTAGGCAGGAGCCTATCCCTCATACCCCCAGGTGCAGCTGCAGCCACCCAAACTGTGGCTGTGGACCCAGGCATCCCTGCACTCTTGGGGGCCCAGGAAGGAAGGCCCCCCTGCCCTCGCAGGCTTCGAAGTGCCTGTTCCCACTTCCTGGCCTCTCCCTGCTGTTGGCACCCGTTTGATCTCAGAGCAAAGTCAGAGTGGAGCCCAGGTGCTGTCACAGACCAGCCAGGTATGCACATGCTCAGGGCAGTGCTGGCACACCAGCCTCCTGTCACCTCAGCCCCCTCTGGACTTTGGGTGCCAACAAACATAGGAAGGAAACCAATGAGGGGCTGAGGGAAGCTCAGCACTAGCCTGCAGGTACCCCTTGGCACCTACAGCCTGGGTACCATGAACAGCAGCAGGAGGCAGACAGGTTCCTGGGTGGAAGGGGTTAGGTCCCTGGTGAGACCCCACCTTCAGACCAGTGAGAGCCTAAAGGCTGGGGGCCAGCTCTACAGACAGAAGCAGGCACTTGTGGTGCCTTTTCTGGTCCCGCTTACGGCCGCTCACAGACCAGCTGGCTCACAATTCCTCCCCTCTGAGGCCCGTAAAAGCCTCGGGCTCAGCCAGAGCTGAGCAGATGTTGAGATGACCTGCCTGTAGAGAGGAGCTATCCACTTCAGGGCCTCCTCTGAGCTATTCTGTCACTCAATAAAGCTCCTCTTTGCCTTGCTTACCCTCCACTTGTCTGCCTACCCCTTTCTTCCTGGACACAGGACAAGAACTTGGGACCTGCGGAAAGGCAAGGCTGAAAGAGCTGTAACACAAACAGGGCTGAAACATGCCACTTGCTTGCCATACTGCAGGTAAAGAGGAGAGAAGAGCTGCAGCCCTTCAGGGAGCTCAGACCTGGAGCTCCCCAAGCCAGGGCTGTGACTCCCTCTTTGATTCCCTGTAGTTCCTGGAAACTCCAAGCTTCCAGGTGCCACCGCGTTCCCTGGTGACAGCTGTGGAAGCTGCTTGCAGTGAGCCTGATCTACCACAGCCTCACAGAGAGCCAGCACACATGCTGGCACCTGGAGCTGCCCGCCCCACTGCAGCAGGCAGCGTGCCTGTTCGCAGTGGTTGGACCCCATGCTTGCTTGCTCACACACCCCTTGCCACTCCATGCCTGGCTTGCCCTTGGCAGGCATGGGATCCAGGCTGGTAGCATGAACTGAGCGCAGCCTGCCAGCCCAAGTAAGCAGAATGAGCCCAACGGGCCCAAGCAAAACTCAGGCAAGGGCACCACCAGCCACAGAGGTTTCTGGCCAAAAAAGCAACACCCCAAGGATCCTGCAACAATTTTTCTCTTATTAAAAAAATTCTGTTGACTTTACTTTCCCTATTAGCATTGCTCATTTATTTGCTTCCATTTAGAGCAAAACTTCTTAAAAGATTTATCTAGGCCGGGTGCGGTGGCTCACGCCTGTAATCCCAGCACTTTGGGAGGCCGAGGCGGGCAGATCACGAGGTCAGGAGATCAAGACCATCCTGGCTAACACGGTGAAACTCTGTCTCTGCTAAAAATACAAAAAATTAGCTGGTCGTGGTGGTAGGCACCTATAGTCCCAGCTACTCGGGAAACTGAGGCAGGAGAATGGCGTGAACCTGGGAGGCGGAGTTTGCAGCGAGCCAAGATCGCGCCACTGCACTCCTGCATGGGCGATGAGCGAGACTCCGTCTAAAAAAAAAAGTAAGAAAAAAAAGATTTATCTATATATGTGGCCTCTCATTCCTCTATGTCCATTTTCTTTGCAATCATTCTGGTAAGGCATTCATCCTCCACTACGTCCACACTGTTCTTACCAAGGTCGTCAGTGGCTTTCAGATTATTTCCAGTGGTCAGCGTTTGTCCCTTACCTTACTTGATCTATCAGCATCATTTGACTGTTGATCTCTCCCACATTCTTGGAAAACGTTATTCACACAGCTTCTAGGACATATCACTTTCTCTTGGTTCTTTTCATACCTTACTGGCCATTCTTTACAATTTCCTTTGGTTGGTCCTCTTTTCCATGACCTTGAAACTTTGAACTGCTCCATGTCCTTGGACCTCTTGTCTATCTGTACTCATTCCCTTGGTGATCTCATCCTGTCTCTTGGCTTTAAATTCTGTTTATATGCTGATGACAGCTAAATTTATATCTCAAGCTGAGACTTCTTCCCCTGAACTCTAGGCTCATATATCCAAGCTGCCTTTAAAAAAATTTTTTATTGTGATAAAATAAGTGTAACAAAATATATCATTGTAGCCATTTTTAAGTATACAGTTCAGGGTATTATATACATTCATAATGTTCTGTAACCATTATCACCATTCATCTCCATAACTCTTTTCATCTTGTAAAGCTGAAAGTTTTTACATATTAGACAGTAACTCTTCTCCCTCCAATCCCTGCAAGACACCATTCTACTTTCCATCTCCATGATTTTGGACCCCTGTAACTACCTCTTGGACCCCTGTAACTACCTCAAATAAGTGGAATTATATAGTATTTTGTCTTTTTGTGACTGGCTTACTTGATTCAGTATAATGTCCTCAAGGTTAATCCATGTTGTAGCATATGTCAGAATTTCCTTCCTTTCTAAGGCTGAATAATATTTTATTGTACGTATATTTTTATGTCATATTTTGCTTATCCATTCATCTGTTGGTGGACACTTGGGTTGCTTTTACATTTTAGCTATTGTGAATAATGCTGCTATGATTATGGATGTACCAGTATCTCTTTGAGACCCTACTTTTGGCTATATACCCAGAAAGGGAGTTGCTGGATCATATGGTAATTCTTTTTCAAAATTTTTGAGGAACTGCCATATTGTTTCCCACAGTAGCTGTACCATTTTACATTCCACCAACAGTGCATAAGGGTTCCAGTTTCTCCACATCCTTGCCAACACTTATTTTCTGTTTTTTTTTTGAGAGTAGCTATCCTAATGGGTGTGAAGTGGTATCTCATTGTTTGCATTTCTCTAATGATTAGTGATGTTTAGCATCTTTTCATGTGCTTATTGGCCATCATATATCTTCTTTGGACAAATGTCTATTCAAGTCCTTTGCCCGTTTTTGAATCGGGTTTTTTGTTTTTTAGTGGTTGAGTTTTAGGTGTTCTCTATATATTCTGGATATCAATCCCTTATCAAATGTATGATTTGCAAATATTTCCTCCCATTCTGTAGGTTGCCTTTTTACTGTATTGATAGTGCCCTTTGACACACAGTGGTTTTTAATTTTCATGAAGTCCCCTTTGTCTTTTCTGTTGTTGCTTTTGCGTTTGGTGTCATATCCAAGAAATCACTGCCAAATCTAATGTTGTAAAGCTTTTGCCCTATGTTTTCTTTTAAGAATTTTGTACTTTCAGGTCTTACATTTAGGTCATTGATCCACTTGGAGTTCATTTTTGTATATAGTGTTACGTTAGGCTCCAACTTTATCATTTTGTTTGTGGATATCCAGTTTTCCTAGCACCGTTTGTTGAAAAGACTGTTCTTTCCCATTAAATGATCTTGGCACCTTTGAACAGAATCTTTTGACTGTATATGTGAACGTTTATTTCTGGACTGTCTATTCTATTCATATTCTTTTGAATATGAGATACATGTCTCTCTGTATGCCGGTACCAAGTATGGTATTTGATTAGTGTAGCTTTGATTAATGTTTGATCAGTGTAGCTTTGTAATAGGAAGAAGGAAGTATGAATCCTCAAGTTTTGTTTTCTTTTTTAAGATTGTTTTGGCCATTGAAATTCTGTGTAAGTTTTAGGATGAGCCTTTCTAATTTTGCAAAAAAACCTCACTAGGATTTTGATAGGGATTACATTGAATCTATTGATTGCTGTGGGTAGTATTGACATCTTAACAGTATTAAGACTTCTGTGATTATGGGATGTGTTGTTATTTATGTCTTCTTTAATTTCTTTCAGTAATGTTTTATAGTTTTCATTGTACAAATATCTTACCTCTTTGGTTAAGTTAATTCCTAAGTTAATTCATTAACAATTTTTAAAAATTTTTACTTTTTTTTTTTCTTAACCCCTTTCCCAACCCCCTAAGTTAGTTCTTTTTGATGCTACTGAAAATGGGATTGTTTTTATAATTTCCTTTTTGGATTGTTCATTGTTTAGTGTATAGAAATGCATCTGATTTTCCTGTATTGTCTTTGTATCTTACTACTTTGCTGAATTCATTTATTCTTAACAGTTTTTTTCTGGACCATTTAGGGTTTTCTACATACAGGACTATATAATCTACAAACAGATAAGATAATTTTATTTCGTCCTTTCCATTTGGATGCTTTTTTTTCTTTCTTTTTTTTTTTTTTTTTTGGTGACAGAGTCTTGCTCTATTGCCCAGGCTGGAGTGCAGTGGTGTGATCTCAGCTCACTATAACCTCCACCTCCCGAGTTTAAGTGATTCTCCTGCCTCAGCCTCCCGAGCAGCTGGGATTAGAGGCATGCACCACCATGCCCAGCTAATTTTTGTATTTTTGGTAGAGATGGGGTTTCACCATGTTGGCCAGGCTGGTCTCGAACTCCTAGACTCAAGAGATCCTCCTGGCTTGACTTCCCATAGTGCTGGGATTACAAGCCACCATACCCAACCAGGTATAAACTTTAAAAATTTTAATAAACATTGATGAATCATTTTCCAACAAAGTTGTATCAGTTTATACTCTCATGTCCAGGACAGTGGGCCTTCTGTATCCATGGGTTACACATCCATGGATTACACATCCATGGATTCAGCCAATTTTGGATAGAAGATATTTGGGGGAAAAAAAGGATGGTTGCATCTGTACTGAACATGTACAGAATTTTCTTTTTGTCATTTTCTAAACAATATGTTATAACAACTATTTACGGAGTATTTGTATTAGGTATTCTAAGTAGTCTAGAGATGAATTAAAATATATAGAAGGATGTGTGTAGGTGTTATGCAACTACTTCATCATTTTATAAAAGGGTCTTGAATATCTGTGGTGGATTTGGTGTCAGTCCTCTCCACGGATACTGAGAGATGATGTATATGAAAATGTTCTTTCCTCCACATTCTTGCTAGAGCCAATTATCACTAATCTTAGTCTTTGCCAAACTTATATTAAACATCTTGTTAGTTGTCTGTTTTCCTGAGCTTTTTAGGTCTCTTGAGAGTTTTGGCGTCAGGTGCCTGTTTGTACCTTCCCATACGTGTCTTTTTTTGTTTGTTTTTTTAAATGGAAATTTCAAATAATATAGGAAGGTGTAATGGGAAGGCCCTTATCCTTATAGGGTGTCCCAAGTAGCATTTTGAGTTTTGAATAGAGTGAGTTATGACCTTCTGTGAGCATTCTTCTTTTTTTTTTTTCTATTTTATTTTTTCTCCCTGCAATACTTTCCAAGTCACGAGCCCCTCTCTCAGGGCGAACCCATCACAGGGTGTCCTTCAGTTGCCTGCTGTTCATCGTCCATCTCTGTCACCCAGGTGGGAGTGCAGTGGCACGATCATGGATCATTGCAGCTTCAATCACCTGGGCTCAAGCGGTCTTCCTGCCTCATATTTTGATTTTTTTGTAGAGACAAGGCCTCACTTTGTTGCCCAGGCTGGTCTTAAACTCCTGGACTCAAGCAGTGTGCCACCTCAACCTCTCAAATTGCAGAGATTACAGTTGTGAGCCACCGCACCCAGCCTTCTGAGCATTATTCTGTGGTTTGACTGGGTTTCCAGCCCTGTTACTTAGGGCCAGGAGTACAGTAGGACCCTGGTTTAGAAAAGGAATTACGATATCTGCTAAATACTATTTAGCTTCATTTATTCATAAATTGGTTCACACTGTTAATTGAATAGTTATAGATACACTAGTCTGTGTAATATATTCTAAGCATACTTACATATACATGAGAGCTGACTAGTAATTTCCTCTTGATAAAACTTCACTTAGGGCTAGGCGCAGTGGCTTATGCCTGTAATCCCAGGACTTTGGGAGGCTGAGGCAGGAGAAACACTTGAGGCCAGGAGTTTGAGACCAACCCAGGCAACAAAGTGAGGCCTGTCTCTACAAAAACAAAACAAAACAAAACAAAACAAAACAAAAAAATTAGCTGGGTGTGGTGATGTGAGCCTGGGAGGTTGAGGCTGCAGTGAGCTGTGATTACCCACTGTACTGTAGTGTGGGTTACAGAGCAAGACTCTGTCTCAAAAACCCTCCAAAACTTTGGGATTCCCCAATCCAGCGGTCTCCAACCTTTTTGGCACCAGGGACTAGTTTTATGGAAGACAGTTTTTCCATGGATGGTAGGCAGGGGATGGTTTCAGGATGAAACTGTTCCACCTCAGATCATCAGGCATTAATTAGATGTGCAGCCTAGATCCCTCACATGCATCGTTCACAATAGGGTTTGCGCTTCTATGAGAATCTAATGCCACCATTGATCTGACAGGAGGTGGTGCTCACGTGGTAATGCTCACTTGCCCTCCGCTCACCTCCTGTTGTGTGGCCCATTTCCTAACAGGTCACAGACCAATATCAAGACTAACTGTGGATTAGGGTCCCCTGCCCTAACCCATATCACAGTGTTTTGTATTTGTTATAATTGGTGTTCAGTCCATGCTATGAGACAAAGGCTTAGCAACTTCCTTCTTTCTATGCAATAGTACACCGCTGCCCTCATCACACATGAATATTACCGTGAATATTATAAATATCATGGTTATTTATAACCATATCATTCTGATAACCATAAAATATTATATATATTATATATTTAACACATGTGTAAGAGTTCAGCTGTTACCGATCTATTTATATCTTTTTTTTTTTTTAAGAGCAGTGTTTCACCATCTTGCCCAGGCTGGTCTTGAACTCCTGGACTCAGACAGTCCTCCCACCTTAGCCTCCCAAAGTGCTGGGATTACAGGTGTGAGCCACTGCGCCAGCCTTGCCTTTTTTTTTTTCTATCAGCTGTTTAAGTAATTGTCAAAGAACCTTATTTTTAAGAACCTTAACCAATAAAGGAAAGTCCCGAATCAGTTCCCTGACTGAAAGAAATCAAAGTGATTAAGTATTTACACATATTCTGTGAGCTTAATAATAATAGCTACCATTTGTTTAGCAGTTACTATGTACTAATACTGTGCTAATGCTTTATATCCTTTAACCTTTACAACAAACATTGTGAAGTAGGTACTGATGCTATCCTTGATTTAAATATAGGTAAAGGGAGGCTCAAAGAGGTTAAGTAGGTTGCTCATGGTCACACAATAAGTTAGAAAGTGATAGAGCTTGAATTTAAACCTTTTTTTTTTTTTTTTTGAGACGGAGTCTTGCTTTGTTGCTCAGGCTGGAGTACAGTGACGTGATCTCGGTTCACTGCAACTTCTGCATCCCAGGTTCAAGCTATTCTCCTGCCTCAGCCTCCCAGCAGCTGGGATTATAGGTGTGTGCCACCACGCCTGGCTAATTTTTGTATTTTTAGCAGAGATGGGGTTTCTCCACGTTGGCCAGGCTGGTCTCGAACTCCTTGCCTCAAGTGATCCACCTACCTTGGCCTCCCAAAGTGCTGGGATTACAGGTGTGAGTCACAGCACCCAGCCAAATTTAAACCTTTAATGTATGCTCTGCTCCATATAGCATCCATTATTTGGATGTAATACAGTATGGCCTACTTTATGTTAAATCACAACTTAATAGCTTCCATTTTATAGTATGAATTACGTCATTTATTGCTTCTACATTTAAAGAAGTCATTTGTGACTTGTGCCTTTTGAAATTTACTGACAGGGAATGAATGTTATGTGGAAAAGATCGGATTATAGTGCTACTCAAAGTGTGGTTTGGAAATAGAGATTTGAGAGTTAGCTGCTTAACTTAGAATAAAGCCTGAGTCTTGGATTTAGTTGGGGGAAAGTGTTTATTTTGTGAGAAATGTTATCTGAAAGAAATCTTATTTGTTAAGATATTTAAACTGAACTTCAGAAAGAAAAGGTGACTTTTAACAGGTAGAGAGTATGGGTAGGTGGAAGCAAAGGGCTTTTGAAGTCCGAGAGCAGCATAAGGAAAGACAGAGAGGCCTGGGGCTTATGCAGGGCACTGCTAGTAGTTAAGCAAGGGTGGAATGGATAGTACTTTGAGGAAAAGAGGAAGATTAGGTTAGATAGGGTGATTAGGGTCATTTTGAAACACTTCAAAAGTCACAGCTCTTGGACTTGATTTTGAAGTCAGCAGAGGGTCAACAGTCCTTTTATAAAGTGAAACAATGTGATCAGGTTTGTGTTTTAGGGAGTAAGTCTAGCATCAGTGTGGAGGGTGTAGAGTGTGGAATTATCTTGGCAATGGTTAGGGTAAGAGGAACTGTAATCGGAAGGGAAAGGCAGTATGGAATTGAGAGATTTTACTGAATCAGAAATCATAGGAATTGGTGACACATTAGATGCCCTAAAGTTTTATTGATATTATTTATTATTACTGATAGTATTATTGCCATTATTATGCACTTACTGTAAGTGATTTCTGATGGTCACAAGTCCATTCTATTATTAGTGGCTACTGACTGAATTTCTGTTAAGAGATGCTCAGGAAACTGATGGGTAAATGATGAGATGAGTCTAGGTTGTAGATGTTACAATCATGTAATATTTATTTAAAATATTTATTTGGTTCCTGCTCAGAAGGCATTTTGTTTAGGATTGGGGATATCCCAATCTTCAAAGAATTTGCCATATTCATGAGGAGTCTAACAGGCCTTGTTTGCTGTTCTTTCTGTATAATCTTTGGACTTAAGTTTTAACTCCTCACTCTGTCTGCTCATGTGGGATGCTGCTTATTTCATAGTGTTCTGAAGTTTAGATGAGGTAGTGTATGTAAAGTACCTAGCATAGTTCCTAGCATGAGCAAAAGCTAGTTCCCTTCTACTCTGTCATGGACACAGAAACCAGAAAACCCAAATTTATTAGAATTGTGTGTCAAATCGGTGTTAGCAGGTAGTGAATGAATTTCTGAAAGAAATTTTTAAAAGCTTACCTTTCCTGATGATTTGGCATCAGAAGGTCTGATTGCTATTTTACTATTTTTACCATTGTGACTATAGATGGGTCACTTGGTTTGTCAGCCTAAATTTACTGATTTATAAAATGAACAAAATCATTGCTGTTTTATAGGAGATCTGGAGAAATAGTAGAGATAGTAGATATAAAATTGCCAGATGAACATTAAGTAGTATAGCAGAATGGTTAAGATGAAAAGTTTACGAGCTTAGGAGACCCTTTGGCAAGTTACTTAACCTCTTTTAGTCCCGATTTATTTATTTATTTATTTATTTATTTATTAAGATGGAGTTTCGCTCTTGTTGCCCAGGCTGGAGTGCAATGGCACGATCTTGGCTCACTGCAACCTCCACCTCCCAGGTTCAAGCGATTCTCCTGTCTCAGCCTCCCCAGCAGCTGGGATTACAGGCATGCGCTACCACACCCAGCTAATTTTGTATTTTTATTGGAGGCAGGGTTTCTCCATGTTGGTCAGGCTGGTCTTGAACTCCTGACCTCAGGTGATCCGCCTGCCTCGGCCTCCCAGAGTGCTGGGATTACAGGCGTGAGCCACTGCGCCTGGCCGTAGTCCTGATTTCTTTATCTGAAGTATAGGGATAATATAACATCTGCCTCATAAGATTGTTTTATAGATTAAGTGAAAAAATGCATGCAGAGTAGTTTATCCAAGCACATGGTAAGCACTCAAAAACTGACAATGATTATTGTAAATTATGTGGTACCCTTTTGTCACCGTAGAATAATTCTTTCTTTGGTCTTCCTTTCTTTGTTAAAACTTCTGTATACCTGAATTCTGGATGTAAGTGATGTTACTTTTGATGGTAGTGAAAGAAATCAGCAGTGCTTTTAAAAGAAAATTTCATACCTTCATAAGCTTTGGCCCCAAAAACTTCCTGGGGAAAAATGTCTAGGGACTTATGTTTAAGTCATAGAGAGAGAATTTGAATGTGATACTTTCTGTTACTAAATTTCAGTTCAAAATTTTTAAAGAATTAGTGATTCTTAAACTGGGAGCATTGCTAATTCTGAGAAGTGCTGGATATCATGAGAGGTGTTTGAACAGCTGAATCATGTGGCAGCCGCAAAATGAGAGCCTCTGTATTAAACTCACGTAAGGGGTTTATTTTCCTTCTTCCAAATAGTCATTTCCCATCTCAAGACAAAATGACTGTTTCATAAATTGCATTGTTATTATTTCCATTTATTCACTTATGGTCCCCAGAAACTTTGTTTGCTTTGTCTTTCAAAGTAGAATTATTATAATTTTTAAAGAACTCACCTGTGGATGTCTAAATTTTCAAAGCCTTGAGGAGATAAATCTCTCAAAGAATTAACTGTCACTAAAAACGAAGAAATACGAGTAAAGACCAAGATGTTTTAAACAAAGTTATATGCCAACTTGAATGATTGTGCCTAAAGAATGAAAAGGCCATCATTATTATTTTTATTACCTTAGAAATTTAAGGCATTTTTAAAAGCTATGTATGTTCTTTTTTGGGCAGGTGTACTATTTGTGTCTTTTAACATTTCCACTGAATTTGTTTGCCAAATAAATTCTTTATGTGTGGGCAGGTTCCCCCCCCCCCCAAATAAGATCCATATTCCTATGATTTTCCAATTTTACCAATCTTTAATGGAAATTTTTTTCTTTTAGTTTTTCTCTCTACTACCTCTTAATGACTATATAGATCAATATCAATGATCCTTAGATGGAGCCCATTGTATACGTTATTAAACAGTTTATAAGGCTTTAAACCTAGTGACCTTGTTCTTTTTTCCCACAAATGTGATCACAAGTATTTCCTTTTGTGGCAAACAAGGCTGTTATTCTATGGGTAAGGTGTTGTTTTTGTTGTTTGTTTTGAGACAGGGTCTCACTCTGTCATAAACCTGGAATACAGTGGTGCATCATAGCTCACTGCAGCCTCAAACTCTTGTGCTCAGGTGATCCTCCCGCCTCAGACTCCAAGTAGGTGGGAACCACACCCAGGTAGTTTTTGGATTTTTTGTAAAGACAAGGTCTCACCATGTTGCCCAGGCTGGTCTTGAACTCCTGGGCTCAAGCGATCCTTCCCCTCCACCTCCCAAAGCACTGAGATTACAGGTGTGAGCCACTGTGCCTGGTCTGTGTGAGGGTTTTTTAACAGAGATTAAGAGTGGTGGTGCAATTATTTTGTTTTTGTTTCAGCTGACCTCAGGATGGTTTAACATTTTGTGAGGAAAATCATGAAGTGTCGTGAAAGTATTGCATATTTACGATATTACAGTATCCCCTCATTCTATTCCTAATATGCTAAAATACATGACATTTGGGTAAAATATGTAATATTTAAAACATTGGTATTAATAATTTTGATATCCTTTGAGGTAATTAGAGACTTTTTGGTGTCTAAAAGATTGAGTTTGAGATCACTATCTGTTCTTTAGTATCAGTTAAGTAGGAGCCTCAAAGACAAACAGCTGCTTTTTGCTGTGATTAACACACCCCGAGAGGAAAAAATAATCAGAATTTTCTTATCAACCCATCAGTTTTGGGGTGTGGGAAATAGGCTCATCACTGCCAAATTAGAATTTGCTGTAGGCTTTCAGCTCCCGCCACACACACACCCCATCTCTCAGAACTGTATCTGTAAACGCGAGGGCAAATGGTCCAAGGTTCCATACGTGCAGGCTCTCTTTGCCTTGCAGGGTAATCTGGACCTCTGCCAACATTGCAGAATTGATTCTGCCCTCCTAGCGACCATCTCAGAGAGGCTGCAAAGGGCAATTCCAGGGAGATAGGCAAGCAAACCTTAGAGATACCTCCAGCGGGCGACGCAACTCTCTCTGGTCCTGCTCCTCCTGGTCGACTTTGTCCTCCATCTCCAGGTTTTCTCTCAAGCTTGCCTCATCTTAGAAATTCTCATTTTAGGCAGGTCCCAGTCTCACTCCTGCCCCTACTGCCTGGTGAATATGGCCCCATTAAGGTCCAGGCCCTCCTTTATCTATAGGACTTAAGGCAAATTAAGGGGGATCTTGCAAGTTTTTAGATGACCCTGACAGGTATATAGAGGCTTTCAGAATTCAACATAGGTGTCTGAGATTCAGAAATCTAATTTACTTTGTCCTGAGTTCTCAGTGAAGGATTGTCTTAATTCGAAAGCATATTTAAGAAAGATATAATAATTCTGTGTTTTGTATGCTTTATACTGTTTTGATTATTTTTAAAAATTTATCTTTCCCACCTTCCCTATTTCTGTCTTTCATAATCTTAGCTCCCATGTAGAGACTTATCTCAGTTCCCATGCAGAAATACTTTTTCTTTCTCCGCTTTTCCTTGTGAGCTGGCCCCAAAAGAAAGATTTATTGTACAGTGAACACGTCTTGAATGTCACTAGGTGGAAAAAATCTTGGCAAATTAACATCATTTGTAAGACCTTCGGGTAGTATATGGGCAAGTTTCATTCTAGTTTACATGTGAGATTTCATTTTGGTGAAAACATTTCACCACTTTTGTATATATTTTCCTATAGAATATGAATAAAGCTTTTTATTTCCTCCTTCAGTGGCACAATTAAAAATTCCAGTCTCTGAAATGTGTGATGCCTTGTTAGCCAGGAAACCAGAAAGGTTATATATATAAATTAATTAATGTTGAACATGCATATAATGACTAAGTTTGTATACTCTAAAAAGCAACTAAATTGTTGGTGGCAAAAGTGAACAAATCATGGGTCTCCTTATTTCTAGTGACTCCCACGGCAGTTCATCCTACACACAGCTGCTAGATCATCAAAGCTGTTGGATTAATCTCCCTAAAACAGTATTTTCATCAACTCTGTCAGTAGTGCCTTCTGTCTTAAGAAACTGCAACTTCTTAGTCCAGTGCTGAAGGCCCTCTCTTTACAGCTGTATCTTGCATTTTTCCACTTGTTCCTTTGTTTGGTTTTTGTTACCCTCTGGGAGCCTTAGCTATATATAAATTTGCTGCAATACCTGTTCCTCCTCCTCCTCCTCCTCCTTCTCCTCCTCTTTCTGCTTGCCTTTTCATTCTGATTACCACCCTCACTCATAAATGCTTCCTTAGCAACTGATTATGCCTAACTATATTTCCCACCAGGCTCTCAGAATTTTGGTACTTAATTCATACTGTCTTAATTTATTCTCAGTTTAGGGTTGCTCTGCATATGATTTTATGGATGTGCAGTCTCTCCAAGATGGGTGCCAAGTAAATGTTACAGACTAAGTGATTTGCCTTAATGATGGAGGTAGAGTTGAAATTGGCTCTTTGTATTCTGATTGCTTCAGGAAGTCTTCATAAATGAAATGGGATTTCATAAGTTTGGAATCAAAGACCAGAGAGTGTTTAAGTAGGGAAGAAAGGCAGTGTGGAAATTTTGTAGGAATAACAGTGTTAAATCTGCAATATCTGTGAGGCCATGACACTCTGCTTAATATGCCTGAGGCTCAGTTTCTTAATATGATGCCACGGAAAAAGGTAGAGTAGGAATCTCTGAATTGATTCCGCCACCGAAATAACTATTGAGCTGGCATGAACTGCCTGAAGCAGCTATTTTGGAACTCTGGAATCTAGTAGAACATTTGCAGCATCCAAGGGAGTACTTGATGAGGAAAGAGGCTGGTGAGTTTCAAAGAATTTCATTGTTTTGGTGTTTGGCATAGTAGCTACCATCTCCCATCCCTCAATCCTGTAGGAGCCAGGTGATGGTTGCCTGTGTTCCTGGTGTGACTTGCTGGTCCCCGGGTGGGCATTTGGGACCTTTAAAAATGGGGATTGTGTATTATGTTGCTATTTTTAATTGCTGAGGTGCCAGCTGTTTCAACCCCCACAAGTTGAAGTGACTTACTTGGCATTAGCCATTTAAGATTTAAAGAGACAGAACATTCCCTCGAACTCCTTTTCTTACTGGATCCAGACATTTACGGAAATCTGTGTTAGGTCACTGGATGACTGCAGAGATAACAGAGACTTCAGTGAACACATATGGCAGGGAGTATAATCCTTGCAAAGAATAGGTTGGAAAATTCGCTAAACAAATGGCTGACTGCCACCCTCATCAAGTAACAACAGCAATCCTGGGGAGAGAAGGGAGCCTGATTTCCAGAGTTACCACATTACAATATTCAAAATATCCAGAAAAAATTAAAAAGCATACAAGAAAGAGGAAAGTATGGCCCATTGCTGGGGGAAAAATGGACAGAAACCATCCTTGGGGAAATGCGGACATTGGACTTATCAGACAAAAACTTTATCTTAAATATACCCAAAGAGCTGAAGGAAATCATGGTCAAAGAACTAAAGGAAATCAGGAGAACAGTGTATGAATGGAAAACAAGTGTATGGTATGAGGCAGGGGTCCAACTTTACTCTTTTGCATGTGTCTCTCCAGTTTTTCCAGCATCATTTATTGAAGAGACGATTCTTTCCTCACTGAGTGGACTTTGAAATTCACTAGGCTGTAGATGTTTGGATTTATTTCTGGACTCCAGATTCTATTCCATTAATCTTTTATATCTGTCCATATGCCAGTAACACAGTGTTTCGATTACTGTACCTCTGTAGTAAGTTTTGAATTCAGGAAATA
This sequence comes from Papio anubis, assembly GCF_008728515.1. Classification (NCBI taxonomy): domain Eukaryota; kingdom Metazoa; phylum Chordata; class Mammalia; order Primates; family Cercopithecidae; genus Papio; species Papio anubis. The sequence goes on along the minus strand of NC_044977.1, from coordinate 82,470,866 downwards.
CACATCTTCCAACTTGATTCTTTCTCAAGATTATTTTGCCTACTCAAGGTCCCTTGCAATTTCGATATGAATTTGAGGATTGACTTTTCCATTTCTGCAGAAAAGGTGGTCATTGGAATTTTGATAGGGATTGCACTGGATCTGTGGATTGTTTTGGATAATATTGATACCTTCACAGTATTAAGTCTTCCAATCCATGAACATGGGGACATCTTTATATTTATTTAGACCATCTTTAATGTCTTTCAGCAATATTTTACAGTTTTTAAATGTAAAAGTCTTTTACCTCCTCGGTTAAATTTATTCATAGGTATTTTATTCTTCTAGCTGGAAATGGAATTGCATTCTTAATTTCCTTTTTGAATTATTCATTGCTGGTATGTAGAAACACTGTTTTTTGTGTGTTAACCTTGTAAGCTGCACATTTGTTGGATTTGTTTAACTCATAGTTTTCGTGTGGATTCTGTGGGGTTTTCTATATATAGGATCATGTCATCTGTGAATAAACGTAGTTTACTTCTTCCTTTCCAGTTTCAATGCCTTTTTTTTTTTTTCTTGTCTCTGGACAAGAAACTTCTAGTACAGTGTTGAATAGCAATGTTGAAAGCTGGCATCCTTGTCTTGTTCTTGATCTCAAGGGGAATGCTTTCAGTCTTTTACTATTGAGTGTTATGTTAGCTGTGGGTTTTTTATAAATGCCCTTTATCATGTTGAGGAAGTTCCCTTCTAATGTTAGCTTTCTGAGTCTTTTATTGTGAAAAGATGTTATATTTCATCAAATGCCTTTTCTGCATTGAGATGATTGTGTGTTTTCTTTTTCTTTTTCTTTTTTTTTTCATTTTCTACAAATGTGGGGCATTTAAACATTTTTATAGTATAAAACACCTTTTTAAAGTTGAACCACCTAGGGTAAATCCCACTTACGAAGCAATGCCAGCCACTTTTCCAGCTTGGATGAGTTCTGAGGCAAAACAAAGATGAAAGCCTTGCACCAGTTCTTCATGTAGCCCCAGACAGGTGAGAATTAGACAAAATAATTTGTGATTAAGGTCTGCTCTGCTCCCTCTGGAACTAGGTACCAGGGTGTCCCACACTGGAAATGCAGGCTGATGTCTCCAAGACTTATTTTGTGCTGGAGAGGGGGATGGGACTAGGGTAAGTAATGCCACAAAGCTTTCCTATATTTTAATTGCCTTTTTCTTGATTCAGTGTTTACTTGGTTGCTGTAAACCTTTGACTGTTTTCCAGAGTTTTAACAAAGTTGGTTCTGATAGTTTCTGCTTGTTTTTCAGTGTTTCTATGGTGAGACAGAAGCTTGGAGCCGCCTACTTTGGCATTTTGCTGATGTCACTTTCTTCATTCTTTATGGTTTTAAAAAATTTTACCCTTTTTACCTTTTATTTACTTTAAGGCATTATTAGTTATATTTAATCACTCTTGTGATCCTTCTAATTTGTATTCATTCCTAAAATGAATTTTTCCTTTTATTTCTATTCTTTTGAGTTATTTCACCTTTTCTTGAGTTGTATAATTGTGATTTATTTTGCTCTTTCATGTCTTGAATTATTTTTCTAATATCTTTTAGCTTGTTTTGAAATAGAAGTTTACAGTTTTGATGTCTTTCCAAGGTCTGTTTTTCATTATCTGTAAAGATACTATTCTGCTCCTTATTCTCTTTTTTTCTTAAAATAACTGTATGGATGTGACCTTGATACTTTTCTGTTGCTAAGTTTTAGATGAAATTGGTTTTCCTGAACTTTAAAAAGGAGTCATGGTTCAGGATAACTTTTCTGATTCACAGAGCTCCCTCTTCTGTTGTTTTTGTAAAACGTTTAAAAATATGGTGGCTTCCTTTCCCTTTGTCTACTTTTATCTGAACCCTTTCTTTCCTTGTCTCTATTGTCCCTGTTCTGCTCAATTTTGGTTCCACTCCCAGCAGTTTTCCCTCAGTTTGGAGCCCTATCCTGGAAGGTAGCTTTGGTTGGTAGGTTGGTTTTAAGAATTTACATGGCTTAGACTGTTCCAGCCTTTTTAGGAACTTACCCTGCACTGGTTATTGGATTGAGCCACACCATTCCCATTTCCAGCTTTTTTTCAATTGGCCTCCATACCATCCAGTGAACACCTAATAGCTATTTTGGTATTGTCCTCAAGTCCCCCAAATGCCCACTTTGTTTCCTTATGTATCCTTCTGCAAAGATGCTGATTCCATGCAGGTCTTGTGGCTCTTGGTGGTCTTCCCCGCTCTTATTTTGGGGTTTGTGTGGCTACTGTGTCACCTACTTTTGTTACAAATGTTTCCCATGGGATTTTGGTTTTGCTGTCTTTGTCACTCTGATTTTAGGTGGTGATTCAGGGAGATTAAAAATTTTTGTTGCAGTATCTGCTATCTACTTCTAATCCATTCTGTATTCATGTCTTAAGAACTACCCTGTATGGACTTAGAGTTTGTGGCCCTTGGCCTGTGGTGTGTCTACTATATTTGTGCTTTATTCTGAAGCTTTAGTTCAAATGTTATTAATCTGTTGGTGTTTGGATATTGCAAAACCTATCAATGTAGAAAGAGTTAAAAAGAATCAGTGTGTCATTAGAATGGAAATGAAAACATTTACAGATTGTAGCAAAGTTGAAAGTGGTGCAAAATGTATATATTTATGGAATGAATTCATCTACAGCAGGAACTTTCTGAAGGCCAAAGAGCAAATTGTGCAACCTGTGAAGTGCTGTTCCTGTGTCATTGAAGTTAATCAGCAAGAGACATGGAAAAGTGACTGATGAGACAGGGGTAAACCTTTCAGTTCAAGGATCACCATCAGTGCCTGATTGTTGGGAACTTAAAGTTTATTCAGGGAAAGCAAGGAGTTGATGAAAGAATTAAAACCTTAAAACAGTGAAAGTGCTGCTGTTGAACTTTCGCCATAAGCCACACAGGGTTTTTAAATTCAGAGCTCGTTACTCACCTGTTCAACATCAAAGTGAATGTCTGGTGGCTAATGCAAATACTAGAGCTGCTAGGACATTCCTTAGGCTACTGGGAAAGAAAGATAGTTAAGACTTTGACAGATTCTTTATTTATTTATTTTTTAATGTGGTGAAAACTTCTTTTAAGTTTTGGGATAAAACCCTGATAGAGGAAGGTTTATCAGCATAGAGGAGAAGGATATTTCTGGTTTTAATTTGACAAAGGATCAAGTAATAGATCTACTTGCTGGAAATGTACCCAGGGACTATAAGCATACTCCCTTTCTAGGCTCTTGCAAACAGTTTAACATTTATTTATTTATGAGACAGAGTCTCACTCTATTGCCCAGGCTGAAGTGTGCAATGGCACGATCTTGGCTCACAGCAACCTCTGCCTCCCAGATTCAAGCAATTCTCCTGTCTCAACCCCCAACTGCCACCGAGTAGCTGGGATAACAGGCGAGCGCCACCATGCCCAGCTAATTTTTTGTGTTTTTAGTAGAGATGGGGTTTCACCATGTTGACCAGGGTGGTCTCGAACTCCTGACCTCAGGTGATCCGCCTGCTTTGGCCTCCCAAAGTGCTCAGATTACAGGCATGAGCCATCACGCCCAGCCTAGTTTAACATTTTTATAGCTTAGAAACCTAACCTGATAGTAAATAGAATAACTTCTATACATAATGTAGACGGATTAATGGTAAATTGTTTTACAAGAGGTACAGAATCTTTTTTTTATGTATCAATCTTTCAAAACAGCCAAGGGCAAAAGGTTAAATTATATAAATGAAAATATTTCTGTAGAGAACTAAACTAATGTGCTCTAGCTGTATACAAGTACAGAGGGTCAGGGGGATGAATAGAAGTTAGTGTGACTGAAAAGGATGCAGAAGGAAAAGAGTGGAAGTGATTGAGTTGTGAGGGAACCAGGACCAGATCCTGTAGGGCTACAATGGTAAGGACTTTGGATTTTATTCTAAGATATTTGAAAGCCATTAGCAGGTTGAAAGCAGAAGAAGAAGGAACAACTAATGTAAATTATATGTTCAAGCTAAACAGAGGCCAAAGGTACCATGGTATGCTTTGGACAGTAATATAGACATGTAAGAATGAAAAGAACCTGGGTTAAAATTGATGTAAGAAAAAAAATTTTTTTGAGACAGGGGTTCATGCTGTTGCTCAGACTGGAGTATAGTGGTGTGATTATGGCTCATTGCAGCCTCAGCCTCCCAGGGCTCAAGCTATCCTCCCAGCTCAACCTCCCGAGTAGTTGGGACTACAGGCCTGCACCACCATGCCCAGCTGATTTTTTTGTATTTTTTGTAGGGACGGGGTCTCACTTTGTTGTCCAGGCTGGTCTTGAACTCCTGGGCTCAAGTGTTTCTCCTGCCTTGGCCTCCCGAAGTGCTGAGATTACAGACATGAGTCACTGTGTCTGGGCCCTGATGTAAAATCTTTTAAGTTCGAAAATGTGTTGTGGTTTTAGAGTTATATAGGAGCTACAAACAGGTGTTGATATACATACATATATATGTTGTATATATATGTACATATATTTCTTTTTGTTTTTCAACAAAGTGTTAAACAGTAATGAACCTTACTTAATGTATTCTTTATTTTTATTCTGTTCCATTTTATGTTTTTTTAAAAATGCTAGTTGCAACTCACTAAATTGACTTAGTAACCCACTAATGTATCAGAACTTGAAGTTTGAAAACCACTGTAAATATCATATAATTCCCTTATTTAACTTGCCCAGGCACATATTACTGAACATAACCTGACCAGAATCCAGACTTTACCACATTTCCCAAGAATACATTTATTTAAAAAAAAAAACACAAAACTCTCTTATACAATGTAACTTTAAGTTCTAGTGTAGAAAAGATTTTGAGGGTAAATATTCCTACTTGAAAGTATTGTCTGCCCTTATCTCCCAGGGTGAAATGTTAAGTCCTGTAAGTTTCAAATGTATTTAAAATATCAACACAATTTTCTTAATTAATGGTCTGTAATTAGATATACAAACTGCTAATCAAAGTAACAGTTGGTCTATTTTGAATTATAAACAGAGAATGAGTCATTTATAGACAGCCTCGTGGCCTTTAAGTTGTCAGCTACGAATTAATGAAATGAAATGTCATTTGAACATTTTCTGCAGATTGCTTCTTAGTCTTTAGTTATATTTAATTTTGGAAGAGAGCTGTGGGAGGGGTGAAGGATAAATGAAACGTAAAGGTTGGTGTGAAGTAATGAGGAAAAATGGCCCTTTTAATTTTCTTATTTGAACCCTTGCTTCTGTGTTCCCCAGTTCTGTGACTTTTGAAAGATACTTAATATGCCTGCATCTCACTTTTCTCCTTTATAAATGAAAGTAGTAATATCTTTTTTTTGTTTGTTTTTGAGACAGAGTCTCCCTCAGTTTTCTAGGCTGGAGTGCAGGGGCACGATCTTGGCTCACTGCAACCTCTGCCTCCAGGGTTCAGGCGATTCTCCTGCCTCAGCCTCCCAAGTAGCTGGGATTACAGGTGCGTGCCACCACGCCACCATGCACCACCATGTTGGCTAGGCTGGTCTCGAACCTCTGACCTCAAGTGATCTGCCCACCTCGGCCTCCCAAAGTTCTGAGATTATAGGCGTGAGCCACCACACCTGGCCTAAAGTACTAATCTCTTTATCATAGCTTTAATGTTAAGTGAGGGCCTGATGGCAAAAGTATATTTTGATATATAGTGTATTTGGTATCTTCTTACCTTTCTTCCTTAGGAAGATATTCAGTGAAAATGTGTTACTAAAATAAGTAGGGCTGAAGAGTGTAGAAAAATCCAAAAAGAAAGGTACACCTTTTTTTCCTGGTGATTCTCTGCCTAGTAAGTCTATTGTGTGTGATCCCAGTTGTGCTGAAATTTTTTAAGGATTTGTAAGTAATAAATAGTTAGGCTTCCTGTGCCTCCTGCTATCCTTTCCATTTTTAAAGAGGGAGGGTTACCCAAGTGATGAGAAGCAAATTTGGTAGGTCAGAAAGTTGGTACCTTTATAGTTGATTCCAGTATTTTTCTAGTGTCTCAAATCTGCTTTGTCACCAAGAATTTAGTGAGATATATCAGTCCTGATATCAAGTTGTGTTAGCTGATTGATAGCTGTTAACTATAAGCATTACCTAAAACCAGTTGCCCTTGCCTGTGCAACAAAAAACACTTTCTTTAATTTAACCCAGACATCCTGGTAAACAAAGTGAGATGGAAAGACTGGGCACCCTGGCTCATGCCTGTAATCCCAGCACTTTGGGAGGCCAAGGCGGGTGGGTCACCTGAGGTCAGGAGTTTGAGACCAGCCTGGCCAACATGACAAAATCCCATCTCTACTAAAAATACACACAAAAAAATTAGCCGGCTGTGGTGGCTCGTGCCTGTAGTCCCAGCTACTCGGAAGGCTAAGGCAGGAGACTCGCTTGAACCTGAGAGGCAGAGGTTTCAATGAGCTGAGATCTTGTCTCTGCACTCCAGCCTAGATGACAGAGAGAGACTCTGTCTCAAAAGCAAACAAACAAAAAAGTGAGATGGAAAGATAGAATTTTGTCTAGCTGGTCTTCCCTTCCTTTAAAAAAAATAGCTATATTCACATATAAGTAATATACTATAAAATTCACCTTCTAAAGCATACAATTCAGTGGTTTTGAGTATAGTATATTCAGAGTTGTACAGCCATCACCACTAATCCTAGAATATTTTCATCACCTCAAAAAGAAATCTTGTACCCATTAGTACTCATTCCCCATACCTACCTGCCACCTCAACCTTTTGTAAGCGCTCATGTGCTTTTTGTCTGTATAGCTTTGCCTATTCTGGATGTTTCACATAAATTGAATCATTATAATACATCAGTCTTTTGTGACTGACTTCTTTTACTTCACATAATGTTTTAAACGTTCATTCATGTTGTATCATGTTATCAATACTTCACCCCTTTATTGCCAAATAATATTTAGTTATATGAATGTCTACCACATTTGTTGATTCATTTATCAGTTGATGGATAGTTGGATTATTTTCCCTTTTTGGCTATTATGAATAATGCCAACATTCGTGTAGAAGTTTTTATGAGAACATGTTTTTAGTTCTCTTGGATATATACCTAGGAGTGGAATTGCTGGGTTGTATACTAACTTTATGTTTAACATTTTGAGGACCTGACAAACTCTTCCAAAGAGGTTGTACCATTTTGTGTAGCTGAATTTTAAATCACCTAGTTTTCAGATTCTAATTTCATATATGTTAAAGGAGAACCTTAGCTGAAATGAGTGGTTTGAATTAATAGGGGAAAAATTCACCTGCAATAGTTGGCAAAACTGGAAGCACTTTTTTTTAAAGTACATTTGGAATTATTACTATTAATATGTGACTTTTTTTTTTTTTTTTGCAGTTTTATCTTCAAGACACTAAAAGTAGTAATGGTACTTTTATAAATAGCCAGAGATTGAGTCGAGGCTCTGAAGAAAGTCCACCATGTGAAATTCTTTCCGGTGACATTATCCAGTTTGGGGTAGACGTGACAGAGAATACACGGAAAGGTACGGGTATGGATCACTTTTTTTATTACTTGTCTTTTAAGGGTTAATTTTTCATTCTCTTACTTGACATTACAAAACATTACATGCTTGTGAAAGTGATTTAAATACAGCATTATATGTAGTGAAAAATTAAAAGTCTCATACTTTCCCTATTGCTCGTCTAAAATTTTAATTCTGGAGTGTTAATTAGTAATTTATGTTCGTCATCACCGTTAGGAACCAATTGGTTGCAATGACAGCATACCCAACCAAGACAAGCTTAAACCACAGGATATTTATTGTTGATAATGAGACTTAATGAGAGATCTGGAGGCAGATAGGTTCATTTGTTCAGTTGACTCAATGATATCATCAGGGATCCAGGGTCTTACTGTCTTCCTGTTCTACTGTCTTAAACATTTTAGTTTCTCATGCTTTTGGTTGTTGCTTCATGGTAATAAGATGATGGCTGCAAGCCCCAGGCATCATTTTCCTCACACCAGTATCCTAGGCAAAAAGGATGAGATGGGGATAAAATGCCTTCTTGTGTGCCTCTCTTTTTATGTTGAAAGAACAATCTTTTGCAGAATCCTCCCAGCAGATTTCTCCTTAGGTTTCACTGGCCACATGGGTAGATCACATGCATAGTTACCTACAGCTACAAAGAAGTCTGGTGAAGTTACTTAATCTCGTGAAGGGGAGCAAGAAGATCTATGATTGACATAGATCAATTTTGATTTATTCCTTCAGGTTGTATATGCATTGTTACCCCAAACAAAATTAGAGTTCTCTTAGCAAGAAAGAAGATGGAAAAGCAGTAGAGGTAGGCAGCTAATAGTAGCTATCACAAGTATAAAATAAAATTTAACGTCTTACAATTTTTGAAACTGAAATTTCTTTAGCTAAATAAATGTAGATCGATCTTTGTTTTTACAATTCAGAAGCTTCCTGCCTCTACCTAGTTCACTGTCTACTTTATGACCATGAAATTATATAGCTAAATCATAAAACTAAATGGATAAAAACCATAAGTGTTTAGTTCTACTTTATTAGTTTAATATGGATAGTGCAACCATTTGGCTAGTTTCTCGTTTCATTTGTCTGAACATACTCTGATCTGGTGATACTGGTCAGAGTCATCAGGCTCTGACATTTTGCATAGTAGAGATGGTGATGATGGTGATGATGATAATGGTGATGATGCTGGTGTGTGTGTGTTCATGTGCATATTTATGCATATACTTTCACTGGTATTGCAACAGCAGTATTACTTTTAATGGGTTTTTTTGGCCTTCTCAGAAAGTTGGGTTTTGATATTTGAATTTGGGTAGGGCCAACATCTTAGGAATTTCCATTTACAATTGTAAACCAAAAAAGAAAGGTTTGTATTTTGGTGCAAAATATTGACACTCCTTACTAAGAGAATTCAACTTATATATGACCATACTGGGAACAGCTGCATTAGACACTCCTGTATCTGCTGTTGCCATATCACACCTCCAAGTCATTCAGCAAACAGTAAACCGAGCTCATTAAATGGAACCCCGGCTGTGAGTAACCCATAGAGAAGAAGATAATTTGATTACATTGTCTTTCTCTCCAAGGAACGTCTGTCTGCTTGGCTTGCATTTCCTAAAGAGAATTATTAGGTGTTGATTGATAAAAAGGATGAGGTAATGAAATACATTTAGAGAATACTTAGTTAAGATAAGCGGGACTTCTTGGAGCTTTTAATATGCTAACATATATGCAGATTTCCAAGGAGGTGGCCATTATAGAATGCAACTCTTTCCAACCTCCTTTCCACTGTTTTTTCCCATCTATCTGTGAGGGATACTCTTTAGAAAATGCTATAGAAAGCTAAGGCGGCGGCCAGGCACGGTGGCTCAAGCCTGTAATCCCAGCACTTTGGGAGGCCGAGATGGGTGGATCACGAGGTCGGGAAATCGAGACCATCCTGGCTAACAGTGAAACCCACGTCTCTACTAAAAAATACAAAAAACTAGCGGAGGCGGTGGTGGCTGGTAGCCTGTAGTCCCAGCTACTCCCAGCTACTTTCGGGAGGCTGAGGCAGGAGAATGGCGTGAACCTGGGGTAGGGCTTGCAGTGAGCTGAGATCCGGCCACTACCTCCAGCCTGGGCGACTGGGGAGCCAGACTCCAGTATGAAAAAAAAAAAAGAAAAGAAAGCTAAGAAAGATGACCTAAGAAAAGTTGTTCCCTCTTAAGTATAAATCTTATTTTAAATAACATTAAATTTTTTTGAGATGGAGTCTGCGCTTTTATTTGCCCAGGCTGGGTCTGCAGTGTACGATTTCCAGCTCCTGTAAGCTCTGTCTCCTGGAGTTCGCTGTTCCTCACCTCAGCACCGGTAGCTGGAAGGTTTGAGCCGCACCGCACACCCAGCTAATTGTTGTATTTCCTAGTAGAGCCAGGTTTCATATTGGCTGGGATGGTCTCAAATCACTGACCTCATGATCTGCCCGCCTCGGCCTCCCAAAGTGCTGGGATTGGAGGCGTGAGCCATCACACCTGGCCAGTAACATTAGATTTTTACAGACTTCTGTGAAATTTTACCTGTCTTTTATGCCAACTTTAAGGAGATTAGTTTAAAAAAAAAACTTGCATCATTTAAAATGTTTCTTTTGGTACTTACTGACTTCAAAAAGTTGACCTATGTTAAGCACGGGCTCTTAGGATACAGCTGTGTTACCAGTTGAGTACTACCTGTTTAAGGGTATACCAGAAAAAAAGTACTGATTTTTGTACTTTGCTAAACAGTGCTATGATAATCTTTTGTATCACTTGGAGAATTCTCCTGAAATTATGCAACACTACTAGATAACCCCTGGATCAAAGAAGAAATCAAAAGGGAAAAATCACACTATATTGTAAAGAGAGGAGACTTTTATGCCAAAATACAGTAAGTCTTTTAGTCAGATAATATTAATAATCTTAAATTCCTTTCATGTTAAAGAAGAAAGACAATTAAGAAATCTGACACTAATCAGAAAAAAATCAGAAAACGAGTAAGTAAAAGAAATTGAAAAAGAGAAATAAAAGCAGAAATTAATGAAACAGTGACAAAAAATTCTGCAAGGGATAAACAAACCCAAATGCTGGTTCTTTTATTAATAAAAAGAAAACAGTGAACAAGGTAATTAATAAACCATAATGCATTAAGTTAAAAATACTAGCAAAAATATACAAGATGAGAAATGAGAAAGGAGAAATAAAACACAAATACAGGATATACTACAAGAATAATAAGAGAATCTTGTATAGCTACCTATGGCAAAGAGAAAAGAAAAAATTAGAGTAAATTGATGTTTTCCTAGCATGATTATCTCAAGAAGTGGAAAAATTTGAATAACTGATTGTTTTTGAAAGAGACTTAAAAGTTATTAAAGATTCACCATTGAAAAGACACGAGAAACAGAGGGATTTACAGCTGAATTTTATCTTATTTTAAAAAATAGATAAACCCTGTGTTATTTAAGTAATTCCAAACATTAAGATGGAAAGCTTTCAGAATCCTTTAAAGAACCTAGTGTGTCATTAATGTGAAAATCTGATAAAGATATAGATACAAAAAAAAACTATAATTAATTTTATTTATAACAATAGATGAAAAATTTCAATTAAGATACTAGGCCAGGGCTTGGCATAGTGGCTCATGCCTGTAATCCTAGCACTTTGGGAGTCTGAGGCAGGTGGATTGCTTGAGCCAAGTAGGTTGATACCAGCCTGGGCAACATGGTGAAATCCCATCTCTACCAAAAAGCAAAGAATTAAATGGAACCCCGGCTGTGAGTAACCCATAGAGAAGAAGAGAATTTGACTACATTGTCTTTATCGCCAAGGAATGTCTGTCTTCTTGGCTTGCATTTCCTAAAGAGAGTTATTAGGTGTTGATTGATAAAAAGGATGAGGTAATGCAAAGAATCAGCTGGGCATGAATCAACTGGGCATGGTGGCGCACGCCTGTAGTCCCAGCTACTCGGGAGACTGAAGTGGGAGGATGGCTTGAGCCTGGGAGGCAGAGGTTGCAGTGAGCCATGACCGTACCACCGCACTCCAGCCTGAGCAACAGAGCCAGCCCCTGTCTCAAAAAAAAAAAAAAAAAGGCTGAAATGCTGTTAGGCCAGATACAGTGGCTCCCACCTGTAATCCCAACACTTTGGGAGGCTGAGGTAGGAGGAGCCCTTGAGCCCAGGAGTTCAAACCAGCCTGGGCAATAGAGGGAGACACTGTTTCTACCCGCTTCCCCGCCCCCAAATTTTTTTTTAATTAGCTGTAGGCATGGTAGCATGCACTTGTCTCAGCTACTCCAGAGGCTGAGGTGGGAGGATCGCTTCACTTGAGCCCAGGAAGTTGAGGCTACAGTGAGCCCTGATCATGCCATTGCACTCCAGCCTTGTCTCTAAAAACAAACAAAAGATATTAGTAAATTAAATCCAGAAATAAAACTAGGATAAACAACAAAGTAGGGTTTATTCCAGAAATGCCAAGATGAGTCAGTATCAGGCAATCTATCAACATAATCCACAAACTAAAGTAGAAAGACCATGTAACTGTATAACCAGTAGTTGTTGTCACTGAATAACCGGAGATATTGAAAAGGCATTTGATCAAATTTAGGAGTTACTCCTAATAAAAACTCTAAATAAATAGGATGAAGAGAAAACTAAGTAAAATAAAAATGTTAAGTAAAATAGAATAAAAAATAGCAAAATACTATATAGCTGTGAAAATATATGGACTAAATTTACATATATAAACAAAGATAAATCTCAAACTTTATCTCAAGCAAACTGTTGAAGGATTTGTATAGTGTAACCATTTACAGAAAGCATGAATGCCTGCAAAACAATACTATATAGTGCTTTTGAATACACTTATAATAAAGTACATTTGTATATATGTGAGTGATGGTTTGTTAGGACTTATGAAAGGATGTTTTTGGCATCAGTGAGTATCATACTAAAAACAATGGAAGCATAATTTTAAACCTCCCCATTGTACAGGTATTAAAAATAATGAATTAAAATTATGTGAATTGCAGGGATTCTATAAGTATAATGTTGAGTAAAGAAAGAATCAATTGTTTTTATAATTTCATTATTTAAAATAGTCTCACCAATCCCTATAAATACATATATGTTAGACATATATATCTCTAGATCTTTAATGTGAGTCGTCCAGGAGTGTGGGTGGGAGGGAGGAAGGAATAGACGAGAAGAGGGAGCCAAATTAAAAGGGAGAGGTTACTAGAACTACAATTAAAAAATCACCCAGTATGTAGGACATTTATGTATTTATATAAACTAATTTGTATATATGTTAAAAATTTCAGAAAGAGTATATATAATATGTAAGATTGTGTATATCAGGATTTTGTTAAAAAGGTAACATGAACCTAATGCCACTGAACATATCGGTTCCTATTAGTGTCACTTCTATTCTTAGCAATCCAAAACAATCTTTTTTAAATTTTTTTAATTTATAGAGGCGGGGCCTTGCTGTGTTACCCAGGCTGGCCTTGAACTCCTGGCTTCAAGTGATCCTCCTGCCTTAATCTCCCAAAGTGGTGGGATTAAAGGCTCGAGCCACTGGACCCCACCAACAATCTGATTTTGATGTTTGGCATTCCTTGTGTATGGCTTCAAGGAGAAAACTCGGTGGTCAGGCATGTACACATAAGCTGCTCTATACTGATAAAATATTATTGTAAACAAAGAGCTGACATTCTAATAGATTTTTTAAAAGAAAGGAAGAAAGTGAGAAAGCTGAGGTTTAGCAACCTAACCACTGGCCACTCCTCTTTTCCTGGACCCACAAACTGCTCAAAGAATGAGTTTTCTGGGTCACACATTATTACAGTAACCCTCTGTTGCAAAGCTTGGGGCCATTTAGTTCTATGAACACATGTAACTTCAGTCAGCTTTTTACTTCAGGTCTTCATCACCAATATCTTTTTCTTAGTTAAGCCCCTGTGAACAAAGGGCCTATTAAGAGCAAAGTCAATGGTGTATCTTCCTTTGGCATTGTGCTTCAACTGCACTGAATTACTTTTACTCCTCCTAATAGACCTGGCCTTCAAGCCCTTGCACACGCTTTTTCCTATGCCTAGAAACCTTTCTTGATCCTCAGGGCTGGACAAGGTGCCCACTCCATGCCCCTGTACTCATCCCTTTTGTATGTTTACCGCCCTCACTAAATTGTAAGCTGTGCAAGAGTAGGAAGTGTGTCTGTCTTCACTGTAGAATCTCCACACATAACCTGGAACATATTGGTTGAATAAATTTTAAAATGTCCTGTGAATCTTCATCCATCTTTTTTTTTTTTTTTTTTTGAGATGGAGTCTCGCTCTGTTGCCAGGCTGGAGTGCAGCTCACCACAAGCTCTGCCTCCTGGGTTCATACCATTCTCCTGCCTCAGCCTCCGAAGTAGCTGGGACTGCAGGTGCCCACCACCATGCCCAGCTAATTTTTTTGTATTTTTAGTAGAGACAGGGTTTCACCGTGTTAGCCAGGATGATCTCTATCTCCTGACCTTGTGATCTGGCCACCTCGGCCTCCCAAAGTGCTAGGATTACAGGCGTGAGCCACCACACCCAGCCCCTAAATCTCTTTTAAACCAAGCATTTCCCAAAGTCATCAGACCCTCAGATCCTTTTTTGTAACGCTTGCTAGCATTTTGGGAAATGCTGCTATGTATAGTTGATTAATACAAGTATTAGAACAAAACATTTTCATCAGGTTGCTTTAATTACTTGCCTGTTGCAAATCAAAAGGATAACATGTCTATGCCTGTGTATATCTAGTTGTCATAAAAATCACACCAAAGGCATGGTTGACTGGACTAGATCGTCAACTTAGTCAGACATGGGTTGTTTTTGTTTTTGTGTTTTAAACTGCCTACAACTGTACAGCAACTCTGTACTGCCCAGTCAGTATTAGCCCTTGGTTCATCTCATAGATTTGTGCATCAGCTCATTTGCTGAACTTCAGGGTAATGTGTCTGAACAACAGAATTACTGATGTATATCACAGGTTGTCACCTTTGGCAACCTGTTTTATTTATAGTTTTATTCTATAACTTGTTTATTTTTCTTTTTTAAAAAACAACTTTATTACCAAATTAAAGTGTAGGTATTGCTGGATCTTCATGTTGTATCATGCTCCTGTATTTATTGTAGGCTATTTATAGTGAATCTCTCGAGGAGCCATCCTCTAGAAATTCATTTATCATGAGAGAAATCTGTCTCTTTGGCCGGGCACGGTGGCTCACGCTTGTAATCCCAGCAGTTTGGGAGGCCGAGGCGGGCAGATCACGAGGTCAGGAGATCGAGACCACGATGAAACCCCGTCTCCACTAAAAATACAAAAAAAAAAATTAGGCAGGCGTGGTGGTGGGCCCTGTAGTTCCAGCTACTCGGGAGGCTGAGGCATGAGAATGGCTTGAGCCCAGGAGGCGGAGCTCACAGTGAGCCGAGATTGTGCCATTGTGCTCCAGCCCGGGCGACAGAGAGAGGCTCTGTCTCAAAAAAAAAAAAAAAAAAAAAAAAATCTGTCTCTTCTGTCTTTTGCCTGGGAAAGGAGAAAGCTAGGTGGTTCCTACAAATAGAAATGAACCCTAATGTCTTAAAAGTAAGAAACATCTTTGCACAGGAGTAGTGGGAGCCATGAAATACTAAGCAGGCATGTTCCTCAACATCTTCAGTAAAATGATTTCTGTACCAGATAACTCTGCTAAGTACATAGGTTTTTAAATTGAGAAGCAGATAATCCTTGATGCCCTCAAAGAGTTGAATCTAATTGGTGAGACAGCAGTTTCTGTAAATGATAAATATTCACAATGTAATGTGCTTAATGTTTTAAGAAATAGATGTAGAAGGCTCTGGGGACATCTTACTCAGATACTGAGCTTTGGTGAAGGAATTAGAAAATCTGAGCCTGGAGACTAAGTAGCACATGGTCATGCAGGCGAGAGGATAAAAACATTGCTTACAGAAGGGACAGCCTGTGTAAAAGGCATGGGGCTGTGAAAGGTAAAGTGCTTGGAGATTGCAGGTAGCTTGGCTTTGTATAGGATATCCGTGGTAGCAGGATAGAGGATGAGGTCAGACAGGAATGAAGGAGCCCAGTGGTTCATGGCCATGGTTATTGTGCTGGGCAGAGTTTAGAAGACTGCCAGTAGATGGTTCTGTTTTTTATTGTTGTTTGTTTGTTTTTGTTTTTGAGACAGGGTCTTACCCAGCTGGAGTGCAGTGGTGTGATCATGGGTCACTGCAGCCTCTAACTCCTGGGCTCAAGCAATCCCCCGACCGTAGCCTCCTAAGTAGCTGGGTACAGGTGTGCACCACCCCCACCCTGCTAATTTTTAAATTTTTTGTAGAGACTGGGTCTCGCTATGTTTCCCAAGCTGAACTCAAGTGATCCTCCCACCTCAGCCTCCCACAGCGCTGGGATTATGGGTGTGAGCCACTGTGACCTGCCAATAGATGGTTCTTGATCTGTGTTAGCACTTTTATATAATCAATTAGTAATGAAAATCAATATTGAATACATGGTGTTAAATTTCTTAATTTTAATGTGCATTTCCAGATGACAGTTATATTACTTCATGTTTATAATATCATCTTGATGATTAGTGTGCCTGATCATTTAATACCCCCAAATGCATTAGCTCTTTTTTTTTTTTTTAGACAGAGTCTCACTCTGTTACCCAGGCTAGAGTGCGGTGGCATGATCTCGGCTCCCTGCAACTTCCGCCTCCCAGGCTCAAGCAGTTCTGCTGGCCTCAGCCTCCCGAGTCACTGGGATTGCAGGCACCTGCCACCACACCGGCTATTTTTTTTTTTTTTTTCTGGGATAGAGTTTCGCTCTGTTGCCCAGGCTGGAGTGCAGTGGCGCGATCTTGGCTCGCTGCAACCTCTGCCTCCCAGGCTCAAGCAATTCTCCTTCCTTAGCCTCCTGAGTAGCTGGGATTACAGGCACCCACCATCATGCCTGGCTAATTTTTGTATTTTTGTAGAGACGGGGTTTCATCATGTTGAGCAGGCTGGTCTTGAACTCCTGACCTCAGGTGATCTGCCCATCTCAGCCTACCAAAATGCTGGGATTACAGGTGTAAGCCACTGCGCCCGGCCTAAGTTTTATATTTTTAGTAGAGGGGTTTTGCCATGTTGGCCAATCTGGTCTCAAACTCCTGACCTCAGGTGATCCGCCTGCCTCGGCCTCCCAAAGTGCTGGGATTACAGGCATGAGCCACCGAGCCCGGCCTAATTTTTGTATTTTTAGTAGAGAGGTTTCACCATGTTGGCCAGGCTGGTCTCAAAGTCCTGACCTCAGGTGATCCACCCACATTGGCCTCCCAGAGTACCGGGATTACAGGTGTGAGCCACCATGCCCGGCCAACATTAGCTCTATTCTTAAAATTCAGTTTTGTTGAGATATAATTTACGTATAACACAATTTTACATGTACAATTCAGTGAGTTTTGACAAATGTATATGGTCTCATAACCACCACTCCCCTAATCATGATGTAGTGTATTTTCATCAGCCTGCATTAGTTTTTAATCAGAGCTTAGTGAAATAATTATTTGAACTCTGGAAAATGCAATACAGTATTTGAAGAATAGAGAAAAGAGAAATAAAAAACCATCAACTTTCAAACCAGAAAACAATTTTTTAAAATTAAACCCACATATAGGGAAACTGTGCAAGTGCTACTTACGGTAGTTTTGTCTCTTAAAATCTTCAGTAGGAAAAAGAGGAAGTAAGATGCAGCAGTAAGAAGCTGTCTACAAAGGGACTATATTGATGTCATTTTGGGGGTAGAGGAAGAAACAACTATCAAGAAAACAAGACAAAAATTTTAAATATTGAAATAGAAACACGAGACACTAGCAAACAATTCTGATACTTAATAGCAGAGAATTGTGGAGGCAGTTTCACTTGTCTGAGGTCTTGGTTTTCTCACCCATAAAATGGGGGATTGAGTGGCATATTCTCAACTGTATTATGCAGAACTTTAGAGTTTTGTGAGGTGTGGTTATGTATGTAATAGGTTGGGGAAAGGAAGATTTGGAATAAGAGCTATATTTTAAATTTGGGAATAGTCAGACTTATGTTTGATACTGACAGATGGGGAAAAGTGTATTTCCCCCTCACAATTTTATTTCCATATATTCAACTGACCTTTTATTGACTGTTATTATAGAATTGGAGATGAAGACACTTTTCAAAATAATTCTGTCCTTATTTCTGCCTTGCAATTGTGATTCATTATGGACAAGATGAGTTTCTCCAGGGTAATAATACTGTCGTTAAACCACTAGCTTTATTTTCTTTTTGAGAAATTGTTACTTTTAAGAATAAACTGTGTTTAGATATGAGAGGTGTGAAGTTTTATATTTTTAAACAATTATTTCATCCATATTATTTGTTTGTTTCAACCAGTTACCCATGGGTGTATTGTTTCCACAATAAAACTTTTTCTACCAGATGGTATGGAAGCCCGGCTCCGCTCAGAGTGAGTATAATTTAGTACTGTGAAGTTTTTGTGAAGTTTAGTACTGTAAAGAATTTAGTACTAATATTCTAGATGACAGTATACTGCTAATACCTGCTTTAGGACTATTTACATAATGTTAGAAAATTGATTAGTACTTTTTGGAATATAATACACTTAAGTTTAAATTGCTTTTTTGCTTTAGTTGCAATTCTAGTAAATAATAATGTATTAGAGGCAAAGATTATTTTGTTTCCAAATTTAATTTATATTTTGATGGATAATTAGTTGTTTTTCACAATGTTTCAAATATATAAGTTATTGGTAAGTGATAGCTTCATTCCTTTTTATTTTCACTTAATATAGGACTTCTTAAACTGTGATCACTTTTGGTATTAATGCCAGTGTCACAATCTTATAAGACCTTGAGGATATCAGTATAGTTGGTAGCTTATTTTGGTGGGAGGTTTTTGAAGATTTTTCCAATGTCCTGTTTACTTTCTGTATGAAGGAGTGTAAAGGTCGTTTAGAGGCAGACATTTGAAAGGGGAAAATTACCCATAAAATCTAGATTTTAAAAGCAGCATACGTAAGTACATTTTGATCTTGGGCTTTTCAGAGATTATTATGATGAAGTGTTGAAGGGAGTTAAGCAATCTTTAAACTTAACATTTTTTATTTGTGGGGAAAGCCTTGAATGTGCTAGAAGCTTGTTTTTATACCCAACATAATATTTTCCTGTCTTTCAAAAACAGAGACAGTGATCTGAGGGTAGGAGGTTAAGAGAAAGCAATAAATTGAAGGAGAAGTAAAGCATTGAATAGGAAAGTGAGAAGGAAAGATTAAGCAGAGTGAGGCCCACCCATTACTGTATTGGTCTGTGCTTTCAGTAGAATCGCTTATTTTACGCTTGTTAGAAGCTACTTACTTTTGTTTGTTTACTTTTCAAGATATCTGAAGCAAAATGGCATACATAGGTTTTAAAACATTTTAATTCATTTTTCTTTTTCCTTTTTTTAGTCCTTGGCATATGAAGTAATACTGTAAATTTAAAACAATCTGTTTTCTATTTGCAATTACAGCTTAATTATTAAAATTAAAATAAACTTTAGGAAGTTTAATATAATTTAGCTTTTAAGAGTCAAGAATTAAGGTTTTAGAAATGAGTAACTATTAATCAACTAATGATATATTGCTTCTTAAAGACCTTGATGTTTGTATTTGATAATGAGATTTTTCTTTCATGCAGTTTGAAAACTTTGAACAGTTACATAAGGAATCATGTGTGTTTTCAGATTCCATCTAGTAAAACTTGTGAATTTTTTCAAAGTCACTTGCAATGTATTGTGTCTCTGTCCTTTGTGTTTCTGTAATTATTTTCATCTTTTCCCATTTCCTTCTCATTGTTTGGCTTTTCTTATATGGTTAAATATTAGTATCACTTAAATTTTTGCTGCCAATTTAGTTGTACATAATCTAACTTTCTGGAGAAGATGAATTTTGAACAAGCAATTCTCCTTTTAGTAGAGACAGGGTTTTACCATGTTGCCCAGGTTGCTCTTGAACTCCAAGCACAGGCAGTCCACCCACCTCTGCTCCCAGAGTGCTAGGATTACAGGCCTGAGCCACCACAGCTGGCCAACAATTTTTAAATGATAAGAAACAGAGAAACCTGGTCAATAATTTTCTAATGATAAGAAACAGAGAGGCCTGGCCAATAATCTCCTCTCCCCTCCCCTCCCCTCCCGACAGAATCTTGCTTTTGTCAACCAGGCTGGAGTGCAGTGGGATGATTTCGGCTCATTGCATCCTCCACCTCCCAGGTTTAAGTGATTCTCCTACCTCAGCCTCCTGAGTAGCTGGGATTACAGGTGCACACCACCATGTCCGGCTAATTTTTGTATTTTCAGTAGAGACGGGGTTTCTCTATGTTGGCCCGGCTGGCCTCAAACTCCCGGCCTCAGGTGATCTACTCCCCTCAGCCTCCCAAAGTGCTAGTAGGATTACAAGCATGAGCCACTGTGCCTGGGCCAATCATTTTCTAATGATTAGAAACAGAGAGGCCTGGGGCAGGTGGCTCGTGCCTGTAATCCCAGCACTTTGGAACTCTGAGGCGGACAGATTGCCTGAGCTCAGGAGTTTGAGACCAGCCTGGTCAACAGGGTGAAACCGCGTCTCTACTAAAAATACAAAAAATTAGCCAGGCACGGTGGTGAGCGCCTGTAGTCCCAGCTACTCAGGAGGCTGAGATACGAGAACAGCTTGAACCCAGGAGGCGGAGTGCAGTGAGCCGAAATCAGACCACTTCACTCCAGGCTGGGTGACAGAGTGAGACTCTGTCTCCAAAATAAAAAAATTTTTTAAATTTTTAACAAAAGAAACAGAAATTGCGTATAATCCCACCACTCTAACACTAAGTAACTATTTTCATTTTCCACATTTCGTTGTTAAGGTTTGTATATGCACATGAACTTTATTCATACTTCAGAATATACTTATATACAGGATAGTTTTTGTAAAATACAAATGTATATCACTTATGGAATGTGTTGCCGGATTTTTAGCCCTTTGTTTATTAATGAGATTGTTATAAGAACAGAAGATTTTATACTTGAGTCACTAAGAAAGGGGAATTAAAAAAAAATCCCTACTGTACCATTTGTTTCTATTTAGACTTTTTTTTTTTTTTTGGGAGATGGAGTCTTGCTCAGTTGCCCAGACTGGAGTGCAGTGGTGTGATCTCGGCTCACTGCAACCTCCGCCTCCCAGGTTCAAGTGATTCTCCTGCCTCAGCCTCCCAAGTAGCTGGGATTACAGGCGCCTACCACCACGCCTGGCTAGTTTTTGTATTTTTAGTAGAAATAGGTTTCACCATGTTGGCCAGGCTGGTCTCAAACTCCTAACCTCAAATGATCTGGCATTTAGACATTCTTAAGTTCATTTCACTATATGTGCATATCTGCAGAGAAAAAGATATATACCCACAATGGTTCTCTCTGAGTGTTGGCATTCAGTAATTTTTATTTCCTCATGATTTACTTCATAAATTTTCCGTAATCAATATTTTTTATATTCAAGAAAAATAAATTATTGTTTAAAATGCCTATTTCAATTTTCTGGAGTAAAGTTGTACATAATTTTAAAAAAATCTTTACTAGGCACCAACTTTGTTAGGGCCTGGTGATGGGCTTTGGGGATATACAGGTGAATAGGTCATAGTTCCTGAGAACACAGATGTATAATCAAAGAAGGACAGTAAAGTTTATGTAGGCTCAATGAAGTCTGTATCATGGGTGCTCAGCAGGGAGGTGGGTGCTGGTCCTTAATACTCCATTTTATTCAGCATTTTAGTGTTTTTGTGACTAGTTGAATTAGACCGGTTCTTACAGTGTTTGCAGTTATTAAGGTGGGATCAAAATTATTCCTATTTTTAGCTGACATCTGATCAGTTTTTCAGCAGCTTACATATGATTTGTCAGTTCAGTCTAAGAACTTTACCCAGTCAACCTCCAAGCTAGCCATTACAAGAATGGCCTCTAGGATGTGGAGTGATTAGCAGCTGGTAGAGGTCATGCATGGTAGCCTTGCTTTGAGTCCCCTGTACTCACCGCCAACACACCTAGCAGTATCTTACAGGGCCTTGTAAATAAAATAGGGACTCCAGCTTCCTTAGCTGCTATATTCTCATGAGAGTAATAGTAGCGATAAAGTCCTATTTCCAAAGTACTGTTTTAAGCTCTTTATTCATATTAATATATTTAATACCCCCAATAACTCCATGGAATTGGTTATATGATTAGCTCCCTTTTTTTTTTTTTTTTTTTGAGATGGAGTCTTGCTCTATTGCTCAGGCTGGAGTGCAATGGCATGACCTCGGCTCACTGCAACCTCCGTCTCCAGGGTTCAAGCAATTCTCCCACCTCAGCCTCCCAAGTAGCTGGGACTACAGGCACGTGCCACCACACCTGGCTGATTTTTGTATTTTTAGTAGAGATGACGTTTCACTGTGTTGGCCAGGCTGGTCTCGAACTCCTGACGTCGTGATCCGCCCACCTTGGCCTCCCAGAGTGCTGGGATTACAGGTGTGAGCCACTGCACCTGACTTCATTATCTCATTTTATGCATGAGGAAGCTGAGACCTATATTGATTAGGCAATTTGCCTTTCAGCTGGTGGGTAGAGCTAGATTTTGGACCCAGTATAGTTTCTGAGCTGCTATACTACCTTTTTGTCAGCAGTAGTTATCAGGCCAACAAGGCAACTAGTATCAATTAGTGCCATCTATTTAATGTTTTGTTTTAAAGTGTTACACTGAGTTCAGTTTCATACATACATCTAAGTTTTCAGTCAGTTTCTGAGGTGGCTGGGTAGAGAAGAGGAATAGTAGTGTTTTGATTAAAGTTGTTCTTCACTGGAACAAGTTTCCAAATTATAACCTTGCTTTCCAGAACTTTGCTTTTTAAGACTTTCTGTATAGTAATGTTTAATTTTAAAAGAACATAATTTACATATTTCAAAATTGAAAATGGGAGAATATTGTTTTTTTGTTTTTTGAAACGGAGTCTCACTTGGTCACCCAGGCTGGAGCGCAGTAGCACAATCTTGGCTCACTGCAACCTCCACCTCCTGGGTTCAAGCGATTCTTATGCTTCAGTCTCCCGAGGAGCTGGGACTAAAGGTGTGCGCCACCACACCCAGCTAATTTTTTTATATTTTTAGTAGAGACAGGGTTTCATCATGTTGGCCAGGCTGGTCTTGAACTCCTGACCTCAGGTGATCCTCCTGCCTCAGCCTCCCAAAGTGCTGGGATTACAGGCACGAGCCACCACACCTAGCCGAAAAAGGATAGAGTACTCCTTTTCTGTATAGAAATTCTTATAATCAAGTAATTCATATCCCTCAAAGAGCATTTAATACATTTTGGATTTGGAATTTGTTTTTAGAAATATATTGATATGTACAAGGTAGGTTTACATGTTTTTGTTTTCTAAGAATTTTATACATTTATAAAGAATTGAAAAATAGTTCACTTTTTTTTAATTACATGAAGGCAAATGTATAAACTTTGTGGTATAAGATATTCTGGTGCTCTCATACTCTATTTCCTCTATTGTCCGGATATTAGATAAAACTTCTAAATTTTACTTTTCAGTGTCATCCATGCACCATTACCAAGTCCTGTTGACAAAGTAAGTTGCTAATGATTATTTTTTCCAAACTGACTCAGCTGTGTTGCTTTGAAAATGTTTGTTTTTAATATGCTTTACCTAGAAATTTATTTCTCTTTTGTAACAAAATATGTAGAATGCATATAGCTCTATAGTTATTATAATCTTCTGATCTTCAATAGCTGGAGAATCTAAGATGGATGTTTCTTCAGAAAAAGGCTTTGTTATCTCAGTTAAATTATTCACTGTGTAAACGAGGAGTACCTGTTTTGTGTCTAGCCAGGGATGAGGAGTATTCGCTGTTACTTTTTATTCTGAGATACAATTCTGTCTAGAAATATGTTAAAGTTTCTACCTAAATAGTTCACTCAACATTTACCAATACAGGGAGGTAATACAGAAATACAGGCTTACAAAAATTGTTCTTTTGTTGTCTTTAAGGGTTACTTTTTACTTGATCTGATCAGAAACTTTGCAGTAATTGCTTGCTAGAAAGCATTTTTCTTTTGTTCAGAAATAATGGTTTATTCAATTATAGGTATCATTGCTAATTAGCCCCCCAAAATACATCTTTTGACATTAATGTGGGAGTCTAGTTTTCTTAGTGCAATAACTAAACTAGTGGAAAAAATATTTTACATTTTTCCTCCATTTGAATGAAGAGTGAAAGCCTGCTTGAAACTGAAGTTCTCTGTTAGATTCCTTTTTTAGAAGTAAAAGTGGTTAATCATCAACTTCTGCAATACCGAGAATTATTCAGAAGTAAATAATGGTACTGCTAATTTAGAAGTAAATTTAAGAAATAATGCCAACTCTCTGCTTTCTAGTCAGCATATTAATTAAAGTATACTTCCCAAGCTTAATAAGGACTGGTGCTATAACATCATTAATAAGCTAACACATAGGGGTAAATATTACAGCAACCCAGTAGTCTTTCTTCCTCCTTCTTCTCCTCCTCTTGCTCCTCCTCCTCTTCTTCTTTTCTTTCTTCTTTCCTCCTCCTTTTCTTCCTTCTTGTTGTTTTCTCCCTCTTCTCCTCCTCCTCATATTTCTTCCTTTTTCTTTCTTTTCTTCCTCCTTCTTTCTTCCTTATTTCTTTTTCCTTATTCTTCTTTCTTCCTTCTTCCTTCTTTCTTGTTCCTTCTTTTCTTTTTTATCCTTCTTCTTCCTTCTTTCTTCTTTTTTTTCTTCTTCCTCCCTCCTCCTACTTATTCCTTCTTCTGTCTTCTTCTTCCTTCTTCTTCTTCCTTCTTCCTCTTTTTCCTCCCACCTCCTCCTCCTTTTTCTTCCTCCTCCTTCTGCTCCCTCTTCTCCTTCCTCCTCCTCTTCTTCTTTTTCTTCTTCCTCTTCCTTTTCTTCCTCCTCCTCCTTCCTTCCTTCTTTTTCCTCTTCCTTCCTTCTTCTTCCTTCTTTCCTCCTCCTCCTACTCCTTTTTTTTTTGAGACAGTTTAACTCATGTTGCCCAGGCTAGAGTGCAGTGTTGCAATCTCAGCTTACCGCAACCTCCACCTTCCAGGTTCGAGCGATTCTTCTGCCCCAGCCTCCCGAGTAGCTGGTATTATAGGCATGCGCCACCACGCCCTGCTAATTTTACGTTTTTAGTAGAGACGGGGTTTCTCCATGTCGGTCAGGCTGGTCTTGGACTCCCAACCTCAGGTGATCTGGCCGCCTCAGCTTCCCAAAGTGCTGGGATTACAGGCGTGAGCCACCGCGCCCAGCCCTTCTTCTTATTATTTATTTATTTATTTTTTTGAGATGGAGTCTTGCTCTGTCATCCAAGCTGAAGTGCAGTAGTGTGACACGGCTATTTTTTGTATTTTTAGTAGAGACGTGGTTTCACCATGTTGACCAGGCTGGTCTCTCAAACTCGTGGCCTCAGGTGATCCACCTCCCTCGGCCTTCCAAAGTGCTGGGATTATAGGCATGAGCCACTGCGCCCGACCCTTCCTCTTTTTTTTCTTTTTAAATAATGCCGTGGTTCTATATTCCACAACCTTGAAAAAACCCTTATAGAAGATATTCCTTATAATACTCTTGAGTTCTAAATAGTTTGACTATGACTTACAGTGTTTAAACACCATTACTTCCCATCTTTTTTCTTAAAACTTACCTATGGATTTAAAGAAAGATTGCCTCAGGCCACTGGACAAAGTGTTGTATTTCATGTCCCTGCCCTCCCTATACCACATAAAAATACCATTGTGAAGATGGCTACTTCTAAATGAATGAGGCTTGTTAAAATAGTAAAGAACTATTTAATGATGAATTTTAAAGGGAAAATATGTGGATCTATTGATTTAGGAGGTTTTATTTCTGGATTAAGAAAAGGCTTTATTTCCATCAGAAAAGAAAAAACTTAAAAGGCTATATTGCCTTTGTGCTATAAATTTGTGATTTTAATAACAGTTATTTTGCATATTTAAGTAAGTAGACATTTCAAGGAATTGGTTTAATGTTTTTTATGAAGTGTTTTCTGTTGATATTGTGTCATTTGTTTCTAGGTTGCTGCTAACACTCCAAGTATGTACTCTCAGGAACTATTCCAGCTTTCTCAGTATCTACAGGTAAAAGTAAATCTTGAGAATTCTTATAAGCAGAATTTCTTTTAAACTTTTAAAAGTTCTTAAAAGCAGAATTAGGGCCAGACATGGTGGTTAATGCCTGTAATCCCAGGACTTTGGGAGGCCTAGGCAGAAGGATTGTTTGAGGCCAAGAGTTTGAGACCAACCTGGGCAATAAAGTGAGACCCCGTCTCTACAAAAAAAAGTTTTGTAATTAACCAGGTGTGATGGTGTGCATCTGTCGTCCCAGCTACTTGGAAGTCTCAGGTGAGAGGATTGCTTGAGCCCAGGGGGTTGAGGCTGCAGTGAACTTTGATGGCACCACTGTACTCCATCCTAGGCAGCAGAGCAAGACCCTGTCTCAAGAAAAGAAGCTCAGAATTAAACAACTTATATTTTATTTTGCCAGTTCACAAATATAGGATAAAAAAATATTGGCTGGATACAAATACAAAAGAAATACTATCTTTTCAAAAAAGAACAAAAGATTAAAAGTAGATCTTATGAAGAAAGATAAAAGAGTCAAGATTAAATCTAGAGAAAAGCCTTTGTACGAGAAGAATTTTTTTCTTCAAGTATGAGGAGGTTCCAAAACAGTTTTTTAAAATCTGTTTTTAAATTTTTTGAGGGACAGGGTCTGACTCTGTCTCTCAGGCTGAAGTGCAGTGGCATGGTCAGAACTCACTACAGCCTCAAACTCCTGGGCTCAAGTCTTTGTCCTGCTTCAACCTCCCAAAGCACTGGGATTATAGGTGTGAGCCGCCACGCCAAGCCCCAGAACAATTCTTTATCCATAGATGGCTTTTGTTTTGTTTTGTTTTGTTTTATTTTATTCTATTTTATTTTTGAGATGGAGTCACATTCTGTAGCCCAAGCTGGAGTGCAATGGTACGATCTCAGCTCACTACAACCTCTGCCTCCTGGGCCCAAGCGATTCTCCTGCCTCCTTCCTGAGTGGCTGAGACTACAGGTATCCACCACTATGCCTGGCTAATTTTTTGTATTTTAGTAGAGATGGGGTTTTACCGTGTTGCCCAGGGTGGTCTCAAACTCCTGAGCTCAGGCAATCTGCCCACCTCAGCCTCCCAAAGTGTTGGGATTATAGGCATGAGCCATGGCGCCTGGCCCATAGATGACTTTTAAATAAAATTAAACTGGGAGATATTTTGATTGCTTAATAATATTAATAACAAGTAATTATATAGCACTTCTTATATGCCAAGCTTCATTCTAGCACTTTACCTATATTATTTAATTATCACAACAATCTTACAAGGTGCATATTTTATCCCTATTTTTACAGATAGAGTAACTGAGAGGCAGGAAGATTTAATAATTTATACAATATCACACATCAAGTATATGGTAGAGCTGGGATTCGAACCTGGACGGCCAGACCTCAGATTTTCTGCTTTGTGTAACCACTGTGCTGTGCTGCTTGATTCACAGAATAATTTCTTGGTGTAGAGCAGATACTTCTTCAAATTAATGCCATATTTAAAGAACCATACAAATCTCTAAAAAGCAAACAAGTGTTTTGAGTTTTTTTGTTTGTTTGTTTTTTCTGTTTTTTGTGGGTTTGGGCTAGATTATATTTCTTATTCTGGTGAGGGAGCATGGTAAAAGAAAACCCTGGATCAGGAGATTAGAGATTGAGGTATTTTTTTGTTTTGTTTTTTTTTTGAAACAGACTCTTGCTCTGTCACCCACACTGGAGTGCACTGGCTCAATCTCGTCTCATTGCAACCTCCCCCTCCCGGGTTTAAGCAATTCTTCTGCCCCAGCCTCCCGAGTAGCTGGAATTAAAGGCATGTGCCACCACACCTGGCTAATTTTTTGTATTTTTAGTAGGGTAGAGTAGATTTTTAGGTTTCACCGTGTTGGCCAGGCTGGTCTTAAACTCCTGACCTCAAGTGATCCACCCACCTTGGTCTCCCTAGGTGCTGGGATTACAGGTGTGAGCCACTGCACCCAGCAAGAGTGAGGTTTTTATCTTAGTTCTGCTACTCAACCCACTTTTGTGACCTTGAGTGAGTCATTTTATGTGGGTAGGCCTTCAGTTGTCTTTTGTTTCAAATAATAGAACCAAACGCGTGATCCTGGGTCCCTACATTCTTTTTTTTTTTTTTTTTTTCTGAGATGGAGTCTTGCTCTGTCGTCCAGGCTGGAGTGCAGTGGCACGATCTTGGCTCACTGCAACGTCCGCCTCCCAGGTTCAAGTGATTCTCCTGCCTCAGCCTCCCGAGTAGCTGGGACTACAGGTGCGTGCCACCACACCTGGCTGATTTTTTGTATTTTTCATAGAGACAGAGTTTCACCATGTTGGCCAGGACAGTCTCGATCTCCTGACCTCGTGATCCACCCTCCTTGGCCTCCCAAAGTGCTGGGATTACAGGCCTGAGCCACCACACCCAGCCCCCTACATTCTTTTATAGGAATCAATCGGTGAGAATAGTTCCATCTTAGTTAAGAATGTACACATCTATGAAAATGAACAGAAAATTAATCAATGTATTAATCAGATCTTATCTTCCACCAGGCATAGTGTATGCATAGAAAAACATTATACATTTGGATTTTAATAGAGTATTTAAGAGTATTCTAAGCCAAAATTCCCTTGATTTAATCGTTGGCTTTAATTTCTGACCTACTGGGAAAGTTGTTTAACTCTTTTATGCCTCATTTTCCTCATCTATGAAATGGATATAGTAACAGCACTTAACTTCACAGAATTGTGAAGAATAAAAAAAAATTAATATATGTAAAGCACTTAGAACAGTTCCTGGCACATAGAATGTATGCCATAAATGTTAGTAGTTGTTTACCATTCAATAGGAAGGCACATTAATTAAGCTGCTTATTTTTAGAGGTGGAAGAAAACTTTGAGATTAATGTAATTTAAACCTCATTTTTTCATATGAGAAGTGTGGAGCTCATATAGGTTAAATTATTTTCCCAGGCTTGTATACTACTATTACTAGTCATCGTGGATAGCA
This sequence comes from Papio anubis, assembly GCF_008728515.1. Classification (NCBI taxonomy): domain Eukaryota; kingdom Metazoa; phylum Chordata; class Mammalia; order Primates; family Cercopithecidae; genus Papio; species Papio anubis. The sequence continues at coordinate 82,442,115 of NC_044977.1, read as the reverse complement.
AATCTCACTCCCTCACTCTCTCACTCTTTCCAACCTTCGTGTTCTGTGAATATTCCTAGTGTCCTAATCCTCTACTGTTCCTTTTCTAGCTCTTTGAGATAAAATTATACCACAGTCTTTTCTGTATACATTCTTATTGAACTGCTAAAGTTCTAATGTAAATTGTGAACATTTTGAATAAAAACTGGAATAGATGCATTTTATACCTTAGAACTAACTAAAAGACCATTGCTGGACTTACTAGATTTCTGTTAGGATATAGTTCATGGAGTTAAACTCTAAATGGAATTGAATTAAAAAGATGAAATTACACCATCTAGTGGAAGTAGATTCTAAAGATATGGTTGGTTGTTGGTTTTGTTTTTCAGTAAAACTTTTTGCAGCATCTGAGTAATTTCCTGGATATTAGGAATGTTTTAGGAACTTAAACTTGGCAAATAGTCTCTTTTAAGTGAAGCTGTGTTTTAATATAGATTCTGAGGTGTATGGCTTTTTATTAGATTATTTAACCTATAGTTTTAGAGTTATATTAAAATGTAGTACCTCTAGACAAAATTTTCCATATTAATTATTTATCAAGGATGTGGAGAGCAATAAATTCATGCTTTAAACCTCAAGTACTATGTTTGAAGCGCGTACTTCTCTGTTGAGGTGTCTCAGAGGCATTAGGGTCATAAGTGTTGCTCTGGATAATGACAGGAATAAAACAAGGTGAAGAAGGTATGCCAAAACACAACTAAATGCTATGAGCATTTCACCTTGATTCCGGATGAAGGAGACCTGCTTAACAGCTATCAACTGCTAACAAGCCACCTAGAGTTTAGACTTTGTACACCAATGTCTTTCTCTGTAAAATATATCTTTGGGCCGGGCACAGTGGCTACGCCTGTAATCCCAGCACTTTGGGGGGCTAAGGCTGGTAGATCACCTGAGGTCAGGAGTTCAAGACCAGCCTGACCAAAATGGAGAAACGCCATCTCTACTAAAAATACAAAATCAGCCGGGCGTGGTGGCGCATGCCTGTAATCCCAGCTACTCGGGAGGCTGAGGCAGGAGAATCACTTGGACACGGGAGGCGGAGGTTGCGGTGAGCCAAGATCGTGCCATTGCACTCCAACCTGGGCAGTAAGATTGAAATTCCATCTCAAAAAATATATATACTATATAATTTTATAATATCTATGATATATGTAATAGATATAAATACATATTATATATGTAATAGATATATAATATATATTTATAGATACATAGATATCTATATATAGATATATAGATATAAGTATATCATATTTATTACATATATATTATATAAATATATAATCTATAAATATATCTTATATATAATCTATAAATATAATATCTATTGTTATATTTATATATTTATATGATATATATTTATATAACATCTATTATATAATTATATCTATTATATAAATATAATTATATAGTATCATCTGTGCATATATTATCTATTATGTAATGGATGTATATCTATATATAATGTGTGTAGATATTATATAATATATAATGGATATAGCAGAGTCATAGCTGTTAGCCTAATAATATATATTTATATAATATATATTATATATTTATATAATAGATATTTTATATGTAGTAGATATTATATTTATATAATATATATTTATAATATATTATTTAGATATTATATAATATATATTATATATTTAGATATTATATTATATATATTTTATATATGTATCTTTGGAACTGCCAAATAGTTATTTAACTCTCTCATTATAAATCCCTTTATTACATTGAACCAATATTCAGTGGACTCTTACCTATTTTGGTATATTAATTGCTGCTAAGTGTTATATAGTCAGAGAGAATCAGAACACCTGAAAATGCAGTAGGCTGTGCGAATAAAGTAACCTCTCTTTTTAATAGTATATATTGGCTGGGCACGGTGGCTCTTGCCTGTAATCCCAACACTTTGGAAGGCCGAGGCAGGCAGATCACTTGAGACCAGGAGTTCAGGACCAGCCTGGCCAACATGGAGAAAGCTCATCTCCACAAAAAATACAAAAATTAGCTGGGCATGGTGGTGTGCACCTGTAGTCCCAGCTGCTCAGGAGGCTGAGGCATGAGAATTGCTTGAACCCAGGAGGTGGAGGTTGTGGTGAGCCGATATCATGCCACTGCACTCCAACCTGGGCTGCAGAATGAAACTCTGTCTCAGAAATAAAATAAAACAAAAATGTGTATGTTTATATAAATAACATTTTTAAAAGGAAAAATTAAAAGCTCTTTCTATTTTAGATATCATACTTGTGCAATTAAGCCATTATAAAGTATTTTTGCTGATGACCAGATTATCTTGGCTTCAGTTGGAATGAGTTTGCTCTGAGGTGTATATATTTCACATATATCCACATATACGTGTATGTGGTTGTATATATACACATGTATACATATATATGCTATCATGGATCGCTTTACAACAGGCATATGATTTCATTAGGTGATTTTGTCATTGTGCGAACATTATACATTGTACTTATATAACCTAGATGGCATAGCCTATTACACACCTAGGCTATATAGTAGAGCCTATTGATCCTAGGCTGCAAACCCATACAGCATGTTATTGTACTGCTTACTGAAGGCAGTTGTAACACAATAGTATTTGTGTTTAGAAGCATATCTAAACGTAGAAAAGGTACAGTAAAAATACAGTATAAAAGATAGAAAAAGGCTGGAGGCAGTGTCATCCGAGCACTTTGGGTGACCAAGGCAGGAGGAACACTTGAGGCTAGGAGTTCAAGACCAGCCTGGGCAACATGGCAAAACCCTGTCTCTACTAAAAATACAAAAATTAGCTGGGCGTGGTGGCACATGCCTGTAGTCCCAGCTACTCAGGAGGCTGAGGCACCAGAATTGCTTGAACCCGGGAGGCAGAGTTGCAGTAAGCTGAGATCACACCCCTGCACTCCAGCCTGGATGACAGAGCAAGGCTCTGTCTCAAAAAAGAAAAGAAAAGAAAAAGATAGAAAATGATATACCTGTACAAGGCGCTTACCATCAATAGAGCTTGCAGGACTGGAAGCTGCTCTGGGTGAGTCAGTGAGTGAGTAGTAAGTGAATGTGAAGGCCTATGACATTATTGTACACTACCATAGACTTTATAAACATTGTACATTTAGGCCACTTTAAATATATATTTTAAAAGTTTTTGGGGCAAGCATGGTGGCTCATGCTTGAAATCCCAGCACTTTGGATGGCTGAGGTGGGAGGATCACTTGAGACCAGGAGTTCAAGACCATCCTGAGCAACATAAGAAGGCCCCATCTGTTAAAAAAAAAAAAAAAAAATTTAAAAATATTAGCTGGTGGTTGGGTGCGGGGACTCACGCCTGTGATCCCAGCACTTTGGGAGGCCAAGGTGGGCAGATCACTTGAGGTCAGGAGTTCGAGACCAGGCTGTCCAACATGATGAAATGCCATCTCTACTAAAAATACAAAAATGAGCCAGGCGTGATGGCATTGCCTGTCATCCCAGCTACTCAGGAGGCAGAGGTGAGAGAATCGCTTGAACCCAAGAGGCAGAGGTTACATTGAGCCAAGATCACGCCATTGTACTCCAGCCTGCGCAACAGAGCGAGACTCGTCTCAGAAAAAGAAAAAAAAAATTAACTGGGCATGGTGGTGCGTGTCTGCATCCTAGCTATAGGGGGTGCTGAGGCAGGAGGATCACAAGCTCAGAAATTTGAGATTACAGTGAGCCATCACTTAGTGACATCATCATGCAACTGCACTCCAGCCTGGGTGACAGAGCTAGACTCTGGTCTCAAAAAAAGAAAAAAAAGTTTTTCTGTCTTCTATAATAAGCTAAACTTAGCTTACTATAACTTTTTTACTTTATACACTTACAAGTTTTAAAACTTTTTTGACTCTTGTATTCACACTTAGCTTAAAACACAAACACATAGTACAGCTGTTCAAAAATACTTTGTTTCTGACCGGGCGCGGTGGCTCACGCCTGTAATCCCAGCACTTTGGGAGGCCGACGCGAGTGGATCATGAGGTCAGGAGATCCAGACCATCCTGGCTACACAGGTGAAACCCGGTCTCTACTAAAAATATAAAAAATTAGCTGGGCATAGTGGCGGGTGCCTGTAGTCCCAGCTACTTGAGAGGCTGAGGCAGGAGAATGGCGGGAACGCGGGAGGCGGAGCTTGCAGTGAGCAGAGACTGTGCCACTGCACTCCAGCCTCGGCGACAGTCAGACTCCGTCTCAAAAAAAAAAAAAAAAATTTTGTTTCTATTCTTAAATTATAAGCTTTTTATTAAAAATGTTTTAAACGGCCGGGCTCGGTGGCTCAAGCCTGTAATCCCAGCACTTTGGGGAGGCCGAGACCGGCGGATCACTTATGTCAGAGATCGAGACCATCCTGGCTAACACGGGTGAAACCCCGCCTCTACTAAAATACAAGAAAATTAGCCGGACAGGTGGTGGGCGTCAGAACCTTCCCAGCTACTTGGGAGGCTGAGGCAGGAGAATGCATGCGGAACCCGGGGCTGAGCTTGCAGTGAGCCAGATCGCTGCCACTGCACTCCAGCCTGGGGCACAGAGCAAGACTCCTCACCAAAAAAAAAAAAAAAAAAAATGTTTTAAACTTGTTTTTACTTTTTAAACTTTTTTGTTATAAATGAAGACATAAACACACACGTTAGCCTAGGCCTACACAATATCATCAGTATCACTCTCTTCCACCTCCACATCCTATCCCACTGAAAGGTCTCCAGGGGCAGTAACATGCATGGAGCTGTCATCTCCTGTGATAACAGTGCCTTCTTCAGGATACCTCCTAAAGGACCTCTCTGAAGGTATTTTACAGTTAACCTTTTTTTCTTTTTAGTAAGCAGAAGGAATATATAATTAACAATAAAAAGTATAGTACATGCATAAACTAATAACAGTCATATAATACTATTATGTATTATGTACTATATATAATTATATGTGCTATACTTTTATATAACTGGCAGCACAGTAGGTTTGTTTACACCAACATCTCAAACACATGAGTAATGTCCCCTTGTGTTACAGTGTTAGGATGGCTATGATGTCACTAAGCGACAGAAATTTTTCAGCTTCATTATAATTTTTTGAGACTACTGTGTATATGCAGTCTGTAGTTGACTGAAATGTTGTTTTGTGGTGCATGACTTGTATATGTGTGTATGTATGTATAGGTATATGTCTACATACACACTGTGTATTAGCTTTTTCTATTGTATGTTTTTAAAAACTTGCTTTTCCAAATTATGCATAAAAAGAAAACAAAAACAGGTGACTTGTTTTCTATTAGGGGAGAAGTTGCAGTTAGAGAACCTCTAATGGCGGTACTTTCAGCTCAACAAATGAGACTAAAATGATGTGGCCCATATACATAAAGTAGTCATTTCCTATTTGCAGGGAATATGTTCCATGACCCCCAGTAGATGCCTGAAATCACAGATAGTGCCAAACTCTGTATCTACTATGTTTTTTCCTATATATACACATACCTATGATAAAGTTTAACTTATAAATTAAGCATAGTAAGAAATTAACAATAATAATAGAACAATTACAACAGTATACTGTTACGTGAATAAAAGTTATGTGAATGTCAACATTCTGTCTGTCTCTCTCAGTGTATCTTATACTGCCCTATAACTGAAACTGGAAAGGGAAACCAGAGATAAGCAGGGACTGCTGTATATTTTACTAAGTACTATCAAGTGTCACATACTTTAAAATACATCAAGGGGGATGTAATATGAAAATATTTTAGAATGTGCTGAAAATTGATCACTCCTCAAAAGAATCATGATGAGCTTATTGGAATCTCTTTTGTGATTTGTAATACTAGGAGGCCTTACATCGGGAACAAATGTTGGAACAGAAGTTAGCCACGCTTCAGCGGCTACTAGCCATCACCCAAGAGGCTTCAGATACCAGTTGGCAGGTATTCCAGTTGTTTTATATTTAAGAAACATTTAAACATAGTTTAATATTCCATATATGTTAAATAAACTAAAATGTAGCAAACAAAGACAAAGTTATTTCCTAACTAATGAACAAGTTGTTGAAAATTTAGCATTTTACAGTGGATGCTGGTCAGTTTTATGCTTTTATATCTTTTGTTGTCAGTAGCAACCTTTTTTTATATACATGTGACTTTATAATTACTCGGGTTTTACTTATGTTTAATTTTTCTTCAATAGGCTTTAATAGATGAAGATAGACTCTTATCACGGTTAGAAGTTATGGGAAACCAATTACAGGCATGCTCCAAAGTAGGTATTAATCTCAAATGTGTAAAATGAAATGCATAGTTTTTTATGTAACATCATTTCTTTGACTGTCATTTTGAGTATATGCTAAAAACTTTATACATTTCCACAATTATTTTAAATCTTTTGTCATGAGAAATTTCAGACATCCATGTAAATAAAAATAATTATGTAATGAATACCCACATACACATCTGTCTTTTTTCTATTACAATTAATATTTCTTGAAAAAACTGGGTCATTTGTCCTCTAGAATTTCCCTCAGTCTGCATTGTTATTTAAACATTTTTTAGCTCCCCTTCCCACTCCATAAATTAGTAGTTTCATCTAGAGATTTGATCTGATTTAGGTTTAGTTTTTCTTTTTGTCAACAACCCTTTATGGATGGTATTGTGTTCTTCCACCAAGGGACAACATAAAGTCTAGTTGTCTTTCTTTTTGAGATTTTATCAATCACTAATGATCCCAGCCTAGTCTATTGTTTCATTAAGGTTACAAAAATAAGGCTGGGCTCAGTGGCTCACTCCTGTAATCCCAGCCCTTTGGGAAGCTGAGGCAGGCAGATCACCTGAGCTCGAGAGTTCAAGACCAGCCTGACCAACATGGAGAAATCCCATCACTACTAAAACAAAATTAGCCAAACATGGTGGCACATGCCTGTAATCTCAGGTACTCGGGAGGCTGAGGCAGGAGAATCCCTTGAACCTGGCAGGCAGAGGTTGCAATGAGCCGAGACTGTGCCATTGCACTGTAGCCTGAGCAACAAGAGTGAAACTGTCTCAACAACAACAACCACCACAAAAAAAAGTTACAAAAATAGTGATGTAATTCTGTTATTCCTTCACTCATTTAGCTGGGTCACTTCTGTAAAGAGAAGTTTCCTTCCAGACACAGTGGCTCATGCCTGTAATCCCAGCACTTTGGGAGGCCGACGCAGGCGTATCACTTGAGGTCAGGCGTTCAAAACCAGCATGGCCAACATGGCGAAACCCCATCTCTACTAAAAATACAAAAATTAGCTGGACATGGTGGTATGTACCTGTAATCCCAGCTACTCGAGAGGCTGAGACAGGAGAATTGCTTAAACCTTGGGGGGTAGAGGTTGCAGTGAGCCAAGATCGCCTCTGAACTCCAGCCTGGGCGACAGAGCGAGACGTCTCAAAAAAAAAAAAAAAAAAAAAAAAAAGCGGGGGCAGTTTGAGACCAGTATGGGCAACATGGCAAAACCCAGTCTCTACCAAAAATTAAATATTTGCTTAGCATGGTGGTACATACCTATAGTCCTAGCTACTTGGGAGGCTTAGGTGGAAGGATCACTTGAGCCCAGGAGTTTGTGATTACAGTGAGTTATGTTTGCAGAACTGCACTCCAGCCTTGGTGACAAAGAGAGACCCTGTCTCTAAAAAAACAAAAAAAGGAAAAAACAATGGCCATTGTTTTTTGTGACTCTGGCGTCAAAAACCAAATACCAAATGTTCTCATTTATAAGTAGAAGGTAAGCTATAGTTATGCAAAGGCATACAGAGTGGTATGATGGACATTGGAGACTCAGAAGTTGGGAAAGTGAGAGGGGAGTGAGGGATGAAAAACTCCCTATTGAATACAATATACACTACTCAGGTGATGAGTGCATTAAAACCCCAGACAACAACACTACATAATTTATCCATGTAACCAGAAACCGCTTGTATCCCTAAAGCTATTGGAATAAAAAAATTTAAATAACCCTGAGGTATGTTTTCTATGGGGAAAGCAAGATAAGTGATTTTCTCCCCTTATTTATTAGATTTCAGAATAATGAATTGGTTCTTTTTCATCTACCAAAGACTGGCCATGAAGTGTTTTCTCCCTTCACTTAGATTTAAACACATTTGATGTATTTAAATCTGGTGCAGTTGTTTTTCTTGTTTTAGAGACAGGGTCTTACTGTGTTGCCCAGGCTAGTCTTGAACTCCTGAGCTCATGCAGTCCTCCCATCTCGGCCTCCCAAAGTACTGGGATTACAGGCTTGAACCACTGCGGCCAGCCTATTTTTCTTATTGATGCTCGAATTATCCCATCTTTGGTCTGTGTAAATGTCTTTCAGATTGATAGCTTCATGCTGTCATTTCAGACAAGATGTTTCAGGCTCATTTTGTACATTTCCTGCCCCAGACATGAAGTCTGCTTTTCCCCTATGGTACGCTTATTCTTTTTGTTTCAACCATTGTTTTAAAATGCTTGGTGCCTTTGAAGGTAATTGATTATTTTTGCCTACAAATGTAAATATGGGAATTTGCAGAAAATATGACAAATATAAGAGTAATTAATTTTGTATATTTTAGAGAAATTCTCAATTGCCTATAACTTTTTTTCCATAGGAAGTGGAAATTAATATGTTTATGAAGGCATAATTTACTTATGCAACTTTTAAGTACATCTTTAGTTAATACAGGGCCAGCATCATTTGTGTTTGGAGGTACCTTAATATACAATTTAAAGTATGTCATAATGTGTTAATTTTTCTCAAACAAATGCTTTAAAAAAATAACTTGTCTATAATTATAAATATATTTTATTCTAGAATCAAACAGAAGATAGTTTACGAAAGGAACTTATAGCATTACAAGAGGATAAACATAACTATGAGACAACAGCCAAAGAGTCCCTGAGGCGGGTTCTTCAGGAGAAAATTGAAGTGGTTAGAAAACTTTCAGAAGTTGAGGTATTTCAATTAAAAAAAATTACTAAATAATATTATGAGTGTTTAAAAAAATCTCAAGCATTCCAGGATACTTTAAACATGGGTATTATTATATAGTTAGGAAATATTTTCTGTCTGTCAGGTGGGAAGGAACAGTTATGCTGCTTTCATTGACAGGAATTCTCCACATAACCATGTGAGTTTTGGTACTTATGCTCCCTAGTCAATGGCTGAGGAAATAAAAACGTAACCAGGGGCCGGGCGCGGTGGCTCAAGCCTGTAATCCCAGCACTTTGGGAGGCCGAGGCGGGCGGATCACGAGGTCAGGAGATCGAGACCATCCTGGCTAACATGGTGAAACCCCGTCTCTACTAAAAATACAAAAAACTAGCCGGGCGTGGTGGCGGGCGCCTGTAGTCCCAGCTACTCGGAGGCTGAGGCAGGAGAATGGCCTGAACCTGGGAGGCGGAGCTTGCAGTGAGCCGAGATCGTGCCACTGCACTCCAGCCTGGGTGACACAGCGCGAGACTCCGTCTCAAAAAAAAAAAAAAAAAACGTAACCAGGGAATCCTACTGTTTGCATTCTGCTTAGGATTCACCCTCCATACAGCAGACCATGATATGTGCTGGGGAACTGATTTCCTGTCACTTGGTTTTGCTTTGCTTCTATTTGAGGGTGGTCAGTGTAAGGCCAAGAGACTACACTTCTTGTTCTTTTTTAATTCACTCTCCAGAGAGGAAAACTAGCTGTGTCGTATATTTAGGAAGTTTAAAGGTGAATTCATCTCCAAGGTCCTTTCTAGGTCTTTAAGGAACAATGAAAATGCAATTTTTATTGCTTTGGGGGCAAAAACTCTTAATTCATAATATAGATCATTTCTTTGAACCAATGCAAAATTACCACATACATAATGTATTACTAGAATTAGTTAAAATGCTCATCAGAAACTAAATAGTAAACATACCTTTCCTTACTACAGGTATAGTTTGTATTGCTACCTCATCCCATAGTGCCTGATTCACTGTTGTGTGATTAATTTGACATATAAAGAAAGAAAGTTACTAATTGTCTTTTAATTTTTTATTAAATTAATTGCTGGATATTATTAAACTTGCTTTCAAGGATTGATAGGCTAAAATATTTTCACAGCTAAAAGTCATACCCACTGGCCTTTCAAAAATGTAATTATATAATGGCAGCATCCTTTTCCTGCCCCTACTCTCCCTCTACTTTTCTTTTTTGTTGTTGTTGTTAATTCTTAGTTACGTTTTCTGTTTTAGTGTATACCTGAAGTAAATTGAAATTCTTTAACTCAGCTTTATAAAGTCCAGGGCAGATGTTGATTTAGAATACTCCATAGAATTATACTTTTTATAAATTTAATTTAGAAGGAATTCTAAATAACAAATATACACTTATTCTAATTAAATTGCCTATAAACTTGAATCGCAGCGAAGTCTGAGTAATACTGAAGATGAATGTACCCATCTGAAAGAAATGAATGAAAGGACTCAGGAAGAATTAAGAGAATTAGCCAATAAATATAATGGAGCAGTTAATGAGATTAAAGATTTATCTGATAAATTAAAGGTATGTATTTACTCTGCCTGAAGGTATGTTAAGCTAATAATCCCTAACATACTGGATAGCTTAAGGTTTTAGGTATTACTTTAGCTAGGCATGGTGGTGGTCGCCTGTAATCCCAGCTTCTTGGGAGGCTGAGGTGGGAGAATTGCTTGAACACAGGAGACAGAGGTTGCAGCGAAGAGGTTGCAGCGAGCCAAGATCATGTCACTGCACTCCAGCCTGGGCGACAGAGCGATACTCCATCTCAAAGGAAAAATAAACAAACAAAAAACAGTTTGGGCTGGGTACAGTGGCTCATGCCTGTAATCCCAGCACTTTGGGAGGCGGAAGCAGGCAGATCATGAGGTCAAGAGATTGAGACCATCCTGGCCAACATAGTGAAACCCTGTCTCTACTAAAAATGCAAAAATTAGCTGGGCATGCGCCCGTATTCCCAGCTCCTTGGGAGTCTAAGGCAGGAGAATCACTTGAACCCAGGAAGCAGAGGTTTCAGTGAGCTGAGATTGCACCACTGCATTCCAGCCTGGCAACAGAGCAAGACTTCGTCTCACAAAAAAAAAAAAAAAAAGTTTGAAAACCGTTGGTATAGATAGCTATTTTGAATTGATTTGCATAGTCTCCTTGAATGTGTTAAATTATGCTGAAAGTATGAAAGCAGGATGTAGGTGGTACTACATATTAAATAAGAGTTCTATAAAAGATTTTAGGTATTGCTGAATAGTTATTGATGTAAAAATTTGATAACAGTTGAAATTTATAGTGAAAAGAAGGTGTCTGTATTCCATTTAGCCCAACCTCCATTACTATAGATAATTGAAAGCCTGTAAATGCTGACATAGTTCCTCTGGATGAATATGTAGTCAGTGCTTCACAATAGACATTTTTAAAATATGTAACAGGAAGTAGATGAGAATCGGCAAACCCCATGATATTCAGATGTTTTAAAACCTAAAACTGCCGGGCGCGGTGGCTCAAGCCTGTAATCCCAGCACTTTGGGAGGCCGAGACGGGCGGATCACGAGGTCAGGAGATCGAGACCATCCTGGCTAACACGGTGAAACCCCGTCTCTACTAAAAATACAAGAAAATTAGCCGGGCGAGGTGGTGGGCGCCTGTAGTCCCAGCTACTTGGGAGGCTGAGGCAGGAGAATGGCGTGAACCCGGGGGAGCGGAGCTTGCAGTGAGCCGAGATCGCGCCACTGCACTCCAGCCTGGGGCACAGAGCAAGACTCCGTCTCAAAAAAAAAAAAAAAAAAAAAAAAAAAAAAAAAAAAAAAAAAAAAAAACAAAAAAAAAAAAAAAAAAAAAAAAAAAAAAAAAAAAAAAAAAAAAAAACAACCTAAAACTGCGTATCATTAGGCCATCTAAAAGGCACGGCCCAGCTATTTAGTGCTGTGCTGGAACAAGCCCAGAGAGAATCTGGGAATGATCTGTTCCCTTTTAGCTTTCAGGGATGCTGTTAACTCTGCTTTAGATGCCTATGAGACATTTAGAATAGGGACAGATCAGATCATAGGGTAATGATAGAGTAATGTCTAGTTGGTCCTTTAGAATCTTATAACTGAGAAAAAAAATCTTATAACTGTTTGTGAAGATCTATCTTGATTTAATTCAAACCATGGATTGAGTGCCTAGAAGATATGTGTTTGTTAGAGAAGACCAGAGCATACCTCCTTTGGTTAACCTATGATAGTTTTCAAGGTTGGTCTTGTTAAAAGGAGATTGTCGTCGTCCATTTGTGTTGCCATAAAGGAATAGCTGAGACTGGGTAATTTATAAAGATAAGAGGTTTATTTGGGTCACAGTTCTGCAGGTTGAAGCTTCAGGCTGCTTCCACTCATGGCAGAAGGCAAAGTGGAGCTGGCACGTGTGCCATGGTGAGAGAGGAAGCAAGAGAGAGAGTCTGGGAGAGGTGCCAGGCTCTTTTTTAACAACCAGCTCTCATGGGACTAATAGAGTGAGAATTCACTCATTACCATGAGGACAGCATCAAGCCATTCATGAGGGATCTGCTCCCATAACCCAAACACCTCTCATTAGACCCCATCTCCAACATTGAGGATCAAATTTTAATGTTGAGGCTTGGAGGACAAACATCCAAACTATAGGCAGAGGTCTTTTTGAATAGTGATTGTACTGTCATCTCTTTACTGAACAATTTTGTTTAAAATTTCAGAATGTTAACATTATAGAACTTAAAAACTGAAATAATAGTAATTTTGGGGAAAAATCTTACTTTCGTCTTTAAAAATATGATTTTTTTTTTTTCCACATTGACCCTTTACCTCTGTGTGTACTGAGCCTACTTGCTTCCTCCAAGTTTCTCTCTCCTGGGTGTTATGGAGGAGTAACCCAATGCAAATAATTTTTGACATCAAGCCTTTGTCTTTATCATCTTTACTGGTTTAGAAATGTCAGGTTAGCCGGGCACAGTGGCTCATGCCTATAATCCCAGCACTTTGGGAGGCCAAAGTGGGCTGATCACCTGAGGTCAGGAGTTCGAGACCAGCCTGATCAACATGGAGAAACCCCGTTTCTACTACAAATACAAAATTAGCTGGGTGTGGTGGCGCATGCCTGTAATCTCAGCTACTTGGGAGGCTGAAGAAGGAGAATCACTTGAACCTGGGAGGCGGAAGTTGCCTGGCAACAAGAATGAAACTCCGTCTCAAAAAAAAGAAAGAAAGAAATGTCAGGTTTACATATAATGTTCTGTAATATTGAACACTTCTCTTAGAAGTTTAAGTGAATAAAGGCATTCCTGGCTTAGGGCTCTTAAAACAAAGTTAGGTTTGTTAAATAACTGAATTTTCTTATTTCTCTAGGTAGCAGAGGGAAAACAAGAGGAAATCCAACAGAAAGGACAGGCTGAGAAAAAAGAATTACAACATAAAATAGATGAAATGGAAGAAAAAGAACAGGAGCTCCAGGCAAAAATAGAAGCTTTGCAAGCTGATAATGATTTCACCAATGAAAGGCTAACAGCTTTACAAGGTAAGTTAGCTAATCCAGAAATCGATTTTATTTTATTTTTTTTCTTTTTATCTGTGAAAATTTTTTTTTTTTTTTTTGGACTTATATTTACAGTACGGTTAGAACATCTTCAGGAGAAAGCTCTTAAAGAATGCAGCAGCTTAGGTAGGTGTCATCCAAATTTCTTACTTAAACCTGAATTTTATCCTTAAACTTTTGACCTTGTTTACTGTCTCACATTGAGTATTTTAAGGGATGTTTTATGTATTAGTTATAAAGTATCTATACTCTTTTAGGAAATTTTCTTTAAAAATATGCTTGATTGCCACCAGTGGGCACCATTGTTTTCCTTGAGATGAGTGAAATTTCTGCGTCTGAGATCTTCTACCCAGGGATATTTAAATAAGAAAAGTACATGAACAGCAGGATCCCTTTTCTTTTAAGGTTCATTGGAAGGCCACTAAGCAGTTGTAGTCTTTTCTCAGAATTAATAGAAAGTAGCAAATTGAACCCTTCTAGTAAAAATAAATTTAACATGTTCTATACAATCTTAATCTTAGGAATACAGAATGCCATGGTTACACTTGAGACCATATTTAAAGTAATACTTTCTTTGATCAGGCAATGATATACTGTCTTAATCCTAGGGATACAAGTTGATGACTTCTTACCTAAAATAAATGGGAGCACAGAAAAAGGTAGTGTAAAAAACTTAAATATATATATATATATATATAATGATATCATTTTAGTCTTTAAGCAGGATAAAGAGTTCAGGGTTTTAAGTATTTGGAATGAAAAGCATGCTCTCATGGATCATTGAACCCCATCATTTAAAAATCAAGCTTTCCTTTATTTTGTAAGCGTTGATGCTGTGATCAATTCTTAGATATCCCTTGTTATATGGAAATTTCAATTACTCCAATAAGAAAATGATAAAGTTCAACTTTAGCGATATATAATATAGCTCTTTTTCCCCCACTCTGTTTTTCAAAGAGGTGTACTACCACTTTATTTCATCAAGTTCTGCTTTCAGGGATACTTGACCCCCATTTAAAACGTTTGAGTTTATTTAACAGCTTATTGAGCCCTTGGACATGCCATAGAAAATACTTTGTTTATCCCATCTGTTTCATTGATCAGAGAGAACAAGGTCAGTTTTTTCTGCCATCAGAAAAATCTTTTATTAATTATTGGTTCTGTGACCCTTCTTTCTGAACAGCGTGGGTTCTCTCTTGCCAAAAACATAAAACCACTATTGGTTTTCCTGTCACTACATGGGGTACTTTTTACCCAGTGGCCTCTATTATCCTTCAGTCTTGAAGATCCCTAGTCATCCTCCTTCTCTCCCCTTCCATCTAACATTAATTGAGCACCAACTGTGTGCCAGACCCTGCGCTAGGTGCTTGGAGTACAGTAGAAATAAAACTCTTTTCTGTGTTTACCAGCCTATGTGCCTTTCATCTCAGTTTTCTACAGAAGTTAGTGGAAGATATCAGGGTTGATACACAGAAGTTATTAAATATGTTTTCCTTAGCCAGGCATTGTGGTGTGCACCTGTAGTCCCAACTACCCGGGAGGCTGAGGTGGGAGGGTCAGCTGAGCCCAGGAGGTTGAGGCTGCCATGAGCCATAATTGTGCCACTGCACTCCAGCCTGGGTGGCAGAGTGAGACCTTGTCCTTTTTTTAAAAAAGAAAGAAAGAAAAGAAAAGAAAAAATATTTTTTCCTCCATGTATCAGGGGATATCATAATAGTTCTTGGGCAGCAATCAAACTGGTAGAGTTAGGAGGTGGGTTTTTTGGTTCTGCTTTGGTTTGGTTTTGTTTGGTCAGTTTTTAATCAAGAACTGGCAGTATAGGCTCAGGTAACTATGTATATGTTAGCTGCAAGGTCAAAACTTTATATTGCATATGTAATGAATTTTGAAACTCTCAAGAAAAATGTTCATTAATCATTGCAGTTTGACTATTTTATGTATGTTTTGTAAAATGCATGGACTTTTTAAAATTCCAATTTGATTGAATTTAAATTTGAGAATTTTTAAAGGTGTAGTTTATATTCATTGGGATTAAGCAGATTGCTTGAGCTCAGGAGTTTCAGACCAGCCTGGGCATCATGGTGAAATTTTGTCTCTGCAAAAAATACAAAAATTAGCTATGCATGGTGGCCACACGCCTGTAATCCCAGCTACTCAGGAGGCTGAGGTGGGAGGATCACTTGCGCCCAGGAGGTCAAGGCTGCAGTGAGCTGAGATCACGCCACTGCAGGCAATGGGAGTGAGACCCTGTCTCAAAAAAGCAAAATCATGTCTGGCACAGTGACTTACACCTATAATCCCAGCACTTTAGGAGGCCAAGGCGGGTGGATCACTTGAGGTCAGGAGTTCAAGACCACCAGGGTCTGGAAAACTTGGTGAAACCCTGTCTCTACAAAAAAATAGAAAAATTAGCTGGGCGTGGTGGCATGCTACTGTAATCCCAGCTACTCAGGAGGCTGAGGCAGGAGAATCGCTTGAACCTGGGAGGCAGAGGTTGCAATGAGCCCAGATTGTGCTACTACACTCCAACCTGGGCAACAGAGTGAGACTCCTGTCTCAAAAAGAAAAAAAAGAAAAAAAAAAAGCAGTCAATCAGTCATCACCCTCTTATATATATTAATAATGTTAGTATTAACCCAAGCTGGGAAACTGCTATTCATTCCTTCAATTAAGAGAATCATTTATGTACATGGAGCCATCTTTATACTATTTAGAGAGTTGTCAAATTACTGCTTCATTTTTTTATAGTTCCAATTGATTCAGATGAAAATAATAGTAGACTGCTTTCATATTGTATTAATATAATTGTTAAAGACTCCTTGATTTTAAGAATAAATATTTTAGATACTTAAAGGTAACTCCTTACTATAATTATTTTTTCCTTATTTGTGTGCTTGCTTTTTTGGTGGTGATATACTGAGTGGTATGATAGTGACTAATAGAATATTTTAAAAGAAACCAAGTGATAAATTTCTGGATATGCACCAAAACTTAGGTAAGAGTGGACTTTGGAATAAGATGGCACTTAATTCCATTCTGAATCACTTGTAATATAATAATGAACCAATTATCAAGTATCCCAGTATTACCAGTGTCCATAACCGTATTATATAATTTTAACTAAATTACTCTTTAAATAATAGAGAGCCAAGTATAGTTGTAAGATAATATTTTTAAATATCTGAAAATGTTAAAATTAATAATACTTTCAGTGAATCCCATTTTAAAAATTTAATATAATGTAGCTACTAAAAGCACAGGTTTTGTACTGTAAATTTTTTGTGTGTCTTATCTAATAAGCATAATCTGAATATATCTTAGAGAGTAAAGGACAGTGTTGTCCGAAATAAACATAAGGCTGGGTGTGGTGGATCACACCTATAATCCCAGCACTTTGGGAGGCCAAAGTGGAAGAATTGCTTGTGTCCAGGAGTTCAAGGCCAGCTTGAGCAACATAGTGAGACCTCGTCTCTACAAAAAAATTAAAAATTAACTGGGCATAGTGGTGTGCACCTGAGACCCAGCTCCTCAGGAGGCTAGATGGGAGAATCAGTTAATCCTGGGAGGTCAAGGCTGCAGTGAGTCGTGATCACATCACTGTACTCAGCCTGGGTGACAGAGTGAGACCTGTCAAAAAAATAAAAAATTAACATAATGAGAGCCATATACATAATTTTAAATGTTCTGCTGGGCAAAGTAGCTTGCTCCTGTAATCCCAGCGAGGGAGAATTGTTTGAGCCCAAAAGCTCGAAAGCTGCCTGGGCAATATAGTGAGACCCCATCTATAAAAAGATTACGTGCTTTTTTTTTTTTTAAATTAGTGAGGTGTGGTATCATATGCCTATAATCCCAGCACTTTGGGAGGCTAAGCAGGGAAGACTACTTGAGGCCATTAGTTTGAGATCAGCATGGGCAACATAGTGAGACCTCTGTCTCTACACAAAATTTAAAAATTAGCCAAGTGTGATCGTACACATCTGTAGTCCTAGATAGTTGGGAAGCTGAGGAGGGAGGATCCCTTGAGCCCAGGAATTCAAGGTTGCAATGAACTATGATTGTACCACTGTACTCCAGCCTGGACAATAGAGTAAGACCCTGTCTTTTAATTTAAAAAAATTCTGGCGGCCACATTGTATTAGTCAGAGTTCTCTAGAGGGACAGAACTAATGGAATATATATATTATATATATAAAGGGGAGTTTATTAAGTATTAACTGACATGATCACAAAGTCCCACATAGGCCATCTTCAAGCTGAGGAGCAAGGAGAGCCAGTCCGAGTTCCAAAACTGAAGAACTTGGAGTCTGATGTTCAAGGACAGGAAGCATCCAGCACAGAAGAAAGATGTAGGCTGGGAGGCTAGGCCAGTCTCTCTTTTCACATTTTTCTGCCTGCTTATATTCTAGCCCCACTGGCAGCTGATTAGATTGTGCTCACCCAGATTAAGGGTAGGTCTGCCTTTCCCAGCCCACTGACTCAAATGTTAATCTCCTTTGGCAACACCCTCACAGACACACCCAGGATTAATACTTTGTATCCTTCAATCCATTCAAGTTGACACTCAGTATTAACCATCACACACATTAAAAATATAAAAAGCTGGGTGCAGTGGTACATGCCTGTTGTCCCAGTTACTTGGGAGGCTAAGGTGGGAGGACCCCTTAAGTCCATGAGTTTGAGGTTATAGTGCTCTGCAGTCACACCTGTGAATAACTACTGCACTTGATCCCAGACAACATAGCAAGATCCCATCTCTATAATATATATATATAAACAAAACAAATATTTTGCCTATAGCATCTAAAATATTATTTCAATGTTAACAAATATTAAAATGATTAATAAATTATTAATGAAATATTTCATATTACAATTTTCTTACTAATTCATTGAAATCATTGTACATTTGTTTTATGCTTAGGACATCTCAATTAGAGCTAGCCACTTATGAAGGGTTCAGTAACTACAGTAGCTAATGGCTATTGTATTGGATAGCATAGGTATATAAATAAAAATCCATAGGATACTCATATATATAAATAAAATGTATTTTAATTAGAGTTGTTTTGTATCTTTTTATATTAATCTTGGATTTTATCTAAACCAGTTTAGTAAATACTTTAATGTAGAGTTCAAAGTGTGATTGTTAGCTTTGTAAGTAATAGTGGGATGTCCCTCTTTAATAAATGTCATCTTAAGTCCTTTGATATTAGTCTGAAATATGTTTCAAATATGTTTTGTAAAGTCCTTTAGCTAAGTTAAAATTTCGTTCCAAATGAGTTTATGTATATAACATGGTGATATAGTTTGAGTTTTGAAAGTGTTACCGTATCTAAAATAGGATTTATGAAAAACAACTTTCTATCTTGGCAATTACTATTATACTGAGGGCTCCTGTTTTGCTTTTTCTGGCTCCAGTTGTCAAATTCTTATTTATTAGATTTTTTTTTAAATTTAAAATTTATGTTGCAGTTAGTATTTTTTATTTTTGAGGCTATATTGTATCTCTATCTAGTATTCTAGGTATGTAATGCATTGGTCTCTCCGAAGCACAAGTTTTATCAACCTTTTCCCTACATGTTTTTGTCTTACACTGATTGTGATGATAGATGGGAGGCTCTGCACACCTTGTAACTTACTAAAGCATAATGATAGATTTTAGTATAGAATTAGAGAAGATAGCTAACAGGAAGGATATAAAGAGAGATAAGGCATGATCGGAGTAGGTGGTATCTGCCTGTCATGCAAAGTTGAGACGATCGAAGAGTAACGTGGCTTGAGGTGGAGGAAAGGGGAAGGAGGCTTTTATAGGGAGAGTGGTGCCAACTCATGTGTCCCCTTTGACAGATTCTAATGCTTTCACACTTTCCAAGTAGTCATTATGTCAGAATATGTTTTTAACACTTTAACTTCCAAAATCGATTTGGTAGTTTTGAAAGATATAAATACGTGTTAAAGGACATTATCCAGATTCAGAAGTAACTCTTTAAATCACAATAAAGATTATTGTAAGAAAAGGAGTGGAACTTTTATTTAACCACTAATGTTAGGTTTTTATTGTCTCCATCCATTTTTTTAAATGAAAAATACATTCTGTTTGACTTGAGCAAAACCATTTACCAAGCTCTTACTTTGAAATGAATAGGCACTGATTTTGATCATTTGGGCAGAGATAAACAATTTAATGTTTTAATACTGTATGAGGTACAGATTAAGTGACTCAAAGGGGAAGATTATGAAATGAATATGTAAAACTTAAAACATTACATCAGTTTCTTAAAAATTTTATGGTATTACTTTATGATATTCTTAAAGTATTTACCTTTTGCCTCTTAACTAAGATGAATAACTTTGAAGAGGGAGTATTATGGAACAATCACTTGAAAATTATTTCAATAATGACAAATAAATTATTTAAGGGTATTTGTTGAGCTCTAGTAGACAAAAGATAGAAGAACCTTTAAAGTGGAAGAATCATTTTAAAACAATATATTTATGTGATTTTCTTGACCTCTTTGGATAAAAACTACACCTTTAAAAGCTAACCATTCAGTGTACAAATTAATAATAATTTTCAGTTATTTAACTCCAAAATATGTCTGCTTTAGTATCAAAATATATTGAACCTTTATTAGTCTTACTTAGTACCATGTTAATACATTTCTGTTTTCCTACCTTTGCTGTTGGTTTTCAAAGACAGCAACAAACTATATCCTTAAAGGTGTTTCTTTCTTTATTAGAGCACTTGCTTTCAAAGAGTGGCGGGGACTGCACTTTTATTCATCAATTCATAGAATGCCAGAGTGAGTACAGAGTATTTTTCACCTTGATTTTAATGAAGTCAGGGGCTAAAACTGAAAAGTGAGAGGTAAAATGAGGATCTCAATGTGTTTGTTATAGCAGAAGTGTTTAAATGGCCATCAGCAAACCTTTTCATAGTATTTCTCTCTTTTGAGAAAAATATTTCTGTTGCATTTGCCTTCACAGATGGAGCTGAGCATTTCATATTGGCCACCATAAAAAAGAGGGAAACTTTCAAGCTTATTAATTTTGAGGTTCTTAAATAAATTTCTTAGAGTAAATGAAGCCAGAAAAATAATTATTTAGTTTGGGCACTCCATTCTGAAGATGGCCCTCAGAGTAGCAGGAGCTTTTTAGAGAGGTAGTAGCGGTAGATTGTCCTACAATCTGACCTCAACTACCTACCCGTGGGAAGTTGTAAAAGGCTATCTTTAAGAATATTTTAAAGAGGCCAGGCATGGTGGCGTGCGCCTATAATCGCAGCTGCGTGGAAGGCTGAGGTGGTGGAATCGCTCGAACCTGGTAGGCCGAGGTTGCAGTGAGCCGAGATTACACCGTTGTGCTCCAGACTGGGCAACAGAGCAAGACTCTGTCTCAAAAAATATATATATTTTAAAGATAGATTGGCTTGACTGGGCATGGTGGCTCACACCTGTAGTCCTAGCACTTTGGGGAGGCCGAGGTGGGTGGATCACCTGAGGTCAGGAGTTTGAGACCAGCCTGACCAACATGGTGAAACACCATCTCTACTAAAAATACAAAAATTAGCTGGGTGTGGTGGCAGGTGCCTGTAATCCTAGCTTCTTGGGAGGCTGAGACAGGAGAATTGCTTGAACCCAAGAGGTGGAGGTTGCAGTGAGCCGAAGACAGACAAACAAAATGATAAATTGGCTTTTGAAGTGATTTAGACCTCTGCTGAATTCTGAACAAAGATACCATGAATTCCTTTTTACTTGAAAGTCACAAAAGCTGCTTAAATCTATAACAATTGCAAGGTTGTGATATTTTCTTGGTTTTTGTTAAGTAAAGGTCATCGTGTGTGGTAAAGATTTGTTGATAATGTCTGTGGTTTTTTCCATCAAGCAAATACTTTCTCAGGCATTCTTCTCATTCTGCTCTCCTTTCTTGGAAATGTGGTTTCCCCAGTTTTTATGCTCATAATTTCATTGTGTGAATATTCATTCATATGTGCCCCCCGCTACCCTGCCCCGCTACCTCAGGAGCACTTGGGAGTTCTCAGGGTCATACTTGGTAATTAAAACAGTCACAAATTCAGCACATCAAATGTTACACTCCTTGGAGATCCTTCAAGGAAACTGAGAATTTCATTTAATAGTTTTCGCAGAGCTTCTGTTTTTGCAGTTTTGATACTATAATATTAAGTATAAGTTGAATATTACTTTGAGGCAATTTATTTAATAAATGTGACATATTTCTTTGTCCTTTTAAAACAATATTTGGCCTGGCATGGTGGCTCACGCCTGTAATCCCAGCACTTTGGGAGGCCAAGGTAGGCGGATCACCTTAGGTCAGGAGTTTGAGATGAGCCTAGCTAACATGGTGAAACCCTATCTCTACTAATAATACAAAAATTAGCCAGGGGTGGTGGCACATGCCTGTAATCCCAGCTACTCGGGAGGCTGAGGCAGGAGAATTGCTTGAATCTGAGAGGCAGAGGTTGCAGTGAGCCGAGATTGCACCATTGTACTCCAGCCTGGGCAACAGAGTGAGATTCCGTTTCCAAAAAAAATTAAAAAGTAAATAAATAAATAAATAAAACAATATTTATAAAGCAAAGATTAGTACATCTTTTTGTTACCTTCTAATTACTAAATCTCATTTTTATGGGAAATTGGCAACGGGAGCTGGGGCAAAATAATTGGTGTCCACTGATATCAACTAAAAGAATATATAATCTAAAATGCAAATCTTTAGGCCAGGTGCTGTGACTCACGTCTGTAATTCAGCTCTTTCATGGGCCTAGGCAGTAGGATCCCTTGAGGCCAGGAGATCAAGACCAGCTTGGGCAACATAGTGCGATCCTGTCCTTACAGAAGACTTTAAAAAATTATCCAGCAGAGGCTGGGAGCTGTGGCTCATGCCTGTAATCCCAGCACTTTGGGAGGCTGAGGTGGGCTGATCACTTGAGGTCAGGAGTTTGAGACCAACCTGGCCAACATGATGAAACCCCATCTCTACTAAAAATACGCAAACTTAGCCGGGCGTGGTGATGCATGCCTGTAATCCCAGCTACTCAGGAGGCTGAAGCAGGAGAATCGCTTGAACCTGGGAGATGGAGGTTGCAGTGAGCCAGGATCACACCACTGCACTCCAGCCTGGGCAACAGAGCGAGACTCTGTCTCAACAACAGCAACAACAAAAAAAATTACCCAGGAATGATGGCACATGCGTGTAGCCCTAGCTACTCAAGAAGCTAAGGTGGGAGGACCCCTTGAGCCCAGGAGCTCAAGACTCCAGTGAGCTATGGTTGTGCCACTGCACTCTAACCTAGGCAACAGAGCAAATCCCTGTCTCTAAAAAATAAAATAAAATACAAATCTTTAGAAGAAGGATTTTTATTTTGAACTTTTAAGATTTATATTTTGAACCCTAAGAAATGAGAGCAGGTAATTATCAAAAGAATGTTTACTAAGTTACAATTTGTTAAAAATCTTTGTTTTATTTTGTTATTGTTACTGGCTTACTTTAAACAGAACAACTTTTTGCCAGTAGTCCCAAGCTACTCAGGAGTCTGAGGTGGGAAGATCACTCGAGCCTAAGGCAACATACTGAGACTCTGTCTCTTTGCAGGGGAAAAAAAAAAAAAAAAAGCTGGGTGAAGTGGCTCATGCCTGTAATCCCAACACTTTGGGAGGCCGAGGCGGGTGGATCACTTGAGGTCAGGAGTTCAAGACCAGCCTGACCAATATGATGAAACCCCATCTCTACTAAAAATACAAAATTAGCCAGGCGTGGTGGTGGGCGCCTGTAGTCTTGGCTACTTAGGAGGCTGAGGCAGGAGAACCACTTGAACCTGGGAGGTAGAGGTTGCAGTGAGCCGAGATTGTGCCATTGCACTCCAGCCTGGGCAACAAGAACAAAACTGTCTCAAAAAAAAAAAAAAAAAAAAAAATGGAGAGGAAAAGAGAAAAACTTTTTACTTTTTAATGTCTATTTTATTATTGAACATTTCACTTAAAATAGTATAAAATACTTAGCTGTATTTGTAACACAGAATAAAATTTGCTTTAAATATACAAAAGGTGTTTGGAGATTTTTGTTGCATCATAGTTTTGGGGGAAAATGGACCAGATAAACATGCAGAGATAGCACAGAATTTATATAAATTACACCAAATGCCTTCAATGGGAATGTTAAAAAGTTATTAAAATGATGTTTATGAGGACTATGTAATAGCATGAGAAAATACTAAACAGGTAATAACCTACATACAAGAAAAAAAATCAAAATATAAAATCCCATTTTTGTGTACAAAGGGTGAACCAAAGAACAGCGAAAAAGCCAGGCACAGTGGCTCATGCCTGTAATCTCAGTACTTCGGGAGGCCAAGGTGGGAGGATTGCTTGAGCCCAGGAATTTGCAGCCAGCCTGGGCAACATAGACCCCATCTCTACAAAAAATTAGCTGGCCATGGTGATAACATGCCTGTGTCACACCTACTCAGGAGTCTGAAGCAGGAGGATCGCTTAAACCCATGAGGTTGAGGCTGCAATGAACCATGATCACACCATTGCACTCCAGCCTGGGCTACAGAGCAAGACCTATCTCGAAAAACAAAAACAACAAAAAAACTAAAGAAAATAAGTATTCCCAGACATCTGAATCCTTTGGGTCCCTGAGTGCAAACAGAGAAAGTTTGGGCTATAAGTTCAGGTAGCCAAGGAGAGGCCTACTATTGAAATCTGTTTGGTTTCTGAGTTTCAGGTAGCAAGTAGTAAGAATTTGGTTATTGGTGATTCCAGAGGTATTTCAGAACTTTCCAAATCTGTTCGTTCCCTTAAATTTGGATAACCAGAGTTGGGAAAGTGAGGGTTGACTCTGGTTTGACTTGTCGTCAGAAGGGACATTTTATCATTTTATCACATGCTGCCATTGTAAAAATTGTTGTGTTTAATAAGTATTCTTAATATCATAAGCAAGACAAATTCAGCAAATATCTTAAGTAAATTTATACTCAAGCACTTTTAAAACAATTTTGGATTACATATTAACAAGCGCACACAAGGCTTTTTGCCATTATTTTCATTGATAGGTATCTTGAAATGCTTTATAATTTTGAATATGAAGTAAATATTTGTGTGCAGTGCTGCTTCATATTTCTTGTTTCCAGTCTTTTAAAAAGCAAATGTTAAATACCTAGCCTTCTTTATTTATTAGTGCTTCTATAGTATAATTCACCTTGTGTTTTAAAAATTGGAAAGCAAATCGTTTATTTCCATAAGGTTTTTCATGTCTGTCTTTAATATGATGACAGATTTTTCAGTTTATGTGTATGAATCTATAAGAGAACAATTTGGTTGTTGGCTCTTTCCATTTACAAGTTGTAGAAAATAAATGTGTTGGAACACATTTAAATTTGTTTTCCTTTTATGGTAAAACAGACTTTTTAAAGAAAAACTTCTCTTTTCTGAGAAAAACTTTAAATTCCAGACAAAGAAATTGGACTTTGAACAGCGATTTAAATAATGTTTTGCGTAAGTCTCCAGAACTGTAAAGTAAATATTCTCTATTAAAATATCTTTACCACATATAAGGTAGAATTAGGAAGTCACTCCAGTAAAACTTGCTAAAAAAAGCCTCAGCAATATTTTCCTCTTCAGGGGTTCAGATATGAGCTTGGTTTAGGCAAAACTCCACATTTAGTGTTCTCTGCAAATTTTAGTTCCTTAAAGTTTACCATATAAACTTAATGGATACATTGAAACTTTTTGTGTTCTGCTAAAGATGCTTTCCAAATTAAGAAATACTGTATCTCTGAATCTGTTTCATACATATCCATGAACTCTGTCACTTGATTAACTTGTATGCTTAGTGGAAAGATGAAGGGTGAAAGGACATGGAGAACTGCCATCACTTGGTGGGCATAGAGTGAGAGACAGCCTTCTCTGGACTGCTGCCTGCCCCTTTGATTTTCTTTGCTACTGTCTGTTCTAATAAGGAGACAGGCATCACTGCCGGATGCCAGAGAAATTTTCCTGAGGTCTACTTTGTAGAGACAAACTGTCCCAATGGCATCTCTCTCTTGATGATAGAGTTAATCAGTGCCCTAAAGTAAACCTCATGCCTTTGTATTCTTTTTTTTAACACCTGAGATCTGAGAATGTATTCTTAATCTGTGTTTATTATTATTGTGAGACTTAACTTTTTGATATTATTAGTTTAATTAATATTTCATGTCTTACTGGTTTTTTCCTGATTTTCAGAAAAATCTCTCTCTGCCTCCCACCCCCATAACTAGGAAAAATTGTAGTCACTATCTGTATATGCTTTTCTCATTCACTCCTTTTTCTTAGGGCTTTGCTCTCACACATAAATTGCCTTATTTGGAGTAATACATTGAATTGATGTTGCTTGTGTGACTGAATGTTTATTTTTCATCACTATGAGGTCAACCTCTCTGAATAGTCTCAGTATTCTGATTACGTATTCTACTTGAAACAGATTTTTAGATTTTCATTTTGTAAACTTTTATTTCTCTAAGCCAAAGCAGTTTATGGCAAATAATAGAAAACATGTATTGTGTTTCCCTGCTCATAATAGGTTACATCCCTGTAACAGGAAAACTCTGAGTGTCAGCTAGGTGCTGCTAATTTTATTTTTTTATTGTGAGAGTAGTTTGTTCAGTCTCAGATGTATTGGAGAGTTGTTTGTACTGATCATTTCCCTTGTCTGCCAACTTTCTAACATGTCTACCAGATTTTCTCCCATTACAAGTGCCCAGGTGACAATCTTAAGTACATACCAATGGTGTTTTGGTATGTGTACTGTTGCTTTTTAAAAAAGATCTATTTCCATATTCTTGAAATTGGCCCCTTTCACTTTATTTTCAGTCTATCCTTGAATTCTAAATCCTTTTTCCTCTCTCCTTTTCCTTCTTTTTTTTTTTCTTTTCTTTTTCTTTTTGAAACAGAGTCTTGCTGCATTGCCCAGGCTGGAGTGTAATGGCATGATCTCGGCTCACTGCAACCTCCACCTCCTGGGTTCAGGCAGTTCTCCTGCTTCAGCCTCCCAAGTAGTTGGGATTACAGGCACCTGCTACCAAACCTGGCTAATTTTTTTTTTTTTTTTTTTGTATTTTTAGTAAAGATGGGGTTTTACCACGTTGGCCAGGCTGGTCTCAAACTCCTGACCTCAGGTGATCCACCCGCCTTGGCCTCCCAAAGGGCTGGGATTATAGGCGTGAGCCACTGTACCCAGCCTTCTTCTTAAATTTTAGGACAAGTAGCTTCTGGAACTGTTTTTATGAAAAAGCACAACATCTTCTATAGCAAGAGTTACTTTAACTGATTAAATTTTGCTGCAGAAATGAGTAACTTTATGAAAGTCTGTATTATTAAAATTGGGAACCTCACAGAGCCTCTCCTGTGAGGTTCTATGTCTCTATTTCTGTTTTGTTAATTATATCAGAAGGGAAATAATTTTCTGGTTTGAATGCCGATTATAACAATTTGTGTCTTGATATTCTAATCTCAATTTCTTCGTCATATTTGCCCTTGATGATCTTGTAGGTAACGTTAGCTCATTTCTATTTATGATGTTTAGAATTCAATGAGAGGGATCTTTATGTGAATTCTGATGCACTCTCTCACTGGCAGTATGATTGTGGGCAATACTGGGCAAATTGACCTCTTTAAACCTTGATTTCTTCATTGATAAAGTGGGATGGTAGTATCTGTCTCATAGAATTATGAAAAGTAATTGAGATCATATTTACTAAGTGCTCTAAGTAATGCATGACACACTGAAATGTACATTAGTTAACAGGCAGAAAACATGTTGGAGAGGTGTAGAAGCTGTGCATAATTACCAGTATGCATGCCATTTAAAAAATTTGGTGTCAAGCACATTTTTTTGATGTCCTAGTCAGAACATTTCTTAATGAAACCCAATTTTGAGACTTAGAAATATTTTCCAGGTTGGCAGTTTTAGCAGCAGATTGTCTGGTTCTTTTATATTCACTCCCTCCTCTCTTCCAGTCAGTTTGTTTCAGATCCCTAGGAAACTGACATCAGTATCAGATAGTCTGTGCTATTTGGGTTTATCTTCTGCTTTAGTGTTTCAATTAGTTGTAGCTGTCAAGTAAGGAAAATGGCTCTTTAGCTTTAAGGACTCAATCCATTCTTGGCACAGCTGTTTCAAACTTCTGGGATCAAGTGATCCTCCCAATTTGACCTTTCAAAGCATTGGGATTACAGGCATAAGCCACCATGTTCAGCCTCCTTTGAACTTCTTTTGAATGTATTGTTTGCATTGTTTCTCGTTTTTTATTTTATGCCGCATAGTAATATGGTTAGTATATAATTTATTTCTGTCAACCAAGAAGTAAATTTGGTTCTCTCTGTTCAGTCTTTGACAAGATTTGAGAGTCTTCTGACTAAACTAAATGCTTAGATGGTGGTACTTAAATGTCAAACATATTATACTCTCAGTTCTATTCCTTGGTAGGTTCCCTGCAGAGATGTCTGTGTATCAGGTACAAATTCAAGAATGTTCATAGCAGCATTATTTACATTAGATCCAAACTGGAAACAGCCAAAAAGACCCTCAGTAGTTAAATGGATAAATACACTGGGGCATATTGGGTGGAAAAAAAGCCTGACACAAAAGAATACATACTATTTAATATTCCATTTATATGAAGTTCAAAATCACTAAAATCATATTATTTGGTCATGTATATTTGAGTAGTGTGACTATAAAGAAATATAAGAAATTAAGTACCATGAAAGTCAGGATAGGCTGGGCGCAGTGGTTCACACCTGTAATCCCAGCACTTTGGGAGGCCGAGGTGGGTGGATCACGAGGTCAGGAGTTTGAGACTAGCTTGGCCAACATAGTGAAACCCCGTCTCTACTAAAAATACAAAAGATTAGCTGGGCATGGTGGTGGGTGGCAGGCGCCTGTAATCCCAGCTACATGGGAGGCTGAGGCAGGAGACTTGCTTGAATCCGGGAGGTGGAGGTTGCAGTGAGCTGAGATCACACCACTGTACTCCAGCCAGGGAGACAGTGTGAGACTGTCTCAAAAAAAAGAAAAAAAAACCAAAAAAACAAAACACAGAATAGTAGTTACCTTTATGGGAGAGGAAAGGGATTTTATTGGAGGGGAGGGCTTCCTCCCTGTGGAGGGCTTTAGGGGTTGGTAGGATGGTTCTATTCCTGACTTGGGCTACAGTCACATAGATATTTGCTTTATGAAAATGTATTAACCTATACCTTTGTGTTTTATGTTCCTTTTTGTATATCTTTTTTGTTTTTTGTTTTGTTTTGTTCTTGAGACTGAGTCTCGCTCTGTTGCCCAGGCTGGAGTGCAATGGCACGATCTCAGCTCACTGCAACCTCCGCCTCCCAGGTTCAAGCGATTCTCCTGTCTCGGCCTCCTGAGTAGCTGGGATTACAGGTGCATACCACCACACCCAGCTAACTTGTATTTTTAGTAGAGACGGGGTTTCACCATGTTGGCCAGGTTGATCTCGAACTCCTGACCTCAGGTGATCCGCCCGCCTCAGCTTCCCAAAGTGCTGGGATTACAGGCGTGAGCCACCACGCTCAGCCTTGTATGTCATTTTTTATAATAAATATGGTTTAAAAATAGTGGAAAATGAATAATCACCTCTCTGGAGTATCCCTCAAAAAAGAGAGTTTTAAGGCCATGTGCAGTGTCTTATACCTGTAGTCCTAGTGCTTTGAGAAGCCAAGGTGGGAGAATCGCTTGATTTCAGGAGTTCAAGACCAGCCTGGCCAACACAGTGAGACTATGTCTCTACAAAAATAAAAGTAAAAATAAATTAGCTGGGCATGGTGGCACATGCTTGTAGTCATACCTGCCCGAGAGGCTGAGGTGGGAGGATCGCTTGAGCCCTGGAGCGTGAGGCTGCAGTGAGCCATAATTGCACCACTGCACTCCAGTCTGGGCAACAGAGTGAGACCTTATCTCAGAAATTTTTTAAAAAATGGTTTTAGGGCTGGGCTCAGTGGCTCAAGCCTGTAACCCCAGCACTTTGGGAGGCCGAGGCAGGCAGATAACGAGGTCAAGAGTTCAAGACCAGCCTGACCAACATCATGAAACCCCATGTCTACTAAAAATACGAAAATTAGCCGGGTGTGGTGGCGCGCGCCTGCAATCCCAACTACTCAGGAGACTGAGACAGGAGAACCTCTTGAACCCAGGAGACAGATGTTGCAGTGAGCTGAGATCATGCCACTGTATTCCAGCCTGGGTGACAGAGCAGGACTCCATCTCAAAGAAAAAAAGAGTTTTAAAAAAGAAGAAAGGCCTTCTACTCTGTCTCTGTTTCAGTTGTACCAAGTTAGATAGGTCTTTCAAGACCTGCAGTTATCATGACAGGAAAGTTCTTTCTTGAGTCTCTGAAGGGGTAAAGTCAGAGGCAGAGATCTCTGATCTCACCTCTATTGTATATATTACACTTGTGACTCCCAAAGCATTGAGGTCTCTACACCAAGTTGGAGACTCAATGGTTACAGATTGTTTTAAACTGGATTATTTATTTCTTTTTGAGATGGAATCTCTCTCTGTCGCCAGGCTGGAGTGCAGTGGTGTGATCTCAGATCACTGCAACCTCCACCTCCTGGGTTCAAGCGATTCTCTTGCTTTAGCCTCCTGAGTAGCTGGGATTACAGGCACGTGCCCCTATGCCCAGCTAATTTTTGTGTTTTTAGTAGGGATGGGGTTTTACAGTGTTGGCCAGGATGGTCTCGATCTTGACCTCGTGAGCTGCCCGCCTTGGCCTCCCAAAGTGCTGGAATTACAGGCATGAGCTGCTGCACCTGGCCAAAATATATTTTTTCTTTATTTACAGGCCTCTAGTGATTCACAAGATTTGAAATATAACTTTAAATAATTTCAATAGTGATAATAGCAGCTAATTAGCCAGGAGCAGTGATACATGCCTGTAGTCCCAACCAATTGGGAGGCTGAGGCCAGAGGATCACTTGAGCCCGGGAGTTAGAGGCTGCAGTTCACAGTGATCATGCTGTGAAAAGCCCCATTACTCCAGCCTGGTCAATGTAGCAAGATGCCATCTCTTAAATAAATAAATAAATAAATAAATGCAGCTAATCATTATTTGGTACTTATAAACTAATACTGTTCAAACTTTTTATATATATTAATTTATTTAATCATTTTTTAAGATGAAGAAACACTCAAATAATTTTTTATTTTGACCCCTTTAAACACAGATGCTCAATTGATTCATTCCACAAAGATTAATTAAACATGTATGTACCAGGCATCATTATAACTGTTGGGGTTATTAAAAGTGAATAAGACAAGAAGGCTTTGCCTTCATGGAGTTTACATGCTCTTGAGGAGACAAAAAGTAATAAACCAAAAAATTAATATGTTAGGAAGTGATGAGTCCACTGAAGAAAACAAAATAAAGACTGTAAGGGGATAGGGAGCAATAAAGGTAGTATGTGACTGAACAGAGAGGGGACTAAGCTGAGTTGTATGTGTGTCTGGAGAAAGTGTGTGAAATAAAAACCGTATGAAATGCTAAGACTGAGATTGGAGTTTTAGAAGAATTCAAACACCTTTTTAAAATAAAAGGCCAGATAGTAAATATTTTAGGCTTTGCAGGCTGTAAGGTTTCTTGGCAGATACTCAATTCTGCCATTGTAGGGAAACTTAGCCATGGACAGTATGCAAATGAATGGACCTGGCTGTGTTCCCATAAAACTTTATTTGCTAAACAGGCAGCAGGTTGGATTTGGCCCAATGGGGGTATAGTTGACTGTCCCCTGGGGTAGATCACAAGGGACCTTTAGGTTATGGTAGGAACTTCAGATTTTGTTTTAAGGGTGAGAGAGTTTTGAGCAATAAATTACAATCTTCTGATATATGTTTATAATTTTTGAACAGGTCAGTATGTAGATCTTCAACATACTAGAGAAAGACTAGAATAGCTTTCAAAGTCTGTGTTTATACTATTTTATTATCTGCTATGTTCATGTAACAGGCATTTGCAAACAACTATTATGTGTCAGAAGTGTGTTAGGAATTAAATTATTAATAAAATACTTCTCTACTTTCACCTGACCCTAAATTCCTGTATTTCTCTCATTTATCTTGGTAATCCACAGTGAGTGCCTGGTGCATAGTAAATATTTGAAAGAGTGAGTATATTCCCTCAAGGAATTCATAGTAATTTGGGCAAGGTAGACATAATGAATAGTTGCAATATACCTTAAGAGAGATAGGAATGAAGGAATGAGGCTTAGGAGAGATTCCAAACATATTTAGGAGAAAGGAAGAGAAGATAATTTCAGTTTTAGACATGGTGAGATTTAAGTCCCTGTGGTATTTCTGGGTGAAGATGTTTGGAAAGTAGTTGGACAATGGACCAGTAGTGTCCTGGGGCCGAAGAATGCTAGACTTGACATCAACATTTAGAAATTACTCAAGGTAGTTAAAGCCATTTAAAAATGTTGTTGTTCTTGACAGACATCTTAAAAACTAATGCACATATTTAGATTATAATCAGAGAAAGGGAAAGGCAATAAAAGCCTAAGAAGGAAGAAATGAACAAGCACATAAAAGTAGGAGTGAGTGGCATCCTAGAAGTTAAAGCAGTAGTGTTTCCAAAGGGAGGCAGTAAACTTGATTAAATATGGTGAATGGACCCATTCGTAGTAAAATATTATAAAAAGCATAAGTCACAAGGACAAGAGAATGGGAGAGAAGACTACAGCGGATAATAGATGCCAACAAAATTTTGGAAGATGTGAAACATACAGTTGAGTGGTAGGAGATTTGGGTTTCCACCTTTTCTTTTCTGAAAGCCTGCAGTCGGGTAAAGGAAACCTCAGAAAACCAAGTCAAAACTGTGGCTAAGGGGCCTTAATACCTGCCAGGTAGGGCAGGAATGCATGGTTGCTAAAAACAGGATTAAAAGTTTATATAAGAATAATCTGAACTATTTTCTTATTCTTATTCTTCTTTTTTTTTTTTTTTTTTTTTTGAGACAGGATCTTTGTTGCCTAGGCTATAGTACAGTGGCATGATCTTGGCTCACTGCAGCCACAACCTCACAGGTATCGATCCTCCCACCTCAGCCTCCCAAGTAGTTGGGACTAAGGGCACACATCACACCCAGTTAATTTTTCTATTTTTAGTAGAGACAGAGTTTCGTCATGTTCCCCAGGCTGGTTTCGAGCTCCTGGGCTCAAGCGATCTGCCTGCCTCGGCCTCCCAATGTGCTGGGATTACAGGCGTGAGCCACCACACCAGGCTCATTTTTTGTATTCTTCTCCATGCAGACAGACAAGTATCTCTTTCCTTATTCAGAAAGACTAAAGGTTTGCTCTCTGGAGGCTGAAATGGAGAGTCTGTAGACTGTGGTATTTCAGATATGTCTGAGGGGGTAGGTCTGAGCATCTCACTGTGGGGAAAAGTGGGAGAGTTAAACTGAACCAGAATGCTGGCCAACAGGCTTATACTCCCCAGAAAGGCAGTTACAGGGCTCTACTTCAGAGAAACCAATCAAACAAAGAGAAACACATACTGATATTGATATTTAAACTGTGCTATTTAAGCACTTTGGGAGGCCAAAGTGGGCAGATTGCTTGAGCTCAGAAGTTCGAGACCAGCTTGGGCAACATGGCGAAACCCTGTCTCTACAAAAAATGCAATAAATCAGCCAGACATGGTGGTGTGTACCTGTAATTCCAGCTACTTGGGAGGCTGAGGTGGGAGGATGGCTTGAGCCCGGGAGGTGGAGATTGCAGTGGGCAGAGATCACACCACTGCACTCCAGCCTGCGTGATAGAGCCGGACCTTGTCTCAAAAAAAAATAAACATAAAAAAAAAGGTCTTCCAACAAACGGCCACTGTGTGTTTTGGGTGTAATAAGCCCTGCACATGCATATAATAAGACTTTCTCAGCTTCTTATTGCCTTACCCTTGAATATGAAGAGAAAGCCAAGATCAGACTTTTGAGGAAATTCTTTCTTGACAAAGACAGAGATCAAACCAAAAAAAGAAAAAACACAGAAAAATGTGAGTAGGGAAGAAATAGGAAAAAGGTAAAAAGTAGAACTTTTTTTGTTTTTGTTTTGAGACAGAGTTTCACTCTTCTTGCCCAGGCTGGATTGCAATGGTGCAATCTCGGCTCACCACAACCTCCACTGCCCGGGTTCAAGCGATTCTCCTCCCTCAGCCTCCCGAGTACCTGGGATTAGAGGCATCCATCACCACGCCCAGCTAAATTTGTATTTTTAGTAGAGATGCGGTTTCTCCATGTTGGTCAGTCTGGTCTCGAACTCCCGACCTCAGGTGATCGGCCCGCCTCAGCCTCCCAAAGTGCTGGGATTACGGGTGTGAGCCACCACGCCTGGCCAGCTTGTTGTTGTTGTTGTTTTGTTTTGTTTTTCTGAGACAGAGTCTTGCCCTGTCGCCCAGGCTGGAGTGCAGTGGTGCAATCTTGGCTCACTGTAAACTTTGCCTCCCAGATTCAAGCGATTCTCCTGCCTCAGCCTCCTGAGTAGCGGGGATTACAGGCACACATCACCACACCCAGCTAATTTTTGTGTTTTTGGTAGAGATGGGGTTTCACCATGTTGGTAAGGCTGGTCTCGAACTCCTGACCTCGTGATCTGCCCACCTCGGCCTCCGAAAATGCTGGGATTATAGGCATGAGCCACTGCGCCCAAGAAGCAGAAACTTTAAAAAATATATATACGGGTATATATATATATTTTTTTTTTGAGACAGATTCTCGCTCTGTTGCCCAGGCTGAAGCACAGTGGCATGATCTCGGCTCACTGCAACCTCTGCCACCCGGGTTCAAGCGATCCTCCTGCCTCAGCCTCCTGAGTAGCTGGGATTACTGGCACCCACCACCACGCCTGGCTAATTTTTGTATTTTTAGTAGAGCCGGGTTTTCACCATGTTGGCCAGGCTGGTCTTGAACTTCTGACCTCAGGTGAACTACCCGCCTTGGCCTCACAATGTGCTGGGATTACAGGCATGCGCCACTACACCCAGCTTAAAAGTATAATTTTTGGAGTTTTATGGATGAAGCAAGATAAAGATGGTATTTTTAAAAGGAGCAGGGTGCAAATAGAATTTTTGAAAACTAAAAATATAATACCGGATTTTTAAAAACTATAAGAAGATTGAGGAGAAAGTAGAGGAAGTGTCCCAGAAAATATAAGAAAAAGTCAAGAGTTTTGTTTTGTTTTTTTTTCAAGAGAGAAAATTAAAGAAAATTTGGGGTTTAATCCTAGAGATCTAATATCTTAATAATGAATTCCAGAGGGGGAGAATAGCGGAGAGAGAGAGAATGGAATAATTTATCAATTAAGTAGAATACAAGATAATTCCCCAGAAGTGAAGGGTATGAGCTTATAAACTGAAAAAAAAAATGCACTGAGTACTTAGCACAATATATTTTAAATGACCACTCGTTAAGCCAGACACAGAATGTCATATGTTATATTGTTTTATTTATATGAAATATCCAGAACAGGTAAATCCATAGAGATAGCAAGCAGATGTGTGACCGCCAGGGACTGGTGAGATGGAGATGGGGGGGGGTAGTAAATGCTTAATGGGTATAGGGTTTTTGTTTGGGTAATGAAAGTGTTTTGGAACTAGGCACAACATAGTGAATATACTAAATTCTACGGCATTGTTCACTTTAAAATGGTTGTTTTATGTTATGTGAATTTCACCTCATTTAAGGAAAAAAGAGACTACACACTGAGGAATATGAAATTTAAGAACACCAGGAATTAACAGAAGATTCTGAAACCTTCTAGAGAGAAACAAAGGATATCATATAGTCTTAATAAGCTAAATGTATAATATAGTAATAAATAAGCCATGAGATCTTTTTTTTTTTTTGAGTGTCGCTCTTGTTGTCCAAGCTGAAGTGCAATGGCGTGATCTCTGCTCACCACACTCTCCGCCTCCCAGGTTCAAACAATTCTCCT
Organism: Papio anubis; assembly: GCF_008728515.1. Taxonomy (NCBI): domain Eukaryota; kingdom Metazoa; phylum Chordata; class Mammalia; order Primates; family Cercopithecidae; genus Papio; species Papio anubis. Next base: position 82,406,526 of record NC_044977.1, on the reverse strand, counting down.
GCCTCAGCCTCCTGAGTAGCTGGGATTACAGGCATGCACCACCACATTCGGCTAATTTTGGGGTTTCTCCATGTTGGTCAAGCTGGTCTCGAACTCCCGACCTCAGGTTATCCGCCCACCTTGGCCTCCCAAAGTGCTGGGATTACAGGCATGAGCCACCGTGCCCGGCCAAGCCATGAAATCTTAATGACTCAACTAAACAAACATTTATTTCTCATTCACACTACATGTCCATGGTGAGGAAGACCACTCTGCTCCATATTGTCACTCAGAGATCTAGACAGATAGAGTCTTTACTATCTTACGATGTTGCTGTCTCAGCACACAGCTTCTAGAGTTCCTGTGGTGGGATAAGGTGTAAAAAGCGTGTACTTTCTCTTAAATGCTTTGACCCTGGCTAGCATCAGTCCTATGAATCTTCCTCAGTGCTAGGGAGTTGGGATGTGCAGTCCTCCCTGATGCCCAAACAGAACAGGCAAACCAGGTATTGCTGAATGTAAGAAATCCCTACTATGTGTACTGAGGAACAGGATTCAGGCTGTATTAGACTCACCTTCTGGTTGGAAGCTAGAAGACAGTGGAACAATGCTTTCAAAATTCTGACGCAAAAGTATTTCCTGTAGATTTGTGTATCTAGTCAAACCATCAATCACATGTGAAGGTAGAATGCTAACATTTTCAGAGAAGCAAAATCACAAAGTATTTACCTTCTGTTCACCCCTTTTCAGGAAATTATAAGAGGATATGTTACAATAAAACAAAAGAATAAAACAGAGGAAGATGGGGATATATAATGTGATAAATTACTTGGTGTGTTTGACAGTATTGAAAGTTGTATGGTTCTGTGAGAACTTGGGCTATGTTTGAGATATATAAAAATTAATAAAACAAAAAAATGAAGCATTATAAATTCTGAGTATACTGAAGGCCATACAAGGAAGGAAATATAATTGTAGCATACTATATGACTCATTATATAAAATAATTTTTCAATATAAATACTGAGTATGGGCCAGGCGCAATGGCTCATGCCTGTAATCCCAACATTTTGGGAGGCTGAGGCGGGTGGAGGTCAAGAGATCAAGACCATCCTGGCCAACATGGTGAAACCCCGTCTCTACTAAAAATACAAAAATTAGCTGGGCATGGTGGTGTGCACCTGTAGTCCCAGCTACTCGGGAGGCTGAGGCAGGAGAATTATTTGAACCCAGGAGGCAGAGGTTACAGTGAGCTGAGATTGTGTCACTGCACTCCAGGCTGCACTCCAGCCTGGCGATAGAGTGAGACTCTGTCTCAAAACATAAGAAAAGGACTGGTTATAGATTGACAAAATACAACTCTTGAGGATGGTAGTAGAAAATGGCAAAGCTTAACCATGTAAAATAGATTGTCAATAAATATCTAAAATGGAAAGATAAAAAATCAATATATTATTTAGAAATATAAATGTAAGTATCAGAAGAAATGGCTAAAAGTTGTGGGAAGTGAATTTTAGGAATGGAGTGAAGTACGACAGAGGACAGGTAGGACAGCTTACATTATACATGTTAATCAAAATCTGTTACTTTCTGTTTTTGTTTTTGGTTTTTTTTTTTTTTTTGAGATGGAGTCTCGCTTTGTCGCCCAGGCTGAAGTACAGCGGTGCCATCTCTGCTCACTGCAAGCTCCGCCTCCCGAGATCACGCCATTCTCCTGCCTCAGCCTCCCGAGTAGCTGGGACTACAGGCGCCCACCACCATGCCCGGCTAATTTTTTGTATTTCTAATAGAGACAGGGTTTCATCGTGTTAGCCAGGATGGTCCCGATCTCCTGACCTTGTGATCCGCCCGCCTCGGCCTCCCAAAGTGCTGGGATTACAGGCGTGAGCCACCGCGCCCGGCCCCTCTTTCTGTTTTTAAAAAGGCAGAGACAAAGTGCCACATACTGCAAAGAGCCTATGAGAAATGAAAATTAAGAAAAGGAGCCATGGGCATTGAGAGACAAGAGGCTATAATGATATTGGAGCAGTTTCAGTGGTTGAGTGGTGGGTGTAGACCAAGTTGCAGTTAGTTGTAAAGTAAAAGAATAGAAAATTTTCTTCACATATATTGCAAATGAGTAAATTGAAGGAGACTGACATACAGGAGTAAATAAGGGGACACAGACTAGATATATCTTCTTCAATGAAATGTAGAATATGAAAATATGACTTTAAATTATAAAGAAGTAACATTATACATTTACAGAGAATTCCCCATAAAACAAAACAAAATTTTTTTTATTTCTTTGAATAGTTAGCTTTTCTAAAATGATTCATTTACTGAAATACATTATATAGGCATCTCTGCTGAATTATGTCAGCAGAGAACAGTAAACTATCAGTATAACTTAATTTTTATTACTTCATTTGAATAAATACCTTTTCATAAATCTTTTATTTTAACTTAATAGCCTTGATCTAAAGAGGATTGCTTTGATTATTTCTTCTGAGCCCTTTTTGTAAAAAGATCTAGGCTTTTAAAATAAGGTGAAAATAAAAGGCAGATTGCCTGCCTGCCCCTAGTTTTCTACATTAACGTGATTGCTCCGTCATAGTTCCAGTTCTCTTAGTTCCCCTTCCAGATTCAAGTTTTTATTCAAGCTTGGTCATAGGAGTAATGTTATCATCTTTAAATTTGGTCATGGAATGTGTTACACTGCCCAGCTCAGGGAAATGCTGCTCAGTTTGGGCTTGGATGGTAACGTTTATTTTCCTTGGCAGAGAAGCTGATCGTCGAAGGGCATCTAACCAAAGCGGTAGAAGAAACAAAGCTTTCAAAAGGTTTGTTTTCTGTTTCTTCTATGTTTTTTGACAGTTCTTTTGGATAATGAAGGTTAGTATATATTTTCAGGGTTATAGTATTTTAACCATCCGTTTACTTCTTATAGCTCACAAAATAGCAAGCCAGTAAGAGTATCAGATAATATATAAAATAATTAGACTTCTGTTTTAAGAAAGGTATTTTAACTGGAATGTGTCTTTTTAAGTGGATGTATATTTATGTTTTTTTGAATGTTAGTACTTGGTATAGGTTTTTTTAGGTATTAAAGATTTGTTGCAATCTCTCTCACTCCCAGCATTAATTTCAGCTTTGATCTCAAATTAAAAAAAAAAAAAACACAACGTAAATCTTTTGTGATACAGCTTAAGTGAAACATGCTTGCAGTTCTTTTTTGGGAGTTGCTGTACCTTTAAAATCTCTTATGATGTTTAATTCCTTAATTTTTGGCATCTCAGTTTGATTTAAACAAAATTAATGACTTTTGTGAATGTAGAATCTTCTTATATTTTATAATGAGTAGTCCAGTAATAGCCCAAAGTAGTTTATTGTGTTAATTCTGTTACACTTGTCAGAGAAGAAAAGTGAATTTTAAAGCACCATATTGTCAAGTCACTTTTATACACAGGGAAATTAGGCAAATAAATTTGGTGGCATGTGTTTATCATAGTAGAACTTTCATTAGACTATTCTAGTATAAAATTTAAAACTAGATTCACAGTCTTGGCCAATTAAAACATTGGGTTATAAAAGTTTGAGATACTTAATTTTAGTACATTCTATTTTATTAAAGTAACTGGATTCATTTGGCTTTTTTAACTATTTAAGAGAATGGTGTTATTTCAGATATCTCGTGGTTTCCATTCTGAATTTTGTGCACAGCAAATGCCATATTTGGGGAAAAAATGCATAGAATATGCATCATTAATATTGTTCTGGCAAACAGGCATTGAGTTTCAGAACAGTGAACTATTTTTAGTACATATGGCAATTTTTTTCACCTTATTAAAGTGAGATGAGAACAGACCTTAAAATAGCTTTTACCTCACCATCCAAATACCTATTCAGATTAGTTGGTTGAATAGCCAGCACTTTGAAGTAGAGCCTTAGGAAAAAAAAAATGAATGCTTCTTTAATTAAAATGTCTTGCTGTCTTAGCACTTATATTTAATGCATTCTAAATTAGAAAATATGTTCTTGAAATTATGTTGTGTCATTATTGGAAAAGTTTTGTGCATTACTGATTTCCCTTTTTAATTTATTGTTTTTATCTTATTGATACATAATAGATGTGCATATTTTCAGGATATGTTTTATAGTCTGATACATTCGTTTAATGTATCAAGATCAAATCAGAGTAATTAGAATATCATCACTTTAAATATTTATCTTTGTATGATTTCCTTGTAAACCTGGCTGTAAACTGTTTATTGGAAGTTTTAAAGAACATGCCTTTTGATCCAGCAATTCCACTTTTGGGTTTTTAATCTTTTGTTGTTGTTGTTGTTGTTGTTGAGATGGAGTTTCGCTCTTGTTGCCCAGGCTGGAGTGCAGTGGCACAATCTCAGCTCACTATAACCTCCACCTTCTGGGTTCAAGTGATTCTCCTGCCTCAGCCTCCTGAGTAGCTGGAATTATAGGCGCATGCCACCATGCCTGGCTAATTTTGTATTTTTAGTAGAGAATGAGGTTTCACCATGTTGGCCAGGCTGGTCTCAAACTCCTGACCTCAGGTGATCCACCCGTCTTGGTCTCCCAAAGTGCTGGGAATACAGGCGTGAGCCACCATGTCCGGCCTGGGTTTTTAATCTTAAGGAACAAATTGGACTAATGAGCAAGAATGCTTGTTTCAGAGTTGTTTAAAAGCAACAAGAGGAAAGCATTAGGGTCCATTAATAAGGGTATTTATTAAATAAATTATGGCAAATAAGTTCATGTAAATGAATAGAATATATTCTTTAAGGATGATAATACAAATAAAAGTTTTATATACTCAGGGATTTTTCTATCAGTAGCGAACATTTTACTAGCACCTTTCACAGTTAATATGTAAAGATATGCTAATCCTTGTAACAAACTAGATGGCTGAAATAAGCTACGTTTTAAATTGCACTATAAAGTGTTTTATTTTGGATTTGGCTAAATTGTCTTTAATTGGTGATGTTTTTGGGGGAATTTTCTTGTTTGGATTGAAAGTATCAATTGCCATAAATGAACAATTACCAATGAAAATATCAATTGCCATAAATGAACAATTACCAACTGTGACCAGTCTTACCTCTTCTCTTACTTCTAGAAGATGTATCACCTAATGCAAAATGTACTTTCTGTTTAATCTCTAACTCAACTTGCAGTCATTACATGTCTATATATAGCTTTGGAGGTAGAAGTAGAAAGAATAGTGTAGATAATTCTACCACTAACTAGCTGTACGCCCTCAGGCAACTTCAGTTCTTTAAACCTCAGTTCCCTGACTTGTAAAGTGAGATTGACAAAATGTGAGCCACCACTCATGGCCTTGTGTTTCATTCTTGAATGGATTTGATTTGCCTCTATGTAACTATAGTATCAGGACACAACATTGAGGATCCATGACTTGACTTGCTAAAAACTTGCTTTCTGGCCAACCTCAGTGACTCACACCTGTAATCCCAGCACTTTGGGAGGCCAAGATAAGAGGATCACTTGAGCCCAGGAGTTCGAGACCAGCCTGGGCAACGTAGCAAGACACTGTCTCTTAAAACACACACACACACACACACACACACACACACACACACACACACACACACACACAGGCTGCTGGAGTGCAGTGGCGCAATCTCGGCTCACTGCAAGTTCTGCCTCCAGGGTTCACGCCATTCTCCTGCCTCAGCCTCCCTAGTAGCTGGGACTACAGGTACCCGCCACCATGCCTGGCTAATTTTTGTAGTTTTAGTAGAGACGGGGTTTCACTGTGTTATCCAGGATGGTCTTGATCTCCTGACCTTGTGATCCACCTGCCTCGGCCTCCCAACGTGCCGGGATTACCAAACTTGCTTTCTTAATCAGAGTAGATATATGCTTTCAATCATCCTTTAAAAAAAAATATATATATATATATATATATGTATATGTGTATATATATATATACATGCACACACACTATGTACTAGGCACTATTCTATGCACTGGGAATATAGCAGTTAATGAAACAAGACATTCCAGCCTGGGCAACATAGGGAGACCCTATCTCTTCAAAAAAATAAAATAAAAAATTAGCCAGATGTGGTGGTGCACACCTGTGGTCTCAGCTACTCAGCAGGCTCAGGTGGGAGGATGGCTTGAGCCCAGGAAGCTAAGGCTGCAGTGAGCTGCAGTTGTGCCACTGCACTCCAGCCTGGGCAACAGAGCAAGACCCTGTCTCAAAAAAAAAAAAGAAAGAAAGAAAAGGAAAAAAAAACAGGCAATCTCTGGTATCAGGTAGTTACATTCCAATGATATCTTGATGGAAAATTTGGCCCTACCTTTAAGGCAACTTTACCTTCCCAGCTAATACTCTAAATATAGAATAAGAGTTCTTCTAGACTAGAAGAATACTTTTGAAAATATACTTCTTATTTACCTAATATTTTGATCCTAAAATTGCCAAAAATATTAAAATCGGGGAGAGCTGTTTTCCTTTTTATTCCTCCAGAGTGGTTCCTTTTGTAACCATATATGGACATTAGATGTATTAGCCTCTTTGATTTGAGAATGTAAGTTTGTGATCAAAACTAGAACATTCAGAAATTTCTGACTTTAGCATACTATGAATGCAGCAGCGGTCACAGATTAGATTCCCATGGGCCTCCATGGCCAGTGACTTCACTTCTAATCTAAGTTCCCTGTCGCTAAGCAGTTGACCTTTGACTACAAATGGCAGGGAGAAAAGAAGCAAAGACTTCTTGAAATTCATCACCCATTTCACAAGTTAAGCCACAAATTCTAGGGATATTGTTATATGGAATAGCCATAACAAGTTATATTTTAATGATGTATTAAATATTTTGACAGTAATGGTTTTAGATGTGTTTCTAATTTCTTTCAAAATAGAAAATATATTTTAATTTCCTTGATTATAAAACAATATATATATTTCTACAAGTTTTTCAAACAACGTATGACTATGTGAAGGTAAAAAGTAAATGTGTCCACCATGTCCCTATCTCCAGAAATAACTAATGATATCTCTATTGTAGATCCTTCCAGACCTTGAATAAATATATACAGTTAAAAATTCATAGATAAATGTATAACTATTTTTAATCTACATGGGGTCACATTATACATACTGCTCTTTATTAGGCTTTTTACTTAGTAGTAAATATATCTTGAATAGTTTTCATTCCATAATATATGTATATTTCATTTTCCTATAACAAACAATACTTCAGTGAGCTTTATATAGCCCATATGTTCTGTGTTATTTCCTTTAGGAAAAGTATTAGAAGTGGGCATGCACATACAAACAGTGAAATCAGGTGTGTAACATTATAAAAATATATGCTTTTTAAATTTATAATCTCACTAAGGAAAGAAGATATGTACACATACACAGAATAATACAAAATAGAGTATGATTAATTGAGGAAACAAAAGACGCAGAGAAGATACAATTAAAAGGAGCACCATGGTGGAGAAATGAAGACTTTCTTAGAGTTGATGGGACTTAAACTGTATATTACAGAATGAATAGGCCAAATAGAGAAAATGGCTGTTTTGAGATTAGGGAAATATTGAATCAAACAAATAATTGCAGGACATAATGCAGGCATGTACCAGCCCTATAAAGAAGCTAGCATGACCAGAGCAGAGCTCCTGTGGGAAATAATGTAGGGACCAGATTACGGCTAAATTCTGCTGTGTAAAGCTTGACTGAAGCCTTGTGGAGAATGGGGAGATAGGATTCCCCTATAGGATTTTATTCAGAGAAATGACATTCTCACCGGGCGCGGTGGCTCAAGCCTGTAATCCCAGCACTTTGGGAGGCCGAGACGGGCGGATCACGAGGTCCAGGAGATCGAGACCATCCTGGCTAACACGGTGAAACCCCGTCTCTACTAAAAAATACAAAAAACTAGCCGGGCGAGTTGGCGGGCGCCTGTAGTCCCAGCTACTTGGGAGGCTGAGGCAGGAGAATGGCGTAAACCCGGGAGGCGGAGCTTGCAGTGAGCTGAGATCTGGCCACTGCACTCCAGCCTGGGTGACAGAGCGAGACTCCATCTCAAAAAAATAAAAAAATAAAAAATAAAGAAATGACATTCTCTGCAAATGCTACCCTAAAGAATGCCATAGGCCAGGTGTGGTGGTTCACACCTGTAATTCTAGCACTTGGGAGACTGAGGTGGAAGGATTACTTGAGCCCAGGAGTTCAAGACTAGCGTGGGCAACGTAGTGACACCCCCTCTAAAAAAGAAAAAAAAAAAAAAAAGAAATTCCATAGATATACAGATGTGCCATTACAGATGAGAATCTGGGGCCTAATTAATTGCCAGTCATCTTTGATATACTGTTGGGCCTATAGTAAGGATTTCTGAGGACAATTCTTTGAAAATTAGGCCTAAGATGTCTTCATTGGACCAGGCAGAAGACCTCTTGTAAATAATTTCAAAACTTTTTTTCTTTCTTTCTTTCTTTTTTTAATTTTATTTATTTATTTATTTATTTTGAGACAAAGTCTCGCTCTGTCACCCAGGCTGGAGTGCAGTGGCGCAATCTCGGGTCACTGCAACCTCCACCTCCCAGGTTCAAGCAATTCTCTACCTCAGTTTCCTGAGCAGCTGGGATTACAGGTGCCCAGGACCACGCCCAGCTAATTTTTTGTGTTTTTGGTAGAGATGGGGTTTCACTATCTTGGCCATGCTGGTCTTGAACTCCTGACCTCGTGATCCATCCGCCTTGGCCTCCCAAAGTGCTGGGATTACAGGCATGAGCCACCGCGCCCGGCCCAAAACTTTTTAAAAAGTTTTTTCTTGGCCAGGTGCAATGGCTGATGCCTATAATTCTAGTGCTTTGGGAGGCTGAGATGGGAGGATCAGTTTAGCCCAGGAGTTTGAGACCAGCCTAGGCAACATAGCAAGACCTCATCTCTACTAAAAATATAAAAAAGATAGCTGGGTATAGTGGCATGGTCCTGAAGTCCCAGCTGCTCGGGAGATTGAGGCAGGAGGATCCTTTGAGCCCAGGAGGTCAAGGTTGTAGTGAGCTATGTTTGTCCCACTGCCCTCCAGCCTGGACAACAGAGGAAGACCCTGTCTCCAAAAAGAAAAAGTTTTTTCTTACTGTGATTCAGGGACAGTTATCTTTAGAAATAAAAGACTGTTAATTTTCTTATTTTAAATGGCACTTTTTTTTATAAGAACTAATCTTTTTTTTTTTAAGGGTTTTATTTGAGTAAAATCTTACTAAGGCAGCCTTCTTACTCGTGTTTTTATGTAACAGAGCCTTTTCCTTTAATCATCTTTATACAGTGTCCACATTGTCTTGGGAATTGTACTATATTTGTTGCAGTTCTTTGAATACTTTAGCAAAGCTTGCTTCGTTTTTGTTTCCAGTTGGCAAGTGGACAACCTTGAACAAAAGCCCCAGCCCTCAGCAAAGCAGACATCATCCACATTATAATTTAATATGAGCTACGTGTAATAACCAGTATTCCGTTTTGGACAAGGGTGGTGAAGAAGTAAGAGATTCAGTGACCTGACCTCTTTTAAAAGTACTTTGCATACCTGTAGATTTTGAGCATTCATAGCCTGAAGCAGTTTTATTGATATAAGATATTTAACTGTAATAAGATTTTACTTTTATTTTTTTCTTGGTAGAAAATCAGACAAGAGCGAAAGAATCTGATTTATCAGATACTCTGAGTCCAAGCAAGGAAAAAAGCAGTGACGACACTACAGGTGAGTTTTAACCTCATGTTTACAGACCTGCAGCTGTTAATGGCAGTTTAGGTGTATAGGTTAATGTGAGTGGAGATTTCAAAGTTTGCGTTTGGCGGAAAAAAAAAAAAAACACTTCCATTTATCAAGTCATCCCCTTTGAATGTTGGATATTTTGTTAAAACTACTTTCAACTACCCAAATATAATAGCTGTGTCAATTCCGGTTGTTTATTTTGATAACAATAGCTTGCTGATAGATCTGAATACTGTCTGTAATTATATACTTATTTTTTTCCTCTCTGTAGACGCCCAAATGGATGAACAAGACCTAAATGAGCCTCTTGCCAAAGTGTCCCTTTTAAAAGGTACTTTAATATGTTTTTATTACATCGTAAACCAGGGTATCAAATCACCCTTTGCCATAAAATCTGTTCTAGATATTATGTGAAGTTTTCATTTTTAGTTGAGAGATTAAGATGGGTTCTGTAAAGTAGCAGGAACTAAAAATTTGAAGTTTTGGTGTTTATACCCAATATTTCAAACAATGTCGAATAATTTGGATCAGTCCAGATTATAAGGGACAAAGTGTTAAGTGATAGAATATGAAATGCAGCTGTGTTTTTTGTTTACCCTTGTATCTCTAATACGAATTTATTAGCACTTTTAACATAATTAGAATAAGGTGAAAATCTTAACTCTCTTGAAAGACTCACCAGTTTGCTCTGTTATCATATGGTAGCAGTTGTAAATTTCCTTATTTTCTGGTGTTCTTCATCTTCTAGTAAATATCCCCAGGTTCTTATGACACTCTTCTAGAAATTTTGGGCTAAGAAATTTTAGATAGATGGCCAGGCGTGGTGGCTCACACCTGTAATCCCAGCACTTTGGGAGGCCGAGGCAGGCGGATCACCTGAGGTCAGGATTTCGAGACGAGCCTGAGCAACATGGAGAAACCCTGTCTCTACTAAAAAACCAGATTAGCCAGCCATGGTGGTGCATGCCTGTAATCTCAGCTCCTAGGGAGACTGAGGCAGGAGAATCGTTTGAACGCAGGACGCAGAAGTTGCGATGAGCCGAGGTCATGCCATTGCACTCCAGCCTGGGCAATAAGAGCAAAACTCCGTCTCAAAAAAAAAAAAAAAAAGAAAGAAAGAAAGAAAGATATTTTAGATGTTGATAAGATAAGCAATGCATGAACTCTTTGTCTCACCTCTAAATAGGAAGTACATTTATTTCTTGATATTTACTTGTTTAGAATAAAGTGGGTAGAAAATAAATCAGCATTTATAAAAATGTTTTTAAAATAAAGTTCCTTGGGGATGGTTTACTGGAAAATTGTCAACATTTAGTCTCTTTTATGTTACCTTATTGTACACAAGAAAAATTGACATATCTTGTAAGTTCAGCCCAATGGGTTAATTAAAAACGTTGGTAGTGGTGTACTAACACGAGGCAGCTCTCTGGGATCAAAGTGACAGTAGCAGCCTGTGGAAATTTCTCTTTGTGGAAGTGCCTATTTTTCTGGCTGGACTAATAGGGAATCTTCTTGTCCAGTCCCCGAACTTTGGGATTATATAAGGAAGGGGCACTTTTACTGATTTGTACTCTTCTTAGGTGATCTTTGGTGTTGATAAGGCATGCCTTTTTTCTAATGTCATAATAATAAATATAAGTTAATGTTGGTATGGTCCAGAACTCTCATCTCAAAAATGCAATACCATTATTGTGTAAAATGTAGTTACTGATACTGAAAGAATGCCATACCCTATGGGCCTTTATGGGAACGTGGAGGAAAAAGAAGGGAGGTAAATGAGTAATGAACACACCCAAACAAAAGTAGCCCTCTTTATGGTCTTTTGCACTACAGAACTCTCCCAGAAATCTTTTTTTCTTTTTTTTTCTTTTTTTTATTTTTATAGGTACATAGTAGGTGTATATATTTATGGGGTACATGAGATATTTTGGTACAGCCATTCAGTGTTCCCAGAAATCTTTTCAATAGCCAAGTTAAAACTGACTATAGTGTTTATGATTGTGTTAATTATATTCAACTATTATTAGTGCCTTTGTCATTTTTGTCAGTCTCTTTTAGATTTGATTTTTATCCCATTGCCTACCACAATGCAGGTATTCAGTAAAACTCAGATATTTGATGAATTAATTGATAATGGACTTCTTACATTAAAATTATAAAGCCACAAGAGCATTAGGAAAGTAACACTAGCCGCAAAGCTAAGAGCCAAAGAACTCTGGGTTCAATCATAGGTTTGCCATTTATTTGTAATGTGTCCTTGACAAATTGCTTAACCCCTCTGTGATTCAGGGCTTTTTCATGTATTAGGCTGGCGAAAATCAACTTTATAGGATTATTGTGAAAATTGAATGAAAGAGTATGCATGGACCGCACTTACCATGGTGTTGGGAACATAAAATGTTAACCACCATAATGAAGACACTGATCATGATGGTGATGGTGATTGATAAAAGCAGTCCTATCTGTTGAAGGACTCTGAGTAACTCCATATTAATTGAATAAGATTGTGGAGTTTTAAAATTATTTCCCACGGTATTTAAGAAGAAGGATTTGTTTGTGATGGATTTTTTCTACTTAGTAATGCATTTATTTGTTTGTCACTTGCCAGATAATCAGGAAAAAAATATTTTTAATCCATGAGTACCACCAAACAGTATCTATAAAAGTACTCACCATATAGCCTGGGAAGTCAGACTCAAGGAAGGGGGGAAGATGTAGGAAGAAGACTGGAAAATACAAGATGCATGTGGAGTGGGGGGCCTGTGTGCAGATGCTGTTAGTAATTGCTTCAGGTGCCGTTGATGAAGATGGGTCAGAGTTTCCCTAATCTTGCTTTACGTTAAGGTAAAAGAACTTCTAAAACTTTTCTTTTTTTTATTGTTTTTTTTTGAGACGGAGTCTTGCTCTGCCGCCCAGGCTGGAGTGCAGTGGCCGGATCTCAGCTCACTGCAAGCTCCGCCTCCCGGGTTCACGCCATTCTCCTGCCTCAGCCTCCCGAGTAGTTGGGACTACAGGCGCCCGCCACCGCGCCCGGCTAGTTTTTTGTATTTTTTAGTAGAGACAGGGTTTCACCGTATTCGCCAGGATGGTCTCGATCTTCTGACCTCGTGATCCGCCCGTCTCGGCCTCCCAAAGTGCTGGGATTACAGGCTTGAGCCACCGCGCCCGGCCTAAAACTTTTCTTTACATTTCTGTATGATTGCCAACTTTTTTGTTAATGAAGTAGGATCTTTATAAATACCTGCTGAAAGATTTTGTGGCTTGATTTTATTTTTATGAATTTTTTTACTTATTTTATTTTGTTTTGTTTTTAGAAACGGGATCTTGCTAAGTTGCTCAGGTTGGTCTTGTACTTCTGAGCTCAAGCGTTCCTCTCACCTCAGCCTCCCATCTCAGCCTCCCAAGTAGCTGGGACTACAGGCATGCACCACCCTACCCGACTTGTTTACTCTTTCACTTTGTTTCTTTCTCTCTCAGCTTAATTTTAAGAACAGACTGTTAAGTCAGTCAGTGATTGGATGTAAAGAAAAATCACCTAGGTAGAAGGAGGCATATTTTAGAAGCGTCTCCATGAGATAATTATCATAGCTCTTTATGGTCATTATTGTTTTTCTTTTGTAAAGTTTCTCTTGTAAGAGTTTTACAGATTCTTAAAAATGATGTATCAGTGGTACTTTTTAGAAACATTTATGTTATGCTTGATTATGTGTGGTTATGGTTTGTATCTGTATAATTAGGTTCAATAGACTGACATAATTTTCTCTTAAAAGTATAAATTACTAGAGCACAGTGTTAACCTTTAGAGCTATATAAAGAAGCTACATATAAGTAGCCTCTTTATTTTCCTCATTCAAACTCTGTGCCTGACATCCTGAACCATTATTTTCAAGTTTTTTTTCCCCCTTTTTACAAAATAGCCAATCTTTTTATTTAGAATTATTGTGTATGACTTGTCACATTAGTCAGCTAGGACAAGGAAAATAATAATAAACATTCATTGTGAGATAAAATGATGATAGCAGTAGTACCTTTTCCCTGATATAGTAATCATTTCTATCTATGTTACTTTTAAATGAGAAATAAGTTGATCAAGCCATGTTTTCTGTATGCTTGAAACCGTCTCTCATGAAACATTTTTTAAATATTGGAATTCACTTCAAATCATGTCTGTTGCAAATTTGCTCTATTTGGGGAACGTTGCCAGGGACTGCAGTGGTTTTAAAGTCTAATAAGACTGTCGGGCCGGACATGGTGGCTCATGCCTGTATTCCCAACACTTTGGGAGGCTGAGGCAGCCTGATCACTTGAGCCCAGGAGTTTGAGGCCAGCCTGGGCAACATGGCAAAACCCCATCTCTACAAAAATTAGCCAGGCATGGTGGTGCATGCCTATAGTCTCAGCCACTCAGAAGGCTGAGGTGGGAGGATCACTTGAGCCCAGAAGGCAGAGGTTGCAGTCAGCCCAGATCGTGCCACTACACTGTAGCCTCAGTGACAGAGCAAGACTCTCAAAAACAAAAGCAAAAATCTGTCCTTGGGATTTAAGGAATTTTAAGTCAAATTAGTGATAGTACATTTTTTAAAACTTTGTATTTTCCTTATGCCTCAACTTCCCCACAAACAGGCTGTGAACACTCTGCCCTGGCAACCAGATGCACCAGTATGATAAGGCTGGTCCCTGCCACAAGTTCCCTTCATATCCTTCCCTGACAGTGGCCTGGTGAAATTTAACGAAATCACCTCATCCTTTTTGTTTGTGTATCCTGACCCCCAATACAAGCATTTGCCTACAGGTCCTCGCTCTATCAATTATACCTGTTTGGCTGAGCCCATTCTTTGCCCTCCTCCCATATGGTTCCCTGCATGGTGTACCTTGCCTTCCTCTCTAGGACCTTTGAGTATAATAAATCCTTTAATTTCATTTGCCTCTCCAAGTATAATTCCCACAGCTATACTGGAGTGATCCTCGAGGACCCCACAGGGAAACTTACTCCCTCCCGCATTTACCACACAGAGAGGTATAGATGATAAGCTAATTATTGGTGGTTGTTGCCATCAGGAGTCAAAGAAAAGAGAATGTCCAGGGTTTGTTTGTTTGTTTGTTTGTTTGTTTGTTTGTTTTGGAGGATGGGGAAGAAAGGCATTTTGAGTTTCATGGGACAAGAGTCATTTGAGATGACTGTATAAATAGTGTGTCTTACCTTGTATATTCAGTGATTAAAAAAAAAAAAAAAAAAAAACACTAAACCTAAATCTGATCAAGACTCTCACTTCAATTGCCAATTTGCAGAACATACAAAGAACTAGGGACGTATCCTGAATGATGTGATGGGGATACAACCAGCAAAATCCAGAATGTGGAAGATTCTATAGGACACACAACCCAGTTTCTTTAGTAATTAAATTAGAAGGGGAAAAAAAGGAAAGGGGATGGGGGAAATCCTATAAATTAAAAGAGATTTAAGAGATATGTCGGCCGGGCGTGGTGGTGGCTCACCCCTGTAATCCTAGCATTTTGGGAGGCCAAGGTGGGCGGATCACTTGAGGTCAGGAGTTTGAAACCAGCTTGGCCATCATGATGAAACCCTGTCTCTACAAACAATATTAAAAAGTTAGCTGGGCATGGTGTCGCACACCTGTAATCCCAGCTACTTGGGAGGCTGAGGCAGGAAAATCGCTTGAACCCGAGAGGCAGAGGTTGCAGTGAGCCAACATCATGCCACCACACTCCAGCCTGGGTGACACAGTGAGACTCCATCTCAAAAAAAAAAAAAAAAAGAAAAAGAGATGTCAACTAAATACAATGTATGAACCTTGTATGAATCTTCATTCGAACAATTCAACTGTAAAATAAATTTGGGACAATGGAAAATTTTAATACTGACTGGATATCAAACAATTAAGAAATTGCTCATTTTTTTCCCGTGTGATCATAGTATTATAGATACTCTTTCTTTTTGGTCTCGTCTTAAAGATTTTTTAGATTTTTTTATATTTACATCTATAAAATATTTTTAAATGGGTAGGATTACAAGAAGAGTAGATAAAAATACCTTAGAAAAAGGAAATATTAAAAATCACAAGCTAGATCATATGGGTTTGGTTTGAGGATTGATAGGTATAATTAAAGTTTGTTCACATGATCCTTTGAGTGTTTTATAAGATAGAGTGATCATTATAACAATTCAGTGGCTTCTGAGCACAGCAATGATATGATCAGATCTGTATTTTGGGGAGGTTTATTGAATGAACTGAAGTAGATAGAGGCTACAAGTAAGGCAGTCAAGAGGCTTAATCATTTGAGAGTCTGAACTAGGGTAATTACTGTGGCAGTTTCAGGTAAGAAAACTCACTTGGGGCCCTGTTATTCTTATCTTTTATCTCTCCCTTGGTAATCTTATCTAGAATCCATTGGCCTGAGACACTAAATATGGGAGAGAGATGGAAGTCAGCTATAACCCCAGCATTTGACCCTGACTGAGTGAAAATTAAGAAATATTTATTTCTGGAAGAAAAGGTGTCCTGGTGGTGGCTGTGATGGTTTTAATTTGGCACATGCTAAACAGGAAGAGTGACCATGGGTTTGCCTGGGACCATTTATGCCTGTTGTCCCAGCATAATTATCAAAAGTGCTCTCTCTCATATTCAAAGCTGTCCCAGTTTTATATGGTCACCCTAGGAACTGGAGATGCAGCTGGATGTGCAGAACAGAAACTAGAACCAACAAGTCATTTTCATTTATTTCTCAGATGTTTTATTGACCTGAGAGATATCTATAGGCTATAGACAGAAGGTAGGAACCAGGTTTGGAAATTCTCTGCACAGGGGTGAACAGTGGTAGCAGAGGGACTTTCTAGTGAAAGAAAAGAACAATGGGGAAAGTAAAAGATCCAGCTGTTGAGAAGGAACCTGGCAGTTCAGAAAGAGTGGCAAAGGAGTAAGAATTGACAATAAGAGGCTGCTACCTTAGACTATTTGACATGGCCACACATATCCACAATGGAAAGATGATCTTCCTGCATTGTGAAG
This sequence comes from Papio anubis, assembly GCF_008728515.1. Lineage (NCBI taxonomy): Eukaryota > Metazoa > Chordata > Mammalia > Primates > Cercopithecidae > Papio > Papio anubis. The sequence continues at coordinate 82,389,765 of NC_044977.1, read as the reverse complement.
GTTGTTCTCATCAACCAAGCCTTCAATGACTAGACATTCTGAAGGGAAGAGTGATGGTGATGGAAAGAGGACACATCCACTTGCCAGGTCACTTCTATCAGTTGATGACATGCCATATGTTATGGCTAGATCAGCTTTCCACAAGCATGCACATGCAAAATAGAACTTGGGAAAAAAATCTTTGATTTGGCCTTTTACCAGGTGGATCAGTGTCAAAGTTTAGCTGAGCAAAGGTCAGAGTTTAAATTGAATCTCCAGTCACTCTTTTGAAGATATTTGGTGACACCAAATTTAATTTAGGATATGATGTAGGTAGGTAGTCTGTCAGTTCATTTATTGTGTGAATTTACAGGATTTAGCCTTAGTCTGAGAAAAAACTGGGCCCTGGCCTAGACTATTCACCAGGCAGTTCTAAAGATATACAATTTATGTTAAGGAAAAACAGATTCTGTTAATCTTTACAACTTACATTACTCCTAAATAACATTTATTTCCATGTGACTTGCATGTCTAAATAAAATGAATTTGGCTTAATAAGGCTTTCATTTATATTCATCTAAACACTTTTCCACCAGTATTCATCACAAGACTCCCCAAGGTTGTGAAACAGATTGATATAGAAACTCCATTTCTAGGACAAAAACGAGGCACCATGAGAATGGACCCAAGCCACAATAAACTAATAATGCATTTTCCCACACAACCATATAAAATACAATGAGCCCTTGATCAGCCTTTGCACAAAAAGAATTGCTCATTAAATCTTTGATTTTTTTAAAAAATGGTACTCGGTTTTCTAGAAAGAGGATCTGCACACTAACTATTCGATTTGTTTGAATATAGTCAGATTATTATGTCTGTGTTTATTAAGCTTAATTTGTAAAGATTTTTGGTCAGTGTCTCCACTTCTATGATCAAACGCTGTGTTCAAGACCAGCCTGGGCAACACAGTGAGACCCTGACTCTACCAAAAAACTACAAATCTTAGCCAGGCACAGTGGTGCATGCCTGTGTCCGAGCCATTCTTGAGGCTGAGGTGTGAGAATTGCTTGAGCCCAGGAGGTAGAGCCTGCAGTGAGCAGACATTGTGACACTGCACTCCATCCTGGCCAACAGCAGACCCCATCTTGAAACAAAAGAAAACAAAACGAAGAATCAGTTGCAGACATGATAGCCTTTATGCTTAAATACCTCAGTATACATTTCTTATTTATCTTATGTAATCACCATACAATTCTCAAAATTAAGAAATTAACATGGGTACATTACTATTCTCGAATCAAAATACCTGTTCACATTTTGACAGTTGTCTCAGTAATGTTCTTTATGACATGGCCCAGCATGGTAGCTCATACCTATAATCCTAGCACTTTGGGAGGCCGAGGATCTCTTAAGCCCAGAAGTTCGAGTTTATCTTCCAGGAGACATTGGCAATATCTGGAGACATTTTAGTTGTTGTGACCTGGGATGTGGGGCGGGGTAGAGGGGGGTACTGACTCTAGTGAATAGAGACCAGGAAAACTACTAAACATCCTACAATTCATAGGGTAGTCCCACAGCAGAGAATTTATTCAGCTCTGGTGCAACACAGCAAGACCCCATCTCTACAAAAAATTAAAAATTTTGCTGGGCATGGTGGCACATGCCTGTGGTCCCAGCTACTCAGGGAGGCTGAGGAAGGGGGATAGCTTGAGCCCAGGAGGTCAAGTTGTGACTGCAGTGAACTGTGATGGCACCACTGCACTCTAGCCTGGGCAACAGAGCAACACCCTGTCTCAAAAAAAGAGAAACCAGGATCTAAATGTTTGGTGTCCCCACGGCTACTGGTGTATAATTGCTTCTAGGCTCACTCAGTGGACAGACTTAGGAAGTGTGTGTGTGTTTTTGTGTGTGTATGCAGTTGTACACATGTCTATATTTATTTCTATATATTTCTCCAAATCTATTCGAGTTCATACCCTATACCAGAGGATTAATCCTTTTTTTTTTTTTTTTTTGATACAGAGTCTGACTCTGTCGTCCAGGCTGGAGTGCAGTGGTGTGATCTCAGCTCACTGCAGCCTCAGCCTCCTGGGTTCAAGCGATTCTCCTGTCTCAGCCTCCCGAGTAGCTGGGACTGCAGGTGTGCATCACCAAACCCAGTTAATTTTCATATTTTTAGTAGAGATAGGGTTTTACCACGTTGCCTAGGCTGGTTTCGAACTCTTAACCTCAAGAGATCTGCCTGCCTTGGCCTCCCAAAGTACTGGGATTACAGGTGTGAGCAACTGTGCCTGGCCCAGAGGATTAATTCTATCTTACCTATTTTCATATCTGTAATTCTCTTCTTCAACAGTGAGAAAAGTGGCTGCATTTATCTACAATGTATTTATTTAAACCTTTTTACAATACACAGAAAGTTGTTTCAGAATTAATAGCCAGTGCTTTTGTAGAAAAGAAACCTGTGTATGAATTTTTTTTTGATTATCAAATTATTAACATATAGCAATAGTCCTCAACACAGGACATTTTACCTCCCAGGAGACATTTGACAATATCTGACCAGGAAAACTACTAAACATCCTACAATTCATAGGGTAGTCCCACAGCAAAGAGTTTATTCAGCCCAAAATGTCAGTAGCACTGAGGTTGAAAAACTTGATCACAGAGCAAGGAAAATATCCACTCAAGGAATTAATATCGATGTTTTTGTCAAACTACTTGAATGTAAGGTGCAGGCATCATGATGCTTCTCTCCTAAATACTCCCTAAAAAAAAAAAAAAAAAGAGCATTATCCTATATAATGACAAATCCAGAAACAGGGGCCAGGACCTTTGCAGACTCCAGTAGATAGTGTCGAAAGAGCTGTGAGAGAAGTTTTGTAGCTAATGCAACAGTGTCTATGCCACTGGAAAAATCTCTCTCTGTACATACACCTTCCCTGGCCAAAAGACCTTTTGAAGGAAGAATTGATAGGTTGACTAGAGTAGATGAACCCAGAATCAAATTTTTTTCTTTCTTTTTTTTTTTTTGGAGACACAGTCGCTCTCTGTCGCCCAGGCTGGAGTGTAGTGGCGCGATCTTGGCTCACTGCTATCTCTGCCTCCCAGGTTCAAGTGATTCTCCTGCCTCAGCCTCCCTAGTAGCTGGGATTACAGGCGCACACCACCACGCCCAACTGATTTTTAGTATTTTTCCTAGAGACGGGGTTTTGCCATGTTGCCCAGGCTGGTCTCAAACTCCTGACCTCAAGTGATCTGCCTGCCTCAGCCTCCCAGAGTGCTAGGATTACAGGCATGAACCGCTGCTAGGCCAGAATACAATTTTTCTAGAGAGAAAAATAGGATATAATCTATAAATATGAATTTCCAAAACCTATTGTAATTGTATTGTGAAAGTTCTTCTTAGCTCTTTTTTGATGGATTGAAGTTCTTATGCTGAGGTACTTATAAACCAAGGTGATATTTACATATCACTAGAAGAATATGGCTTACCTGATGATATATTTATTTCAGGCAGAGTTCAGTAGCAGAAGATTTTAATACAATTAAAAAGGAGCAGAGTGATTGGAGAGGAAGGAGGTTAGGGGAAGGGGCATATTTGAAATAGAATGCTAGATTTAATTTATTTCAGTAAAACCACTTAGGTTACATCATTTAATATATTCAACAGATTTTTGTTGTTATTGTTGGGGTTTTTTTGTTTTTGTTTTTTTGAGATGAAGTCTTGCTCTGTTGCCCAGGCTGGAGTGCAGTGGCACGATCTCGGCTCACTGCAACCTCCACCTCCTGGGTTCAAGCAATTCTCCTGCCTCAGCCTCCCAAGTAGCTGGGACTACTGGCGCCTGCCACCACACCAGGCTAATTTTTTGTATTTTTAGTAGAAACGGGGTTTCAACGTATTAGCCAGGATGGTCTCAATCTCCTGACCTCGTGATCTGCCCGCCTCGGCCTCCCAAAGTGCTGGGATTACAGGCGTGAGCCACACCACGCCCAGCCCAGACATTGTTATATGTGTGTGTTGGGGAAATGGTGATGACAAAGTAAGCTCAGTAGAGCTTTCAGCCTAGTTTTTATTTTGTGTTCCACAACTAGGGTAATTGTGCTAAAATTTAGCTGTTTCTTGAAGAAAAGTTTCTTGTTGTTTTCCATATCCAGTTAAGTTCCAAGTGAAATTTTTCTGACTGGTATCAAGAAATTTCAAAATTGATGAAGAATAGCATTTTGCTCATCTCACTGAATTTCAAGTCTTAATAAGCAATGAGTTATAATCTATCACTGTCATTATTTTTATGCTAAAATTGTGACTATATAATTTATGTTAATGTATGTTTTATAGTGCCATCACCATGATTACTAATATATGTAACTGTATTTGTATTTTTTCCCAATTACTAAAATGCTTACTGTAATTTGCTTCCAAGTTTTATTTAACTCAGTTGTTCTGTGTTGTTTATGCATGTGCAAACATGAAAGAGATTACCAGTCTTTTATTGTAGAGATTATAGTGTGATACTAACTCTTGCTTTTAAAATAAACATGTTTTTGTCAGATGACTTGCAGGGTGCGCAGTCAGAAATTGAGGCAAAGCAAGAAATACAGCATCTTCGAAAGGAATTGATTGAAGCCCAGGAGCTAGCTAGAACAAGTAAACAAAAATGCTTTGAACTTCAAGGTGAGATCAAGATTACTTTGGTTCTTTAGGGATGTGTGGAGGCAGCACGATATAATTGGATGGCCCCAAACTTGGAGTCCAGAGGCATGTTCCAGATTCACAACTTTATGAGATATGTGATCTTGGTATATTTACTTGACCTCTCTAAACTTGTGTTTCAGGTCAGTAAAATGAGGGGAGTTACAGTTGCTCTACCTTCACACTGTTGATGTGAAAATCAAGTAAGATCTTTACTAACTGAAAGATCTTAATAGTTAATTGCATATTAAGTACAACAGAAGGAAACTCAAATTTCTAAATTTTCGTTACGCCTAATGTTAGCTAATGTCCTAGCCACGTTCTTTTCTAGTAGCTCACTTATCTGTAGGTCATAAGCCAGTGGAGTCTGTGCAGTTCCCTAGAGCTTACATTTCTGTACCATTCACAGTAACTACCTGGTTGCAGACAATTAGTATCTCAAAGAGTCTTAAAATGAGAAAGGGAATGATCTATGGAGTCCTTATGTTCTCCAAGATGGCTTTCCTGCCCAGTAGGAAGATTACATCCCAGGAGGGAACTAGGAACTTCTTGTTACTACTTCTTTCCTTTCCTGCTTCTCAAAGAAATTAGAATTGGTATTCACTTAACTTGAACCTTTTGGAGGATCCAGGCTAATATATTAAATTACAATGAAAAAATATTTAGTTAACAGCAATTATTTAGTTTAGTGTTTACTATGTGCTTGACAGTAAATATGAGAATTTTAAGTCTTTTAAAAAAATTAAATTCAAAATGCCGATTAACAATTATCAAGACTGTTTCTCGTGTTAAGAAAAGCACATATTGTCTTGGTGATACCAGGTCCAGAAAACTCCACTACTCAGTTGAATAGATTTATTACTTACTACAGTCCTTTAAAATCTTTAAACTAACTGCTAATACTGCTAATACTGCCTAACTTTTGTTTCTTTCAATAATCTTTTAGGAGAGAGTTTTAAAAGAAATTTTCAGCTGCTCAACTCTGGGTACTTTCATTAATTCACAAAACTATTAATAGATACTGTGTTTTTACTTTTAGCTCTTTTGGAAGAAGAAAGAAAAGCCTATCGAAATCAAGTTGAGGAATCCACTAAACAAATACAGGTTCTTCAAGGTACGGAAGACCCCAAAGCTCTTTGAGATTGTTATTGTGTGTGTGTGTTTTAGTGATTCAAAAGGAACGGAGGCCAGGCGCAGTGGCTCATGCCTGTAATCCCAGCATTTGGGAGGCCGAGAAGGGTAGATCACCTGAGGTCAGGAATTCGAGAGCAGTGTGGCCAACATGCTGACCCCCTGTCTCTACTAAAAATACAAAAATTAGCTGGGCATGGTGGTGCATGCCTGTAATCTCAGCTACTTGGGAGACTGAGGCAGGAGAATCGCTTGAACCTGGGGTGGAGGTTTCAGTGAGCTGAGATTGCACCACTGCACTCTAGCCTGGGTGACAGAGCAAGACTCTATCTCAGGGAAAAAAAAAAAAAAAGGAATAGGAAGTAAGAAGGCAGAGAGTCCCCATTTTTCTTTTTTTCTTTTTTTTTCTTGAGACGGAGTCTCACTCTGTCGCCCAGGCTGGAGTGCAGTGGCCGGATCTCAGCTCACTGCAAGCTCCGCCTCCCAGGTTTACGCCATTCTCCTGCCTCAGCTCCCAGCTGGGACTGGCATCCCGCCACCTCTTGCGGCTAGTTTTGTATTTTTAGTAGAGAGCAGAGGTTTCGTGTTAGCCAGGATGGTCGATCTGACCTGTGAATCGCCGATGCCGTGCTGGGATTACAGGCGGTACACCAGCCCGGCAGTCCCATTTTTCGCGCGGCGCGGTTCTCTAGAACCTCACGACAACCACGGCTCTTGGTGGAGCTTGCTTTGTTATTTATTTATTTATTTTATTTATGGGGCAGTTTGGCTTGTTGCCCCAGGCTGGAGTGCAATGAACTCAGCTGCAACCCTCCGCCTCCCAGGTTCAAGCAGTTTTCCTGCCTCAGCCTCCTGGGGTTACAGACATGCACCACCACGCCTGGCTGATTTTGTATTTTTAGTAGAGAGGGGGTTTCTCCATGTTGGTCAGACTGGTCTCAAACTCCCAACCTCAGGTGATCCGCCCATCTCGGCCTCCCAAAGTGCTGGGATTACAGGTGTGAGCCACTGCGCCTGGCCTATTTATTTTTTAAGAAAATTCAAGGGAAGATTGTCCAGTACTCCCGTATTAGACACTTAGAATGGAAAAAGCAGAGGGGAAGATTTGCAGTTGGTAAGACTGTCATTTTCTGGGTTATGTTGTGAGTTCCTACAGAGGGCCTTTGGATAGGAAATCTGTTTGAGCTACTCTGTGCATCAGCACTTTGAGCTAGCTGGTATGTGTATATATTGATGGCTGGTGTAGATATACTGACAACTGATGCTCAGAACACACTTGTATTGCAAGAAAATTTTTGTTTGTTTGTTTTTTGAGACGTAGTCTTGCTCTGTTGCCCAGGCTGGAGTGCAATGGTGCGATCTCAGCTCACTGCAACTTCCGCCTCCTGGGTTCAAGTGATTCTCCTGCCTCCAGAGCAGCTGGGACTACAGGTGCACGCCACTACACCCAGCTAATTTTTGTATTTTTAGTAGAGATGGGGTTTCACCATATTGGCCAGGCTGGTCTCAAACTCCTAACCTTGTGATCCACCCACCTCGGCCTCCCAAAGTGCTGAGATTACAGGCATGGGCCACCACGCCCGGCCTCAAGAACAATTATATATCACATGGAATAGGATAATAGTCTCTGCACTGATTTTCTTTGATAATGGCTGTTCTTCTTATCACCATTTTGCTGTTTCTTTGTCTGAGCTATTGCAGGGTCATTACAGAAATTTCCAGAAAAACCCCTGCCTGTCGAGTGTTTACTTCAAGCTGGAGCTCCTGGTATATTATGAGGAGATTGTATGATACCCCAGGAGAGGTCTTCCTTTCCCATGCCGTTATAAAATTCCTAAAGTAAAATTAATTTGCTTTCTTGTCAAAGAAGGAGCCAATGTTGTTTTAAAATTTTAGCTTGAGAGATAGGTGGGGAAGAAATTAAATAGACAAGTAATCACTATTAAGAAGAGAAAGGAGAGTCGTTGTATGAGTCCCAAGATACTTGCCCAAAAATATTTCAGAGAAAAACTAGTCTTTGGGGTCTTATTTTTTGAGTGGAACTTTTGAGTTATTTAAAATTAGAATTTTATTTTGGTCAAATTAGAATTTCTAGGGTATGTCATATATGTTTTTAAATTGAAAGCTCTTAAAACTCCTATTGTAGTTTAATGTTGTTATCCATTAATTTACATAAATCTGATTTGATTCTCTATTTTCATCCTAGACTGTGTAGGGGCAATTTTTCCTAAAGGTTCTGTGACATAGTGCTGCCTTTTGTTTTAAACCTGTCTTGCCCAGGCATCATTGAGTGCCCCCTAGTGCCAGCATGTGTATTTCACGACTGTATCAACAAATCATGATCATCTTCTCTGGCCACTGTGCCCTTTCAGATTCCAAACTTGTTACCTCTCAATTCTTCCTACAAATTTAGAAAGTCTAATATCTTAATGTTTACTTATGTAGCAACCTCCCTTTCTCCCACCCCTAAATCCTCTTATAATTAATTGTTTTCCTTTGGAACTTTTTAAATCTATAATTTCCTTATAATATGGTAACCAAGATTAATTTTCTTGTTCTGCGCCAAGTTTGATTTTATACAAATGGTTTCCAGTTTGGGTCATGAGCACAAAACCAGGTATTTTAAATATATATATAACCCTTCAGTGAGGCAGTATTAATTTTATTAACTCATTAATTCAACCAATAATTCTTGATTGTTTACAGCTGTGAGCAAAACAAATGCCCTACATGAGGTATACAGTTCAGTAGAAAAGTTAAACAATAAGCAAATTAATAGAGACTATGATGTCCAATAAGGACTTCAAAGGAAAATAAATCAGAGTAAAGAGCCAGAGAATGACGGTGAGCTGTTTTTCAGATGAGTCATCAGAAAAGGCCTCTTTAAAGAATTGACATTTGAACAGAAAAATGAATCAAAAGCATCAGCTGTTTATTGCTTACCATTTGACCAATCTATTCTACACATAGGATTCACCCTAAAAAAAATAAAAATAAAAATAAGTATATAGTGTTTAAACACTGAACAGCCTAAAATGTCAAAAATAAAGGGTTGGGCAAGTAAGTCACATATATTATAACTATTTTGTGTTGAAAGAGTTTCATCAACAGAAGAATAGGCAACACTGAATATATTTTGATCACTCCCTGTTTAATGTTTATTTATATATGTGTATAAATGCATAGGAAAAAATCTAGAAGGAATGTCAGAAGTAATTTTCTGTGTGTTGGGGAGATAAAGATCACTTTGGTTTTTTTTCCTCTTTGCTATCTGTATTTTGACACTTTCTGCATCAAATGTGGGTTGTTTATACACTTTAATCAAAAGCAGCAGCTCTGATAACCCAGGCTATGCATTAGGTACAATCCTGTATAGATTATTCTTTTATTCCTAATCCTAATGGGCCAAGAAAATGATGGATATACTTTTGCAGCCCAGTTGCAGAGGTTACACATCGATATTGAGAATCTCCGGGAGGAGAAGGACAGTGAAATCACAAGTACTAGAGATGAATTGCTTAGTGCCCGAGATGAAATTTTGCTCCTTCATCAAGCAGCAGAAAAGGCTGCCTCTGAGCGGGACACTGACATTGCTTCTTTACAACAAGAGCTTAAGAAGGTGAGAGCTGAGCTTGAGCGGTGGCGGAAAGCAGCGTCTGAATATGAGAAAGAAATCACAAGTCTGCAAAACAGTTTTCAGCTTAGATGTCAACAGTGTGAGGACCAGCAGAGAGAGGAAGCAACAAGGTTGCAAGGTGAGTAAATGTATTTTACGTAAAGCTCTTAACTTTTGACAATGATAACTTTATAACTTGTTTTTAAAAAAAAATGCAGGTTTTTTTTTTCTTTGTTAGCTATCAGTTGTATAAACCAGTGTTTTTAAATCAGAGCTAAAAATGTATTTTCAGGTCTGCAAGTTTACTTAAACTTATTTTTTTTTATGGTTTTATATTTTATTTTAAAATTGTTAAAAATTGCTTGTCTTATAAAAGTTAAGTGGAAAAAAATACTGTTGTTCAAGTACGAGCTGATAGCTGTCCTTGAGGTATACATGCAAAGCAACAGAAATCAAATAATTAACCATGTAAAATCTACGTGCTTTTAAGGAGGCAAAAAAGTATGTTCTTCTCTGAAATCTTTTCCTTTATCCTTTGAAATATTATAGAAGTTGTATTTCTATATTAACAAATATGTTTTGGGACTATTTTAGGTGAACTAGAGAAGTTGAGAAAGGAATGGAATGCATTGGAAACTGAATGCCATTCTCTAAAAAGGGAAAATGTTTTGCTATCATCAGAACTGCAACGGCAAGAAAAAGAATTGCACAAGTATGCAAGAACTCTCTGTTTTTCAGATATGAAATATTTCTTTATCTTAAATTTTCATCTAAATTAAATTTAATTTTATTACTTAAATACTTTACAGGAGCAAATGTTCGGCCCATCTCTATTTGGTTATTTGGCAGGTTAACCATACTGAATAAATACTTCAGCTTTTTTTTTTTTCCTGCCACCACCATTATCCTGCATGTCCTTTCCTTGTACTCACGGAATATAGATTCATTAAATGTCCCAAAGAAACACTGAACAAACAACAAAAGTCTGTAATTCATAGTTGAACTTGCCCTGTAAACTAATAAATTTCAAATATCAGTTGCTTTTCTTTTGCACCAATGATCTCTTCTTTTAGTAAGGGTGATCAGGAAGTGACTGCAATGAAGAATTTGTAAGGCTGGGTGCGATGGTTCACACCTATAATGCCAACATTTTGGGAGGCTGAGGTAGGAGGATCGCTTGAGCCTGAGAATTCAAGATCAGCCTGGACAATGTGGCAAAACCCTGTCCCTACAAAAAAATACAAAGATGTACTGGGCATAGTGGTGCGTGCTTATAGTCCCGGCTACTTGGAAGGCTAAGGTGGGAGGATTGCTTGGGCTCAGGAGGTCAAGGCTGCAATGAGCCACGATCATGCCACTGCACTCCAACCTGGGTGACAGAGCCAAACCCTATATCAAACAAACCAAAAAAATAAAAAAGGAATTTGTGCTACTGAAAGATATAATCTTCTGAATTTCAAATAGTGTTATATGAAGAGTAATAAAATATAAGACCATTAATCCTCTGAAACCAGTTAAATCTTTCTAGTATCTAATACTTGACAAGCAAATCAGTGAATGCATTAGATTTATTCCAGCAAATTTAGTGAAGTCCTATTTTACCACCACAATATGCCATATTTAAGTTTAAAATGGGTTTATTCCAACTGGTGTGGACAACATTATGAAACTCCATCTCTTCAAAAAATACAACAAATTAACCTGGCCTGGTGGCAAGTGCCTATAGTCCCAGCTACTCAGGAGGCTGAGGTGGGAGGATTACTTGAGCCCAGGAGGTGGGGACTGCAATAAGCCATGATCACACCTCTGTAGTCTAGCCTGGGCAACAGAGCCAGTCCCTGTCTCAAGAAAACATAAATAAAAATAAAAACAAATGTTTTACATTGTTTATAAGACATAAAAAACTTTGTAAAAGCAATTCCAAAATATGAATGGGACAAAATAAAGGTCAAAACTATAAATATATGTACATGATATATATCATATATGAAATATATATGAGATCTGTACATATCTCATATATATCTATATACATAAATTTATTTATTTATTTTGAGATGGAGTTTTGCTCTTTTGGCGCAGGCTAGAGATTAGTGGCACGATCTCAGCTCACCGCAACCTCTACCTGCTGGGGTCAAGCGATTCTCCTGCCTCAGCCTCCTGAGTAACTTGGATTACAGGCACGTGCCACCATGTCCACCTAATTTTGTATTTTTAGTAGAGACGGGGTTTCTCCATGTTGTCAGACTGGTCTCGAACTCCCAACCTCAGGTGATCTGCCCGCCTTGGCCTCCCAAAGTGCTGGGATTACAGGCATGAGCTACCGCGCTCGGCTCATAAATTTTTTTTGTTTGTTTGTTTGTTTGTTTGTTTTTTGTTTGAGGCAGAGTCACATTCAGTTGCCCAGGCTGGAGTGCAGTGGCATGATCTCAGCTCACTGCAACCTCCACCTCCCTGGTTCAAGCAATTGTCCTGCCTCAGCCTCCCAAGTAGCTGGGATTACAGGCATGCACCACCACGCCTGGCTGACTTTTTTTTGTATTTTTAGTAGAGATGGAGTTTCACTCTGTTGACCAGCCTGGTCTCGAGCTCCTGACCTCAAGTGATCTACCCGCGTTGGCCTCCCAAACTGCTGGGATTACAGGTGTAAGCCACCACACCTGGACTATATATAAAATTAAGGAGGCTGGGTGGAATGACACACTCCTGTGATCCCAGCTACCCAGGCGGCTGAAGCAACATGATCACTTAAGCCCAGGAGGTCAAAGGTAGTGAGCTGTGATCACACCACAGCACCCCAACCTGGGCAACAGAGCAAGACTCTATCTTAAAAAAAAAAAAAAGAAAGAAATTGAGGAATGAATTGATTATCTGTATAACAGCACATTTGAACAAATTGTTTGGTATGAAGTGTGTATAAGATTATGATACAGATACCCAAGTTCTTTACATTTAGAATACATTAAGATCCTAATAAATCCATTTAGTTTAATAATCTATCAAGCAAGAAATACCATTGTTTGATTGCCACTGTTGCTTATCTTGTTGTTTTGAAATTATTTATTTATTTATTTATTTATTTTTGAGACAGAGTCTTAATCTCTTGCCCAGGCTGGAGTGCAGTGACACAATCTTGGCTCACTGCAGCCTCCGCCTCCTGGGTTCAAGCAATTCTCCTGCCTCAGCCTCCTGAGTAGCTGGGATTATAGGTGTGTGCCACCATGCCTGGCTAATTTTTGTATTTCTGGTAGAGAGGGGGTTTCACCATGTTGGTCAGGCTGGTCTCAAACTCCTGACCTTGGCCTCCCAAAGTGCTGGGATTACAGGCGTGAGCCACTGCCCTCGGCCAAAATTATTGATATTTTAAAGATTTAGGCTAGATCCCTTATTTTTAAGATGTGATTAATTGGAATCTAGCAGACTCTTAAATACTGTTTTCAATTTTTTCAAATTTTAAGTGTTGAGAAGCAAGCCTACAAACTACTAGTGAGTAGAAGCATATGGTTTAAAAACATTAGGCCCCAGAAAGGGGCCTATAAGTCATTGGTCAGATCATCTACCTAAACTCACATAAAGTATTTAAGGCAGATTAATTCTTTTTTTTTTTTTTTTTTTTTGAGACAGAGTCTCGCTCTGTCGTCCAGGTCCAGGTTAGAGGGCAGTGGCGCGATCTCGGCTCACTGCCAGCTCCACCTCCTGGGTTCACGCCATTCTCCTGCCTCAGCCTCCGGAGTAGCTGGGACTACAGGTGCCCACCACCACACCCGGCTAATTTTTTTGTATTTTTAGTAGAGATGGGGTTTCACCATGTTAGCCAGGATGGTCTCGATCTCTTGATCTTGTGATCCGCCCGTCTCGGCCTCCCAAAGTGCTGGGATTACAGGTGTGAGCCATTGCACCCAGCCTAATTCTTTTTCTTAAACTTTTCTGATGCCCTAAATTTGCTTGATAAGCCTCCCCAGCATTTAAGTAGTATTTAGAAGCTAGTCTTCCTTTACAGCGTCTTATGTGCCATTTAATTGCTAGCTGTATTGACTTGACAACATCAGACCCACCCCAAAGTATCTGTGAAGCGTACAATCAAAATGGGATTCAGACTCTGTAGTAGTTCAGTTACAGTAGTGAGTCTGATTCTTGAATGATCCATTCTGAAAGATGTAAAACTGTCACCTTGAAAACCTTATACTCCTTTAGCTATTTATGGGAGCCAAATTCCCTAACACAGCTATACTGTGCAGACCTTTTATTCTCTGTTGTCTGGGCTGTGGAAGAAGGAATTGAAGACGGAATTTCTGTTCACACATATCAAGCTGTTTTCCGCGTATGTTGTAAGTCAGATTTTTTTAACATCAAGTTATAAAAGTGATCATAGAGACTGTGGTGGCTCAACGCCTGTAATCTCAGCACTCTGGGAGCCGAGGCGGACAGATCACCTGAGGTCAGGAGTTTGAGACCAGCCTGACCAACATGGGAAAACTTTGTCACTACTAAAAATATAAAATTAGCCGGCCATGGTGGCGCATGCCTGTAATCCCAGCTACTCGGGAGGCTGAGGCAGGAAAATCGCTTGAACCCGGGAGGCGGAGGTTGCAGTGAGCTGAGATCATGCCATTGCACTCCAGCCTGGGCAACAAGAGTGAAACGTTGTCTCAAAAAACACAAAGGTAATCATAGAATTTATTAACCTTGGGAATAGCCTCAGAAGTTAATGATTCAATCCTGTTACTTGGCAGTGAAGGGCACTGAGACTCTCGTTGTGTTAGTTATGTATATATTACATGGTATCTTGTATAGGTCTAAGAGCTCAGAAAGTGTTTATTCTGAAAATGAAATGTACCAGTTAAGTGACTTGCTTAACATCCCCCAGCTAAATAGTGGCAGAGCTCGGGGTGTAGAACTCAGCCTCCTACTTCTTTGTCTTATGCTCTTTTCTCAATTTGGTGTGTCTTCTCATTTGAACAGGTTTATCTTTACTTGAATTAGCAGTGACTCCTAAGCTTTAAGTTTCTGACCCCCATTCTATTTGTCAAGTATTTAAACTTACAAGAAATTGTTGAAATATGTGTGTTCTTTTCCTGTAGAAGACCTATACTGAATCTTTTTATGATGAAATTAATACAATTTGATACAACAAAATATACAGTTAATTACCTCCTATTTCTGTTTTTAAAATTTCAACCTTTGTGTATACTTGATGGGACACACCTTTAAGCTTGTAATTTTTTAGTGTTTTGATGTTTTTTGCTTATTGAATGAAAATATTTCATTCTTTTTTATACTTTTCTTTTTTTTCTCTGAAATCCACTCTATCCCTTCTAGTGAAATGTATAAGAAACTGGACTTCCTTCTGTGTCCAGTTTCTACCTGTGAATAACTATCTGTCAATATTTATATTGCAGTTCTCAGAAGCAGAGTTTAGAGCTTACCAGTGATCTCAGCATCCTTCAAATGTCTAGGAAAGAACTTGAGAATCAAGTCGGATCCTTAAAAGAACAGCATCTTCGGGATTCAGCTGACTTAAAAACTCTTCTCAGTAAGGCTGAAAACCAAGCAAAGGATGTACAGAAAGAGGTAAAGCGAAAAGACATTATGAGCCCAATTATGGTTGGACTTAAAGCCAAAAGCAAATCAGATATCCATGCTAGTTAGAATTAAAGGGAAGCAGAAGTCACATTACCTATCACAAAATTGATACTTGGAACCTCTCTGCTTGGTGATTTCTAGCTGTGTATCATGGTCCATTTATAGAGAATTCTTCAGTAGGGTTGGTGTCAGAAATACAATATACAAAACCACATTTTAATTTTTCTCTACCAGTTAATTATATGAGAAACCCTTTGTCCCAGGTCTCTTGATCTATTTAACTTTCAAAGAGAGTATCGTATGTAACTTAGCATACTTTTGGAAAGCAAACTGAGGCCATACTCTAATGCTATCTGAACCCCTCAGGTAAATATGGCCTGAAAAGTTACTTAAAATTCACCTCATAGCCAGGCAGCCAGCCAAACACATGTTCTGTGGCCTTTTACTTTCTTCTCCCACCCCCTTTTCACCTTATTCATAAATGTGCATGCTCACTTTTCGTGTCATTCTGCTTAAAACCTTAAATTGAGTGGCTTTTTAAAAACTTGTGTTGAAGTCATAACAATTAACTTTGGAACAGAAACCCTACCCAATTTCTTCCTGAGCAAGAGAGGTGTATTTCACTTCCCAAAGCCTTGAAGTTGACAGCAGGGCAGTAAGAGCTGCCTTCAGTCCTGCTGGCCTCATACCACTCCCTGCATTAACTCCTGGCCAGCTCGGGGAATGGAGAAGCCTGATACAACTTGATCTACAGATCAGGGACCACCCCAGTTGTAGACTTTCTTAAAAGGATTCTTTATGAATTAGAAGGAAGTTGAAGACAACTCTTTGTCTTTAATAATGAACTTTCCCAAAGTTGTTTCTAGAAGATCTGCTTAATCAATGCAGTTTTTCTTTGCACTTTTCTTTCCTTGTAGTGTCCTGAATTTGGCAATGATTGTTCTTCTGTCTTCATGTTTGTTCCTAATGAAAAGAAATACTGTAACATTTTTTATTTTCTTGTAGACATATTGATTTTGTAATGTGTTCGTTTTTACCTTACTAAAGATATGTGTTTTAGAAGAAATCTCATTTTATTTGGTTGGAACACAAATTTTGTCCAAAGTAAATATCTTAGTATTTAATACTGTAAGCACTTTGTGTCCTTCCAGTCCATATGCCATAGTTCTTTCAAACTCTGGGAAGAATGCTGTGGTTGGAAGATTATTCTGTTGTATGTTACTATGAATGCATTAGCCATTTTGTTGCATTATTTGTTTGCCTGTTTTTGGTCACTGAGTAATCGGTGCAAAATGCTTTAACTGTTTCCACAAATGGCAGTGGCATGTTGTCACAGCATCTAAATTGTTGATAGTCTTGGATTGCATTAAATGCAGCACATTTAAAAATATGTCTGATCTTGTCAGTATGTTTCTTTTCTATTTTCTTGTTCACTGTTTTCCATTGTGAAATGATGTGTAGTCATCATACTCCTTTGTAATGTGAAATTGCTCTCTTTGTTTGTCCAGATGTTAACATGTTGGATACTATATACTATAGTTTAGTTATAGCTGTATACTATAACTAAAATGTTCTTTAATGTGGTTCTTATCTCTGTGTAATCCACTGCAAATGAATTATTGCCTTTTATTAATGCACATATATTTCCCTTCAACATTTCCCCTTTGTTCTCCTTTCTCTCATAGAATCATGCTTAATATGCACAGTATCTAATTATGTATTTTCAGCACTGTAACAGACTAAAATATTACAAGCTAAGCAAGCCCAGATACGATTCTTTTTATGAAGAAGAACCAAAGGTGTTGGTAATATTGTGTGATATTTCCCTCTTAATCAGGACCAAGCTCATTTGTCACCTCAGAGTTAGAAAGCAAGATGGAGCAAAAATGATAGCCAAGCAAGGCTGCAGTAGGTGACCTTTGTTGTACAAATTGAAATTTATATATGTGGCGACTTTTATATGAATATTAAACAAAGAAAAAGTACATGCAAAAAGTAAATCTTGTCTGGGCGCCGTGGCTCATGCCTATAATCCCAGCACTTTGGGAGGCCAAGGCGGGCAGCTCATCTGAGGTCAAGACCAGCCTGACCAATATGATGAAACCCCGTCTATACTAAAAATACAAAAATTAGCCAGGCATGATGGCATGCGCCTGTAATCCCAGCTACTCAGGAGGCTGAGACAGGAGAATTGCTTGAACCCCGGGGGCGGAGGTTGCAGTGAGCTGAGATTGCACTCCAGCCATTGGACTCCAGCCTGGGCAACAAGAGCAAAACTCCATCTCAGGAAAAAAAAAAAAAAAAGTGAATCTTAATCCTCAGTATTAAAAGAAAATAATGATGTATCATCTTTATATTTGACTTTAGAAAGCGTCACTATATTTTAATTTAGTAGGAATATCTATAATTTAAGAATTTATAGGCCAGGCACAGTGGCTCACTCCTGTAATCCCAGCACTTTGGGAGGCCAAGGTGGGCAGATCACCTGAGGTCGGGAGTTCAAGACCAGCCTGACCAATATGATGAAACCCCGTCTATACTAAAAATACAAAAATTAGCCGGGCTTGATGGTATGCGCCTGTAATCCCAGCTACTCAGGAGGCTGAGACAGGAGAATCGCTTTGAATCCAGGAGGTGGAGGTTGCGGTGAGCCGAGATCGCGCCATTGCACTCCAGCCTAGGCAACAAGAATGAAACTCTGTCTCAAAAAAAAAAAAATTCATAAAACATTGAGCACATAGTCCACCCTGTAAAGACTGACTCAAGAGAGTTATTTGGCTTTACCTTCTTGCCGTGGGGCCAGAGTCCTTGCCACCCCTTCACATGCTGGAGGTGAACAACAGGATCCCCCTGGTTGAGCTGCCTTCCTGTGGCTCTGCTTCACAACTCCTGGAATGGAGAAATAAGTGCTTTGGTACACAGGGCAGACTGGAAGTAAGAATGGTGGAAAAGGAAAGTAAGAGAAAACTTGTCAACAAAGCACTCTTTCCTTATTCTTTATTGGTCCCTGTTAAGAATCAGATCATGGGTTATTGAGAATTTATCATGTTCCAATTTGCAGAAACTAGTGTAGGTACAGTGACTTTGCCTTGGCAATATGCCAGTAATCTTCTGCCTTCTGGAAGGAAGTCCACAGATCTTCACATCAACTGAAGAAAGCTGTCATAAAGCCCGTGAATTGTACTCCTTTAGTTCATTCTCTGGCATACTATCCAGGCTTGTTGTGGGAATGTTGTTAGGTAACAGGGAGTGTCTTTCATATTTTACTCTCCTCTCTGTACCCATATCTTTCTTCTCTTTTTCTGGTGACCTCTATGTTGACCCTAAGCCCCATCTCTCTTGTCTAATGTTTTTATACATTTACATTCCTTCTTAATATTTATCTTTGTTGAGCATGATGATGGGCTCCTAATTAGTAATTCCAAGGTATTTACATTTTTCAGAAGCATATAAAGGTTTCCTTTACTGAAGAATTTCTGGGATATAGGTAGAGAGGAACTGGAAACTTTCTACCCTCATAAACTACCTTTAGGGACAAGGAGGAACCTTTCTGGTATACTTTACCCATGGTATATCTATTTTATATTCAATCCTTGTCTATCTTCCTTCTAAAACCTTCAGAGATGGCAGAATAGGGCCAGGTGTGGTGATTCACGCCTGTAATCCCAGCATTTTGGGAGACTGAGGTGGTCAGGCATTCGAGACCAGCCTGGCCAACAAGGTGAAACCCCATCTGTAATAAAAATACAAAAAAATTAGCCAGGCATAGTGGTGCATGCTTGTAAGCCCAGCTGTACCGGGGACTGAGGCACAAGAATCCCTTGAACCCAGGAGGTGGAGGTTGCAGTGAGCCAGGATCATACCACTGCACTCCAGCCTGGGTGACAGAGTGAGACTCCATCTAAAAAAAGAGACAGATGGCAGAGTGAGGTAGTGGAAGTGGAGACAAAGGCACAGCCAGTAGCAGAACAATCTCTGCTCTTTGACTGTGAGCCCAGCTTGTGTGTAAGATGTAGTATCTAGAAGTGGAACCAGTCTAGAATTTCAGCCTCCAGGCACCATTTAAAGTACGGGTAAGCCATATTATGTTTCATATTGGTCTCACCTTTAAAAGGCAGATGGTCTTTAAAAGGATGTGACTCTATGTGAAAGTCAAAGTATATACAGTAAATTGTTTTCCGGAGCAGAAAATGGCAAGTTTTGCTATTTAAAAACTTCTACCAGAAACAGGCGGGGCATGGTGACTTATGCCTGTCATCCCAGCACTTTGGGAGACCAAAGCAGGCAGATCACCCTAGGCCAGGAGTTCAAGACCCGCCTGGCCAACATGGTGAAACTCCGTTTCTACTAAAAGTACAAAACAGCCAGACGTGGCGGCAGGTGCCCGTAATCCCAGCTACTCAGGAGGCTGAGATAGGAGAATCACTTCAACCTGGGAGGCGGTGGTTTCAATGAGCTGAGATCGCACCGCTCCACTCCAGCCTGCGTGACAGAGCTAGACTCCGTCTCAAAAAATAAATACATAAAATAAAAATAAAATGTCTATCAGAAACGGATTTTTTTAAATGACTTTTAGTTGATAACCTAAGTTTTTTTTGTTTTGTTTTGTTTTTTGAGATGATGGAGTTTTACTCTTATTGCCCAGGCTAGAGTGCAGTGGTGCAATATCAGCTCACTGCAACCTCCACCTCCCGGGTTCAAGCGATTCTCCAGCCTCAGCCTCCCAAGTAGCTGGGATTACAGGCATGTGCCACCATGCCTGGCTAATTTTGTATTTTTAGTAGAGATGGGGTTTTGCCACGTTGGCCAGGCTAGTCTCGAACTCCTGACCTCAAGTGATCCGCCCACCTTGGCCTCCCAAAGTGCTAGGATTACAGATGTGAGCAACCGTGCACAGCCGATGCCTGTTTTAAGTGGAGAAATAGAAATTTCCCAATCATAGTGGTGGGTACTTCAGATACATTTCTTTGCTTCATCTGCCTAGAAAATTCACTTATCCAGAACACTTTAATACCCAGTAATGCTGGGTAAAGGGAAACCTATAGGGAATTAATACTTTTTACTTCAAGACTGAAATAGTTTGGCTGACACTCCTTACCAGGATATAAATTCAGGCTTCCTAACGTTGGCTATGGAATTTTTCTTCACCTGCTTTTCTTTTGCTCAGTTTGAAATTTTCCTTTTTTCCTATAATTCACTTGGTGGGAAAAGTGATCCTTTATATTAAAAACAGATGACAAAATGGTGATTACTCTTAATTTTTTTTAACTCCAGGGCCAGAAAATTCTTACATAGAATAAAGTAAACATTAAAGACTTCTTTTTTTTTTTTTTTTTTTTTTTTTTTGATGGAGTCTCCCTCTGTCACCCAGGCTGCAGTGCACAGTGGCACTATCTTGGCTCACTGCAACCTCTGCCTCCCAGGTTCAAGCAATTCTCCTGTCTCAGCCTCCTGAGGAGTAGCTGGGATTACAGGCATGCGCCACCACACCCAGCTAATTTTCGTATTTTTGGTAGAGATGGGATTTCTCCATGTTGGTCAGGCTGATCTCAAACTCCTAACCTCGTGGTCCGCCCACTTTGGCCTGCCAGAGTGCTGGGATTACAGGCGTGAGCCACCGCGCTCAGCCAAAAGACTTCTTATGAGTGCAAGTTATTCCTCCTTAAACAAAAAGACTTGACTTTGGTGTTCCAGGTGACTAAATAGGGTCTGGCATATAAGCCTGACTAGAACCATAACTTCATACCCATTTTAAGTTGAATCTGCACACTTTTTTTTTCTTTGCCTTTAGTATGAAAAGACACAGACTGTACTCTCAGAACTGAAGTTGAAGTTTGAAATGACTGAGCAGGAAAAGCAGTCAATCACAGATGAGCTCAAACAGTGTAAAAACAACCTGAAGCTGCTCCGAGAGAAAGGAAATAATGTAAGTCTTTGCAAACTTGCTTAGCTTTGATTGAGAGGCACATGAGAGATTGAAATTGATTTTCAGAGGACTTTTATCACTGATTTGTGAAGCAAATGGTACAAATGAAATAGGCTTTTCATTATGAA
The DNA here is from genome assembly GCF_008728515.1 of Papio anubis. Taxonomy (NCBI): domain Eukaryota; kingdom Metazoa; phylum Chordata; class Mammalia; order Primates; family Cercopithecidae; genus Papio; species Papio anubis. The sequence goes on along the minus strand of NC_044977.1, from coordinate 82,368,709 downwards.
ATTCCATGATAGAATCACTGTGCTGTCAGATTTTTAAGTAAGAATTTGTGCCTTTAACCTATACCCCTAGAAGAGCCTCGGGACTGCCTGGAGGAAGAGTCTTGTTTGCAATAAAGCAGCTTGCCTAAGAACTGTCAGCTTTTCCCAGATGAGTCTGAAGCTCTGTCACTAAGCTATCATCTGGCTCTTATTTCTCCCCTGCTGGGAAATGAAGCACTGTACCACCAGGGATCCATTTAAGACAGAGTAGTATATGTTGTTCTTATACCAATAATGTTCTCACTGAGGCACAGTTTCTAAAAAGCTTAATGTCTCTTTGTCATTATGTAAATATTAGAAAATATTTGGTGAGTTTCTGTAGTCCCATGAGAGAGGGAGAGAGATGAACATTTTGGTGTAAATTGAGTTTAATATTTTTTTGTTTTTCATTTGCTAGAAAGACAGATGGTCTTTAAAAAGATACTATACTAAATAAATGTTGTGTTGTACGTTTGGTGATCGTTACCTTTGTGGGCCCTGATAGATGTTTAGTGTGGTTGGTTGTGCTCTGACTTATTTAAAACCACTGTCATGGCTTGGACACTGCAGTGTGCGTGAGCCACATACTTCCTATGGAGGAAGCCACTCTGCTTACCTTGCAGCACAAGTACAAAAGAGTGATGTTGCATGGCCATCCTGTTACTCATTTGCACACAGAATGCTCATGAGTTGCGTCCAACTGTCCTTTGCTAAAGAAAGTCTTAGTTTGTAGATAATAAAGGCTTGCTGCTTAGGTAGAAGTCTTTTAGAAGTTGATGAACTGGGTGTGGAGGCTTTATGCTAAAGAAAATGGTTTGCATTTACTTTTTAAAATGTAGATTACATAACTCTTCTAAAATCAGATCACAGTGGTTTGATTACGTCTTTCTTTTGTGTTAATTCATATCCTTGGGATTTTGGAATTTCAGTCTACTGCTCAATAACCCATGAAGACATCTAGCATAATCAGAATGGATCCCCCCCGTACTATTTAGAACCTTTTCAAAAGTAACTTTGCTATTATTATTTATAGCTACAATTCACCTTAGGGGTGAATTTCCTTTTTTTGTGATATTGCACTTATGGTACTAAAATATCACTCTGTAATAACACTCATTGTAGCAATTTTCTTCCCATTTTAAAAATTATTATAATTATATTCTGGTAACATAATTGAAAGCCCTGAGAGTCAGCTGCCTTTTTTTTCTTTTTTTTTTTTTGGTTTGAGATGGAGTTTCACTCTTGCTGCCCAGGCTGGAGTGCAATGGCATGATCTCAGCTCACCGCAACATCCACCTCCCGGGTTCAAGCGATTCTCCTGCCTCAGCCTCCCGAATAGCTGGGATTACAGCATGCGCCACCACACCTGGCTAATTTTGTATTTTTAGTAGAAATGGGGTTTCTCCATGTTGGTCAGGCTGGGCTCGAACTCCCGACCTCAGATGATCTGCCCGCCTCGGCCTCCCAAAGTGCTGGGATTATAGGCGTGAGCCACCGCATCCAGCCCTGCCTGTCTTTATATATAACCAAACCTTTATTACATGTCAAATGTCTTGCCTGATTTAGGAAGCACGCATTGTCACAGGGCATTTATTTTTAAGCTTGAAAGCTGTATCATCTAATAAGCAAAAGAGCTTTGGTTGAAAAAAAAAAGATTTTGTTAGAGGCATAAAATAAACTTTAACCATTGCTAAGGGAGTACATTGTCAAATAATGGATTTCAGGTATCGAGCAAAAATAGTGTACTGTCAAGCAGAGAGCATCAGCTGATGGTGAAGTGTTGTCAGTGGTTTGTTTTTTGTTTTTTTGTTTTTTATTTTTTTGGAGACAGGGTCTTGCTCTGTCACCCAGGCTGGAGTGCAGTGGCGTGATCTCACCTCACTGCAGCCTTGACCTTCCCGGCTCAAGCAATCCTCCCACCTCAGTTTCCCAAGTAGCTGGAATTACAGACATGTGCCACCATGCTCAACTAATTTTTGTATTTTTTGTAGGGACAGGGTTTTGCCATGTGGCCCAGGCTGGTCTCGAACTCCTGGCCTTAAGCAATCTGCCCACCTCAGCTTGCCAAAGTGCTGGGATTACGGGCATGAGCCACTACACCGACTTGCTCTGTCTTCATGTGCTATATTTCGTTAGAATGTTAGGTATACCCACATTGCCCATTGCCTTCAGCTGTGTTGTTTTTTTTTTTTTTAATGGAGTGTTACTCTGTCACCCGGTTTGGAGTGCAGTGGCGCTATCTCAGCTCACTGCAACCTCTGCCTCCTGGTTCAAGCGATTCTCCTGCCTTAGCCTCTGAAGTAGCTGGGATTACAGGCATGCACCACCATGCCTGGCTAACTTGTATTTTTAGTAGAGACAGCGTTTCACCATGTTGGCCAGGCTGGTCTCAAACTCCTGACCTCAGGTGATCCACCTGCCTCAGCCTCCCAAAGTGCTGGGATTACAGGCATTGAGCCTAGCTGTTCCTTTTAAACTGATAGTTTCCCAACTGGCACACCACAGTCTATCAGATTGTGTTAGATGTCTTTAAAATGTTTGAATCTGTGCAAAACCTGAGTGGTATACTTCTATTATTTCATTCTTTCTTTCCTACCTCCCACCCTACTGGGGTCTGAATCCTCTTATCTGATTATTTTCATAGCATAAAATGATTTTAATATGCCTTCCCTTCTTTAGCCTTCCATATTACAACCCGTCCCAGCCGTATTCATCGGCCTATTCCTGGCTTTCCTGTTTTGGTGTTTCGGTCCATTGTGGTAGAGAAAGGTACAAGCACTATTGTTGAGTCCTTGTCTGTTCGTCCCCGTCACCTTTTTGTGCCATATTTGTAATATAGTGCATGGCAAGAACACACAGGTATTTTGTTACCTGAAGCAAACCCTTCATTTAGTATGCCATGTATTTGTGTCATACCAATGAACTGAACAGTCAACTAATCCCGTAACTTTTTGTCTTGTTTACTTTGTAGTAATGCTAACCATGAGTTAATTCCAACCTAACCAGTTGTTAATATGCTTCCATTAACTGAGTCTTTATCTCTAGCAAACTGGAGTACACTATGAATTTCTGCAATATTAGTACCCTCTTTCCAATTATGTGTTTAATCAGATTTGAATGAAGAGTTTGCCTCCTTGAAGTTTTCAGCCAGCTTTCTTCCTCTTCCTCCTTATCCTCTTCCTTTTCATAGTGTAGATTTTCTTTGTTTCAACCCTTTGCCTGTTTATACTATGCCTATGAAGATGAAAAAGAATGAGATTAACATAATGAACCATTGGCTCACAATCTCAACCCCACTGTGTACTCGCAAGGATATAAACGTATCCCGTTTCTTTCTGAGCCCTGACCGCAACATCAGAATATTTCTTTAAAAACCAGTTTTTCTCAATAATACTCCTGGAATACAAGTAAGAATACAAGTCTCAATCAAAGCAAGTTGATCTTATAAAGCCCTCTAAAAGCTAGCAGGCAACAGCCCATCCATGCTTGTCTCTAACTGGCATGCATGTTAGTAGAGCATATGAGGTGATCATGTGACTTTATTACACTGAACAGAGTCTTTACCAGAATTGTCAGACAGGCAGGATCCCTAATGTTACTTCTCCATCTTGAACCCTGTTTGATTTTATCTTCTGTGGTTTCAAGTTAGAGAACCAAAGCCTAGACCATTATCACCTTAGCCACTATCCCCTCGCATACTGGTTCTTATCAATAAATAAACATTTTGGGCAGAAACATACTACAGGTGTCTGTATACATCAGTTATATTGGAATATATGGATACCAGAGTAAATAAAGCAGGCAGAGCCCACAAATTTTCTTAGAAGTCACTATTAGGTTTCAACTGTAACAAAGTTGAAAACTTCCCAGGACTTTCTTGGGATGTGTTAGACTTCCAAATTGGTGGTCTGGCTATTATGGCTCTCCTCATACCTACACTCCCTCACTTTTTTTTTTCTTTTCAAACTTTATTTTTATGATGCAAAAATAAGATTTTTCCAATATTCTGTTCAAAGTATTCAGGACTCTCTGGAACCAAGGGGTTAATAGGTATGAAAACAGAGGGGAGAATGTGATATTGACTCTTGGTTTCTTTCCACACAGAAACCCTGGCCCTGGATGCCCATGTTGGCTGCCCTGGTTGCAGTAACAGCCATCGTGCTGTACGTGCCAGGTCTGGCCAGAGCTTCTCCATGAGAGCGTTCCTTGAGTCCGTACACCGTCCTCCCTCTAGAAGCTGGCATCACACTCATGCTGGGGACAAACAGAACCATTTTCTTCCTCTTTACCTCTTAAAACAGCAGAAGTACAAGAATACAGCTGTAGGGTCATTGCTTTAAATTATATAAAATGTATCTGTCTATAAAGAAGATATAAAATTGTGACTTTATTCTACTGTAAGCAATAATTTGCTTGCAATTTTTCATGTAATTTTTAAATTAGTATGTTGAGATTCTGAATATTATGGTGGCCTAAAGTAGGCTTCTTGGTACACCAGATTATTTATAACATTAAATTTATGAGTATTTTACTCTGAATTCTGATGGCCAGATAATTCATTTTTCTGATTCGATAACTACCCAAACCAAACAACCAATACATACATGGGAAGAGAGGCCCTGTGTGCTCAGTGCCTATCAGTTCGAAATATATACACATATATATATATTTTTTACATATTTACGCCATTTTTACTCATTATAAAACCACTGAGCTATTGGGAACAAGACTTAGAGACAACTATTTGCGTGGATTTTTTTTTTAAGGAAAAATACATTTGGAAAATAAACTGTTATGGTGATAATTTGGGGAATATGTGCACGCTTGTTCAGCCTTAATGTGACTTGAAGATGTGGAGGACATCAACTTTAAAAAACTTTCCATGAGAGTGTGTAATTTCTTGAGCAAACTGAAGAATATCTGGGAGCAAAAACGTAGTAATTATACAATTTCAGTGCAGTCAACCAAACTGTTGAGTCAATTGGAATGTAATTTATTAAACCTCATGTATTTAAAGAGATATTTTTCTTTAAAAGCCAAGTTACTTTCTCATATACAGCATTTTAGGAAGCATGATTTTTTTTTTCTGTCATCTATTCCTCCAAGCATGTTTAATTGAAGAAAGTATTAATATCTCTTTAGATAAGCTTGTATTGACCTAATTTGGTTTATGATGTGTCAGAGCTAATTCATGTTCAGGGTGAGCTGTTGTACCTACCAACAGATTTCCTGGTTGGGTATGCAAATGGTTATTTTCTTTTTATTGTTGTTAATTGGGACTTTTTGTTAATGAAATGCACTATTCCCAAGATATAGTGTTCTATGCACAATGAAGCACCTAAAAACACTGCTTGATGTTATAAATTTAAAACACAAGTGAAAGTTTAGCCATGGTTTTGTGCGGCATCATAGTTATGTCAATAAAGTTTATTTAGGTCTTAGAATATCCTAAAATATCACATAGTTAAATTTTTCAGTCAGTGAAGACCGGGAGGGAATGTCAGTGAATTGGCTTGAATGTTCTGTGGCAATCCACAGGTCTAGTCAAATATTGAAACAGGAGTTTAGGGTATAATTTGCCTTGTGATGTTTGGCAGTCACTGTTTATACTTTAAAGGTTATATTTTAAGCTGTTTGGGATTGCTGTTGGGAGGATCACTAGATTTATGGAGGAATTAGTCACAAATGACTTGTAGAAAATACTGTCATATAGTTCATTTCATCATTTTCTGTTGCAGGAAGCCACTCCACCACAGAATGCTAATATGCCAGTGGTACCCAGTACCTCTTGTATATAGGTTATTGCAAATATTGTTCTGAAATGCTTAACTTCAGAATTACATTTTTTAAAGTAAATAATTGTTTTAAATCTATTTTGTAAAGATATAAACTACAATAGAATTTCTGGAGTACAGATTAAACTATTTGCACTAACATACGTGATGTGCATGATTTAATAAAATAACTTTACTCTCCCTACGCATGTTTGAGTTGAATATCATTGAAGTGCTTAATGCTGACTCTACTATTGGGTTGTTAATAGTCTTCTCTTGAAATGACTCTTTATGCAACATAACATACATTTGGTATTCTTTGGGGTTTAAAAGAAAACACTTAGCTGTTTCCTCCAAGTTTTATTAGCCTTTTATTTAACTTACTGCCCTATTTTTTTCTCTTTTAATATGGTTATTGTTAAAATGAGAGTCACTTGCTAGACTGGTCTCTTTAAATGTAAGGTCTAGTATCAATACTTACTTCATTCAAGTGGAATAAATGGCTTTTTGTAGTTACTTCCAGTTTTCCTCAAGAATATAAGTAAGTCTGTTCATAAGCAATACCTTCAGTTTTGTTCAGCTCACTTCCAGGTTAAATAAAGAGTAGGATTATTCACTAGTAATAATAGAGTCATTAAGAAATATTAAGCATTGCAGCTAAAAATTGAACAACCCTATAATGATACATTTAAGAATTATTCAAAGGTGCTACGTGGCAGGGTCAGAAAATAAAAAGAACGTGGTGTTTGAAGCAAAACAGATCGGTATTGGCATCTTGGTTTTATCAGCTGTTGTTGCCTTGCACAAATCACATTTTCTCTGAGTCTCCATTTTCTCATTTATAACATGGGGAGAATAATACTTATATTTGTGGTAGTAGTGTGAACATTAAAAAGATAATGTATGTGAAGTACCATTCAAGTGGTGAATAAGTTTTTATGAGAATGTCATACTGAAAAAATATTGCAAATATTAAAGTTTTAGGTAAGCTAGTACATCTACTTTATTAAATGAATTGATTGACTCAACCATTCAGAATTTCTGTGTGTGAATGAGATATATGTGTAACACTATGAATCATGAGAAAGCATTATCACCTAGCTCAGTGTGTTGCCTTCATAGTTCACTCTTTTGGAAGTAATATGCTTGGTTTGGTGATGAACCAATTGCCCACAATGGTTTTGGAATTCCTGTCATTATTGCCTTTAGAGCTACTTTGAGTCACATGTGAAAACCATTCACATTGCCCTATAGTCAGAGGCTTTCGACCAAAACTAGTATTGCCTCCGTGATCTCTCACTTTAATCACTACACTTGACCGAAGTCTGGTGACTCTTGGCTGCTTCCAGTGACTATTTATCTACTATCAAAAGGATGGGAGTCTGCTACGAAAGAGAAAAAACCGCATACAAATCAACTGAGTTAAAACTGCAGCCTTGGCTGCAGATACAAAAATTAACCAGGTGTGGTGGTGGTGCATGTAATTCCAGCTACTCAGGAGGCTGAGGCAGGAGAACTGCTTGAACCTGGGAGGCGAGGTTGCAGTGAGCCGAGATCACACCACTGCATTCCAACCTGGGCGACAAGAGTGAAACTCCATCGCGAAAAAAAAATGCAGCCTTGCTCGTGACTTAAAAATGACAGCCTTGCTCCCAAAAGTTCACTTCTGGATAATTATTTTGAGAACATAATTATGTGCATAAAAATGTACTAGGACATGTAGTGCAGCATTTTTATCATAGTGACAGATAAACAACCTAAGTGGGTCATTGTTTAAATAAATTAATATTACCACTCTATAGATTACTGTGGTTACAAAGTATGTGGAAAGATACTCATACTATATTAAGTAAAAGAAAGAGGTTACCAGTGTAAAATAACCCTGGTTTTACAGAGGAAAAGAAATGTAAACATACAACGTATGTTTATAACAGGAGAACTTAGGAGGATTTATACCCAGACTGGTGGTAGTGGTTGTCTTTGTATGATTGTGGGTAAATTTAAATTCCCTTCCACCTTTATGATTTTCTTTCCTTTTCTTTTCTTTTCTTTTTCTTTTTCTGAGACAGAGTCTCACACTGTTGCCCAGGCTGGAATGCAGTGGCATGAATCTCAGCTCACTGCAACCTCCGCCTCCTGGGCTCAAGCAATCCTCCTATCTCAGCCTCCCAAGTAGCTGGGACTATAGGCATGTACCACTGCACCCAGCTAATTTTTGTATTTTTTTGTAGAGATTCAGTTTCCCCATGTTGCCCAGGCTGGTCTCGAACCTTCTGGACTCAAGCTATTGTTCCCCTCAGCCTCCCTTTTGTGATTTCTAATTTATTTTTAGTAATTAATAAATATGTGTTGCTTGTATAAATTTTTTAAGCTACAAAAATATTCCAAATTGGCTTTCATAGTTGAATGAGTAATTAACTTGTCAGAGTACCCACCCCCACCTTTAAAGGGGCTAATGTTCATTTACACTGAGGAATTCTGGTGTGTTCACTCAACAGTCAGTCTTACAATTTTAGAAATGCTTTGTACATATTAGTCATAGAATTATAATGCTGGAGAAACCCTTAACAATCCTATCCCATCTTTTTGTTTATCAGGGAAAAAAATCCAGAAAATTTTTTACTTGGAATCAATAATAAAGTTGAGAACCAAGATGTTTCTCTTTTTTTTTTTTTTTTTTTGAGACGGAGTTCCATTCTTGTTGCCCAGGCTGGAGTACAATGGCACAATCTCAGCTCAGCACAACCTCTGCCTCCCGGGTTCAAGCGATTCTCCTGCCTCAGCCTCCCGAGTAGCTGGGAGTACAGGCATGTACCACCACACTCTGCTAATTTTGTATTTTTATAGAGACGGGGTTTCTCCATGTTGGTCTAACTGGTCTTGAACTCCCGACCTCAGGTGACCCGCCTGCCTCAGCCTCCCAAAGTGCTGGGATTACAGGGATGAGCCACCACGCCTGGCCTGTTTCTTTTTCTGCTACTCTATGTTGTGTCTCCAGGTTTCAGTGGTTTCATATGCATTCATTTAACAAATACTTATTGAGTGTCTGATATGAGGTGCTGTGTCAGATCCTGACAACACTCAGTCCCTATCTTCATAGAGCTTTTGGTGTGGAGGTGAAATATAGGCAAGGAAGCTGGCAATTAAAATACAGTGTAATAGAAGAAGACACTGAAGCCTATGGAACCATAGAAGCATTGGGTGCATTTCCTCTGACCTTCAACCACTCAGCCTTCCAACCTGGGGATATTTGGCTACAGAGCCAAAGGTAAGTTTCCCTTCTAGATCGTCTGAGGAACAGGTCTGGTTTCTCTTGAAGCACATGTCATTGAAAACCATTAAGATCTGATCTTGATTTTCTTTAAAAAGGCATTATGACTGGGAAGCATTTTTAAGGCTTTGTGTATACTCTCCTGGAATTTTCCCCTGTTAAATGGTTTGAACTGTAACTTGCGAGTAACAGGTAACTAGTGAAGAATTTTATTTTATTTTTTTTTTTTTTTTGAGACGGAGTCTCACTCTGTCTCCAGGCTGAAGTGCAGTGGTGCCATCTTGGCTCATGGCAACCTCTGCCTCCTGGGTTCAAGGGATTCTCCTGCCTCAGCCTCCTGAGTAGCTGGGACTACAGGTCCACCACCACGACCGGCTAATTTTTTGTATTTTAGTAGAGACAGGTTCCACCATCTTGGCCAGGATGGTCTCCATCTCCTGACCTCGTGATCCGCCCGCCTCGGCCTCCCAAAGTGCTGGAATTAGAGGCGTGAGCCACTGTGTCTGGCCTAAGGATTTTTTTTTTTTTTTTTTTTTAAGCCAAGAAAAAGTGTTTTAGCCAGGCAGACTCTTTGAAAGGCGTCTCCTATTGACAAGCTGGGGCATGGATCCATAATAAATGATGGATCCAATAATAAATCCCTTGCACATGGAGGCAGGTGTCCACCATGTCTTGTTTGTGTTTATTGTCCTGCTCATTCAGTAGATTGAGCAGGACCTTTTTTTCTCCTAAAGATTAAGCGCCTTTCAGCCCAAATCTTAAAATATGTGATTTGTTACCCTGTCATGCAAGGACACTGAGTTAAAACCTATACAGCCTATGAAAAAGACACCGGGTGCGGTGGCTCACGCTTGTAATCTCAGCACTTTGGGAGGCCGAGGCGGGCAGATCACCTGAGGTCGGGATTTCGAGACCAGCCTGACCAACATAGAGAAACCTTGTCTCTACTAAAAATACAAAATTAGCCAGGCATGGTGGCACATGCCTGTAATCCCAGCTACTCAGGAGGCTGAGGCAAGAGAATCGCTTGAACCCAGGAGGCAGAGGTTGCAGTGAGCTGAGATCACACCATTGCACTCCGGCCTGGGCAACAAGAGCGAAACTCTGTCTCAAAAAAAGAAAAAGACATCATGAGCATTACGAATAACAAAGGCAAAGGGACCAGGGGAGGGAGATAAGAACAAGTAGAGAAACTGTTGTTCGTTGTGCTCCTGCTGCTCACAGTGGCTGTTCACCTTGTCATTTTCACCTTTTGAACTGGCCGGAGAATATTTAGGTAGCCAGATTTCATTTAGCAGAGATTCAGACTTCTACTTCGTGAAATTTCATCCTATGATTTTTCTTTATCCTAAATTCTGTGTACTCATTTATCCCATCAGCATCGTGTTCCACATAGAATTGGAAGCAGGTGTGCCTGCTCGGAATAGCATTCTTTTCCCTCTTAAATGGCGGGATCCCTTCCTGCTAGACTGAGGATCCTTCCTCATGGCAGGTTCTACAAGCAAACAAGGGAGGAGCTGCAAAGGCACTAAAAATCCCAACCATTTCAACTTTTTGAATCTCAGACTTCTGCCATAAATTACTTCACTGTGTAATCTTTGCATAGTTACGTCATTTTGTTTTGCATTGAAAACTTGCTCTGAGATAATTAGCCCATGCTTATTTAGCCTCCCCCATTACCCCTCCTCCTGCACTTCATAACTAATCTTCAAAGAGTTAATGTGTTTTGAATATCTTAAACCAAATTTTTGTTTTATTTTTTATTTTTAGAGACTGGGTCTAGTTCTGTTGATCAGGCTGGTCCTGAACTCCTGGCCTCAAGCGATCCTCCTGCTTCCCCCTGCCAAAGTACTGAGATTATAGGCATGAACTACCATGCAAGGCCTTATTTTCTTTAAATAGTGTTTATAGAGCTCATTACATTTTCTTCTATGCAGTAAATTTGGGATAGTTTTAAAGTTGAGCATTCTAATTTAGCAGTTTATGTCCCTAATCACATTTTTTTAAAATCCGCAAGAGTTTATTCAGTCACGCAATGTTGGCAAATAAAATTCTATATTTTAAATGCTTTTGCCAAAATTAGGTGGTAAATACATATGTGCTATGTGCACATATAGCCCTTTTTATCAATGAAGATGAGTAAGTACTGTGATATCACCTGTAATAAATAGAACCTTGTGCCTAGGTCATCTGTCTTTGAATACCTAAAATACACTTATTGGCCAGGCACAGCGGCTCACACCTGTAATTCCAGCACTTTAAGAGGCCGAGGCAGGTGAATCACCTGAGGTCAGGAATTCGAGACCAGACTGGCCAACATGGCGAAACCTCATCTCTACTAAAAAAAAAAAAAATCGTTCTTTAAAAAAAGGCCGGGCGCGGTGGCTCACGCCTGTAATCCCAGCACTTTGGGAGGCCGAGGCGGGCGGATCACAAGGTCAGGAGATCGAGACCACGGTGAAACTCCGTCTCTACTAAAAATACAAAAAATTAGCCGGGCGCGGTTGTGGGCGCCTGTAGTCCCAGCTACTCGGGAGGCTGAGGCAGGAGAATGGCGTGAACCCGGGAGGCGGAGCTTGCAGTGAGCCGAGATCGCGCCACTGCACTCCAGCCTGGGCGACAGAGCGAGACTCTGTCTCAAAAAAAAAAAAAAAAAAAAAAATTAGCCAGATGTAGTGGCACATGGTGTAATTCCAGCTACTCGGGAGACTGAGGCAGGAGAATTGCTTGAACCCAGGAGGCGGAGGTTGCAGTGAACTGAGATCTCGCCACTGCACTCCAGGCTGGGCGACAGAGCAAGATTCCATCTCAAAAAATAATAATAAAATAAAACACATTTATTTTTCTGGCCTCATGTTATAGCAAAGTCGTCAAAATCCCAGCAACTCTGGAGGCCGAAGTGGGAGGGTCGCTTTAGCCCAGGAGTTTGAGACCAGCCTGGGCAACATAGTGAGACCTCCATCTCTAAAAAAATTAAAAGTAAAGTAGCCAGGTGTAGTGGCACATGCCTGTAGTCTCAGCTCCTCAGAAGGTTAAGGCAGGAGGATCACTTGAGTCCAGGAGTTCAAGACTGCAGTGAGCTATGCTTGCACAGGGTCTCTAAAATAATTTTTTAAATAAAAAAAAAGTTACCCATTGCTATGTAACAGATTACCCCCAAAACTTTAGCAGTTTTTTTTTTTTTTTTTTTTTTTTTTTTTGAGACGGAGTCTCGCGCTGTCGCCCAGGCTGGAGTGCAGTGGCGCGATCTCGGCTCACTGCAAGCTCCGCTTCCCGGGTTCACGCCATTCTCCTGCCTCAGCCTCCTGAGTAGCTGGGACTACAGGCGCCCACCACCGCGCCCGGCTAATTTTTTGTATTTTTAGTAGAGACGGGGTTTCACTGTGGTCTCGATCTCCTGACCTTGTGATCCGCCCGCCTCGGCCTCCCAAAGTGCTGGGATTACAGGCTTGAGCCAACTTTAGCAGTTTAAAACAGCAAATAGGCTGGGGGTGGTGGCTCATGCCTGTAATTCCAGCACTTTGGGAGGCCGAGGTGGGTAGATCACCTGAGGTCAGGAGTTCAAGACCAACCTGGTCAACAAGGTGAAACCCTGTCTAAAAATACAGAAATTAGCTGGGCATGGTGGTGGGTGCCTGTAATTCCAGCTACCTGTAATTCCAGGTAGATCACCTGAGGTCAGGAGATCAAGACCAGCCTGGTCAACATGGTGAAACCCTGTCTGAAAATACAAAAATTAGCTGGGCATGGTGGTAGGTGCCTGTAATTCCAGCTACTTGGGAGGCTGAGGCAGGAGAATCACTTGAACCCGGGAGATGGAGGTTGCTGAGATGACACCATTGCACTCCAGCCTGAGCAACAAGAGCAAGACTCCATCTAAAAATAAATAAATAAATAAAAAACACACAAATATTTAGTATCTTACACAGTTTCTAAGGGTCAGGAATCTAGGAGCAGCTTAGCTGAGTGGTTCTAGGTCGAGGTCTCTCCTGCAGTTGCTGTCAAGCTATAGACTGGGCCTGGAAGATTTTCTTTGCTCATTCAGGTGCTGTTAACTGGAATCTTTAGTTCCTCACCACGTGGGCCTCACCATAAGGCTGCTCAGATAAAGCAGCTGGCTTCCCTCAGAGCAAGTGATTCAAGAGAAAGGCAGAGGGATGGATGCCACCATATTTTTCATAACCTAATCTCTGAAGTGATATACCATCACTGCAAAATTCTATTGGTCACACGAACTAACTCTGATATAGTGAGGAAGGTAATAACCAAGAGCATGGATACTAACAGGCAGCAGAAGAGAGCCAGGTTACAGACTGGTTCTTCACCTAATTTCCCACTAGGAAATTTTTGAATTGTTCATAAGCTTCTTTTAATTAAGTGTATCAAAACAGACAAACTAAATGACTTCTATAAATTACATCCTGGCCAGGTGCAGTGGCTCACGCCTGTAATCCCAACACTTTGGGAGGCTGAGGCGGGTGGATCACGAGGTCAGGAGATTGAGACCATCCTGGCTAACCCTGTCTCTACTAAAAATACAAAAAATCAGCCGGGCATGGTGGCATGTGCCTGTAATCCCAGCTACTCAGGAGGCTGAGACAGGAGAGTCACTTGAACCCAAGAGGCAGAGGTTGCAGTGAGCCAAGATCGTGCCACTGCACTCCAGCCTGGGCAACAGAGTGAGACTCCATCTCAAAAAACAAAAAAAAACAAAAGAATTAGATCTTTCCCCAATCTATTGATTCCCCAATATCAGTAAATCATTAATATTGAATTTAAAGTTCTAAAAAGTCCAAAACAAGAGACCTCTTAGGATTACTGTCATACTCACAATTTAAATTTAGAATTGTTTTCAAAATTGATCAAAGTAAATAATTTTCTTAAAACTGTGTCAACCACTATTTGAAAAGCTATAGGCCTGTAATCCCAGCTACTCAGGGCTGAGGCAGGACAATGGCTTGAACCTGAGAGGCAGAGGTTTCAGTGAGCCAGGATTGCACCATTGCACTCCAGCCTGGGTGACAGAGTGAAACTCCGTCTCAAAAAAAAAAAGCTATAAGGACAGGGTTTTTTTGTTTTGTTTTGTTTTTGGTTTTTTTGGTCTTCTTTCCTTTTTTTGTTTTTGTTTTGTTTTATTTTGATTTTTGAGACTGGGTCTCACTCTGTCACCCAGGCTGGAGTGTGGTGGTATAATCATGGCTCACTGCAGCCTTGACCTCCCAGGCTCAAGCAGTCCTCCCATCTCAGCCTCCCGAGTTGCTGGAACTACAGGCACGTGCCACCATGCCCAGCTAATTTTTGTATTTTTTTGTAGAGATAGGGCTCCCTGTGTTGCTCAGGCTAGTCTCAAACTCCTGGGTTCAAGCAATCCTTCTACCTCAGCCTTCCGAAGTGCTGGGATTACAGGCGTGAGCCACTGTTCCTGGCCGGAGAGTTTTTACTGGGCACTGGGCTAGGTGCACCTCTCCTCATAGCTTACCCCTCCTTCCCTAGGCTGTAATTGTTGGTTGCTTCTCTGTCTTCTCTATGAGACAGTAAGTTCCCAGAGTTCCCAGAGGGCAACTAAATACTGGGTCTTTACTCACTTTGGTATAACTGAAACCTAGTACAGTTCCTAGAACATTTATTTATTTACTTATTTATTTATTTATTATTAATGAGACAGAGTCTCGCTCTTGTTGCTCCGGCTGGAGTGCAATGGTGATGTCTTGGTTCACTGCAACCTCCACCTCCCGACTTCAAGCGATTCTTGCGCCTCAGCCTTCTGAGTAGCTGGCATTACAGGCATGTGCCACCACGCCTGGCTAATTTTTTGTATTTTTAGTAGAGATGGAGTTTCACCATGTTGGCCAAGCTGGTCTCGAACTCCTGACTTCAGGTGATCCACCTGCCTCGGCCTCACAAAGTACTGGGATTACAATTGTGAGCCACCATGCCTGGCCTAGTACATTTTAGATATTTAATAAGTATTTGTTGCAGAAAGGGAGTAGAACCCCAGTCTGAAGGTGGACTTGAATCAATACTTTCTGGTTGCTAACAGTGGCCATTCATAGATAGTATGATGGTGTGCTCTCTGGTCTGGAATAAAATCACTTAGTGGCAATAAACACTGTTACTACAAATGTAAATTTGACTGCAGAAAAGGACCTTATTTCTTACCAAATTTTAGACTTACTTAAAGCATACACTTAATCAGAAAAGCTAAACCTAGTTTTCACCAATTAGTAGATAGAAAGATCTACTGAATAAGCATTTATTTATGCCTGCTTTGTTTCAGTAAGGCTTTAAGGTGGCCTACACAGATATATAAAATGTGGAATAGGCTGGGCACAGTGGCTCATGCTTGTAATCCCAACACTTTGGGAGGCTGAGGCAGGAGGATAACTGAACCTCTGAGTTCAAAACCAGCCTGGGCAACATAGCAAGAGTCCATCTCCACAAAAAATTTTAAAATTAGCCAGGCGTGGTGGTACACACCCATGGTCCCAGCTACTTGGGAGACTGAGGTAAGAGGATCACTTGAGCTCAGGAGGTTGAGGCTGCAGTGAGCCAAGATCATGCCACTGCACTCCAGCCTGGGCAACATAAGGAGACCCTGTTAGATGACATACAGAATATCATGGCTTAAATCGGGGGATGGGGGGAGAGAAGAAAGTAAAATAAGAGGATATAAAATTGAGCCAAATAAGTAAAATAAAATTGGGCCAAGACTGAGGAGGAAAAATTACCCCATGCCACTTTGCACATATTGGCTCTGAGCTTTCCAATAATCAAATGAAAATCCTAGAGAGTTACCAAAGTCATTGTCCATAAGATTAATAATAAATTATTGAAAAATACAAAGACTAGGGATTTCTGTCAGGGCTATTTATTTGGAGGTGGTCTCTGTCACCTAGGCTGAAGTGCAATGACACGACCATAGCTCGCTGCAGCCTCAAACTCCTAGGCTCAAGCAATCTTTGTCTCAGCCTCCTGAGAAGCTGAGACTGCAAGTGTGTGCCACCATGCCCAGCTCATTTTTTAAAATTTTATTTTCTGTAGAGACTGGGTCTCCCTATGTTGCCCAGGCTGGTCCCAAACTCCTGAACTCAAGCAATCCTCCTGCTTCAGCCTCTCAAATTGCTGGGATTTCAGGCCTGAGCCACCATGCCCAGCCAGGGTTCTTTTTAAATGCATGCTGGCTCTACATAGTGTTGCTTTGAACCTAAAACTGCTCTAAAATGCTCTCTTAAAAAAAAAAAAAAGAAAGCATGCTATATAAGCATGCTTAAAGCATCATATAGGGAGTCTTTAATATCTTCTTTTCAAAAGTATCCTAAGTAGGGGCCAAGATGGGAGGATCCCTTGAGGCCAGGGGTTCAAGACCAGCCTAGGCAACATAGCAAGACCCTGTCTACAAAACTAAAATTTAAAAAATTAGTCAAGTGTGGTGGTACACACCTGTAGTCCGAGCTACTCAGGAGGCTGAGATGAGGAGATCCCTTGAGCCCAGGATATCAAGACTGCAAGTGAGCTGTGATGGTGCCGCTGCACTCCAGCCTGGGCAACAGAGCAATCCCTATCTCTGAAAACAAAGAAAGAAAAACACCACAGGTATCCCAAGTAGATGGAAAAAAATAACACCATTTGTCAAAGCTGGGAAGGGCAAATGGGAGTTTATTATATTATTTGTTATGCTTTGACTTATGTTTGAAATTTCCTACAATAGTTTAAGTGTTTTTAAAATGTACAGCAATCATCACACTTAATGGGATGAATTTGGTAGCATTTTTATTGAAGTCAAGGACTGGACATAGATACCCATTCTCATTCCAGCTCCTCAGCATTGAACTAGCTAATGCTCACTCTGTCGCCCAGGCTGGAGTACAGTGGCGTGATCACGGCTTACTGCAGCTTTGGCCTCCCAGGCTCAGGTGATTCTCCCACCTCAGCCTCCCAGATAGATGGGCACACACCACCGGAACTGGCTTTTTTTTTTTTTTTTTTGGTAGAGATGGGGTTTTGCCGTGTTGTCCAGGCTGGTCTTGAACTCCTGGGCTCAAGTGATCCTCCTGCTTTTGCCTTCTAAAGTACTGGCATTACAAACATGAGCCACCGTGCCTGGCCCAAAACTTTTTAAGCTCCAACATGACATGCAAAGGAAACTGACACTCTCAAACTCCTGGGCTGAAGAAATCTTCCCCACTTGGCCTCCTTAAGTCCTGGGATCACAGGCATGAGCTACCGCACCCAGCAGGAATTCCTAATCAAGCAAATTCTTTGTCATCAGCTAAGGAGCCCACTGAGTCAAACAAGTTGTTCTTGACCTCCTAGTCTCCTTGTACCCTGGGTCTGCTGCAGGCTGGTTTCTGGGCAGGCCTTCCCTAGAGCAGCAGCAGCCTCCTAATTTTGTGTGGAGTTACCTGCTAGGGCACCATTCCTATATAGAGCTGATGGTCAGCAGTCCTCACCTAAGAAAAGCAGTCTTTTCTTGCCCTGTGTTCAGTGGCAGTGATGCACACTGGGTGTTCCAGCCAGCAGAAAGGGGTCAGCTGGAAAGCAGAAGGGGCCGCCCTGCCTCTTGGCTCCAGTTGATTGTATGCCATGCAGGTCTGTTGCCAACATCTTCTGAATTTTCAAGAGAAACTGGAAACCAGGCTGGGCACAGTGGCTCACGCCTGTAATCTCAGCACTTCGAGAGGGCAAGGTGGGCGAATCACCTGAGGTCAGGAGTTCAAGACCAGCCTGGCCAACATGGTGAAACCCCATCTCCATTAAAAATACAAAAATAAAAATAAAAATAAAAAATTAGCCAGGCATGGTGGTGTGTGTCTGTGATCCCAGCTGCTCGGGAGGCCAAGGCAGGAGAATCACTTGAACCCGGGAGCCAGAGGTTACAGTGAGCCAAGATCACATCACTGCACTCCAGCCTGGCTGACAGAATGAGAGTCTGTCTCAAAAAAAAAAAAAGAAAAAGAAACAGGAAACTGGACTTTATTTTCACTTTCCAGATTAAAGAGGAGGAAGAAGGCCCTGTCTGAGGCAAGCAAAACATACCTGCAGGCCCAGTTTAGTCAGCGGGGCTACCAACTGGCAACCTCTGGTCTAATTAAGCCTAGAATTATAAAGCACTAGAGGACTTCACAGACCAATAAACTGTTCCAGAAATTTTGGAGCTAGACTTGCCAAATATTTTATTTTACTGTGTCTTAGTCCATTTTTATTGCTTTAACAGAATACCTGGGACTGAGTAATTTGTAAAGAAAAGAGGTTTATTTAGCTCACAGTTCTGCAGGCTGGAAAGTCCAAGGAGCATGGTGCCAGTATATTCTCGCTTCTGGTGAGGGCCACATGCTAGGTCACAACATGGCAGAGAAGGTCAAAGGGAAAGCAGACACCTGCAAAGAGAGGCAAAACCCACGGCAGCCCTGGCTTCATAACAACCCACTCTCCCCAGAACTAATTTATTCCTGTGAGAACTAATCCAGTCTCCTCAGAGCAAGAACTCAATCACTATGGCAAGAAAGGCACCAAGCCATTCGTGAAGGATCCACCCCCATGACCCAAACACCTCCCACTAGGCTTCTCCTCCCAACATTGTCACATTGGGGATCAGGTTTCACCATGAGTCTTGGTGGGACAAACAAGCAATATTCAAACCATATCACCAAGCTATAACACTTTTTAATGTAAAAAGCATGCCAAACACTGCTCTTAACTCATCATTTCATTAAAGAAAGGCCATTACAATACTTACAAAATAGCATGCACCAGTTTTGCAGATGCTGCTGCCATTGGGAGCCCCGTATTACCAGCCATGGTCAACCCCACTATGGTCTTCAACATTGCTGTCAACGGCGAGCCCTTGGGCCACGTCGTCTTTGAGCTGTTTGCAGACAAGATTCCAAAGGCAGCAGAAAACTTTCGTGCTCTGAGCACTGGAGAGAAAGGATTTGGGTATAAGGGTTCCTGATTTCACAGAATTATTCCAGGTTTTGTATGTCAGGGTGGTGACTTCACATGCCATATGGCACTGGTGACAAGTCCGTCTACGGGGAGAAATTTGATGAGGAGAACTTCATCCTGAAGCATACAGGTCCTGGCATCTTGCCCATGGCAAATGCTGGACCCAACACAAATGGTTCCCAGTTTTTCATGTGCCCTGCCAAGACTGAGTGGTTGGATGGCAAGCATGTGGCCTTTGGCATGGTGAAGGCATGAATATTGTGGAGGCCATGGAGCGCTTTGGGTCCGGGAATGGCAAGACCGGCAAGAAGATCACCGTTGCTGACTGTGGACAGCTCTAATAAGTTTGACTTGTGTTTTACCTTAACCACCAGACCATTCTTTCTGTAGCTCAAGAGAGCACCCTCCACCCCATTTGCTCGCGGTATCCTAGAATCTTTGTGCTCTCACTGCAGTTCCCTTTGGGTTCCATGTTTTCCTTGTTCCCTTCCATGCCTAACTGGATTGCAGAGTTAAGCTTATGATTATGAAATAAAAACTAACAGCTTTTTAGTTTTTAGGATACACCTAATCCACAGTGTCTTATGAAACCCTGGAGGCCAGATGTTTGTTGGAATTGCAAGGTATTTACATTTTTGAAAGGTTAATATGGCAAATAGAACACTTCATAGTAAAATGTAAAATTTCCAGTGAACCATGTGAATATTCAACTAAGTGGAATAAGTAAAGGCTATAAATAACTATGTCAGTTCAGGTCAGAGTTTTCTGCAAAATGAGTTTTTATACCAAACCAAAAAACAAAACAAAACAAAACAAAACTTGATTTTCAGAGCCCTTTGCATATGGACGATTATCAAGAAAGGAAAAGTCCTTTAAATGGACCACATTTAAGGCTATGGCCTTATTTTCCTCAGGTCACCCTAGCCCACTGGAGATTGCACTAATGGTTGGATATTTAGGAGCGTCTGATCTAAGCCAAAGCAAATCTTTATACAACTTCCCCACTTTCATCTGACTCCCTATTGCAACTAGTAGCATGCCACCACGCGTGGCAGCATTTCATAATGTCAGGTGTTCCCTAAATCTGTTTTCTAGTGTTTCATAGCTGCTTGGTCCTAGTTCTAATTGCCATGCTACCCTGAACTCAACTCCTGCTTTTATGAGACTCCTCTGCAATGGACCTCTCCAAGCTGGCATAAGGCCCAATGAGCTTGGCTCCCTCAGCTGTCCCTGTTATGTGACAAGCTTGCCCTCCATGCCGAGTGACTTCAGGGCTTTCAAGAATGTCTCCCATGTGGCCGGGTGCAGTGACTCACACCTGTAATCTTGCACTTTGGGAGGCTGAGGCAGGAGGATGGCTTGAGCCCAGAAGTTCTAGATCAGCCTGGGCAACATAATGAGACCCTGTCTGTACAAAAAAAATTTAAATGAGCTGGGTGTGGTGTCATATGCCAATAGTCCCAGCTACTTGGACAGCTGAAGCAGGAGAATCACTTGAGACTGGGAGGTCGAGGGTGCAGTGAGCCATGGTCACACTACTGCACTCCAGCCTGGGCAACAGGAGACCCTGTCTCAAAAAAAAAAAAAAGTTTGAACAACCAAGTTATATCAATGGTTTGCACTGACTCGGAATTAAATGACTTCAGAAAGCAGCCTGAGAAACTGGAAGGGGATGAGACATTGGAGGCAGGCCTCAAAGGACCGGAAAGATTTGGGCTTATTGAGGATATAACAGAAAGGCACTGCAAGGGGAAGGTGGGAACAAGTCTGGTGTGAATGAGTGGTTTCATGCTGGCTGGAGCTAGGCCTGGTTGAAGAGCAGCATTTGGAAAGGACATTAGAAAGAGGACATTTCAGGTGAAAGAAATGGTTGAGGCAAGAGGGAGCCCGCTGTGTGTGCACCCGTACTGTGCAAAAACTGCCCCCACTGCAGGGGAGGATTCACACTTTTGATTGTGATGAGCCAGCTGGCTGGCTTAAGCAGAAAGAGAATTTATCGTGAGGCTACAGTGCAGGGCATTTCTGTATCTGCCTCTCCGTCTTCATCCCAGTCTACGTCAGAAATTCCTCTCCCTGCTCTCAGGCCCTGGAGGATTTCTTCTGTGGCCCTCCTCTTACCCTAAGCATTTTCTACCCCATTTGGGGCATTTTCTACCCCAGATGACCCAGTTGCCTGGTGTCATTTCTCTCTCCTTTTAAACTATAAGCCCCTAACAGCAGGGCTGTGCCTTACTTGCCTGTGCCACCCTCCAGCCCCCCACTGCTTTGGAAAGCGTGTCCTGCAGGCTTTCAGATTTTCTCCATGTTGACCCTGCCTTGACCTTCCCGTGGGGAGGTACTCAAGTTTCCCTTTCTGCGTTATCTCCTACAGTCCCTTGCAAAGATTCAGATCTCTGGCTCCAGGCATTTATTGCATTTTTCTGATCAAAGCTCCCTTCCGAGCAGGATATTTTCCATACCGGGAAGCTTAAGAGAGACCACAGTGAACCATGGGAAGAATGGAGTGATCGTAATTTTCTCAAGTTCCCGCATTGATTTAGCACAAGAAAAGGAATCCTTTGCTCAGCTTCTCCTCAGAGCACTTTACTTAATTCGGCATACATATCCTTTTTTTTTTTTTTTGAAACTTTTTATTTTGATATGATTTTAAATTTGCAGAAGAGTTGCAAGAATAGCACAAGGAACTCACATTTGCCCTTCACCCAGATTTCCCAGTTTACACCTCACCTCGTTTGTTTTCTGTGTGTGTATGTGTGTGTGTGTACACACAGGTGCATTTTTTTTCTGAACTGTTTGAGAATGTCAACACATTCATTTTGTCCCTTTGCGCCTACACACTTTAGTGTGTATTTCCGTGGAAGAAGGATATCCTCTTGGGTTTTTACTTTGTACCCGGAGTGCTGGTTTCTTGCCCTAATATAGTGTTTACTGGCAACTGGAGGGTTGGGGGGACAGGGATCTTACGGATCTGAAGGAATTAGTCAAGAAGTTGTCACAGCATCTCCTCCTAACTAGACCCTGCAGGGACAGAAACCCACTCTGAGAAGTGTAAGGCTGGGCCATCTTAGAAAAGTCTGCTTGTTGTTTCTGGATGAAAATGTGATTGTTGTCACAGGTCCAAAGCCAAACACATTTTGGGAACGGTGGCATCAATTAACCCAGCCAGCCTCAGACCTTGAGGCATTTTTATGGTCTGTGCAATACAAGAATCCAGAAGGAAAAGAAGTTGTACCATTGCACTTACAGAGAAGCTTTGTCTTCCATCTCAGTCCTTGCTGCCTGTACTAACAGTCGCAATCCTAACATCCTACCTGGACATCATCTTCCTGCCATCATCATCTGTGCCAGGGGTCCCCCAAACCTTCCTGCTCTTAACCAAGTTCCGAGAGATTCTGGGATTCAAGGGCTCCCAAAACAGCTGTGGGCAACCTTCCTCAATTAAGTCCCCACTTTTGGCCGGGCGCGGTGGCTCAAGCCTGTAATCCCAGCACTTTGGGAGGCCGAGACGGGCGGATCACGAGGTCAGGAGATCGAGACCATCCTGGCTAACATGGTGAAACCCCGTCTCTATTAAGAAATACAAAAAACTAGCCGGGCGAGGTGGCGGGTGTCTGTAGTCCCAGCTACTCGGGAGGCTGAGGCAGGAGAATGGCGTGAACCCGGGAGGCGGAGCTTGCAGTGAGCTGAGATCCGGCCACTGCACTCCAGCCCGGGCGACAGAGCGAGACTCCATCTCAAAAAAAAAAAAAAAAAAAAAAAAGTCCCCACTTTTTTGGTTATGCCTAGTGGATAGATGGACAGGTGGAACAACTTTTTTTCCTAATATAGAGTTAATACATGCTTCTTGGGGAAAAAACGTAAGTATAGAAAAATGTGAAGAAGGGATACAGATCACCTGTCAACTTACTATAGTTTTGGTATCCACCCTTTCAGATTCCATCAGGAATGAACATTGTGTGATGGCTAAGAGCCCACACTCAGGTCATCAGGACTAGACACAGTGCTGGCTGTGTCATTACTAACTGAAGTAAGATAACTAACTTCTTTGAGATCCAGTTTCCTCTTCAATAAAACAAGATAAGGCTGGGCACAGTGGCTTACACCTGTAATCCCAGCACTCTGGGAGGCCGATCACTTGGGGTCAGGAGTTTGAGACCAGCCTGGCCAACATGGTGAAATTCTGTCTCTACCAAAAAATACAAAAATTTGCCAGGCAGCCGAGTGTGGTGGCTCACGCCTATAATCCCAGCACTTTTGGGAGGCCAAGGCAGGTGGATCACCTGAAGTCAGGAGTTCAAGACCAGCCTGGCCAACATGGTGAAACCTCGTCTCTACTAAAAATACAAAAATTAGCCGGACATGGTTCATGCCTGTAATCCCAGCTACTCGAGAGGCTGAGGCAGGAGAATCACTTGAACCCAGGAGGCGGAGGTTGCAGTGTATCGAGATCGCGCCACTGCACTCCAGTCTGGGCAACAGAGCAAGACTCTGGCTCAAAAAAATTTAAAAAGTAAAAAGAAAAAAAAATTAGCCAGGCATGGTGGCAGGCACCTGTCATCCCAGCTACTCAGAAGGCTGAAGCAGAAGAATCACTTGAACCCAGGAAGCAGAGGTTACAGTGAGCCAAGATTGCATCACTGCAGTCCAGCCTGGGCAACAGAGTGAGACTCTGTCTCAAAAAATAAAAAATAGGCTGAGTGTGGTGGCTCAGGCCTGTAATCCCAGCACTTTGGGAGGCCAAGACGGGTGGATCATGAGGTCGGGAGATCGAGACCATCTTGGCTTACATGGTGAAACCCCATCTCTACTAAAAATACAAAAATTAGCCAGGCGTGGTGGTGTGTGCCTGTAATCCCAGCTACTCCAGAGGCTGAGGCAGAAGAATCGCTTGAATCCAGGAGGTGGGGTTGCAGTGATCCGAGATTGCGCCATTGCACTCCAGCCTGGGCAACAGAGTAAGACTCCCTCTAAAATAAACAAACAAACAAACAAACACAAGATAATAATAGTACCTGGGCCGGGCGCGTTGGGTCACGCCTGTAATCCTAGCACTTCGGGAGGCTGAGGTGGGTAGATCACGAGGTCAGGAGTTCGAGACCAGCCTGACCAACATGGTGAAACCCCATCTCTACTAAAAATACAAAAATTAGCCAGGTGTGGTGGCAGGCACCTGTAATCCAGCTACTCAGGAGGCTGAGACAGGAAAATCGCTTGAACCCGGGAGGTGAAGGTTGCAGTGAGCTGAGATTGTGCCATCGCATTCCAACCTGAGCAACAGAATGAGACTCCATCTAAAAATAATAATAATAATAGTACCTGCTTAAATAAGCTAATGCATGTAAAGGGTTTAGTCAATACTTACATGAAGCAGTTGCTAACAAATATTAGTTCTAGGTGATGAAAAAGGACTCACACCACACCACTGTATAGCAGCCTGCTGTTTTCTCTCAACAGGAATTGATTCATTCAGTAATATTTTTTGAGAACCTGTTGCATATGCCAAACACAGTGCTAAGTCCTAACACTTAAACAAACAAAATCCTTGCCCTCATGGAACTTACATTTCTAGTGGAGAAAGAGACAGATAACAAGCTTGTATATGTTATAAAATATGTCACAGGGCCAGGCACAGTGGCTCACACGTGTAATCCCAGCACTTTGGGAGGCTGAGGTGGGTGGATCACTTGAGGTCAAGAGTTCGAGACCAGCCTGGACAACATGGCGAAACCCCATCTCTGCTAAAAATACAAAAATTAGCCGGGCATGTTGCGTGCCTGTAGTCCCAGCTACTCGGGAAGCTGAGTCAGGAGGATCACTGAACCCGGGAGGTGGAGGTTGCAGTGAGCCGAGATTGCACCACTGTACTCCAGCCTGGGTGACAGAGCAAGCCTCCATCTCAAAGTTAATTAATTAAATTAAATATGTCATAGGTTGATAAGTGCTCTGGGGGAGATTCAGCATGTGTGGTGGATAGGGACCACCATCAGCGGGTTGGTATTTTATATAAAGTAGTCAAAGAAGGCCTCTTTGAAAAAGTGGCATTTGAGCGAAGTCTGAAGGGAATGAGGGAACTATATAATAAATATCTGGGGAAGAACATATCTGGCAGTGGGAACAGCATGTGCAGGGGCCCCGAGACCACAGCATGCTTGGCATATTTGAGGATGATCAAGGAGGCCCTTGTGGCCAGCAGAGAGAGGTAGAAAGAGAACCGGAGGAGCAGAGGTCAGGGAGATAGTGGGGACCCAATTGTGTAGGACCTTGCAGGTCATTCTGAGGATTGTAGCTATTCCTCTGAGTGAGATGGGGGCCTAGGGGAGGGATGGAGGAGATGAATGATACAATCTGACCCTCATTCCATGTCAGTACTTGTATATTGTGGTTAAAGTGGAAAGCCGCACAGCTCCTTGGACTATTGACCAGCATTCCCCAGCCCTGTGGGCCCCTCCCACCAGGAGTCCACAGCCTGCCTGACACGATGCAGTAACTCCCCCGACCCCCCCGCTGCCCACCACCACACCGTTTTTCTAGGTGGGAATGACATCCAGGCACAGCCCGATGCTTCCAGGCTAGACCATACTGTGCCCAGCCTTACTGTTTGCATCTCACTGGCCATGACAGCTAATAGCCACCATCGATTAAGGCCTTGTCATCAGCCAGGCCTCTCACCCTCAAAGCCCCTTTAATCCTCACAGCCACCCTGCCAGGCAGCCACTGGCATTCTCCCTTTTGCAGCTGGTACAACGATTAACTTGTGCAAGGTCCTGAAGCTGGCAGGCAGGGAGGCCAGGACTTGTGCCCATCCATCAGACTCTAAGGATGAGGACAGTGATGAACAAAGCACAGCATCCGCAGTGCCAGGCACACCACAGTCACCCAGACAGCAAGACAGAAGGCTGCATGAATCGGTGCTCTTCGTCCCGCCCTAAGCTCTCCCTCTGTTGAGAAGATGTCCAAGAAAGCATTCTGCACACTGTGAAGCATTACACAAATATGAGCATGGCTGTGAAGATGATTAGGAGTCCGAAACCTTAGGTTCGGGTTGGGCCGCTGATTTTTCTGATGGCCACCTCCTCCTAGTCATTGGCATGTTAACCTCAAACACCTGAGCGCCCCCAAATCTCAGCATATCCCTAGCTTCTCCTTTGCTTTGCCTGAAACAAAGCAAGTCTTTTATAAGCAAGGGAGGGGGCCTGTGGTGGCCTTGCTTTTGCGAACATGCTTTCACCTCCTTCCAGTTCATTGTTTTCATACAAAATTCCAGACGCACAGCGCAGGCAGACAGAAGCCTCATTCATAGCCAGAGGTCCCTCAGGCTGGGGTTTCCACGCCTCCTTCCCCTTCCCCTCATCTCAGTCTCCTGCTGAAGTTGCGATCCACATGAAGCCACAGAGGTAGACTCAGGGCAAAGAAGAGTTTTAAATGTTGCTGATGGGGGTGGCCCTCGGAAGGCCACCACATGACATGGGGGAAAGAGCCCTGGATTTGCTTGACAATAGACGACTGCATTCCAGATTGGTTCAAATGACCTTGGACAAGTAATTGACCTCGTCTTCTTGAAAAGACGTGGATCTCAGAATCCTTCACAACACTTTGCTCCTGACAGCTAGTACCTATTCAGCAGAGTCGGCACAAGCTCACACAGCCCTTGACCTCCTGTGGGCCAAGTGTACGCCTTCTTCCTGGTTTGGTTAAGTTGGCATAGAGCTGAGCATGGTGCTGCTGGTGGTTCTACTAAATTGTATGATGGTTTAAAAAAAAAAAAACTGCCCTTGAGCCTGGGTGTGGTGGCTCGCTCCTGTAATCCCAGCACTTTGTGAGGCCAAGGTGGGAGGCCAGGAGTTCGATACCAGCCTGGGCAAGATAATGAAATCTCTACAAAAACTAAAAAACTTAGCGAGGCATGGTGGTGCACGCCTATAGTCCCAACTTCTCTGGAGGCTGAGAGGCAAGAGGATCACTTAAACCCAGGAGTCTCAGGCTGCAGTGAGCGGTGATCGAACCACTGCACTCCAGCCTAGGTGACAGAGTGAGCCCATCTCAAAAACAAGAAACAAAACCAGTTCTTGAGCAAGACACAGCTTTCTAATTTCCCAGTACTTTCCAGCTTTCCAAACCCTTCAGGCCCCACACCACCCTGATTTTTGTCACCTGCAAATAATAAAACTACAAACTGCACTGCACGTACGCTTTTGTAAAGGCTTGAACCATTGAATTCCTCAGCCCCACACCTTCTGGTCAGCACAGGGCACTGCACTGCCGCTCCAGACAGGCCTGGGCAGTGAGGAAAGGTGCCAGCCACGTGGACTGGGGGTAGGGAAAGTGCCTAATCATGAAATCCTAATTTATAATGTGTTGCTATCCTTAGCTGAGCATTAATTTGGCTCTCAGAAATAGGAGAAGGTGTGGGTGACTGGTCTGAGTTTCTGGGCAATTAGAACAAAAACAGAAGCATGCTCTTGCACACAAAGTGGACTTTCTCTAGGGTGGTGGTATTCTCTGGAGAACTGAACTCAGGGAGTCTTTATTATGTATACTTCTGTGCGTCTAAACTTTATACAGGGCTGGGTGCCGTGGCTTACGCCTGTAATCCACACTTTGGGAGGCTGAGGCGGGAGGATCAATTGAGCTCAGGAGTTTAAGATCTGCCCGGACAACACAGGCCTCGTCTCTACAAAAAAAAATTTTTTTAATTAGCTGAGCATGGCGATGTGCACCTGTGGCCCCAGCTACTCAGGAGGCTGAGGCGAGAGGATCGCTGGAGCTGGGGAAGTTGAGATTTCAGTGAGCTGTGATCGGGCCACTACACTACAGCCTGGGCCATAGAGGGAGACCTTGCCTCCAAAAAAAAAAAAAAAAATTAGAAAAACTTTACACAATGAACATATATCCATTTTTGACCACATTTCCTCAGTCTAAGATGCCATTGAATGAAAGACAATTATTTTCTGTACTTCCCTGAAAGCAAACTGCTATAATGTGTCATCTGTTAGAAAGACACGTCTCCGTTTTTGAGATGTTGAAATGTGAAAAAAATGTGCACCTTAGAATTGACAGAATGAAGTAACTTTTTAAATTAAAAGACATTTTCAGCTGGGCTCAGTGGCTCACGCCTGTAATCCCAGCACTTTGGGAGGCTGAGGCAGGCGGATCACCTGAAGTCAGGAATTCGAGACCAGCCTGACCAACATGGTGAAACCTTGTCTCTACTAAAAATACAAAAATTAGCCAGACATGGTGGCGGGCACCTGTAATCCCAGCTACTCAGGAGGCTGAGGCAGGAGAATCGCTTGAACCTGGAAGGCGGAGATTGTATTGTGGTGAACCGAGATCGCGCCACCGCACTCCAGCCTGGGCAACAGTGTGAGATGGAGGGAAAAAAAAAAAGATATTTTCCATTTTTGGAAAAAAATTACTTAAGTTGCTTTTGCATTCCACGCTCCTGCTCAGAGTGATTTCCTCAAAAAAGCCAAGGGAGTCACATTTGAAGATGAGGTAATTTTTTTTTTAATGTTTATGTGCCAGTTTCATACGAGGCCCTGTGCTTTCTCATCCCTGACCCCATGGAGGCCTTATGAGAACGATAAGCCCATATAAAATTACTACTTATGGAAAAGGAGTAATTTTGCAAGGAAGGAAACTGAAGGTCAAATTGGTGGTCCTGATCATGCAGTTCAGTGAGGGAGAGGAGGTTCAAACCCAGCTGCTGTGCCCCTGCTCCCCTCTTCTCACCACATGCCTCAGCTCTAAAGCTATCCTGAGAAAGGAACCAGGTTGGAACCTGAGCCTCCTACCAGAAGCCTGGGGAATCAAAGGGCGAACCTGAAGCCCACCCTGCGAATCCCACTCTGTCTGGTGCAAAGGAAACTGACTTCCTCTGTGCACACACTGCTCTGCCAATCTGAGTGACTCAGCCTCAAGATGACCTCACTGTCCTCAGTGGGCTGTTTGACCGCCTGCTTCGTGTCACTGAGCCCCAGCACCCAGCACGTCAGATATGGATTTACGAGTATTTTCTCTGCTCCACTCCTCGAATGTGGCTAGGTTTGAAAAGGTCACCCTTCCCCTTGCCCTCCACCTCTCAGCTTTCTGTTGCCAGGCTGCCTCTGCCCATCCAGCTGCTAAAAACATCCCAAGCTGTGAAAGCTGTTTGCTCCTGCCAAGCTGTGGTTGGACCACCATCCGGGGGAGCTGGGGGCTCAGCCTGGATTTTCCCAGTGCCTAGGACAGAGGCATGGCTGGTAGAGGATGTTGCTTGCCAGAAAATTGGCAGAGTAAGCTGAAATATCAGTTCTGGGTCTGCACTACAGCAAAGTAGAATTTTCAGAAGGGGTCTCATACAAGTATAGAGTGACCACATGTTAAAGATTGATTTAATTCATTAACGAGGAAACCAGCAAAAGGACAAAGCTGGTTTAAGAGATGATTTTAAAGAGTGGCTCTTTTAGTTCTCTAGGGCTGCCATAAGAAATTACCACCAACTAAGTGGCTTAGAACAGCAGAAATCCATTCTTCCGCAGTTCATGAGGACAGAAGTCCAAAATCAAGGTGTGGGAAAGGTTGGCTCCTCTGAGAGGCACTGGAGGGAATCTGTCCATGCCTCTTCCCCAGCTCCTGATGGGTGCGGCCTGCAGCAGCATCACTCCAGTCTCCGCCTCTGTGGTCACATGGCCATCTTCCCTGTGTATCTGTAGGCTCCAACTCTCTCTCCTTATAAGGACAACAGTGATTGGATTTAGAGCCATCTGAATCCAGTATGACCTCATTTTAACTTGATTACATCTGCAAAGCCTCTATTTCCAAATAAAGTCACATTCCCAGGTACTGGGGAATTAGGACTTAAACATATCTTTTTGTAGGGGACGCAACTGAACTTTTAACACCTACATTACCAAACTCATTTCTCATTACTCAGCATCACAGACCCCTGGCTTGATAGGGGCATTTGGCATGCTGGAAAGAACAGAGCCACAGGCAGCGTTGTTGTTAGCTTTGATCTGTCCCCGGCATTATGGGATGTAGTAGTGTCAGCCGGTTAAGGCTCAGTGAAAGACAGGGCATCTCCACCTCCGAAGTCAGTAGCATGTAGGGTATAGAGACCTTGGAATCAACTTCCAGGATTCAACTCCCAACTCTGTCCCCCACTGTGTGTGACTCCTGATATTTCTTCACCTCTCTGGGCCTCAGTTACCTCATCTGTGAAATGGGGGTGATAATGGTACACAGCCTATCAGAGAGTGCTTAGAGCAGCATATGGGAAGCTCTGAATAAATGTTTGCTGCTGACGATGAAGATGATTATCCGAATCACTCTCACCAGCAGACACAGCTTTGCTGCTTCTGTGGTGAGAAAGGCTGTTCCTGCTGGACACACTGGAAAATTTCCAGTCCCCAAAAAACATGGCAAGGGCAGTTCCTGATTAGGATAAAGGAAGCCTCTCTGATGGTCACATGCCCAGGTGACTTGTAGGCAGAGGCCAGCCCCGCCTCCTGTCCCCACTTCCCAACTTGCCCTGCCTTTGTGAATGACTCTTTTCTAGCTGTGCATCCTGGGTCTAGTTTGGAAAGTAATTTCTCAGGCACTTTTGAGTTGACGCAGGTGGCAGTTTCCTTTATGAACGCTCATAACCCAGGGTAAGTTTGACATGGCAGTTTGAAGCCCAGAAACAAAAGTTGGGAACAACAGCCTTTCCAGCTACAACTAGAGCTGGCCTGGTGAGAAACAGAAGGCCTCCCAGAGGTTAGAGGCCTAAGCAGACACCAGGTCTGGCCTTCCACATCCGAGCTGGGTGGAGCAAGACTCTCAGCACTTAGGAAGTGCCTGGCACGTTGATCTTTGGGAAGTGAGGGGCTCCTGTCATCTGTGTCCGGACTTCTCCCTTCTCGGGTGGACCACACATGGTCAGACCAGGCCCTGAGTGGCGACTGTTGCTGCCGCTGCAGCTGCTTTTGACATTATTGTCTATAGAATAAAGGTAGAGGCTGGTGGGACTGCAGCAGCCACTCCCTGCCCAAGCCTGACCCTAAGTGCATCTGAGAGTGCTCTGCGTTGAACCAGGAGGGGTCAGGCCCAGACTCTCTAGGTCCCTTTTCAGACACACCCTCCCTGCCCTTCGAGTCTTCCCCTTTTCAAACCTAGAAGAGAACAAGGGTTCTTTTTTTTGGTTTTGTTTTGTTTTTTGAGATGAAGTCTACATGGGATTTCACCATGTTGGCCAGGCTGGTCTTGAACTCCTGGCCTCAAGTGATCCACCTGCCTCGGCCTCCCAAAGTGCTGGGATTACAGGCATAAGCCACCATGCCCGGCCTGAAACATTGTTATATGGCACATAACTGTATATATATATATGTTTTACTTATTTTTTTATCTGTATTTTTTTGAGACAGTCT
Source organism: Papio anubis (assembly GCF_008728515.1). Classification (NCBI taxonomy): domain Eukaryota; kingdom Metazoa; phylum Chordata; class Mammalia; order Primates; family Cercopithecidae; genus Papio; species Papio anubis. The sequence continues at coordinate 82,337,312 of NC_044977.1, read as the reverse complement.
TGCTCTGTCACCCAGGATGGACTACAGCAGCACGATCTCTGCTCACTGCAACCTCCACCTCTGGGGCTCAAGCAATTATTCTGCCTCAGCCTTCTGAGTAGCTGAAACTACAGGTGCCCACCATCACACTTGGCTAATTGTTGTATTTTTGTAGAGACAGGGTTTCACCATGTTGTCCAGGCTGGTCTCAAACTCCTAACCTCAGGTGATCCGCCCACACTGGCCTCCCAAAGTGCTGGGATTATAGGTGTGAGCCACCATACCTGGCCATCTTTCTGGTTTGTTTGTTTGTTTGTTTTGCTTTTGCTTTTCCTTAAGGGAGTGGAGATTTACCATTATTTGCCTGGAGTTGGGTTTGACTGCAGATGGGCAAATGACAAAATGGACATGTTTGAAAACCAGTTTGTAGTGGTGGTTGCACTAGTGTGTAAATTTACTAAAACTCATTAAACAATACACTTATTATGGGTGAATTGTATGGCATGCAAATGATTCTTCAATAAAGCTACTTAAAACATATATAGTTGGGGCACGGTGGATTTAAACTGTAATCCCGGAACTTTGGGAGACTGAGGCGGGTGGATCACTTGAGCCCAGGAGTTCCAGACCAGCCTGGGCAATATGGTAAAATTCTACAAAAAATTTTTTAAAAGGTATAGCCGGGCGTACTGGTGAATGCCTGTAGTCCCAGCTGCTTGTGGGCCTGAGGCAGGAGAATGGCTTGAGCCCAGGAGTTTGAGGCTGTAGTTAGCTGTGATTGCACGGTGGCTCACACCTGTAATCCCAGCACTTTGGGAGGCCAAGGTGGGCAGATCATTTGAACTCAGAAATTCCAGACCAGCCTGGCCAACATGGTGAAACCCTATCTCTACTGAAAATACAAAAATTAGCCGGATGTGGTGGTGTGCACCTGTAATTCGTAGTTACTTGGGAGGCTGAGGCAGGAGAATCACTTGAACCTGGGAGACGGAGATTGCAAGTGATCCAAGATCGTGCTGCTGCAGTCCAGCCTGGGGGACAGAGTGAGACTGTCTCAGAAAATGAAGATTAAAAAAAATTAAATGTATATATGCAGTTATGTGCCATATAACAATGTTTCAGACTGGGCGCGGTGGTTCACACCTGTAATCCCAGCACTTTGGGAGGCTGAGGCAGGTGGATCACTTGAGACCAGCCTGGCTAACATGATGAAACCCTGTCTCTACTAAAAATACAAAAATTAGCCGGGCATGGTGGCAGGTGCCTGTAATCTCAGCTACTTGGGAGGCTGAGGCAGAAGAATTGCTTGAACCCAGGATTCTGAGGTTGCAGTGAGCTGACATCGTACCACTGTACTCCAGCCTGGGAGACAGTGAGACTCCGTCTCAAAAAACAAAAAACAAACAAAAAAACAAAACAAAACAAACAGGCCAGGCACAGTGGCTCATGCCTATAATCCCAACACTTTGGGAGGCTGAGGCGAGCAGATCACTTGAGGTCAGGAGTTTGAGACCACCCTGGGCAACATGGTGAAACCTCGTCTCTACTAAAAATACAAAAAATTATCCAGGTGTGGTGGCGGGCACCTGTAATCCCAGCTACTCGGGAGGCTGAGGCAGGAGAATCACTTGAATCCGGGAGGCAGAGGTTTCAGTGAACCAAGATTGCACCACTGCACTCCAGCCTGGGCAACAAAAGTGAAGCCCGTCTCCACAAAAAAGAAAAAAAAAAAAAAGGAGCCAGCACAGTGGCTAATGCCTGTAGTCCCAGCACTCTGGGAAGCCAAGGCTAGAGGATCACTTGAGGTCAGGAGTTCAAGACCAGCCTGGCCAACATGATGAAACCCCATCTCTACTAAAAAACAAACAAACAAAGTTTCAGTTGATGACACACCTCACCTGCCACGGTGATCCCACAAAATTATAATACTGTATTTTTATTTTACCTTTTCTATGTTTAGATGTTTAAATACATAATTACTTACCATTGTGTTATAGTTGCCTACAGTATCCAGTACAGTAACATGCTATATAGATTGGTAGCCTGGGAGCAATAGACTACACCATTTAGCCTAGGCGTGTAGTAGGCTAGACCATCTAGGTTTGTGTAAATGCACTCTATGATGTTCACACAATGGTGAAATCACCTAATGACACATTTCTCAGAATTTATCCTTGTTGTTAAGCAATGCATGACTGGGTATATAAAATGAATTATCTTAAAACCACAATCAGTGAGAGATTACTGTCTTTTAGGTACTTTATAGGACATCCTCAGTGATTCTGAACTCGAAAAAGAAGAGGAAGGGGAGCTGAATTGGAAGCCATGGCCTTTATGTGACCTAGGACAGATTCATATCCTCTTTGGGCCTTGGTTTCCCCATCTGTGATACCCCGATGCTTTTGGAGGAGATGAGGGATGCCAGGGTAGTGGAGCCTCTGCTGTGGTTTCTGTGCCCAGCTCCAAAGGTACATTGGACCTTCAGGTCATACCAGGCACCACTGTGCACTTTGTCTTCGCCATGGGAGCACCTCTGCCTTCCTGTCTTTGTACAGATAATTTCCTTCCTCCAGCCACATGGAGCAAACACGCAGCCAGGAGCAGCTGGAAAATCCAGATTGGCCTAGCTTCGTTTTCTCCAATCCTGGCCCTTTCTTTGACCCAGACCAAGGAAGCAGCCAAGACACTGCCCTGGAGAAAACTCCCATCTTGGATGGAATGGATAGAGCACCTGCTGGGCATTTTCACGCTTTGCATAAATGTACACAGCCCTGATGGGCGGCCTCAGTCCATTTTACAGAGGAGGAAACAGAGGCTCACACACAGAGAGACATTTGTTCAAGGTAACGTAGCTGGTAAGCACTGAGTTTCCTGCTTTCTCCACTAGACCCCACTGCCAGGAAAGAGGCCAGGCACCTTGCTCAGGTGGAAGCTGGGCAAATTGGCTTATTTGGGAATCACCTGACTTTCTCTCCTTCTGCCTCTGCCAGTCGGGTCAGGACAGCAGAAATGCTGCTCCTCCAGGAAGACTTCCTGCAAACCTTCACCCACCCACCCAGCAAGTGCTGAGACTCACCTTCCTCTGGGTCCCAGCAGCAGAGACCCAGAGGTTTGTGACCCAGGGACCGTGAGTAGCTCCATTTGGGAGCATGGAAGGAATGAGGCCCTGGGAGTCAGAAGAACACTTGCTGGCCTAGTGTGGTGGCTCATGCCTCTAGTCCCAGTATTTTGGAGGCTGAGGTAGTAGGATCACTTGAGCCCAGGAGTTTGAGATTAGTCTGGGCAACATAGTGAGACCCCCCATCTCTACAAAAAAATTTTTAAAAATTAGCTGACACTTTGGGCAGCCGAGGTGGGTGGATCAGGGGCTTAAGACCAGCCTGGCCAACATGGTGAAACCCTGTCTCTACTAAATATACAAAAATTAGCCAGGTGCAGTGGCATGTGCCTGTAATCCCTGCTACTTGGGAGGCTGAGGCAGGAAAATCACCTGAACCCAGGAGGTGGAGGCTGTAGTGAGCCCAAAAAAAAAAAATATATATATATATATATATATGCGCCAGGTGTAGTGGTGTGCACCTGTGGTTCCAGCTACTCAGGAGGCTGAGGTGGGAGGATCTCTTCAGCCTGGGAAGTTGAGGCTGCAGTGAGCTGTGATTGTGCCACTGTACTTCAGTCTGAGCAAGAGAGCAAGACCCCATCTCAAAAAAAAAAAAAAAATTAGAAAAGAAGAAAATCTGGTGCTATAATCTGAACATTTGCATCCCCACAAAATTCCTACCCTAAGCCCCAAGTAGATGGTATTAGAAGGTGAGTCCTTTGGGAAGTGATTAGGTCATAAGGGTGGAGCCCTCACGGATGGGATTAGTGCCCTTATCATGTTCAGAGAGCTAGCAGCCTCTTCCACCTGTGAGGACGTAACAAGCAGGTACTGCCTATGAGAAAGGGCCCTCACCAGACACAAAATCTGCTGGGACCTTAGTCTTAGATTTCTAGCCTCCAGAACTGTAAGAAATAAATGTCTATGTTTGTAAGCCTCCCAGTTTGTTCTGTTGTTACATAGCAGCCCCAGGAGACTAAGACACCTGGTCAGGTGGTGGGGATGAAGTATCGCTCTGTTGCCCAGGCTGGAGTGCAGTGGCACAATCTTGGCTCACTACAACCCCCACCTTCCAGGTTCAAACGATTCTGCTGCCTCAGCCTCCCTAGTAGCTGGGATTACAGGCACTCGCCACCATGCCTGGCTGATTTTTTTTGTATTTTTAGTAGAGACAGGGTTTCATCATATTGACCAGGTGGTCTCGAACTCCTGAACTCAAATGATCTACCCGCCTCAGCCTCCCAAAAATGCTAGGATTACAGGCGTGAGTCACCGCACCCAGCCTCGCAGTAGAGTTCTGAACAAGAGTGGGACAAGCAGATGTGACTTAAAAGAGGGTAGCTCAGCTGGGCATGGTCGCCACTGCACTCCAACCTGGGCGACAGAGTGAGATTCTGTCTCAAAAAAAAGAAAAAAGAAAAAAAAAAAAAAGAGTGGCTCTAGCTGCAGGGTGGAGGATGGTCAGATCCCAGTGGTGTTGAGTGGGAGGACAGGGGACCAACCAGGAGGCTGCAGCTGGAGCTCCTTCCTGTGGGGCCTCCAGGGGAGGGTGTGGCACCAACCCTCCTTTCACATTTTCTCTGCCCCTCTTTCCTCATTCTTTTTCTGTCCCCTGCCCCACTTCCTGGGGCCCACTGCCTATCTGATAAGCTCTGGGGAGTGCCCACTTCATGGCCTGCTGCTCCTGGCAGTCTTTAACTGGTTTCTTCTGGAGATGGTGCAGGGGCTGCATGGTGGGCACACGGGACAGCATGCCTGTGGGAGTGCCATGAGAAGGGGAGGGCCTGAGCCCCCAGGGTGGGCAAGGTGCAGGTAGAAGGCCAGGGGAGAGTCCTGCAAGAGCTACTCCTGGCCGACTCAGACCCTCCTGCCCTTCTTATCAGGCTTGAGGAGCGATAAGGGGCCAGTTCCTGGACTGTGGGTTCTAGGCCTTTGTTTGGGGCCGCCAGGAAGTGACTTGGTTTTGCTGCGGCTTAAGGAGTGTGGTTGATTCACCAGGGTGGTGGGCTGGGTGTGCCTGGGGGAGCCCACAGACACCAGGCCCTGCACCACCCATCACCAACAGGCCAGCCTCTGGGAGGCCGCCGTGGGAGCGTGTCCAGCCTCCACACCCACCTCCTGACAGCCGGCCACAGAGGAAGGATTCCTCACCCCAGGGCGTCTCCTCTTTCTTTACTTTGCAAGCAGAAACGCTTCCAGAATATATTATTCCCCAAATGTGCAAGACACTAGAATGGGTGCTTTGCCTACACCATCTCCTTTCATCTTCACCCCTGTAACAACGGCCCTCAGGGCTCATCGTGGCTGTTATCACTGTCCACATTTTGCAGAAGAGGAAACTGAGACTCAGAGAGAGGAAGTAAATTGCTCAGGTTCACTCAGCTAGGAAGCAACAGATCAGGATTCAAGCCCAGTCCAAAATTCATAATTCACTCCTTGAAAAGCCAAAAGAGAGGACAGGGCCGTACGGGGTGGTTTCAGGAGGGTTGTGAGTCCCCTGGGAGCTGTGCAGAGCTTACATCGGGTGCTCAAAGGAGCCTGAGCCAACCACTGCCCAAGAGATTCTACCAAGATGGAAATGATTCCTCCCCAGCCACAGTTCCGTCACCTGCGTGATGGGACGAGAGGCTGGATCAGGTGTTCTCCACGGCCGGATATTAAGTGAGTAACCTGAGTTCATAAATGAGCAGTTGGGCAGGCTCTTCTTCCAGGCTCTTAAATGGGGAGCAGGGTGTGGTGCTCGGGGATAAGAGAAAAGAACAGGAAATTCCCAGCCCAGTGGGAGAGACCCTATTAGTCAAGACAGCAAAGCAATTCCAAAAAAGGGAAGTTTCTGACTCATGTTGCTGAGCCATGTATCAGCAGGACTCTGCCCCTTCAGCATTGATCAGTCAGCTTGGATGTTGCTCCTTCCATGGCTACTAAGGCGTCTACTAGATTCCCCAAGCTCACATCTCACCGGCTTTGGCCCTTACAGAAAGAGTCTCTGGCTGAGAAGTCTCAGAGAAAATCCTGATTGGTTTATTTTGAGTCACCTGCCATCCCTGAACCAGTCACCATGGTCTGGAGAGGGGGTTTGCTATTGGCCAAACCAGCACAGCCTGCCTACCCTCTCAGTGGATCTTGCTGTGGGGCAAGCCAGCAGCCCCACATGGATTAGGTGGAGTTGGAAGAGGAAGAGGTGGAGGCAGGCAAAAGCCATGAGACCCCAGCCATCCGGGGGCTAGCTCCTCGCCCAGCCAGTCTTTCCACGCCCAGGCTTTGCTAGGCCATTCTTGTCAGGCCAAGGATGCTAGAGGGTCATCACCAAGAAGGAGCCACTCGGTGTCTTAGTTTAGGTCAGGGATTTTGAACCTCAGCACTATTGATATTTAGGGCTGATAATTATTTGCTGAGGGGGGCTGTCCTCTGCATTGTAGGGTGTTTAGCAGCATCCCTGGCCTCTACCCACTAAAAGCCAGTAGCAACTCCTCTCTCTTCCACTGTGATCATCAAAAATGTCTCCAGTCTTGCCACATGTCCCTGGGAGACAAAATCACCCGTGGTTGAGAACTATTGGTTTAGGGCCGGCACGGTGGCTCATTCCTATAATTCCAGCACTTTGGGAGGCTGAGGCGGGCAGATCACCTGAGGTCAGGAGTTTGAGACCAGCCTGGCTAACATGGTGACACCCCATCTCTACTAAAAAAAAAAAAAAAAAAAAAAAAGCAAAAATTAGCCAGGCCTGGTGGCAGGTGCCTGTAATCCCAGCTACTTGGGAGGCCGAGGCAGGAGAATCTCTTTAACCCGGGAGGTGAAGGTTGCAGTGAGCAAAGATTGCACCATTGCACTCCAGCCTGGTTGACAGAGCAAGACTCAGTCTACAATAAATAAATAAAGAACTATTGGTTTAGGTGATCCCAGAAGCAGATTTTGAGATGAAGATCTCAGGAGGAGTGGGGAAGTGAGACAGGGAGAGAAGGCAGCTGATGCAGGTGTGCTCATGAGCAGGCTATCACTGTGGGCAGCTGGGGCTTGATCCCACAGGGGAGCCCTGGGGAGCTGGCTGGAACATGCAACTCAGCGTTGCCCGGACCAACAGACAAGAGAACACACTGGAAGCTGCTGGGATAGGGGGCGTTAATTCCAGGGCACATGAGGCCTGCAGTGTGGTGCAGAGAGGACCCTGGCTACTCAGAGAAAGCAGGTGCCGTTAGCAGCAGAAGGTATCTGAGTCACGTGCCACCGAAGTATGTTGGCGATGGTGAATCCGTAAGGGTCTGCAGCAACCTCAACTCTTGCCACCTCAGAAGAAAGAATTCCACCGAGGGGCATAAGGCAGATTGAGAGACCAAGGCAAGTTTTTTGTTTTCGTTTTTCTTTTTTGAGACAGATACTTACTCTTTTTGCCCAGGCTGGAGTGCTGGCACACCCTCGGGCTCACTGGCAACCCCACCCTGCGCAGAGATTCCCCTGCCTCAGCCTCCTGAGTAGCTGGGATTACAGGTGCCTGCCACCACGCCCACACTCAGGCACTCTGGTTTCACCCATGCCACGTCATCCAAACCCCACTGGTGATCCACCCACCTTGGCCTGCCAGTGCTGGGATTACAGGCGTGAGCCACCGCCCAGCCTCCAACCAAGGCAAGTTTTTATAAGTTTTATTAAAAGCTTTAGAAGGCCGGGCGCCGGTGGCTCAAGCCTGTAATCCCAAAGACTTAGAGGCCGACGGGGCATCACCAGATATCTAGACCATCTGGTGAACACAGTGAAACCCTGGCTCTACTAAACCGCCAAAATCCAGTTTTGGCGAGGTATGGGTGCCTGCAGTCCCAGCTACCGGAGGCGAGAAGGCGATGGACCCGGGAGAGCGAGCCGCGCAGCCGAGATCCAGCCACTGCACTCCAGCCTGGCGACAGCAAGACTCCCGCCCCAAAGCTGGAGCAGGAACAAAGGAAGTAAAGCATTACCTTGGAAGAGGGCCAAGTGGGCGACTTGAGATTATGCACACTTGACCTTTGATCACTTAGGCTGGAATCGCGCGAGTGGCCTGCCAGCTTGGTCAGCCCCATGCAGGCTTACTGGGGCTGTATTCATGTCACCTATGCATTTTTCCACACAGCCAAGTGTCTCCGAGGCGTCACACCAGTCAAACTCCGATCTTTGCCCTGCTGGCGCTTGAGCCTCCACCAACCTCCTGAGATCTGTCTGGAAGCCGCCGGCTCTCTACTCCAGGTTCAGGTGTTTCTGTTATGACCGCTCCTTCTGCCAGCTGCAAACCACTTATCATTTTGGGAGTTTTACAGCTGCCTGACCATGGTGGGGTGGTCGCCTGACATTCCCGGTGGGGGCCTCTCCTGCTGTGCTCATGTCTGCCTGGCTACCTGCTGCAAGATCTTCTGCTGAAATGTGGGCAGTGGGCACTGGGAGGGCAGGGGCAGATGGGAGCACATTCAATAACCCCCAGCGGTTTCCTGCTCCTTCTCCCTGGTTTTTTCCTTTCCAGCCAATGTACCCATGCAAGGATTTGCCTCTGAGGAGGGCCTGTGGGCCTGCCATGCCCTCATACCCCTTCTAGTGGTTTCTTCCAAGATCTCCATGTTTGCCATTGTCTTTCCCACCACCCCAGCTGGACCTGGGTTAGAATCCTGACCCTGCTATGTCTAAGCTGTGTGACCTCAGGCAGATTTCTTAACCTCTCCGGGCTTGGATTTCTCCTGTATAAAACGGGCCCAATGATACCTGACACATGCTTTAGGGGGTGCTGTGGTGTAAATGTTCATGTCCCCTCCAAAATTCATGTTGCAACTTAATCCCCAGTTCGACAGTAGAGAGGTAGGCCTTTGGGAGGTGATTAGGCTTTGAGGACTCTGTCCTCCTGGAGGGATTCGTGCTATATAAAAGGGTGGGAAGGAACCAGCTAGGACCTGTGCCTTTCTGCCCTCCACAGGTGAGGGGATGGCAATGAGGCATCAGAGAGCAGCCCTCACCAGACACAGTACATGCTCAATAAACACTGACAGACTAAGAAAATCATCCCCTGCCAGGTGTAGAAAGTGGAAATGATAGCTCCAGTACTTCTGTTCACTCACTGAGTGGAAGGCAGGTGGGCTGGTGGTTGGCACTCCTGCCATGACAGAAACAACAGCTGCTGGTCAGGTCTCGGCTCTACTTTTCACTGGCTGGGTGATGTTGTGGAAGTTCCTTGACCTTTCTGTGCCTTAATCTTCCCATTGGTAAAATGGGAATAATAATAACATCCAGGTGTAATTTTCTAGGTTAGAATAGTGAACGTAAAGCTCTTTGTCTGGAAGAGCTCAGTGCTTGTTAGCTCTTCTCATTCTTGGTAGTTGGGTGCTCATGACATGCCATGTTTCATTGACTCTAAGATGTTATTGATCACAAGAACACACCACTATTTTATGTGCCACCAAGAAAGAAAAAGACTGATAGAAAGCTCTTGTCATTTAGGATGATTTTTTTTTTCTTCTCACTGAGAAAGTTCTTTTATCATATAACACACCATCTACGTGTACATAGAAGAAAACTACGGTGAAATAAGGGAGCCAAGATATTTTTTAGGGCCAGGCGCCGTGGCTCACGCCTGTAATCCCAGCGCTTTGTGAGGCTGAGGCAGCAGATCACTTGAGGTCAGGAGTTCGAGACCAGCCTTGCCAACATGGTGAAACCCCCGTCTCTACTAAAAATACAAAAATTAGCTGGGTGTGGTGGTGGGCACCTGTAATCACAGCTACTCAGGAGGCTGAGGCAGGAGAATCACTTGAACCCAGGTGGCGGAGGTTGCAGTGAGCCGAGATCGTGCCACTGCACTCCAACTTGGGCCACAGAGTGAGACTCCATCTAAAAAATAAATAAAGCAATAAAAAATAAAATGTTGAAAAAAAAGACCATATCTTTTCCTCTTTCTTTCTTCCTTCCTTCCTTCCTTCCTTTCTCTCTCTCTCTTTCTTTCTTTCTTTCTCTTTCTCTCTTTCTTTCTCTTTCTCCCTTTCTCTCTTTCTTTTTCTTTTTTTTTTGAGACAGGGTCTCGTTCTGTCACCTAGGCTGGAGTACAGTGGTGCAATTAGAGCTCACTGCAGTCTCAAACTCCTGGGCTTAATCCATCCTCCTGCCTCAGCCTCCTTCCTGAGTAGCTGAGACTACAAGTGCACACCACCATGCCTAGCTAATTTTTAAAAATTTTGTAGAGACAGGATCTCGCTATGTTGCCCAGCCTGGTCTTGAATTTCTGGTCTCAAGCAATCCTCCTGCCTCAGCCTCCCAAAGAGCTGGGATTACAGGCATGAGCCACAGTGCTCTGCCTCTTTTGTTTGTTTGTTAACACATCCATTTATTGAGCACATACTCTGTACCAAGAACTGCCCCCAAAGAGAACTGGGAGCCATAAGGATGGAAGGCTGGGATGGGGGTGAGGTGGGGATATGGAAGTTTAGAATGTGGGTCCCTGTTTCCTGAACCCCACGCCAACGTCTCTCCCAATCATTGATCTCTTGAGTGCTAGGACAAAAAAACCGAATTGCTCCATGTGCCAGAGGGTTAACAGTAGGGAGTGACTTTCCAGGCCACAGAACCAGGTAGGACCTGGGCAAGTCCCACGACCTCAGCCTGCAGTTGTCTGTGTTATTCACAGAGGCAGGACCGTCTAGTGCACGCTTATGTCTTCCTGGCTCCTTTCCTGCCTGGGCCCAGCTCCCAGCCCCAGGGAGGCAGTAGAATCCATGGAATATGTAAGAGTTTTGGCTCAGACAGGTCAGGGCTCAAGTCCCAACACTGCCTATTTCCGTATGTGCTTTCATTTCCCCATCTGTGAAATGGGGGTTATAATATAATGACACTGACTTGGTTGTCATGAGTATTGAATCAGACAACCCACATAAAGGGCCTAGCCCATGGCAATGAATACTACACATTGGCCCTTTTTATATTTCTATTTTAGGTGACCCCAGGACTGGGTCTCCTGCTGGGTCCATCTGACTTCCACTCTCCAGCACCCCCAGGGTTTACTGCTTCCATTCTGCTGACAGTCATCTGCTCTTCTCTGGCTGATTCAAGGTGATCTTTGGGGTCTGTCCAGGGCCCTGCATAAGGTCCTGGGGTGGACTTTTTGCTCTCTCCCGTTAGGAGACAGAGTGTGAGGGTTTCCAGGCTCCCCACAAAACCCAGGACAGACAGGAATGAAATTCTGGTGACGGGGATGGATTACAGATGGATGTTGTTGCTCACTCCTATCCGATACTGGTCCTCATTAAAGACTTGATTAGAGGCCAAGCGCAGTGGCTCTCACCCGTAATCCCAGCACTTTGGGAGGCCGACGGATCACCTAAGGTTGGGAGTTCAAGACCAGCCTGGCCAACAGGGTGAAACCCTGTCTCTACTAAAAATACAAAAATTAGCCGGGCATGGTAGCACATGCCTGTAGTCCTAGCTTCTAGGGAGGGTGAGGCAGGAGAATTGCTTGAACCCAGGAAGTGGAGGTTGTAGTGAGCCGAGATTTTACCGCTGTACTCCAGCCTGGGTGACAAAGCAAGACCCCATCTCAAAAAAAAAAAAAAAAGACTTGATTAGAGTGAGGGCTGTGCCTTTCACCCTCGGGAGGGGAAATATGGGCCACAGAAAAGGACAGGGTGTGAATAATGTGACATAGCCACAGGTGGCAAAGGGCAAATGCCAGCTGTACCAGAATCACCACCCACTCATGAGGCTCTGGGTCTACAGGTAAGTGGGTGGCTCTGGGTCAGAAAGACATGGGTTCAATCCCTGGCTCCTCCACTTATTAGTCAAGTCTTAGTTTCTTCACCTGTAAAACAGAATTCTAATGGCAACAGTCTGGCAGAACCCAAGGTATTTGTCAACATCCATGGTCTCCTCTTCTTGGGCATTAGCCAGAATATATTTCCCAGACGCCTGCTACATGGAGTGACCATGTGCTGTCAATGGAAAGTGGGTTTGGGCTTGTAATCGCAGCACTTTGGGAGGCCAAAGTGGGGTGTACCGCTTGAGCTTAGGAGGTCAAGACCATCCTGGACAACATGGCAAAACCGCATCTTTACAAAAATTAGCTGGGTCTGTGGTCCCAGCTACTTGGGAGGATGAGGCAGGAGGATCACTTGAGCCCTGGAGGCAAAGGTGGCAGTGAGCTGAGAGTGCACCACAGTATTCCAGCCTGGGTGACAGAGCAAGACTCTATCTCTCTCTCTTTTTAAAATAATGTAATAGTGTTTTGTTTTCGTTTTTTGAGACAGAGTCTTGCTATGTCGCCCAGGCTGCAGTGCAGTAGTGCAGTCTCAGCTCACTGCCACCTCTGCCTCCTGGGTTCAAGCAATTCTTCTTCCTCAGCCTCCCAGGTAGCTGGGATTACAGGTGTGTGCCACCATGCCCAACTAAATATTCTATTTTTAGTAGAAATGGGGTTTTACCATGTTGGCCAGGCTGGTTTTAAACTCCTGACCTCAGGTGATCCACCCACCTCTGCCTCCCAAGTGTTGCTGTGATTACAGGCAGTCACCACACTCCATGCATATATTTATTTATTTATTTATTTGAGTTTTGAGATGGAGTTCATTTCTGTCGCCATTGAGTGTAGGGAAGCCACACTGCAAGCCCGGCCCTGGTTTACGCCATTTTCTGCCTCAGCCTCCCCGAGTAGCTGGGACTACAGGCGCCCGCCACCTCGCCCGGCTAGTTTTTTGTATTTTTTAGGAGAGGCGGGGTTTCACCGTGTTAGCCAGGATGGTCTCGATCTCCTGACCTCGTGATCCGCCCGTCTCGGCCTCCCAGAGTGCTGGGATTACAGGCTTGAGCCACCGCGCCCGGCCTAGTGTTTTGTAATGAATTGATTTTGCCCTAGGGAGATTGTGAATCAGGGAACTCAGCAGTAGACTCCTATCTGTATGTTAGAATTACCTGGGGAGCTTTAAAAAAATACCATTGCCGGCCGGGCACGGTGGCTCAAGCCTGTAATCCCAGCACTTTGGGAGGCCGAGACGGGCGGATCATGAGGTCAGGAGATCGAGACCATCCTGGCTAACACGGTGAAACCCCGTCTCTACTAAAAAAATACAAAAAACTAGCCGGGCGAGGTGGCGGGCGCCTGTAGTCCCAGCTACTCGGGAGGCTGAGGCAGGAGAATGGCGTGAACCCGGGAGGCGGAGCTTGCAGTGAGCTGAGATCTGGCCACTGCACTCCAGCCTGGGCAACAGAGCAACCCCCCGCCTCAAAAAAAAAAAAAAAAAAATACCATTGCCTGGGCTCCACTTCCAGAGATTCCAATTCAATTGTTCTGGGGTAGAGCTGAGCATCAGGAGCTTTTAAACAAATTTTCTGGGCTGGGCCCGGTGGCTCACGCCTGTAATCCCAGCACTTTGGGAGGCTGAGGCAGGTGGATCACTTGAGTTCAGGAGTTCAAGACCAGCTTGGCCAACATGGTGAAACCCCATCATCTCTACTAAAAATACAAAAATTAGTCAGGTGTGGTGACAGGCACCTATAGTCCCAGCTACATGGGAGGTTGAGGCATGAGAATCGATTGAACCTGGAAGGCGGAGGTTGCAGTGAGCCAAGATCCTGCCACTGCACTCCAGCCTGAGTAACAGAGTGAGACCGTGTCTCAAAAAAAAAAAAAAAGAAAAGAAAAGAAAGAAAAAAATTTTTCCAGTGGGCCAGGTGCAGTGACTCATGCCTACAATCCCAGCACTTTGGGAGACTGAGGTGTGTGAATAGCTTGGGCCTGGGAGTTCGAGACCAGCCTGGGCAACATGGTGAAACCTTGTCTCTACAAAAAATACAAAACTTAGCTGGGCATGGTGCACATGCCTGTAGTCCCAGCTACTGGGGAGTCAAGGCAAGAGGATTGCTTGAGCCTGAGAGGTCGAGGCTGCAGTGAGCTGTGATCGTGCCACTGCACTCCAGCCTCAATGACAGAATGAGACCTTGTGCCAGGGCTGAAAACCAATGATGTAATTAATCTCAGGGCCTTTGCATGTGTTCCCTCTATCTGGAAGACTCTATGACCAGATCCTCCTAGAGCCAGCTTCTTCTCATCGTTCAGGTCTTGCATTAACATCCCAGGGCTGCCATAACAAATTACCACGTATTTGGTCGTTTAATGCAACAGAAATCTACTCTTACAGTTCTGAAGGCCAGAAGTCCAAAATCAAGGTGTTGGTGGGGTTAGTTCCTTCTGCAGACCCTGAGGGAGAATTTGTTCCTTGCCTGTCTCCTGGCTTCTGGAGGCTGCTGGTAGCCCTTGGCATTACTTGACTTAGGGCTTCATAACTCTGATCTCTGCCTCTATTTTCACATGGTCTTCTCCTTTTCTGTCTGTTGTAAGGATATTTACCATTGGATTTAGGACCCATACTAATCTAGAATAATCTCAATTTGAAGTCCTTTACCTTAATCACATCTACAAAGACCTTTATTCCAAAAAAGGTCACATTCTGAGGTTCCTGGTAGACAGATCTTTTGGGAGCCATAATTTAAACCACTACATCTCTCAAGTATCACCTCCTCGTGTTAGCAGTGGCAAATCCATATAGGTCTGCAGCAACCTCAATTCTTGCCTCCTCGGAAGAAAGAATTTGACTGAGGGGCATAAGGCAAGGAGAGACCGAGGCAAGTTTTAGAGCAGGAGTGAAAGTTTGTGAAAAAGTTTCAGAGCGGGAATGACAGGAAGTAAAGTACACCTGGAAGAGGGCCAAGTGGGCGTCCTGAGAGATCAAGTGCACAGTTTGTCCTCTGATGTGGGTTTTATATGTTGGCATGCTTCTGGAGTCTTGCGTCTCTTCTCCCCTGATTCTTCCCTTTGTTAGAATGTTGGGTGTGTTGGGCCTCAGGGACAGGCTTCAGGACACAATCTCTCTGACCTTCTTCTGCTCCCTTTTCACCTGCCCCAAGGAAAGATTCCAATCTTCCCCCACCTTTCTCACTTGGGTCATAGACCCTCATTCCAGAGAGGGTACTGACCCATACTCTGTGGGAAGGAATGCTGAGCTTCCATAAAAGCCCAAGAGGAGGCTGGTGCGGTGACTCATGCCTGTAATCCCGGCACTTTGAGAGGCCAAGGTGGGTGGATCACCTGAGGTCAGGAGTTTGAGACCAGCCTGGACAACGTGGTGAATCCCCATCTCTACTAAAAATACAAAAATTAGCCAGGCGTAGTGGCAGGCGCTTGTAATCCCAGCTACTCAGGAGGCTGAGGCAGGAGAATCGCTTGAACCTGGGAGGTGGAGGTGGCAGTGAGCTGAGTTGGCACCACTGCACTCCAACCTGGGCGACAGAGCAAGACTCCGTCTCAAAAAAAAAAAAAAAACACAGCCTATCTAACAAAGTTGTCTATAGAGCCTGATATCTACTCGGGTGATTTGGGGCAGGGGTGGGACTGAGCAGAATAGTCATGCAAAATCTAAAACATCCCTAAAGTTGGAGAGGGATTGGCCCCCTAAAATTGATAGGATGCCCCCACCATCATGGCTAAAGCCACCCCCACGTCTCTCAGGTCTCAGGCTGTTGAGGTGGCCAGACCCAGAGAGGAGGAGCCCATGGAGTCATCTTGTTCAGCCCCCTGACTCGGGGCAGGACTGCACCCCATCCAGGTCAGAGACTGACTCACCCCCAGCTACTACTCACTGGAAAGTTAGGCAGCTCCCTCCTCATCCTGCCTTCCAGGAAAGCCAGGCTTTCCGAAAGTCTAGAGGCTAGAGCTTGCCTCTTCCTGTCCAGGGTGGGATGAGGGGGGTGGGTTAGAGGATGGGGCGAGGGGCTGGTTCACTCTGACCTCATCACATTCTTGGACCGGGGAGTGGAGGAGCATGGCGAGCCACCCCCAGGTCCAGCCTGCTGCTGCGATTTGTGGGCTGGCTTCCAGGCAGGCTAAGAATGGAATTGGCCCCAGGAACGCACTGTAGGAAGGGACCTGTCTGCCTCCATTTGGGAAGGAAAATGGTGCAAACGTAGGTTTAAGTCCCTGCACTGCCGTTTCCTAGTGTGTCACCTGAGCAAGTTATTTAAGCTGAGCACAGTCCTTTCCTGTGAAAGGGAGATAACAATGACCTAACTCATAGGGCTGTTTCAAGGATTAAATGAGGTACTTTTATCCTTTGCATAATTTCTGGGGGCATGGTTTTTGTTCAGCAAATATTAGCTACCTGGAAAGCAAGAGCATTTAAAGACAAAGGGGGCCAGTGCGGTGGCTCACGCCTGTAATCCCAGCACTTTGGGAGGGTGAGGCAGGCGATCCCTTGAGGTCAGAAGTTTGAAACCAGCCTGGCCAACATGGTGAAACACCATCTCTACTAAAAATACAAAGAAAAAGTTAGCCAGGGATGGTGGTGGGTGCTTGTAATTCCAGCTGCTTAGGAGGCTGAGACAGGAGAATAGCTTGAACCTGGGAGGCAGAGGTTGCAGTGAGCCGAGGTCACACCACTGCACTCCAGCCTGGGTGACAGAACGAGACTGTGTCTCAAAAACAAACAAAAAATTAGCCGGGCATGGTGGTGAGCGCCTGTAATCCCAGCTACTCCGGAAGCTGAGGCACGAGAATCGCTTGAACCCAGGAGGCAGAGGTTGCAGTGAGCCAAGATTGCACCACTGCACTCCAGCCTGGGTGACAGAGTGATACTCAGTCTCTAAATAAATAAATCAATAGGGCATTTTTCTTTTTTTTTTTTTTTTGAGACGGAGTCTCGCTCTGTCGCCCAGGCTGGAGTGCAGTGGCCGGATCTCAGCTCACTGCAAGCTCCGCCCCCCGGGTTCACGCCATTCTCCTGCCTCAGCCTCCCGAGTAGCTGGGACTACAGGCGCCCGCCACCTCGCCCGGCTAAGTTTTTGTATTTTTAGTAGAGACGGGGTTTCACTGTGTTAGCCAGGATGGTCTCGATCTCCTGACCTCGTGATCCGCCCGTCTCGGCCTCCCAAAGTGCTGGGATTACAGGCTTGAGCCACCGCGCCCGGCCTAGGGCATTTTTCTTTAGACAGAGGAGCACCTATCACCAGCTCCATCGAAACTAGCAGTGCCACAGTCGAGGCGCTCAAGGGAGGGGGCAGCGTAGTGGGGTCTGAGGGCTCACGTAGCTAGTGGGCAAAATACAGGCTTTGAAGCCAGACTGCATGGGTTCAGATACCAGGTATGTTAGAGGTTGCATGATGTTGGGTAAGTCACTTAATAACCTTCCATGTGTCTCAGTTTCCTCCTCTGCACAGTGGAGGAAATAGCAATGCCAGCTTCACAGGGGTATCATGAAGATTAAATGACTTTTATGTAAAACACTCAGAGCGGTGCCTGGAACACGGTAAGTCCTACACGTGCGACAGCTCCAACTATCTGTATTATTTGTGTCTATTCAGGGTCCTCTTCCTCCATTCCCACTCATAACAATAACAACAGCAATAATAATATCAGCAGCCACTGTTAGTTATCCTCTCACTTTATAAATTATCCAAACAGGTGCAGTGGCTCACGCCTGTTATCCCAGCACTTTGGGAGGCTGAGGATCACTTGAGGACAGGAGTTTGAGACCAACTTGGCCAATATGGTGAAATCCTGTTTCTACTAAAAACACAAAAATCAGTCAGGTGTGGTGGCGCACACCTGTAATCCCTGCTATTCAGGAGGCTGAGGCAGGAGAATCGCCTGAACCTGGGAGGCAGAGGCTGGAGTGAGCTGAGATCATGCCACTGCACTCCAGCCTGGGTGACAGAGCAAGACTCTGTCTCAAAAATAAATAAATAAAAATAAAAAATGAATTATCTCAACAAACCCATGACACCATCCTTACCCTATAGATGGAGAAACTGAGGCTAAGGAAAGCTGGGTAAGGTGCTTGAGATCACACTGGTGCAGCCAGGATTTGAACTCAGGTCTCTCTGACTCAAGGGCCCACACTTGTAGCCGTTTACTATTATATATGGCACTTAAGAAACAACTCTGAACTCAATACATAGACCCTCATAAAACAATGAGACCCTGAGGCAGTGGCCTACAAGACACTGACTGTCATGTCAGTTGTGCTGTAGGTGTTCAGAGGAGAGAGTAAAGCTAGAACGACCTAGGGAGGACGTGGTCTAGCCTTGGACCTTGAAGAGGAGGTGGGACTTGAATTGGTGCCTTGGGAGGGGTGTGGTTTCAGGTGGGGACAAAGGTGTGGAGGTAGGGCTGGGTGGGGCTCCACTTAGAGGCAGTGTCTGGGATAAAGTCAGGGGCAGGGAGGGCACCTGGCCAGCTTCCAAGTGGAATTGAGGCATAAAGCAAGGCTGAAGCGCAGGCCAGGAGTCGAGCACCTCCTTTTCCTGTTAGCCTCATTTCCCTTCCTCAGGGACCCACAGAATAAGCTCTCTACTAGAAGCTATTGTCCCTGCCCCCTCAAAATCCCAGCGTTTGGAGGCCCAAATGTCAAAGGGCAGTGACGGTCCTCTGGGCCAGTGGCGTGGGGGTAAAATAATTTACCAAGACAGTTGTAGGCAAAGAAAGGCAGATTTATTGGAGAAAGTAGGAAAATACGTTGCAAAGGAGGCAGAGGGCAGCCTGCATGAGAGAAGCCGACTGCAAAGAAACAAAGGCTGGCTGGAGATCTTATAGGACGGTGCTGACGCTGTGTGCTGAAGACAGCTGTGCGCAGCACCACGACGCCAAGCTCGCAGTGAGCTTGTCTGCAGGTGTCTGGTGATAGCTGGGCGCAGGAAGATGGTGAGTTACTTGCGCAGGAGGGCTGTGTTCTGGACCACGAAGAAAGCCAGACTTGTAGCTCATCTGCTTCTGCTTTCCCGGGTCCCACCAGCCTGACTCCCTTTCCCTCATCAGGACTCCTCCACACCAAGGAAATAACAGTTCCCCTGTTCAGATTCAGCCTCGAGCCAGCAACAAGGGGAGTCGGAGGAGGCCTTTAGCCTATTTTATTGGTTTATTTTCTTCTCACAGTAAATACGCCCAGCCTGTGGAAGGCATCCAGGCACACCCAGTACGTGCTCCTGTCCTTCCTCCCCTTGCAGGTATGGAGTGGGACCCAGTCCTGACACAGACTCACTGTCCCTCTAAAACCACATCCACCGCCACCCCAGAAACGGAAGTTTCACTGAAGGTTTCTTAGGAATTTAAAAGGCAAGGTTCCCTGCCAGTTTTGCAAGACTTCCTGAAAAGCCCATCTCCCATCCCAGGGATTTTTTCCCTGGGGCCCCAGCTTCAGGCCTCCTCCCAAATCACAGCCTCCTCTCTGCCTCTCCAGATGAATCCCAGTCTGTGGCTCACAGCCCTCACATTCTTAAACTAAGTGTCATTAGCAGGACCTGCCTGGTGCAGAATGAAAATGTGAGGCCCTTGTTCAGAAATTACGAAGAATTTCAGCTGAGTATGGTGGCCCACACCTGTAATCCCAGCATTTTAGGAGGCTGAAACAGGAGGATTGCTTGAGCCCAGGAGTTAGAGATCAGCCTGGGCAATACAGTGAGACCTCATCTCTACAAATAATAAAAATATTAGGCTGGGCTCGGTGGCTCACGCCTGTAATCCCAGTACTTTGTGAGGCCAAGGCAGGCGGATTGCCTGAGGTCAGGAGTTCAAGGCCAACCTGGCTAATGTGGTAAAACCCCGTCTCTACTAAAAATACAAAAATTAGCTGGGCGTGGTGGTGGGTGCCTGTAATCCCAGCTACTCGGGAGGGTGAGGCAGGAGAATCACTTGAATCTGGGAGGCGGAGGTTGCAGTGAACCGAGATCATGCTACTGCACTCCAGCCTAGGTGACAGAGTAAGACTCCGTCTCAAACAAACAAACAAACAAACAAATTAGCCGGGCCTGGTGATGCTGCTGGTGGTCCCAGCTCCTTGGGAGGCAGTGGGTGGGAGGATTGCTTGAGCCTGGGCTGTCGATGCTGTAGTGAGCTGTGATCACACCACTGCACTCCAGCCAGGGCAACAGAGCGAGACCTCGTCTCAACATTTTTTTAAAAGAATTTTGGCAACAGCTGAGCATGGGTCACAAGCCCTAAAGCTGACCTTGCCCTTAGTGCACAGAATGTCAAGTTTTCATGAACTTTAAAGCTAAGGTCTGATATCCCACCCCCCCACCCACTCCACTCCCAAAAAAGCATATTTTGAGAAGGGCTGCTCTGGACTACCCTCACCCCACACTCACCTCTTCGCTTTTCATCTTGCCCTTAGGCCCTCAATGGAAGGTTTGAGGTCTCATATTTGAACTGATTGTACCTTTCGCAAAGTACTTTCAGCTGTTCTTTATGAGAGAGAAGTTATCATCCCATTTTACAGCTGGGCAAAATGAGATTCAGAAACGCCCCACCTGGGCCAGGTGCAGTGGCTCATGCCTGTAATCCCAGAGCTTTGAGAAGCCGAGGCAGGAGAATCACTAGAGCCCAGGAGTTCAAGCCTGCAATGAGCTATGATTGCACCACTGCACTCCAGCCTGGACAACAGACCAAGACCTTGTCTCTATTTTAAAAAGGAAAAGAAAAGAAATTCCTGGCCAGGCGTGGTGGCTCACACCTGTAATCCCAGCAGTTTGGGAGGCTGAGGTGGGTGGATCAACTGAAGTCAGGAGTTCGAGACCAGCCTGGCTAACATGGTGAAACCCCGTCCCTACTAAAAATACAAAAATTAGCCGGACATGGTGGCGGGCACCTGTAATCCCAGCTACTTGGGAGGCTGAGACAGGAGAATATGCTTGAACCAGGAAGGCAGAGATTGCAGTGAGCTGAAATCGCGCCATGCACTCCAGCCTGGGTGACAGAGCGAGACTCCGGCTCAATAAAAAGAAAAAGAAAAAGAAATTCCCTCCTGAGCTGATACCTTGCTGGCTAGTAGCATAGGTGGTATCAGCTCTGGCCTCCAGACCTCAGCCCGGAGCCATTTCCACTACAGAAAGCACCCAGACATCATCCAAAGCCAACGCTCAGATGATGCAAACATCAATGCAGAGAACTCACAGGAAGGAAGGTCATCCTGAGGTCTGATGAGTCAGGGGAGGACAGAGACATTCCTCACATTTTCACCAGCAGTTCTGCTGAGAGAGGTCTCTTGTGGATCTGGTGTTCGTCTAGGGTTGGGTGGAGCCGTTTCAACATGAGAAACGGCTATTACAATAAATACAATAAAAGATGGGCATGCTGATTTAGCAGGAAGTGAGTAGAGCCAGAAAACCAAATTGGGGGTTAGGGTGAGGGAGAGGAATGGGGCTTTGTAGTCGAATCCAGCGTCAAATAGGCCCATGCCTGGAAGGAAGTTAGTCTGAGACCACAAAAAATCAGGCAGGGAGGTACACTGCTGGTAGCTATACATATTGCTGTCCTACCTTCCTAGAGGACATGTGGGTAGTTTATAAGAGAAACCATAAAGGGGTCATAAAGGTAAGGCTGGGTCAGGTGCAGTGGTTCATGCCTATAATCCCAGCACTTTGGGAGATTGAGATGGAAGGATCGCTCAAGCCCAGCAGTTTGAGACCAGCCTGGGAAAAATGGCGAGACTATCTCTACCAAAATGAAAACATGACTGTAGTCCCAGCTACTTGGGAGGCTGAGGTGGGAGGTCAAGGCTGCAGTGAGCTGTGTTCATGCCACTGCACATCAGCCTGGGTGACAGAGCAAAACCCTGTCTCAAAAAAAAAAAAAAAGAAAGAAAGAAAGAAAAAAAGCTATTAGCCAGGCCTATTTATGAGAAAATTAGATCCAGCAGATGAACCCAGTATAGGGAACATTCTATAGGACACCAGGCCAATTCTCCTCAATACTATCAAAGTCATGAAACAAGGAGAGGCCTGGTATAGTGGCTCATGCCTGGAATCCCAACACTTTGGGAGGCCAAGGCAAGAGGATCACTTGAAATCAGGAACTGAAGTCCCACGTGGGCAACAAAGCAAGATCCTGTTTAAAAAAAAAAAAAAAAAAAATTGCTGGGCTTGGTGATGGGCACCTGTAATCCTAGCTACTTATAAGGCTGAAGTGGGAGGATCGCAAGCCCAGGAGTTTGAGGCTGCAGTGAGCTATGATTGTCCCACTGCACTCCAGCCTGGACAAAAGAGTGAGACCCTGTCTCAAAAAATTTTTTTGTTTTTTTTGTTTTGTTTTGTTTTGTTTTTGAGATGGAGTTTCGCTCTTGTCGCCCAGGCTGGAGTGCAGTGGCATGATCTTGGCTCACTGCAGCCTCCACCCCCTGGGTTCAAGCAATTCTCCTGCCTCAGCCTCAGAGTAGATGGGATTACAGGTGCGCACCACCACGTCCAGCTATTTTTTTTTTTTTTTTTAGACAGAGTCGCACTCTATCCCCCAGGCTGGAGTGCAGTGGCGAGATCTTGGCTCACTGCAACCTCCGCCTCCCAGGTTCAAGAGATTCTCCTGTCTCACCCTCCTGAGTAGCTGGGACTATAGGTGCGTACCACCACGCCCAGCTAATTTTTGTATTTTTAGTAGAGATAGGGTTTTGCCATGTTAGTCAGGCTGGTTGACCTCATGATCCACCCGCCTTAGCCTCCCAAAGTGCTGGGATTACAGATGTGAGCCACCGTGCCCAACCTAATTTTTTTTTTTTTGTATTTTAGTAGAGACAGGATTTCACCGTGTTGGCCAGGCTGGTCTTGAACTCCTGACCTCAGGTGATCCACCCACCTTGACCTCCCAAAGTGCTGGGATTACAGGCATGAGCCACCACACCCAGCCAAAAAATATATATATATATTTTTTGAGCCAGAGTCTTGCTCTGTTGCCCAGGCCGGAGTGCAATGGCTCAGTCTAGGCTCACTGCAACCTCCGCCTCCCAGGTTCAAGCAATACTCCTGCCTCAGCCTCCCAAGTAGCTGGGACTACAGGTGCCCACCACCATGCCTGGCTAATTTTTGTATTTTTAGTAGAGACAGGGTTTCACCATGTTGGCCAGGCTGGTCTCAAACCCTTGACCTTGTGATCCGCCCACCTTGGCTTCCCAAAGTGCTGGGATTACAGGTGTGAGCCACCGCACCCGGGCAAAATTTTGTTTTAAAAAAGAAAAACAATGAGAAATTGCCAAAGAGTGGAGGAGAGACATGTCATCAAACACCATGTGGTTCCCTGCATGGAATATTTTCGTTTTTTAGAGATGGAGTCTTGCTATGTTGCCCAGGCTGGAGTGCAGTGGCTATTGACAGACATGATCATAGGCTGCACTGAAGCCTTGATGTCCTGGGCTCAAGCAGTCCTACTGCCAGAGCCTCCCAAGTAGCTGGAATTACACCCGGCAGAAATAACAGCACAGAGATGAAGTGTCCCTTTCATCACATCCTGAGAGGCGGTCTGCCACATCACAGGGTACCACTGGCGAGGCTTACCTTATCACATGGTTAAGGAGGTGCCCCTTGGGCTTCTCCACCGGAAAGCCACTGTTTTTCACTTTCCATACTCTATTCTTCGGAAGCGAGTCAATAAGTCTAGCCTACCCTCAAGTAAGGAAGGGCAGGAATCAGGCTTCACCTCCAGGAGGAAATCTTGATTTTTAAAATGTTAATTACCTTTAAAAAAGAAAACTTGGCGGGGCGCGGTGGCTCACGCCTATAATCCTACCACTTCGGGAGGCAGAGGCAGGCGGATCACGAGGTCAAGAGATCCAGACCATTCTGGCCAACATGGTGAAACCCTGCCTCTACTAGAAATACAAAAATTAGCTGGGTGTGGTGGCTCGCGCCTGTAATCCCAGCTACTTGGGAGGCTGAGGCAGAAGAATCGCGTGAACCCAGGAGGCAGAGGTTGTAGTCAGCCGAGATCATGCTTGGTGACAGAGTGAGACTCTGTCTCAAAAAAAAAAAAAGAAAAAAAGAAAACCTATCCTAGTGGTAAAATGCAAAAAATACCAAGGCATCTATGGTGTTAGGTCCTCCCATCTTTGTCCCCAAAAGTAGCAATGTACCATTTTCTTGTGAATCATTCCAAAGGTATTTTATGCACAGACAGGCAAATATGTGTACTTTGCTCCACCTTTTTTACACAAGGGCGGTACCCTGGCCATGCTGTTCTGCACCCAACCACAGGGCTGCTTGGATTATGAGACTCTGTAAGCACCCCAGTTTCAGATATCTGACTATGAGGGGATGGGTCAGTAAATGACATTCTGTATAGCAAGGGCCTGGCCACAGCTAGGAACGGTGACACAGATAAGTAGCTTCTGGTATCATGAAAAAGTAAGATGTCAAATGACAATAAAATCAAGTGCAGAGTACATAATCATTTCAATGAGGTGAAAGTTATCTTTCAGGAGAGGCTGCAGGAAACTGTAAATCACTGAGGTAAAGTGGAAGGCTTGTGAGTATAAAAGAAAAACTAAAAGACAGGACTGTGAGCTTTTGGGAATGCAATTTCCAGGATCCTGAAGCCAACCACATATGGGTGGAAAAGACCCTGTCACCCTTTCCTGGTCAGGGAGGGAAGGGCCGTTTGACTTTCTAGAATTGTCTCGCTGGATTGAGGGTGTTTGCAGTTAATTGTTCTGTGGAAATAAGAGTAGAGCAAACACCCCACCCAGGGCAGGGACAGGATGTAGATTCCTCAGGCCTGAACTGTAAGGCTCGAGGCCGCACACTTGTGGATGCCCCACACCCTGGTGCTACTCACAGCCTACAGGATGAACGCTGTCTCTCAACCTGGTACCTGTCTGTCCATCCATCCATCCATCCATCCATCCATCCACCCACCCACCCACTAGCTTATTTCTTTATTCACTTAGCGTTGATTGTGTGCCTGACCCTGTGGCGGGAGTAGGGATAAGGCTGTGGTTGAGATGGATACAGATCCTCTGCACGGAGTGAAAGGTCTGGTATAGAACTAACCAGGTGTGGGGCGTACATCTGTGCTCCAGCAGTGCCCTGAGATCTCCATGGACTTCCCCACCCTGGGGAGCAGGGCAGCTTTGTGGAGGAGGCAAAGACCAAGCTAAGCAGGAGTGAGCTAGGCTTGGGGGGCTCAGGGGAAAAAAGGAGACACTCCAGGTGAATAGGGGCAAGAAAAGCCTCACAGACCAGTACCAGCATCCATCCACCAAGCCTTTTCCTCATCATCCACCAAGCCTTTCCCTGTGCCTGGCGCCCGGCAGTCATGATTTCATTTCATTTCCATAGTAGCCCTTTGAGCAAGATAATAATTATCATGCCCTTTGTTTTAAAAAAAATATTTATTTTTTTGAGATGGAGTCTCACTCTGTTGCCCAGACTGGAGTGCAATGGCATAATCTTGGCTCACTGCAACCCCCACCTCCCAGGTTCAAGCGATTCTCATGCCTCAGCCTCCCAAGTAGCTGGGATTACAGGCATGCGCAACCATGCCTGGCTAATTTTTGTATTTTTAGTAGAGACAGGGTTTCATCATGTTGGTCAGGCTGGTCTCGAACTCCTGACCTTGTGATCCGCCCGCCTCAGCCTCCCAAAGTGCTGAGATTGCAGGCATGAGCCACTGTGCCTGGCCTATCATGCCCTTTTTAAAGATGAGGATGCAGGCTGGGTATGGTGACTCATGCCTATAATCCCAACACTTTGGGAGGCTGAGGTGGGAGGATCACTTGAGTCCAGGAGTTATGACCAGCCTGGGCCATATCTTTTTTTTTTTTTTTGGAGACTGAATTTCGCTTTGTAGCCCAGTCTAGAGTGCAATGGTGCAATCTCGGCTCACTGCAACCTCCGCCTCTTGGGTTTGAGTGATTCTCCTGCCTCAGCCTCCTGAATAGCTGGGACTACAGGTGCCCGCCACCACACCCAGCTAATTTTTGTATTTTTAGTAGAGACAGGGTTTCACCATGTTGGCCAATTTGGTCTTGAACTCCTGACCTCATGATCTGCCCTGCTCAGCCTCCCAAAGTGCTGGCTATGGGCTTGAGCCATTGCACCCTACCTGATTTAATGAATATTTCTTGAGCACCATGTGCCAGGACATAGGGCCACAAGGCTGACCCAAAGATCTGAGTCCCCTGTGTAGAACGCATGGTGTATTCCAGACATTTGTGAATTTATCCTCCCTGCAAAATTGAGCACCTCAATGACAAAGCTGAGAGTTTCCTTGCTTTTTTGTGTCTCTCCCCAGTGCCCAGCCCAAGGCCTGATGTACAGAAGGCACTCAAACGTTGCAGATAAGACATAGTAGCATGGGCTAGACTCTGCATATTGAATGTCCCCTGCCTATTGCTAGGAACCATATATATGTCCCTGAAACCCTCCACCCACAGCTTGGTGGTCTGTCAAACAAGAGTTCTTTCAACATGAATATTTTTAGAGCACCCATGTGCTCTAAAACAACAGCAGAGCAGTAAGAGTGCCTGGCACAGGGAGTTTCAAGGGAAGGGTCTGAGAAGTTACCAGAATGTTGTAATCTGTCGCAGCAGGATGATTTGCTCTGATGGGGACCATACAGGGTACAAGGTGAGTGCAGTTGGGCTGTTTTCAGGATGAATGGCATAACACATACCAGATAGAGAAGTTGGTGGTTTCCTGTGTGCCAGGCACTGTGTGAGTGCTTTGCAGGAACTAACTTATTTGGGCCTCACCATTTCATCAGGTAGGTACCATTATGATCAGCCCATTTACTGAGAGGAAGGTGGTGGAGGCTCAGAGAGGTTAGATAACTTGCAAAGGCACACAGCTAGGCCGGGCACGCCGGCTCATCTATAATCCCAGACTTTGGGAGGTCAAGGTGGGCGGATCACCTGAGGTTAGGAGTTCAAAACCAGCCTGACCAACATGGTGAAATCCCATCTCTACAAAAAATACAAAATTAGCTGGGTGTGGTGTCACATGCCTGTAATCCCAGTTACTTGGGAGGTTGAGGCAGGAGAATCACTTGAACCCAGGAGGCGGAGGTTGCAGTGAGCCGAGGTCACGCCACTGCACTCCAGCCAGGGTGACAAGAGCAAAACTCCATCTCAAAAAAAAAAAAAAAAATACAAAAATTAGCTGGGCGCGATGTCATGCACCTATAATCCCAACTACTCGAGTGGAGATTATCCACTTGATAATCACTTGAACCCGGGAAGTGAAGGCTGCAGTGAACCAAGATTGTTGCACTGCACTCCAACCTGGGTGACATAGTAAGATTCTGTCTCAAAAAAAACAAAAACAAAACAAAAAATCACACAGCTAGCAGATCTGGGACCAGAACGCAGGCCGATGGGCTCTTGACTATAGGATCCCCTGGATCAGGGAGACTGGCAGGTGACACTGAATTCTCCTCCTCTGCCCCACAGAAGACAGATGAAGTCATGTGTACTTATCATAGGGGCAGGGAGGTCCCAGGGTGGAAGGAGCCCCTCCAGGAAGACCTGTTTTGGGAACTTCAAATGAAGTCAAGGTCTGTTCCGAATCTCAGGCTCTCAGCTCTGGCTGCATTCTGTCAGCAGGGTTCCCCCAGGGTGTAGAGCAGAGCGAGGACTGGGAAGTGCTGGGGGTGCAGGGTGGCTGGGGGGTGCACTACCCCAGAGTTCTGTCCTCATGTCCAAACCAAACCTATTCCTGTGGGCCCGGGGCCCCTGCAGGTTTCCTGAACCAGCAGCGACCTTTGCCTGTCCGCTGCAGGGAGACGTGGGTAAGGCCTCTTCAGGTTTTGGCTGTGCAGGGTAGCTGACCTTTCCCTGTCTCTGGGGACCTCTCCCCACTTCCCTTTTTGTGTCCACCCTACAGTCTGAGCATTATTCATGCCCAAAATATCTCAGAAAGCCAAAACAGCCCTGCCCTCCACCCAGGACTACAGTCTCTTGGCCTGTGTTCTTTTATTTATTTATTTTTATTTTATTATTATTATTATTTTTTGAGGCGAGGTCGCTCTGTCGCCCAGGTTGGAAATGCAATGTAGTCAGCTCACTGGCTCCACGCCTCGGGTTTCACGCTCATTCTCCTGCCTCAGCCTCCCGAGTAGCTGGGACTACAGAAGCCGCCACCTGCTGGCTAGTTTTTGTATTTTTAGTAGAGGCGAGGTTTCACCGTGTTAGCCAGGATGGTCACCGATCTCTGACCTGCATTGATCCACCCGTCTCGGCCTCCCAAAGTGCTGGGATTACAGGCTTGAGCCACCGTGCTTTCGGCCTATTATTATTATTTTTTTGAGATGGAGTCTTGCTCTGGCCAAGCTGAGTGCAATGGCCCGCTGATCTTGGCTCTGGCAACCTCTGCCTCGGGTTCATGATTCTGCCTGCCTCCCAGCCTCCAGTGGGACTACAGGTGTCGCCACCATGCCCAACTTAATTTTTGTATTTTTAGTAGAGACAGAATTTCACCGTGTTGGCCAGGATGGTCTCAATCTCTTGACCTCATGATTCGCCTGCCTCGACCTCCCAAAGTGTTAGGATATAAATGTCCCACCGTGCCCAACTTACGCTGTGTTCTTTTAAAGGTCATCTTCCGTCCTGCCCTCCTGCTTGCCCTCCATGGCCCTTTACGGCCCTTCTGCTTCCCTAGACAAAGCAGAGATGTGACTGGTGTTCCCAGCTGCTTAGCCCCGACCAAGCATTTGTCCACAGACACCGTTTTCCTCTCAGGCCCTGAGGTGCTGGACTACAGAGCCGGCCTCCCAGCCACCTGCTGTGAAAACCTCACCTGGACCAGTGGCACTCTGTTCAAACTCTGTTAACACCTCCACTTTGGCCTGCCCTAGACAACACCTACATCTGGAGAAAGCAAATTAAACTGGTTTGAAGCCTCTCCCAACTGTTCAGAGCGGCCCAGAAGACTCAGGCCCCGTTTCCAAGACAGAAGGAGTCAGACTCTTCTGTGGATGTCCCTTTGTTTATAGTCAGCAGATCCTGGTCCCAGTGATCAAGGCTTCTGGATGGGGATGGCCCTGTATGATGTCTGCAGCACACTCAATGCCCACCCATGCCCCTTCAGCCTACACCACTCACCTTAGCTGCCAGAAGCCTTGACTTTTTTCTTTTCTTTTTATAATTTCCCTCCCTCTCTCCCTCCCTCCCTCCCTCCTTCCCTCCTTCCTTCCTTCCTTTCTTTCTTTCTCTCTTTCTCTTTCTTTCTTCTTTCTTTCTTTCTCTCTCTCTTTCTCTTTCTTTCCTCTTTCTTTCTCTCTCTCTCTTTCTTTCTTTCTTTCTTTCTTTCTTTCTTTCTTTCTTTCTTTCTTTCTTTCTTTCTTTCTTTCTTTCTTTCTTTCTTTCTTTCTTTCTTTCTTCTCTCCTCTCTCTTTCTTTCTCTCTCTCTCTCTTTTCTTTCTTTCTTGAGACAGGGTCTTGCTTTGTCACCTAGGCTGCAATGCAGTGGCAGGAACATGGCTCACTGTATCCTCAACCTCCCAGACTCAAGTGATCCTCCTGCCTCAGCACCCCAAGTAGCTGGGACTACAGGAGCATGCCACCACACCCAGATCATTTTTTGTATTTTTTGTAGAGAGGGGGTTTCACCATGTTGCCCAGGCTGGTCTCAAACTCCTGGCCTCAAGAGATCCGCCCATCTTGGCCTCCCAAAATGCTGGCATTACAGACCCGAGCCACCACATCTGGCCATGCAGCCGTGACTTTCACTGATCACAGGAGCCGGCTGTGCTTGCACACATGGTTGGCCGGAGGGTGGTGAGTTAACAGCCCCTCCTCGCGGGCCGGGCGCGGTGGCTCAAGCCTGTAATCCCAGCACTTTGGGAGGCCGAGACGGGCGGATCACGAGGTCAGGAGATCGAGACCATCCTGGCGAACACGGTGAAACCCCGTCTCTACTAAAAAATACAAAAAACTAGCCGGGCGAGGTGGCGGGCGCCTGTGGTCCCAGCTACTCAGGAGGCTGAGGCAGGAGAATGGCGTAAACCCGGGAGGCGGAGCTTGCAGTGAGCCGAGATCGCGCCACTGCACTCCAGCCCGGGCAACAGAGCGAGACTCCGTCTCAAAAAAAAAAAAAAAAAAAAAAAACAGCCCCTCCTCAGTAGCCCTCAACCAATGACTAATGGTAAATGCAGGCCCCAGCCCTTCAGGTGCCTTGGCGGGTACACTCTACCTGGCCCTTAGGTTCCCCTGCAGGGTGGAGCTCCAGCTGCCCGCAGGAGCAGCCCACTCATGAATGCACCTTTTATGGGCTTCCTCTCTTTCCAGCCTTACCTCCCACCTCCGTTGCCAGCATTTCTTGGAATCACTTCCCAAATAAATAACTTCTATTTGAATCCTGGACTTGGGTCTGCTTTTGAGGAAACTCAAACTAAGACAATATCAAATTGCCAATATTTATTGAGCACTATCTCTGTGTTAAGCATCGTGGTCAGCATTTCAGAAGTCTTAACTCATTTAATCCTATGACAGCCAGCACTATGAAGAAGGAACTGTTATCATTTCCATTTTACAGATGTGGAAACTGACTCAGAGCGTGGGCTTGAGGCCAAAGGCCTTTTCCACTCCACCCATCCTCCATCAGCCTGAATTACTTTCATTTCCTCAAAATGCTGGGCTCCCTCACCTCTTGATCTCTGCACTCTGGGGCACAGGGAGGTTAAATCACTTGGTGACACAGCAATTTAGAGGCCGAGCTACCCAGATTCAAGAGCCATCTCCAGTCTCAGAACCCACATACTTTGCCACTGTGGAAAGCAAAATATCGGCCCCTCAAGGTATCACATAATATGTGACTTTTTGTTTTTGTTTTTGTTTTTTTTTTGAGACAGAGTCTCGCTCTGTCACCCAGGCTGGAGTGCAGTGGTGCGATCTCCGCTCACTGCAAGCTCCGCCTCCCAGGTTTATGCCATTCTCCTGCCTCAGCCTCCCCAGAAGCTGGGACTACAGGCGCCCGCCACCATGCCCAGCTAATTTTTTTGTATTTTCAGTAGAGACGGGGTTTCACCATGTTCGCCAGGATGGTCTCGATCTCCTGACCTCGTGATCAGCCCGCCTCGGCCTCCCAAAGTGCTGGGATTACAGGTGTGAGCCACCGCGCCCGGCCATATGTGACTTTTTGTGTTTGGCTTCTTTCACTTAGCATAATGTTTTTCAGGTTCATCCATGTTGTAGCATGTATCAGTACTTCATTCCTTTTTGTGACTGAATAATATTTCATTGTATAGCTATACCATATTTTGTTTATCCATTCATCCATTGATGAACATTTGAGTCATTTCTGTGTTTGGGCTAGTATGCATAATGTTGCTATAAACATTCATGTACAAATTTCTGTGTGCACATACATTTTCATTTCTTGGGTATATACCTAGGTGTGGAGTAAGTCTTTGTTCTTTTTTTTTGAGACAGAGTCTCACTCTGTCACCCAGGCTGGAGTGCAGTGGTGTGATCTTGGCTCACTGCAACCTCCACCTCCTGGATTCAAGTCTTTGTTTCTTAAGGTCTTGCTGCAGTTTCCTTGTCTGTACAATAGAGCTGGTGGTGATACCTAATATATAGGGTTACATGAGACAATGCAAAGTGCTTAGCTTGTTAAACGGTTGCTGTAGATCAGAACTGTGACTCAGGCTGGGTGTGGTGGCTCACGCCTGTAATCCCAGCACTTTGGGAGGCTGAGGCGGGTGGATCACCTCAAGTCGGGAGTTCGAGTCCAGCCTAACCAACATGGGGAAACCCTGTCTCTCCTTTGTAAAAATACAAAATTGCCCGGGCGTGGTGGCACATGCCTGTAATCACAGCTACTGGGGAGGCTGAGGCAGGAGAATTGCTTGAACCCAGGAGGCAGAGGTTGCGGTGAGCCGAGGTCATACCATTGCACTCCAGCCTGGGCAGCAAGAGCAAAACTCCATCTCAAAAAAAAAAAGAATCGTGACTCAAGTTAGGTTGTATCTGTTGACATGTCTGTCTCTCCAGGTAGACTGCAGGTTCCTGGAGGGCAGGGGCTTTCTGCAGGCTGCACCCTCCAGGGCCTGGCATCCTGCCTGGCATGGAGCAGACATTCAATAGCTGTCTCTGGAGTATTTGGAGGTAATTCTTTCCCATGCATGGCCTTGCCTTCCCCTTAGGCTCTAACAGAGACATGAGACACAAAAATATTATTGCTCTTTTTCAGCCACTGAGGAAAATGAGGTTCCCTGAGGTTGAATAACTTCATTCATGTCACAGGACTAAAGAGAAGTAGACCCTGACCTCCAATCTAAAACTTCAAGCAAGGGTTCATTTATTCAACATCAATATATCCTGAGCACTTGCCAAATGCCATGGATGTTGTAGGCAGTGGTATCTTCACAGCTATTTGAGAAGGCAGAATATAAACAAGATAAATAAAGTATATAGTGTATATAGGTGATAGACTACACACTAGAAAATGATATGTACCAAGGAGAAAAACAAGGCAGCGAAGGAGGATGGGGGTTGCCAAGGGAGGAACAAGAGCATTTCAATTTATGTGGGATGGTCAGTGTATGCCTCACAGAGAACAGGACTTTTTTTTTTTTTTTTTTTTTGGAGATGGAGTCTGGCTGTCACCCAGGCTAGAGTGCAGTGGCGTGATCTTGGCTCACTGAAACCTCTGCCTCTTGGGTTCGAGTGATTCTCCTGACTCAGCCTCCCGAGTAGCTGGGATTACAGGCACCCACCACCATGTCTAGCTAATTTTTTGTATTTTAGTAGAGATGGGGTTTCACCTGTATTACTCAGGCTGGTCTTGAACTCCTGAGCTCAGGCAATCCGCCCACCTCAGCCTCCCAAAGTGCTAGGATTACAGGTGTGGACCACTGTGCCCAGCCCAGGACTTTTTTGTTTTAGAGATGGGGTCTCACTCTGTCACCCAGGCTGGAATGCAGTGGTGCGATCATGGCTCACTGTAGCCTTGACCTCCTGGGCTCAAGTGGTCCTCCCACCTCAGCCTCCTGAGTAACTGGGACTACAGGCACATGCTACCATGCCTGGCTAATTTTTAAATTTTTTGTAGAGATAGGGATCTTGCTATGTTGCCCAGGCCGGTCTTGAACTAGGCTCAAGTGGTCCTCCCACCTCCACCTCCCCAGTAGCTGAGGCTACAGAAACACACCGCATGCCCAGCTAATTTTAAAATTTTTTGTAGAGATGGAGTCTCCCCATGTTACCTAGGCTGGTCTTGAACTCGTGGGCTCAACCGATCCTCCCGCCTTGGCCTCCCAAAGTGCTGAGATTACAGGCAAGAGCCACCATGTCCAGCCTGGACTTTTGAGTGTGGATTTGAGGAAGGGAGGGGGTGAAGCATATGAATGTCTGTAACTGTGACTCAGTAGGATCAAACCAGAAGTAGATTTAGATGAAGAGTTATTTTTTCTTTTCTTTTCTTTCTCTCATTCTCTCTTTTTTTGAGACAGGGTCTCACTCTCTTGCCCATGTTGGAGTGCAGTGGCACAATCACAACCAACTGCAGCCTCGTCCTCCCAGGCTCAAGTGAACCTCCCACCTCAGCCTCCCTAGTAGCTGGGACCACAGACTCTCACCGTTATGCCTGTGACTAATTTTTGTGTTTTTTTGTAGAGACAAAGTTTTGCCATGTTTCTCAGGCTGGTCTCGAACTTCTGGGCTCAAGCGATCTGCCTGCTTCAGCCTCCCAAAGTGCTGGGATTACAGGCGTGAGCCACTGCACCCAGCTGAAGATCTTTCTTTTCATAGATGCTGATTTTGATGACAGCGACCAGTCCTTTCTCACCCTCCTGACCTCAGGCGATCCGCCTGCCTCAGCCTCCCAAAGCCCTGGGATTACAGGCATGAGCCACTGCACCCAGCTGAAGATCTTTCTTAACAAAGATGATGATGATGATGACAGCTACCACTTCTTGGTAACCTGTTTTGTGCCCAGAACACATTACTGACATTACTGCATGAGCACCTCAGCACAGCCATGTAATCTAAATATTGCTGTTATTCCCACACAACTCATCAATGCAGAATAAGGATTTGAACTTGAATCTGAGTCCAGTACCTCACCATGCCTGGACTGCCCATGGTTTCCTGGGAGGTAATGTGGTGCTGTGGTTCCGAGCTTGGCCTTTGGAGTCAGACCTATTAACTGCTTGCTTAATCTCACTGGGCCTCAGTTCCTACCTCTTGGGGTTATGTAAAGATTAAATGTGGTGCCAGGCGCAGTGGCTCTTGTCTGTAATCCCAGCACTTTGGGAGGCCGAGGTGGGCAGATCACCTGAGGTCAAGAGGTTTGAGACCATCCTGGCCAACATGGTGAAACCCCGTCTCTACTAAAAATACAAAAATTAGCTGGGCATGATGGCGTGTGCCTGTAATCCCAGCTACTTGGGAGGCTGAGGCAGGAGAATCACTTGAACCTGGGAGGCGGAGGTTGCAGTGAGCCAAGGTCACCCCACTGCACTCCAGCCTGGACGACGGAGCAAGACTCTGTCTTGAAAAAAAAAAAAAGATTAAATGTGGCAACAGATATAAAGTACATGGGGTAGTTGTTGTTACGATTATTATTGTAATTACTAGATAAGTCTTGCATTCTGGAAAGCCATTTGATCCAGTAGATTCCCTCTAGTTCTAACCAACTTGGGACCCTGTGACTACTCACCCATCCAAGCCAACAAAGGTACTAAAATAAAAATGGTGAACCTATCACTCTAAAAGTATAGGGGGACCCGCCAATACTTCATTAAGCTTGGCCAACCATGTTGTAATTGTTCTCTTGATATTTATCAATGAGCTACTGCACCAACAGCTCTCCTAGTTTAGGATCTAGGGAAACCCAGGAAAAATGCACTGTGTTGACTCTCACCCTCCCCTCCCCTCACTATTAAAGACCAGCCCAGCATTTGGAGGAAGGACTGACCTCCAGCTATTTTGGAAGGACCTATCTCCTATCAGGGGCTGATTCTGGTCTGAGCTGGGAGTGTATTTATTGGCCAAGGTCTGCTCCAAAGTAAACATGTCATCATATTCCTCACAGCCTGTAACCTCCACAGGGAGAAGCTGGGCCATTGTGGAGCAAGGGAGATGAAGAAACCTTATCTCCATTTCAGCGGGATCCCACTTCATATACTCTTCAGGGAAGACATGGGGGAGAAAAAGGAATAGATCATCTTAAATAAGTTGAACAAAAGAGCACCTTGGTGCACTTACCCTCTGCAGTGATAGGTAGAGGAGACGAGATTTAGAAGACAAACCTGTTATACAGTGAAAGAGCACACTTTTTTGTTTTTTTGTGGGTGTGTGTTTGAATTTATGCTAATTGCCTTTTTTCTGCCCATAAAAGTGAAACACACTCGTAGGTTGGGCGCGGTGGCTCATGCCTGTAATCCTAGTACTTTAGGAGGCCGAGGCTGGTGGATCACTTGAGGTCAGGAGTTTGAGCCCAGCCTGGCCAACATGGCGAAACCCTGTCTCTACTGAAAATACAAAAATTAGCCGGGCGTGGTGGTGGGCGCCTGTAGTCCCAGCTACTCAGGAGGCTGAGGCCAGAGAATCATTAGAGCCCAGGAGGCAGAGGTTGCAGTGAGCCGAGATCACGCCACTGCATTCCAGCCTGGGTGGCAGAAGGAGACTCCGTCTCAAAAAAAAAAAAATTGAAACACTTTTCCTTCCTTCCTTCCTTCCTTCCTTCCTTCCTTCCTTCCTTCCTTCCTTCTTCCTTACTTTTGATGTAATTTTATTTTGATGTAATTGACATACAGTAAACTACACATATTTGAAATGTACAATGTTATAAGTTTGATATGTATATACACACACATAGGATCATATGTGTATATATATATGTGTGTGTGTGTGCATGCATGTATGTGTGTATCCATGAAACCATTACTACAATCAAAACAGTGAACATATTCATCACCCCAGAAAGTTTCCAGGCCAGGCACAGTAGCTCACATCTATAATCCCAACATTTTGGGAGGCCAAGGAGGGAGAATTGCTTAAGCTCAGGAGTTCGAGACCAGCCTGGGCAACAAGGTGAAACCCCATCTCTATAAATAATACAAAAATTAGCTGGGTGTAGTGGTGCATGTCTGTAGGCCCAGCTACTCGGGAGGCTAAGGCCAGAAGATCACTTGCACCCAGGAGACGGAGCCTGCAGTCTGCTGTGATGGCACCACTGCACTCCAGCCTGGATGACAGCGGGAGACCCTGTCTCAAAAAGAAAAAAGAAAGTTTCCTCATACTCTTTTGTAATCTCCTCCTTCCATCTCTATCTGCTTACCCCCTACATCTCCAGGCAAACACTGATCTGCCTTCTGTCACTATAGAGTAGGTGGCATTTTCTAGAATTTTATATAAGATGGAATCATACAGTATGCAGTTTTTTTAAAAAAACTGGCCTTGCCCCCTTCACTTAGCATAATTATTCTGAGATTCGTCGGTGTCCATGTTGTTGTGTGCATGGTAGGTAGTTCCTTTCCACTGCTCAGGTCGATTCCATTGTCTGGATGCACCACAGTTTGTTCATCCATTCACTTGTTAATGGACCTTCGGGTTGTTTCTACATCTTGGCAATTGTAAACAAAGCTGGTATGAACATCCAAGTACACATGCTTTTATTTCCCTTGGGTCATTACCTAGAAGTGGAATGGTTGGATCATAGAGTAGGTATGTTTAACTTTTTAAGAAACTGTTTTTCTGGCCAGGCGTGGAGGCTCATGCCTGTAATCCTAGCACTTTGGGAGGCCAAGGTGGGAGGACTCCTTGAGTCCAGGAGTCAGAGACTAGCCTGGGCAACAAGGCAACACCCCATCTCTATCATTAAGAAAAAACTTAGGGCAGAGCATGGTGGCTCATGCCTATAATCCCAGCACTTTAGGAGGCTGAGGCAGGCGGATCATGAGGTCAAGAGATCGAGACCTTCCTGGCCAACGTGGTGAAACCCTGTCTCTACTAAAAATACAAAAATTAGCTGGGCACGGTGGCGCATGCCTGTAGTCCCAGCTACTTAGGAGGCTGAGGCAGGAGAATCGCTTGAACCTGGGAGGCAGAGGTTGCAGTGAGCCTGGATTGTGCCACTGCACTCCAGCCTGGTGGCAGAGTGAGACTCCATATCAAAAAAAAAAGAAAAAGAAAAAAAAAATTAGGCCGGGTGGGCACAGTGGCTCACGCCTATAATCTCAGCACTTTGGTAGGCCAAGGCAAGTGGATCGCTTGAGGTCAGGAGTTTGAGACCAGCCTGGCCAATAGGGTGAAACCCTGTCTCTACTAAAAATTCAAAAATTAGCCAATCATGGTGACGAGTGCCTGTAATCCCAGCTACTCAGGAGGCTGAGGCAGGAGAATCACTTGAACCTGGGAGGTGGAGGTTGCAGTAAGCTGAGATCATGCCACTGCACTCCAGCCTGGTTGACAAGAGTGAAATTCCATCTCAAAAAACAAAATAAAAAAAACCAGGCCAGATGAGGTGGCTCATGCCTATAACCACAGGTACTCGGGAGGCTGAGGCACAAGAATTGCTTGAACCCAGCAGGCAGAGGTTGGAGTGACCTGAGATCATGCCACTGCACTCCAGCCTGGGTGACAGAGCAAGCCTCTGTCTCAAAAACAAACAAACAAACAACCTGTTTTCCAAAGTGGGTGTGTGCTATTATGCATTCCTACCAACAGTGTATGTTTTCAAAACATTAGAGAAACATTTAAGGTAGAAATAAAGTCCTTAAGGTAAAAAGTAAAAGTTGGCTGGGTACATTGGCTCACCCCTGTAATCCCAGCACTTTGGGAGGCCGAGGTGGGCAGATCATCTGAGGTCAGGAGTTTGAGGCCAGCCTGGTCAACATGGTAAAACCCCATCTCCACTAATAATACAAATATTAGCCGGGCATGGTGGCATGTGCCTGTAATTCCAGTTACTCGGAGGCTGAGGCACGAGAATTGCTTGAACCCGGGAGCTGGAGGTTGCAGTGAGCCAAGATCGAGCCACTGCACTCCAGCCTGGGCGACAGAGTGAAACTGTCTTGGGAAAAGAAAAAAAAAAAAGTAAAAGTTATCATTTTACCTCATCATGATTGCCTTGGCCCACTGCTATAAATCCTTCCAGGGTTTATTTTTTTCCTTATCCATGTACAGAACTGGACTGAGTCCCATAGGTGCCCTGGGCAGGCTAAAAAGTTGGCATCCTCTCAACCAGATATTTGTAAGATAGTTTTTCAAAATGTATTTAAGCAGAATGTGGAGAAACCAATTTTCTGTTAATGAAAAAATAACATTCCTCTTTCTTTTCAAAATAAAGGATTTACTACAGGCACAGAATGTAAGCTGGCCTTTGACTCATTTGGAATTGTCTTGGAATTGTAGTTCTCCAAGCCAGTCAGCTTCCAGAAGCTGTCTTTTTTTTTTTTTTTTTTTTGAGACAGAGTTTCACTCTTATTGCACAGGCTGGAGTGCAATGGCATGATCTCGACTCACCACAACCTCTGCCTCCTGGGTTCAAGCGATTCTCATGCCTCAGCCTCACAAGTAGCTGGGATTACAGGCATGTGCACCTTGCCCAGCTAATTCCCTGTATTATTAGTAGAGACAGGGTTTCTCCATGTTGATTTAGGCTGGTCTTGAACTCCTGGCCTCAGGTGATCCACCTTCCTCGGCCTCTCAAAGTGCTAGGATTACAGGCGTGAGCCACAGCGCCTGGCCGGAGCTGTCTTAAAGGACATAGGATGAGGATCTGCACTAACAAATCACTAGGTCTTGGGGCAGCATGTAGCCCGGACCAAGGACTAAGCTGACATGAGCGAAGTCCTGAGAGAATTTGTAGCTAGACTCTAGTGCTGGGGAGGAGGGTGTTTGCATTCCCCCCAGGCGGTGCTGTATACCTCTGATCACCAGGGGTTACAGGTCCACCTCATGTGGAAACCTGAGTTACCTGGCACCATGTTTCCATTTCTTCCAGTCCTGTTTCGGCTCCCCTCCTAGACTGGCTCCCTGGGAGCTGCCCGGCTGATGAGCAACTTAACCCATACATACATTATCATACATTAATCCATGCATTGCTTATATATTAGTGCTTTTTTTTTTTTTCATTTACAGACAAAATCTCACTATTTTGCCCAGGCTGGTCTTAAACTCCTGGGCTCCAGTGATTCTCCTACCTCAGCCTCTCAGCCTTCCAAGTAGTTGTAGAGATGGGGGTCTTGCTATGTTGCCCAGGCTGGTCTCAAACTCCTGGGCAGAAACAATCCTCCTGCCTCAGCCTCCCAAAGTGCTGGATTATAGGTGTGAGCCACCACACTTGGCTGTTAGTGCTTTTTAAATGGTTTTGCAACTTTACTTTTAATTTTTCTGACGAGACAGGATCTGGCTCTGTCACCCAGTCTGGAATGCAGTGGTGCCATCTCAACTCACTGCAATCTTCACGTCCCATGCTCAAGCCATCTTCCCACCTCAGCCTCCTGAGTGGCAGGGGCTACAAGTGCACACCACCACGCCCAGCTAATTTTTGTACTTTTTGTAGAAATGAGATTTTGCTGTGTTATCCAGGCTGGCCTCAAACTCCTGAGCTCAAACAATCTGCCCAGCTCGGCCTCCCAAAGTGCTGGGATTACAGGTGTGAGCCACTGCACTCAACTGCTATTTTTGTTTCTAAAATGTGCACACAAATTAAATCATACAAATTCATGTTGGTCTGTAACTTGCTTCCCCCCTCCTCCTGCTTTGCAGTAAATGTTCAGATAAGCCTATATAGATCCATCACATTATTTTAAGAAGTACAGCTGAGTGCAGTGGTTCATCCCTGTAATCTCAGCACTTTGGGAGGCCAAGGTGGGAGGATCACTTGAACCCAGGAGTTGGAGACCAGGCTGAGTGACAAAACAAGAACCCACTTCTTTTTTTTTTTTTTTTTTTTTTTTTTTTGAGGCGGAGTCTGCATGTGTCTCCCAGACTGGAGTGCAGTGGCGATCTGCAGCTCACTGGACCACCGCCCAGGTTCAGCCATTCTCCTGCCTCAGCCTCCCGAGTAGCTGGGACTACAAGCCAACTGCACCCGGCTAATTTTTGTATTTTAGTAGAGAAGGGGGTTCCTGTATTGTAGGGTGGTCTCCATCTCCTGACCTCATTGATCTACCCGACCGGCCTCCCAAAGTGCTAGGATTACAGGCGTGAGCCACCACGCCCAGCAAGAACCCACTTCTAAAAAAAAAAAGAAAAAATTTTAAAGTGCCAGGGTAGTCCATCTGTTGGATGTACTGTGATGCAGCTCCTCTCAAACTTGAATGAGCACATTCATCACCTTAGGGGTCTTATTAAACTGCAGCTCCTGATTCAGTGGGTCTGGGCGACACCTGAGATTCTGCACACTCCCAGGCTACTAGTGGGACCACAATTTTTTTTTTTTTTTGCTGACAGAGTTTCACCTTGTCGCCCAGGCTGGAGTACAGTGGCGCTGTCACAGCTCACTGCAACCTCTGCCCCAGATTCAAGCGATTCTCCTTTCTCTGCCTCCCGAGCAGCTGGGATTACAGGCATCTGCCACCATGCCCAGCTAATTTTTGTATTTTAGTAGGCGGGGTTCCTGTGTGTTGGCCAGTCTGGTCCCGAGCTCCTGACCTCAAGTGATCTGCCTACCTCGGCCTCCCAAAGTGTTGGGATTACAGGCGTGAGCTGCCACGCCCGCCCTAGTGGGACCACATTTTGAGAGGCAAAGCTATAGTGCATGTTATCAGTCCACTAGTGAAGGACATTTAGCTTGCTGTAAACAGTGGTGCAATAAACTTCCTTGAAGATACATCTTGGAGCACTAAAGAATAGGTTTTGGAGTCAGAAAGCCAAAGGGTGGTTGGGCATGGTGGCTCATGCCTGTAATCCCAGCACTTTGGGAGGCTGAGGCGGGTGGATCACTTGAGGCCAGGAGTTCCAGACCAGCCTGGCCAACATGATGAAACCCTGTCTCTACTAAAAATACAAAAATTAGCCAGGTGTGGTGGTGGGTGCCTGTAATCCCAGCTACTTGGGAGACTGAGGCAGGAGAATTGCTTGAACCGAGGAGGTAGGGTTTAGGAAGCCAAAGATTATTTCCTACCTCAACCTGGGGTGAAGACCATCAAAAGGAAAGAAGAAAGGACAGAAAGAAAGACAGAAAGAAGAAGAAGAAAGAAAGAAAGGGAAACAAGGTTGAGTTCTGATGCTGACACTGTGTGACCTTGAGCAAGTCCACTTCCCTTTCAGGCTCCTCCGCCAGCAATTCAGTGAAAGCGATCACCGTCACCTCCTCTTTTTGAATAATAGGGATAAAGAATAAACGCGTTCTTGGGCGCTCACAAAGGAATACTGGCGGAGAATTAGATAGAATAAGGATAGGCTTTGTCGGTCTCGATATAAAGGGAAGCTCTGTTCCAGTTGGAAGGCAGACTGGCTTTGCCAGGTGAGCAGTGGCTAGACAGTTTTCTTTAGAGGAAAGTGCTCTGTGGCACTTGTCTGCAGTTAAAACAAAATAAAACATATTCACACAGAAATCTTCTAAAGAAGTGAAAGTCAGACTGGGTGGAGGAAGAGAGCCCAGTCATTTGCAAATGCCGTGTGCGATTCTATAGGAACTAGGATGGGGTAAGGCATTACTCTGGCCACAGGAGGTTCCACTGCCCATATGGGCTAGAAAGAGGCCAGGTGGGGAGGAGATCAAGGCCCTTAGGGCCTATATCCCCTACCTCTGCTGGCTCAGCTCTTTCTTGCCAGATGTGGAGTGAGGTGGCCGCCTTTGTAGCCATTCTCTTACCATAGAAAGGTAAGCTGTGCTTTGGGCAGTTAGGGCTGTGGGTTCTGAGGGATTGAAGAGATTTCTAAGATACAGAGCTGACTTCTAGAGTTGGTTAGACTAAGGTTCAAATTCAGATTCTGACATTAATACCTACAGGAGCTTGCATAGGTGACTTTCTCTTTGAGCCTCAGTTTCCCAACTTGTGATATGGGGATGATAATGCAGTACCGGTTCTGCTTTATCCAGTTTGCTATCCATGGTTTTAGTTGCTGGGGCTAGCTACGTAAAAAAAAAAAACATGGAAAAATCCAGAAAGAATTCATGTTTCAGATTGCATACTATTCTGAGTAGCATGATAAAATCTCACCCTGTCCCACACCAGCCATACTTTTGGGACATGATCCATCCAACTGTCCAGTAATGGCCAGCTACATGCTGTCTACGCCACCTGCTCATAGACCTCTTAGTTATCAGATTGAAAAAGCATGGGAGATGTGGGATTCAGCACTGTGGGCAGCCTCCACGCCATTCACTGGGTCCTTTAGAACCGCATTATGTCACAGGTAAGCGGGGGACTACTGTATCACACTGCAGTATTCTTGAGATTTAAAAAAGGGTGTGGTGGCTCACGTCTGTAATCCCAACACATTGGGAGGCAGAGGCAGGCAGATCATTTGAGTCCAGGAGTTTGAAACCACC